>NC_068944.1:61897483-62526650 GCF_026419915.1 Harpia harpyja | reverse complement strand
GGAGTGAGCGAGCGACTGCATGGTGCTTTGTTACTAACTGGGCTGAAACCACGACTGTCCTGGAAGAAAGATGCTATGGAAGAAGAGAATGAACTTACCAATAAAATAATGTCTGCTGGTAACCCAGGGCAAGGCACATAAGTTTTATCCTCTTATTCCAAATTAGAACATGTGAGCAACACTCAACTAGGCATAGAAATGATTTCTCAACAGTGTTCATGGTATGTGACAGGTTTTTCCACTTCATCTCTTGACGGCAACTATGGAACATAAGCTGTATATGGCTTTGAAAAATCATTTAATATCTTTTCGCCTCAGTTTTCTGTTAGGAATTAATTAGGAATAAAAATACTTCATTAAAATCTCCTATGTTTCCAAGACAGATAAAAGGCAATCCCCAAAGCTTTTTTTCCTTTTTCCAATAAAAACACTCTTCCTGGGGACTGCATATAATCAGCACAAATACTGCAGTGTTGACTCAGAAACTGAACTTTTGTGTTGATATAGAATTCTGAAATCTCATTCTTAAACATATTAGAGGTAATCATATCTGTGATTTTCTTTATTCTAACTAGCTATTATTAGAGATAAGTTTCTGATTCTAGGAAAAACAGAAGGAAACTATTCGCTTATTAAATCTGTTAATATATCTTTCACAGCATTTCTGATCGGAGCAAAAAGACAATTCAGTATTAATTTTCATCATTCAGTGAAAATAAATATTTGTTCAACAAAGGATATTCAGTAGTCTGGCTATATAAATTGGCTGCCTATATGGCTGCTAAATTCAGTAAACTGGGTATGAATATTAAACTTTGTTTCACATGTACGGTTAATTCTAGCAGTATTGAACTCCAATCAGATGCTCAAAGCTTTTCAGAATTAAATTTAATAATTTCATCCACTAAGAAATCCTTTAAGTGCCATAAAATATATATTAGCTTTATAATGCTTACCAAGAGTTTCTAATGCAATTGAATTGTTGTTCAGATTAAGAACTGAAGAACACATATATTAATTTAGTATAAGAAATAAATTATTGAAAATATAAGGGAAAAAAACCCCTAATGGTATATTGGCAAGATATTTAGATAGCAAGACTGATAGAAATGTAAGTTTCTTTCCCTGTTTCTCATGAATAGTTTCTTGCCTATTAGTATATACCTAATTCTAATTATTTTAGTAGGAGGTAGAGTATTTTTAAAGATGCCAGGAGGTATTAATCTATTATTCTGCACAATTAAATACCTTAAGATATATCTGTAAGTATTTTTAAAAAGGTAGAATTAAAAAATTGTATTGTTTTTAGTTCTTTGGCCTAGGAATTAAGCATGATGTGTTTTGGATTCTGATCAGAGAAATTCAGAGACCAGCTTTTCTGGTGAACTTTCCATCCTTAGTCACTTCCAATCTAGCAAGAGAATGTTGGCAGCAGCTAGTTTCTGAAAAGTAACTTTTTTTAGCTTGCTCATCAGTCTACACAAACAAGTTTCTGTAACTAACTTATTTTAGTGACAGACAATTACCATTTCAATTAGTAAGCTTCTGTAACACTTAAATGAAAAAAATGAAAATAAAACATTTTGTCTTTCACTTGCATATGTATGTACCCCAAAGGGATAAGTATGAAACAAAACCCTATGATAGGCGTAACATTTGGGAAATAAAAGTAGTTTTGTTGTTAATGTTTCCTTCCTCTCTCCTTCCCACTATGTGCTAAACATACAAAAAATAAGAAGTTTTCTTCTACCTATTGCATATACATGCAACTAGCTGCAAATGGCAGCAGTAAGAGTTGCACTCTAGAGCATAAGCAAAAGAAAGGTGAGAGTCTGTCAGTCAGGACTGTGCTGCTTTTATTTTATTCATAAAATGTAAGTACAGCCCAGGTTGCACTTAATTTGCTTTGGTCTCACTTGCATTTGAGAGGTTTTAGGAAACAAAGACGCAGAAATATTTGGGAAAGGGGAAAAAACAAACACAAAGAATGTGGTAATCATTCACATATATTCACATGCTCCACAATAAAAAGAAATCTCAAGTAATATCTAAACATAGCCTTTTAAAAATAGTCACTGTTTTCCTCAGCTATCACTCAACAAATCCCCACCCATTTGCAATCCCAGTTTCAGATGCACAGACACAGCAAGAGTTTCTGCACAGCTCTCTTCAACCTCTTTGAACCCATCTACAGATGTCTGAGCAGCCAGAATGCATTGCTCCACAGGAGCTTGCATATCAGAAAGGGCCCATTCTGATATGCAGTTATTTGATCCAGTTCTTTGATATGAACTCTGAAATCACATTTACAATCATGTCATGATCAGCTCTACCATCACATATGCTATATATTTACTCATAATGTTAGATATGCTGGATAGACAAGAACATTTTTTTTTTCTGAAGCATATCTTTCTTAGTATATATTAGCTCATGGCAGATTCAATGAAAGAAGTCTGCTTTTTTACAAATAGTTGGTGATTGGAATAGTTGGTGTAAATGTTATCCTTTACTTATAAGCATATAAGTAAATTACATTATGTAGCTTCAATTAACAGAGAGAAATATTGCTAATGAGGAAAAAAAAAAGGAAAAAAAAAGATACTTAACATAATTCTTTTCCTGTTAGTAGAATTCTTGTAAATCTGAAAATACATAAACTTATTTGATATAGATAAAGCAAACTGTTTTACTTCTTGTGACTCACAGAATCACTGAGGCTGAAAGGCAGCTCTAGAAATTGCCTAGTCCAACCCTCCTGCTTAAAGCAGGGTCAGTTAGAGGACATTGCCCAGGACTGTATCCAATTGAGTTTTTAATTTCTCGAAGGATGGAGACTCCACAGCGTCTCTGGGCAACCTGCTCCAGTGTTTAATCACCTTCACAGTAAACATTTTTTAAAGTTTAAGTTTTTAAGTGTTTACGTTCCAGTGTTTCAGTTTATGCCCATTGCCTCTGATCCTGTCATTGGGCACCATTAAGAAGAGTTTGGCTCCATCTTACTTGCTAAATCATCAGGTATTTATACACATGGATAAGATCCCCCCTGAACCTTCTCTGCCCCAGGCTGAACAGTCCCAGTGCTCTCAGCCTTATAGGGCAGAAGCTCCAGTCCCTTAATCATTTTAGTAGCCCTTCACTGGATGCGTTGCTATATGTCCATGTCTCTCTCATACTGGGGAGCCCAGCACTGGACATAGCACTCCAGATCTGTCTCAGCAGGGCTGAGCAGAGGGGAAGGATCATCTCAGTCAACCTGCTGGCAACACTCTGCCTAATGCAGCCCAAGAGGCTGTTGGCCGCCTTTGCTGCAAGCACATCTTGCTGGCTCATAGTCAACTTTTTGTCCACCAATACCCCAAGGTTGTTCGCTACTAAGTTGCTTTCCAGATGATTAGCCACAACATGTATGAGTGCATGGGGTTATTCTTCCCAATTTCACAAGGTTCCTGTTGGCCCATTGTTCCAGCCTGTCCAGGTCCCTCTGAATGGCAGCATGACCCTCCAATGTATCAGCCACTCCTCGCAGTTTTGTCTTATCTGCAAACTTATTGAGGATCCACTTAGTCACATCATGGTGGTTATCAGTGAAGATGTTAAACAGTACTGGCCCCAGTACTGATCTCTGGTATACCCCACTACAGTCTGGCTTCCAGCTGGACTTTATGCTGCTGATCACAACTCTTTGAGCCCAGCAGTTCAGCCAGTTCTCATTCCACCGTACTGTTCATTTATCTCATCTGTATTTCATTGGTAGGTCTATGAGGATGTTGTGGGAGGCAGTGTCAAAAGCCTTGGTAACAGTAAGATAAACAACATCCATTTAAGTTAACATAAAGTGATAAAAGTGAGAAGTGTTTTTAAAAATCATATCCTCAGTTGGGTTTTTGTGTTTGTTTTTCAGTATGCTGTCACGGAAACGTTAAGATTTATAAAAGATCAGTTGATTAAAGACAGGAGGAAATGAGAAAAAAACAAAGCCAAACTTTTTTTGATTTTGAAATTTTAGGTCATTTCCATATTAAGGAAGACAAAATGTCAACATTCTTTAAATATAGCTGTTCAAATCAAAACAGATCATTTTGAGTGTTTAAATAAATTCCTCTCCTTGTTTTAGTGCTTCATATTAATTATGTGATAGCTCTATTAGCGCCAATATGTTAACATTTCCACAGAAGTAAATACTTATTTTCCTTTAAAGAGAGAAAACGGTGGGTTTGAAGCATGCTCGTTTCCCTTCTTACTGTTATCTATCTTAATATAAAGATTTATGAACAGAGGTAATTTAGGAACTGAGATAATCTTCCTCTGTAAAGCTAATACCATTTAAAGTTTATCTTTTTAAATAATGATACTGGCCCTACAGTGACACATACAGTTCTTGTTAAAACTTGGAACTGAAAACAAGCACTCTGCAGAATGAGACCTTTTTAAAGTAAACAACTGAAACCAAGAAGCTTCATTACATTTAAATCCTGTTTTCTCATTAGGACTACAAGTCCTTGCCAGCTGGAAGTGATAAGGGTCTAAGAAAGGAATTTGTTCTGCTACTACTTTAATTTTTATTTGTCAGCTTGCCAAAGCTTACCTCTTACTGCAGCCACGGACCTGAGAACAGATAGGACGTGGCACTGGTTACTGTAGTAAAGAATGCCTCTTGTCAAGCCTTCTTGAAAAAATTTAGTGCCAGACCAATTTGCCAGGGAGCAGTCTATGCCCTTTTCTTGATTTTCTTTGTTTAAATTTCCTATTATTTTCATCCTAGGAAAATAATGTAGAAAATAAACCTTTTCTAAAATATAATGAGAGAACCAAGAGGCTAACGAATACAACAATCAACCAGAGAAACCTACCCAGTTGATCAGAGGATAAGAATCCTATTTCATAAAAAACACTGAAGCATTGCAATTTGTTTTTATGTCACTTGGAATAAAGCAGAGACATTTATCCTTTTTCACCAGGGAAAAAGAAAGAAAAATTAAGGAGCAGAGAGTACACGCCAGCACAGCAGATCTCAAACTGGTATAGCAAGAAGCCCAGTTGTTTCTGCAACTTCATTTTGATGTATGAATTAAACTGTGATAGAGATTTGACTTTGGATCTCTTACCTCTCAGTGAAGTGCTTTTTCCTGGCCTTTTGTGAGAAGGAATATTGAGCAATGGAAGCACTGCCCTGTCTTAAGTTACCTATGTCTCTCCCTACAGAAGGGGAATCAAGTCACAATCTCTGTGCTAGGTTCAGTTTCCCAATACAACTGATTTGTCTCCTTCAGCTATAAAAAGAAATACTGAGTCTGCTTTAGCCTTAGCTGCTTTACTAATTCCTTCTGCCAAGGCACAGGATGCATGACGACAGATAAATATGCGTGGCAAATATACACTGTCAAATAAGGTCATGCCCCACTGCCAGAATAGCCATTTGGTTTGTGAACACTTAGACATAGGATAATACACCAGGAACCCAGTACCCATCTCTAAGCCAGGAAATTCAGAAGCAAGGAAAAGCTAAACCTATTTTTGTGAACAGTTTGTCTGGCACATAGATTAGCTGGCCCTGAGAAACTAGCTTTTCTCTCCATAGGAAATATATTTGTCCCAGCTTTGCTGGTAGTTTTTTCTATTCCCTTGGCACCAACTTTCTATTCACAATTTTATTCAGATCTTGATCAGGAACATATTATTGTTGGTGGTGGTTTTGGTTAACATGGTATATGATGACAGATAATATCTGCAGTTTCCTAGCAGTTATAGTGAAGATCAACTTGAAGTCTTACACTCTCCTAGGATACCCCTACAGTTAATCATCTTCTCATATTCTTTCCCTTTTCCACTTCTTAGGGTTTTCTGTTACTATGTCTGTGTTCATTGCTGCTCAAGAAAAATGTGCACTACAGAAGTCTGAGCTAACCAAAATGATGTTAGCATAAAATACATGTTTACATGCAACATGTTTTTCACCTACACGTAGCACCTAATGTTTTATATACATATATATAAAAAAAAACTTTGTTAGATCAGCTGACATAGCTGAAAAAATGTACAAAATTTAAAGCACAAAAGACCTTTCATTTTAAATACGTTTGTAAAAATGTCAGTGTTGTTAACATCTATGAAAGTGATTATATTCCAGTTGGACCAAGGATAAGCTATCCTGAAATATAAAACTTTCCAATTTTCTAGCCTGACTGTCTAGGCATTTCAATCTTTAGTTGGCATGCCCTGTATATTACATAAGCATACATCTCAGGGATGAGATCTGACAACTTTGATGGAAATATAACATACATCTTATTCCAAACATCTAGTATGTCATATATCAAATCTCTCTAAAAAAGGCAGTCAGCCAAACTACTGTACAATGTCCAGCTTTATGAGTTCTAAACTTGAAGGCAGAAGTCATTGAAGACAGAGGGTGATGGGGAAAGAAAAAACTTTACTTAAGTACATACTGAGAAGAGAACAGACTATCCAGCAAGCTTTGGGAATGCACTTCTGAAATACTTTTTGATCTTCACTGGTTAGGACAGCTAGGTGGAATCTTTGCTTCTACAAGGCAAATGTACCAATTGGGAGGACATAGTTAAGAATTTCAGAGTGAATGGTAACTTGGATGATAGGGACAATGAAATTAGAGCTTTAATGGAACTTAATACAGAAAGAAAAATTATATCAAAATAATAATTTTTAAAAAATCAGATTATATACTTCAATAAACTTAGTTAATTTATCTGCAAATTGTAATAATGGGTCAGTCTAAGAAAACAAATCTGGAAGAAATTTTTAAAGTATAATAAAAAGAGCATTCAGGCCAAAATGATCTCAGTATGCAAGTGAATCACAAAGACCAAAAAGATGAATGCAAATGTTTATTATAAAGATCAAATAAGACACAAAGATGCAACAATAACCAGAAGCCAATTAGCAGCAGGAGGGAAAGCTAGAATTGGGATGGTGTGCCATTCAGTGGAGAAGGAAAGCTACTGATAGTTGATGCCAAAGGTACGAACTCATTTTTCACATCTTTTTTTATTTAAAAAGTTAACTGAATTCAGACAGTTATGACAATTATTATCAGTGGCAGGAGAAGACCTCAGTCTGATAAAAACAGAAAGCGTTAGAGAGACTAGTTAGATAAATTTAATGTATTCAAGTTGACTAGCAATTTCATGGTAGGACATTTAAGTATCTGGACGATGCAATTTGAGAAGGGCATGGCCAGACTAGAGAAGGTCCAAAGGAGGACCACAAAGATGATTGAACATCTGGAGAAACTGCCCTATGAGGAATAACCGAAAGTGTTAGGTCTTTTCTCCCTGCAGAAGAGAAGGCTCAGGGGGGACCTCATCACAGTATTCCGGTACTTAAAGAGCAGCTACAAAGAGGATGGAGGCTCTTTCTTCCCCAGGAGTCACATGGAGAAAGGGCAAAAGGTAAAAGTTGCACTGGGAGAGGTTTCATCTCTACATAAGAAATAATTTTTTTCTGGTAAGAATAATCATTCAGTGGAACAACCTCCCTAGGGATGGGGTAGAGTCCCCATCACTGGAGGTTTTCAAGATGCGATTGGACAGGGTGCTAGATAATCTCATCTAGGCTTCCTTTCTCATGAAAGGTTTAACCAGATAACCTTTTGAGGTCCCTTCCAACCTGGTCTGTTCAATGATTCTATAATTCTCTAATTCTATGATTCTATGAATCTCAGTTTACCAGTGATTATCTTTGCAAACTTATGAAGGACAGATGAATTTCCAGAGGAATGGGAAAAGAGCAAGCATAATGAATGTCTTTAAAAAAGAGTATTTTGGAAATTAAACAGACTCACTATATTAATTTAAATTCTGAAAGAAGTGCTAGAGAGTATTTTTTCAATTAGACAAAAAAATACTTATAAATATTTTGAATGTGACAAGGAACTAAGGAATAGAAAAGAGATTTATTAAGAACAAGGCTGGACAAATCCTAATTGTTTTATATGAGAGAGAAACAGCATTAGATGGGGGGAGGAGTGCATGGGGGGGAACAAAACCAAACCAAAACACAATTATGTAATAGATGTTGTTATTCAATAGAGAGAAATGCAAGATACCACTTGTAGGATGGAAAACTCTGAACAAACACAAGATGGTGAAAAATTAGCTAGGTAGAATCCAGTGGTTAGAGCAGATCAAATCTGTAAACAAGTCGAAAAATGAAACGATGTTGCTGAAAAACCATGCTGGGCTGTGTAAACAGCAGTACAGCATGTAGGAACATAACGTAATCTTTCTACTTTGCTCAAGATTGACAAGGCTCAGATAAAGTAATATAGAAAGATGTGGACTTACTAAGCAAATTGCACAAGAGATTGAGAAAAATGATGAAAACATGCTGTCTGACAAAAGCCTGAATGATCTGGAATTGTTATTCTAAAGAAGATCAAGGAGGGATATGATAACTCTTCTGAAGCATGTAAAAGGCTCCTGCAAATGGTTTATTTTTTTCATATTTATAGTGGAACAGACAAAAAAATATAGATCTAAATTACAGAAAAAAATCCCTATAAATTAAACATTAGAAAAAAAACTTTCTAGTGGTAATGCTGATGAGACTTAGAAAGAGATTGCCTGAGAGGTTGTAGAGTCCTCCTTACTGGAGGTCTTTAAGAGCACATTAAACAAACATCAGTCAGAAACAGCAGAGACATGTTTGATTATTTCCTATGTTAGACTGAAGCCTTTTCTGATTTCTTGAATGACACTGAAACTCAAGAAGTCATCCTAATTCTTCAGTCTAAGTAAACCCATATATGTTACTGAAATCGGAAAAAGACTGCACATTAATGTAAAATTCTGATAGCTTCAGAGGCTGATGTTCTTTGCCATACTGAATGTACTTACTTTGTTGCTAGCTTGACAGACCTTTGTAGGGACTAAAAAGTACTAACATGAGGCTGTAGTGTAAGACTGGACTGTTAATTTGACAGTGAGAAAGTTCATTCTTTAATTCATTTGAGTATGTTGAAATTAGCTTCCATGGAGCTCATGAAAGTCATGGTCACACCTTATGCTAGTATGAATGTCCTGCTGCAGTTACTAAATATGAAAAGATAGAAAGACTCAGGGAAATTTATCAGGTGGTCTAGTGGTCAGGGAATTGATACAACTCCCTGCTCCAAAGAATATCCAGTTGCTTATGCGTTGTTCAACAGATCTAAGAGGAGAGAGTAAAGGAGCTCCTCATATCAGCAGAACAGCCAGTCATTTTGGAAAGCCAAGGATTCTCATCTGAGAAAGGGGAAAAAATAAAAAAGAATTAGAAAGGATTTAGGTATGAATCTGGGTCTTTTGGGGAATGTTCCCTCATTTTGGTGCCTTAGTATCTTTTTGTTCTTAGTAGTATTTATAATTTATTTCCTTCTTTTAAATTTTATTTTCTTTCCCCACCCCCCCAAAAATGGTAGGTCTTAGCTTCATATGGGTGAAGGCCAGGAAAGAGTTCAAAATCTCTAGAGGCTTTGAAAGATACCTCACATTAACTTCTTTCAACATGACAAATGTTTTTTGTGATATCTTTAGTGCTCTAAATGGGTATACCTCAATGGTTTTCCATTACATAACAACATATCTAGGCTCTTCTGCTTTATTTTCAGATTTACCTTTCTCCACTTGTTAACACTGATGGTTGTTTAGACATACACAATATGTAAACAAATAATTCTGCGTATGAAATGGAAACTTTTCTGTGCAAGAGAAGCTTCTAGATGAAGTTTCACAAAAGATAAACTACCAAGCTTCAGTCTTCTATAATTGAAGCCAATGGAAAAAAAACTTACTGATTTCACTCAACTCACTGAGAACAGTATCAAACTTGCAACAGAAAAAAAAAAGTAAATAAATTTACATTCCCCAAAGATCACACACCCTAAATGTAGGAATGACAATAACAGTCACACACATTAGCTCTGATATTTATCTCTAGAAGCATACCATGGCAATGGCTCCCACATACTAATAAAATATTGATTTAAGATTCTCATCACACATCAAAACACAGAACAATGCAAGAAGTATAAAATTCTGAGTAAACCTCCTCTCAAGGCTCTAACTAACCCCCCCCCCAAAGACATTAAGTTATGGGGAAAAGAAATACTTCTGAACATTGTTTTGAGTATTGAGTCATTTGAAGTCTGAACTGTTCAGAAACACTGTACTTTATTAGGTGAGTTGTGTGATTGGGGTTTTTTAATGTTTTAGTTGTGTGTTTTATCTATTTGATACTGCTTTCCAATGCCTTCTGCAAGTTTTGCTCTTTTCACTGCCCAAACTCCAAATTGTACATTCACTTCCCTTTCCTACTTTCCTACTTGAAATACCATATATATATATATATATAAAAAAAAAAAAAAAGTTTTGGGCAAACAATTAATCTTATTCTGGCTGTTTTCAGTAGAATCTCAGGAAAGATGGAAAGTCCTTCAATTGCTCTAAGTGATAGCTTTTTAAATACATTTTATGAGGTATCAGCTGTAGCTGCACTGAATGTGAATTTTGTGCAAAGTGAACAACAAAATTCAATTCAGTAAATTTTCACCTATCATAAGGTATTTAATAAGTTGTTCTCGGCCTGAGTGTAATTAAATTGCTATTGTAGCTATAAAGTTATTGTCACTGCTCTCTACCTTCAGATACTTACACAGGATAATGTGAATGATTTAATCATAAAGTCATACACATAAGAAAATACTTTTCCCCAATTTAAAAATTATTATCCAGCTAAAATACATAATATCCAGACTTGACTTTATCAAGCTGGATTAAAAGTGATGATCACAAACATCCATGTTATTTCAAAAGTTGTGCCTTATATCTGGGGGTTTTTTTCTATGTCATCTGGATAATAAGTGCTATAGCATGTGAAATTGTACTTCCTTCTTACATTTATAACAAATTTCAAAGATTTATTGAACAAGATGATAATCAAGTCAGTCCAAATCAAGTTCCATGCTGCAGAAAAAATATATTTCTCAAGTAAACATTTAAGTATGTATATTCCTTTGTTATCATTTTCTAGGACTCCTTTCTAGGAGGTCCTAAATGCTTTCCCCCTTAATTCAAGGAAGTGTGTGATGCACAACTCAATATTGAGTTAATCCTTATATATGAGTAGTGTTGAGTTAAATACTTAAAATAAGGTTTGTGTTTATGTGATTTGCTGCACTAAACTAAACCCCTAGTGCCTCAAAGGATAATGTTCTCCAGTAAATTATTTCTCAGTGTTGAAGGTTGGAGGACAGGTATTGGAACATTCTGATAATGATGCAAGTTTAATCAATAATTCATACTTTTGTTGATATTAAGAACATTCCTAGTGGAAAGAAATCAAAAACTAAATTTAGTTTAGGGAGATAAGTCTTCCAAGGCTTTCTATACTCCTTAGAGAGACATTCTCTCAGAGAAAAACTCAAGGCTCCCACATCAGTTTTGCATTCTGAGTCACTCTCTTAAATAACAGATTTTTTTCTGTCTGTATTGTCTAGCAGTTCAACTCTTTTAGGCTGAAAATAGTTTCTGTGGACACCCTGACCCCAGCTTTAGAAGAAAATTACTAAATTTTGCAACTGCTGAAATTGTTTTGCATGGTTTTTTTTTCCTGTTGAATTTTTATGAGATGGGAAATCAAATGTAGTAAAATATTTTTTTTTCCCTTTTCATCTACATCTTCCCAAAGTGCCTAGGAGGAAAAGATTGGACCAGGATCAACCATTTCTGTAAGTTATTTTCTCCTTGAAGGTGTCTGTTTCCCTCCATGTCCCATGACTTAGGTTCAGACCCTGAGAGGCTGGACTGGACTATGTAAACACTTTACAATACATTAAAAAATCACTAAATAGAAAAGGCAGTGGTAAAACTCTTTATGCAGTGTGACTAAAAATGTTTGTTTGAACAGGGTTTTCTTCCTTGCTTGTTTAGTTTCCCCCCACCTCAAAGTGGACAAATGACCCAGTGAGAATACAGGTGGAGATGGGACATTTTATCTCCTAAAAATTTTTGAGCGCTGGGGTTGAGCTACATTTGGGAAACTTTCTGAAAACAAGAAACTTTGTAAGAAATTGCTATTCATGCAAAACTGAACTAGAGAATTTTCCCATCAATACTTAAAAAAAATATAGTTTCATCATTTAAAAAAAAATCACTAAAGCCTCACCATTTTTAATTATTGACTTTCCTTCATTTTCCCTATATTATTAATCAAAATATGAGGAATACTAATATCTATTTGTACTTGATAACAAAGCTGTCTCCTCTTTTCTTCCTGGATTAAAAAAGTCTCAGTGCTGGTTTCTTCATTTAGAGACTCACTCGTAGTCAGAACAATATCGGGATCCAGCCATTCCTTCACCATTGATATATGCCATGCTAAATTCCCATCTGAATACTGACATTCAAGATAATCATAATCACTCATTTCTTAAAGATTTTCCCCAATATATTTTGATCCCACTCTCTGCCTGCACTAGTTTACCTGTATGTTTGTTCAAGCTATCAGTAGGTCTGTATTTAACATCTAGTTTGCATTATATTTTCTTCTCCTTTAGGTGTACTTTTTATTTTAACTTTCTTTTACTTTTTATTCTCTGTCTTAAACTGTCGATTCCCTACAGGATCTTGAGATTTCTTTCTCTGACTTGTTCTTTTAACACTAAAATTAGTTATAACTCTTTTTAACAAGCAACCTGAGAATTTACTAGCAAATTTCCAGACTCTGATCTGAAGCTCTGAAGCTCTCACCTGACCTTCAGAGAAAGATTGCTCAGTAGTTCCTGAAAAACAAGTTAAAAAAAAAAAAAAGGAGGAAAAAAAAAAGATTTACCGCCAGTGCCCGCCTAAAAATGGAGGCATCTGAAATAATTACTCATTTTTTAAAATCTTAATATGGGAGTCTTATCTGAGTTATACAGAAGACTGAGTCTACTGCTATGTGAGAGATGCTAAGCAAGATAAACATCTTCCATTCTAAATACCTTGGCTATCAGTAGAATCACCAGCAGTTGCAAGTCTGTTCTCAGAATGTATAAAACCTCTCTTGAATGGATGTTTAGCTGCTAGGCAATGACTATAGATATAAAAATTGTATGTTCATTAAATAATTGATGAACACGGGGAAATTATATATATTTATTTCTGAATTTGCTACAGCTATAGTTTAGGTAAAGGGACAGATGCATTAACAACTGCTTTCAACTTTGAATGCTTGTCTTCAGAGGACTTGCCCTAGAGAAGACAACAGTTCAAAACTTTTTGATCACAGTACTATTTTATAATTGTAGTTTGCAAATAATTTTGTCCAAGTCACTGGCTTTCAGAAGCCATTTAGAATCTTGCAGTATTTGATAGGGAAATTTCTCCATTTTCTACCAACTTAGCAACACAGTCAGAAACTGAAAAACCCCCTCTGAGAAGTCTTGAGGACAATTGTGAGGAATAGTTTCACTACAGTTAATTCAAGCTGTCATCAAAAATACTTCAGACTGATCTCTCTGTAAATAAGGCATATAATCACATAGGTCCTTTTATGAAACATGAGAAACTTCATGTGGTAGTTTGGTAGGAAACCATTATTTTTTACATTAGAAAAATAACACTGAATTTTCACAACATACAACAACAGACTCAGGGAAGATCAGAAGGACATGATATAACAAAGCAAACTACTAGCACCTCTGATTTTAATATTGGTTTTACATTACTGGTCGGTACTTAATAATTTTTACAAAGGTATACTCTCCTAAGTAAATTAGTAATGAAATGCAGACAGGAAATTACGATTTCTTATCATTTCTAACATTTTTTAAAAAGCGTAAGAATTATCTCACCTTTATATAGCACATTTCATTCAAAAGATTCCTGAATCTTTTATCCAGTGTTTTTGAAGAATAACTAAAAATTGAGATTCTCGACTGAATGCAGGTTGAAAGCTCAAAATTTCTGACTCATAGTAATATAATGCAACAACTCATAGAGAAAGAAGAAATAAGAGCAACATATATAATTTTGTTGTATAAGGAACAAAGGTCTATTTGCCCAGTAAATGCATAATAGGATTTGGAGGATAACAGTTTCTTGGCAGTGGCTTTTACTACAAACCACTGAAAAACTTAAGGGTTTTCTGAGCCATCCTATCAGTAACCAAAAGTCTTGCCATCCAGAAACAAAGAGGCTGCAAGTGCTGTCTATGCCTCTGCTACAAAATAAAACAGGGATTGGGGCATCTGTCTGTCCCTGAGGCTGAGTGGCATCCACACTAAAACAGTGTTTTCCCTGGGCCACCACTGTGTCATGAGTGACACCACTCTAAATCAAAGACGAAAACCTCTTGGTTCAAAAAGTCTGAAGTAAAGGAAAGGATTTTTCACAGAATGGAAGTAACGGTGTTGCATGATCCGGAGTCAAACAATAATGCATTTATGAAGGGTACAAGGTTTGTTAGGATAACATTGGACACTGAATAGCCAAACTAAGTCCAGTCTTGTCCCCATAACCTTCTGGAAATAGTCTGTGAGAAGATGCCCCAAACACTGCCTTGGCACCATCACTGAAAATGCTAATTAATACTAGTCAAAACCACACTAGAGAATGGACTACAAAATCAAACATCATGGGTCCAAAATTAAATGCATTCTCTCAATCACAATGTAATAGTGTTTATGTAGAGTAATGTTATTATTACTATAAACTGGTGATAATACTGACAGAAGTTTACAGGTATTTTAAGAAGCCTCTAAACTTTATGAGGTATTATAGGTCTTGTAAGTTTTTTAGACAAAGGCAAAAAAGAAAGATTTCAAAAGAAGAAGGATCAAAGGAAACTATCATAGGCCAGAGTCTGCAGAAGCACTAAATTCCTGGGACTGATAAATTCTCCACCCAGGACGTTAATTAACACATCAAATGTGCACACAATGCCTGTTACTCACCTGCAAGAACAGTCAAAGGCTTTGCTGTGATGGTAGCTGGGACTTCAGGTAATTACCTTGTGCCAAGTGAGTCCCTTGTCCCAAATCAGTTCATTGTGTCATCTATTCAGGGACAAGGTGAGGAGTTCCTAGACCACCCAGGGAATCAATAACTTAAGTGCAATGTGTGTGCACACAGTCTGATATCCATGATGCCCTCATACTGAATGACACCATAATTATAGGACAAACTTGAATCTTATCCTTATAACTCACTTATGACTTAAATTGCATACCTCTTGCCACATCAGAGACAGAGTGTTAAATTCAGTACCAGTTTGCCATATTTGTGAGAATTCAACTGTATGTTAGTGATTAGAAAATAAAAGAACATCTCTGTCATGAAATTCTTCTGGCACTGAAGACACGCTGTGATTCCCAATTGCAAGTTTAAGGAGACACTTACTGCCTGACAATTTAACACTTTGCTCAGGCAATATTTAGATTAGAAATATTGTCTAAGAAAAAATATCTTTTTTTAACATTCTAAAATTTACCCAAAAAAAGGAAGATTAAGAATATTTTATTTCTGTGAAATTTATAAAAATATGTTTATTTATATATTCCTTTCAAGTAATATCTATGCTTTTTTAATTAATTTGAGGAGTTCCATCTGAATGTTTTTGGTAAAGTGCTTTTAAACTTAGTTGTATGGATTCCTTTATCTTTTTTTGGAGCAGGTTCCTTACACTGTCTTGAACTCACGTTTTGGAGTCAAATAAATGTCCCTGTACCAGATGACAGACTATAATAGCCACCACAAAGGAATATTACATGAATACTTTCCTTTTCTGGTTATTTAAGGGAAACTTTGAAGCCATAATGTATAATTAGATTTGTCATATGTACTGTACATCAATTTTGCTGCCCTTCTAGTAAATTACATCCCCAGGACTGATCAAACGCTTTGCCTTCTCTGATGAGACAACTGCCTCAATGGAAGAGGGAAGTACTGTGGATGTTATTTATGTCGATGTTAGCAAAGCTTTCCACCTATTGTCTCGGAGTATTCTTGCAATCAAAATGTAGAGGTGTGGTTTCGATAGGAAAACTAAGAATGGTGTGTGGAAAGCTGACTGTACATCTTAGCTGAAAAGATTATGATCAGCAGCAGGAAAATCAGCTGATGTCCAATTATCATTACATTGCTCAGGGTGCTGATGCTGTTAAACCTCTTCAATAACAACCTAGGTGATGGGACAGAAGACACCTTTTGAAAGCTCACAGCTGATACCAAACTGGGTAACATTTGATATGCTGGAGGGTAAGGCTGCTGCTTACAGTGATCTTAACAGGTTGGAAAAGTTGCTGGCAAAAGATGCATAAATTCGTGCAAAGACAAATGCTAAGATCTGGGACAAAACAATCTCATGTGACAGTACCTGCTGGGGAACAACTGGTTAGGAAGGAGTTTTGCATAAAGCAGGCCTGAGGGTCCTGGTAGACAACATGTTGAATGTGAGTAGGCGGTAAGCCCTTGTGACTCTCCCTTGTGTGAGAGTACGGTAAACCTAAATATTTTGCACAGATGTGCCACCCAGGAGAAATAAATAATCAGAACTAGCTGTGTATTGCTCCTCAAATAAGGCTATTAGTTGTGTTTTGTGTGTTTAACTACATGTGAAGATATCTGGAAAATAGATCCTATCCGGGTACGTGTTTTATCCTGGAACAAGTGCTGACAAAACTGTTCAATAACTCTATCACTTCCAAATGATTTTAAAACCAAACCAAACCAAACAAAACAAAACTAAACAAAACAAACAAGCAAACAACCACCCACAAAAAAAAAACCCACTAAAAAAACCTTTAAAAAGAATGGCTGAGTTGGTTCTGGTTCAAATTCCAGTCACTGAACACAGTGTGATGGAATTCCTATTCAACACACAGTTTACACAGTTTTTTTCAGTTAAATGTAGAGGCAAGAAGAAAAGATAACAGAAAAATAAAAGGTCTAGATAATTTCCACAGCATTTTCGTTATCATCCTCTTGAAAGAAGGCAACCAAATTCTTCAGTGCTCTTGGTTCCCTATGCCACCATCTATGTGTTGACTGACTTTTTTTTCTTACTCTAGATACAAACTGCTTATGCTTGACATATTTTTCTGAAACAACCTGTGTCTTGCTTAAAAGCAGGGGTCAACACTTAGTCTGTTTGGCTAGAGAAAAGGGAAAGGGAAAGGGAAAGGGGAAGTAAGAGGGAAGAGAGGAGAGGAGAGAGGAGAGGAGAGGAGAGGAGAGAAGAGAGGAGAGGAGAGGAGAGGAGAGGAGAGGAGAGGAGAGGAGAGGAGAGGAGAGGAGAGGAGAGGAGAGGAGAGGAGAGGAGAGGAGAGGAGAGGAGAGGAGAGGAGAGGAGAGGAGAGGAGAGATGGAAAGGCTTTTAGCATCATCAAGGTGTTTCCTTGATACTTCACTTCAAAAATTCCTAAGTAAAATAGTGTTTACTAATCTGGATATGGTGATCTGAACGGTTTTATGCTTCCAATCCAGAACTAGGAAAGAAGTAATCAGAATTACCTCTTATGAATATGTATAGGCAAAGCAATATATTTTTCACTAGCCCTTCCTGGAAACAGCTGAACTATTTTAGCTGAAACATCTCCAAAAATAGTTAGCCTGAGGGAAACATTTACCATGTAAAACACCAGCCAAATGGTTAGACTGGCAAAGCTACAAGCAGTTGTATGAATGGCTTGGGTTCTAAAACATACTATTAGGAGTAATGGAGTGGGGAAAAAAATCTAACTGTTTTTGAGAGGATCTTGATAAATATGAGATTATTGAGTTATGATATAGTTTCCTGTAAAAGCTGGGGACTGGTTTTGAAAAACTGCTAAGATTTGGTCAGCTATTCAGTCACATTTCAGGGTATAGTTATAGAAAGTATTTGACAACCATAGACACAAGTAACAATTACCAGCTCCCTTCATAAACAATATAGAATATTAATGTTCTCATCTGAATCTGAGGCTATCAGGGAATACTTAAAGGAAATTAAAAAACAAAACAAAACACAAAAAAGCAAAAACAAATTGATGCTTTGTGATTTAGAAATTGGAAAGTTGCCAAAACTAGTGTTATGGCCTTTCACGTGATTGTAGAAAAGCATTAAGCAGCAGATAGACCTTTGTTTGATTTCTATTATTCTGCACACTTTGAAAGTTGATCAGCCTTTGGGCCACACCTCTTCATAACTTGAGCATCTTGAATTGTAACACTCATAAAAACACTAAACAAATTCCAGAAGGTTATACCTGGAACCAGTAGTTCATAATATTTGTCTTCCTGAAACCACCATAGCAACTATTAAGCAATTTGTTAAATGAAGTTTTTCTTTAGAATATATTGCAAAATCAAGATTTTTAAAAGTGCTAACTAGAATGGTAATAAAATGAAGTTTTTTCTAGGTCGTGCACCAAATGCTAAAGAATCTATGGGATTCAATGACAACAAAAATATTCTGTTCGTCTTTTTGAATTCCGTAGCTTTAGCCTGGTCCTGAGGCAAATAAATACAAAAAATATAAATCCCAGCATATTTCTATCCATAAAAAAAGAAAGATACACTTGAACATAAAAGCAAGCCTGAATATATATTCAAACCACATTCTAAACCAAAAATGATGAAAAATTTTGGGTTTTACCATTGAAAAGAACAAAGCTTTTTAGCATCATACTTAGGAATTACTAGTAAATAATAATGTCTACTTTTATTTTTTTTTGGTTAAGTGTGAGTATTGCCCATATTAACCTGAGGTATAATTAAGGAGAGTAGCTGAAAAGTTGGCACTGCTGATCTTGAAAGGAACACATTAGCAATATTACTTCCTTTTTGCAATTCACACAGTTGCCATTGTATATTGTCACAGCACTTTAAATGTATTTTATTCCATTCCCCAGAAATATTTAGGAAGAGTTTATTGTGTGTTGTTGTATAAAACCTTTTTCTTTTTATCTTTGTCAACAGATTGCTATTCATGTAAGTCTAAGCCTAGGAAGATTCCAACTACAATGGGTTAGTACAGCTCCAACTACATTGAGAAAAGGCTGGTTTATCTGATAACACTGCAATTACTGACCTGTAACAGTCCTAACAAGCATATCAGCAGCATCAATACACAAGTCACTAAACTAGTCTTCAGAATCCAGTGTAACTTATAGTTTGCTCTTCTAGACACAAATAAATGGTAAATAAAGAATTTCCTTGTCATTTTCAGCTAATAACTTCACACATATAATCTTATAACAAATCTAACAAATTCTTTATCTGTTTGCTGGTGTGTATAATTTGCTTAATAAGGCATATAAAATGTGGTGCCTTTTTTATGTGCACTAGGAAAACAGATTTGGAGTACTTGACAAACAAGTAAATTATTACAGTAGCAAAAGCTGGGTGCATTTTTTTCAATGCAGATGATGTTAAAGGCATGCTGGTTTTCATCCCTTACCTGCCCCTCCCCCCCCCCCCCCCCCCCAAAAAAAGAAAGACTGCCAAAAGTACTTGTCTGACATCAAATACAATTGTCTCTCTTCACTGACATTAAAGAGGATCTAATGTTTCTAGATTATATTTTCCATTATCATTCTTCTTGTACCTTGCTACTATTGATCCCTGCAATATATCATTCTTGCAATTAGTATTCTCCAGTAGTTCTGTTTGAAATTCTTGCCTTCCTACTTAATGATGTTTGGTTTTATATAACCAGCTATTAACCAAACCATTCACTTGGTATAGGCAAATGGATCTTGGTAGTTTTTGGTTTGATCACCATTTGAAAAGTAAAATTAAAGTTGGCATCTGGAATTTCTCTTTATTTTAGAGAAAACTAATTGTGCTGGTTTTGACTGGGATAGAGTTAATTTTCTTCATAGTAGCTAGTATGGGGCTATGTTTTGGATTTGTGCTGAAAATAGTGTTGATAATTCAGGGATGTTTCAGTTATTGATGAGCAGTGCTTACACAGAGCCAAGGTCTTTTCTGCTTCTCACCCCACCCCACCAGTGAGTAGGCTGGGGGTGCACAAGAAGCTGGGAGGGGACACAGCTGGGACAGCTGACCCCCAACTCACCAAAGGGATATTCCAGACCATATGATGTCAGGCTCAGCACATAAAGCTTGGGGCAAGAAGAAGGAAGCAGGGGACATTCAGCGTGATGGCATATGTCTTCCCAAATAACTGTTACACGTGATGCAGCCCTGTTTTCCTGGAGATGGCCGAACACCTGCCTGCTGATGGGAAGTGGTGAATGAATTCCTTATTTTACTTTGTTTGCATGTGCGGTTTTTGCTTTACCTATTAAACTGTCTTTATCTCAACCCATGAGTTTTCTCTCTTTTACTGTTTCGATTTTCTCCCCCATACCACTGTGAGGGGAGTGAGCGAGCGGCTGTGTGGTGCTTAGTTGCCAGCTGGGGTTAAACCATGACACTAATGAATCAAAGATGATGATGTGGAAGAGGATCTTAGGCAATGGTAAAACACTAGCTACTCCAGTGTTTGGTTTTCAACTGTTCTTCTTACAGTCTTGTGTATGGCAGTGCTCTCAATGTAGTAGTCAAAGCCCTGAAAAGTTCTTGAGGCTAAAAAGCACCAGAAGAAAATCTCAGGTTGGGACCAAGGACACTCTGACCAACAAAATACAACTCCTTGACAAGTATGCTATGCATTGAAAGACTGCTAGATTTCTTTAGGCTGAGTTTACATCGAAATGTAGATCTACTTAATTAAAAGAATGTCATTAAAAAAAAGCCAAAATCAAACCATGGTATGTTTGATGCTACAGGGTACTGACATATTTCTATGTCAGTCTACCTTAATGACTTGAGTTCAAGTGAAAAAGCTTGCAAAAAGAGTTCAGAAAACTGGAATTGGAGATACTTATGAAATAATCATCAGCTACCTAAATGTTTAGTCAGAATCAGACAGAAGTATGCTCTGTATTCTGATCTACTGCATAAACCAGACAAAATAATTACATTCATTAATTCTTGCACCATGACCCTAATTTCTGGTCCTATGGTACTTAAGAACACAACTAATCTTCAACCAATTTCAGTTTTAAAATTTCATATAGTGAAAAGTCCTCTAGCTCTCTAGGTACATTTCCCAAAGGTTAATTATATTCTTTGTTACAAGTATACACTGTATTTCTCAAATGAATTTGTTTCTTTTCCATTTCTACTCATTCATCCTATTATGATGTCATATATACTCAAAGACACATTAATATTCATTTTATTTTGTGCATAATTTCTATGTTCGTTTGTATTATATATATGTACTCGTGACTATATTTGATGGCATCATCTGAAATACCAGGTTGAGAACATCTGGTTGCTTACAGCATCCAAGATGCCACATTTTTAATTAAGAACTAGTCACCCAATTTTACTGGGTATAAAGAATAATATTTCCTTATCCTAACAGTCACAAAGTTAGAATAAGAATATGAAATTATTTCCTCACTCATCCTTTTTTGTACGTCTGTTGAAATAAGATATGGTTATGATAACAAATCTTTTTCCCTTGACTCTGCATGAGCATATCAGAATGTATCATATAATCACCAAATAAACATATTGCAGGTCAGTGGATTCTCCTCAGTTTGTAAACTAAAACTATGGATCTGAACTGTGGAATTGTTTTTATAGTTTTTATTTTTTAAAAAAGGCAAAAGCTGGTAATAATTCTTCATCTTTAAACTAATCTTAGGACAAAGCTTGAACTTATCTTAATGGAAAAATATTGATTGCTTAGAAACGAGCTCAAAAGTCGTAGCCCTCCTATGGAAAAATTAGTTTTCAACACATACTGAGAAAAGATTTAAAAATATCCACTATATTGGGAAGAGTCTTGTAGGTCAGAAGAGGTATTTCCCACTGTCACAGAGTATTTCTTTTATTCTTGCACATTTTCTTTCAGATTATTATAATAGATATTTAATTTTTTTAATATTTTAATTTTTTCATCCTATTGTATATGGGATCATTCCATTCTCAGGCGTGTTAACAATCAACACGTCAATAGAAAAGGCTGCAACAGATTTGCTTGTTGGTAGCATTACTAGGATTACTATGTTTTCCATCCCCTCCTTTCTCTTTCTATACACCTTTCCACCCCTTCCAAAAAAAGAGTTATTTATTTCCACTAATAAGGGAGGTGGTGGCTAAGAAGAATGCATGACTGATCTGGAGGTGTTGGTTGGATACATCCATCTGAGCTTGCTGTCCAGAGAAAGAAAGACAATTTTGCAACTGCCGCTGCCAAATGAAAAACAGTAGTTAGTGAGGAACCAAATATTCACACTACCAGACAGATGCTTCCAGCAAATGGTAGAGAAGGGCAATGGGGTATGTCCAGAAAATGGTTTCTCTTCCATTTAAAGGAATTTTTTTCTTTTTTTTTTTTAATTGAAATGTCTAAAAGTAAACATTTCAAAATAAATTTGAGTACATCTCAGTCTGTGCTTAGACCACATATCAAGTAGCCTATCAAATTCATATCAGAAAAAAAACCTAGATGTGTGCACTTCATTTTTTTAAACAAGAGTTTGACTTTAAAATAAATTAAGACCTTCACCATTTTTCCTAGAACACAGATAGGAAAAGAATTAGACGTTTTATTCAGCAGTATTTATGCTGAGTTTGAACTGTTTAAAATTAAAAAAAAAGGAGAAAAGAAAATTCAATTTTTATATTTTATCTTCATTTTGTAGAAAAAGAATTTTCATTTAAAAGTAAAATTCTTACTTATTTTTATTGTCAATACTTAATTTCTTTTTAAATGCTAATGTTTCAATTTACATTTAGCTGAGATACTTTGGCTGTACTTTTGCAATCCACTCATCAGTCACACAGCATCTGTAACAGTGATGCTCTGAAGCATATATTTCTGAAGTAATAAGTGGAAATTTCAATGACAGAGAATACCACAAAATTCGTAATTTTATTCAACTAATAAAAAAAATTTAAAAGCACAGCTTTCTTGTATCTTAAATGAATTCCAATTTTCATGCTAATGAGGCTTGACACAAACAATGACTAAAGATGTAATTATTACCTACTAGAGAACAAATACTTTCCATATATTAACTGTATGTTGGGAGTTTTCACAGAAGCTCTCAAAAAATTCAGTACTTTAACTGAATCTTTTTTAGGTCTTTTCCCTGGAGTGTGATTCATTAACAAGAGCACAAAAGTCAACACCAACCCTTTCCCTAGCACACCGCTGGCTAGGGCTCTGGAAGGTTTCCTCTTTACCTCTCTATAGCAGAAAGTGAGTATACAACATAACATACCTGGTTTTGTTCCTACTGCAAAACTGCATCTTCTTTTCACAACTTCCTTCCTACTCATGTCTAAACTGTTAATAGGCAACACCTAGTTCCTTCCCAGTTTCAGGCAAGAAACCAGATGACTTTCAAAGGGGGTAGACTGCATACTATTACAGTAAAGTTATTTCTAAAGTATATAGCAAGAATTTGACCCAACGTATGTACTTTCTGTATATTTCCTTTTTTCTCCCTTTTTTAAGCAAATTATTGTGTTGTATTTTTTAGGTTACTAAAACATAAATTGTAAGTGTACTGCAAAGGATGTATTTGGTTTAATGTTTATGAAAATGAATGAGACTGAAACAATCTTTGGGAAAAAAATAAATGAAACTTACAATTAAAATTAATGGTCTTAATCATAATTAAAATAAGACATTTAAATAATTATTAAAATAGTATATTTAAATGAATCTACCATAGAAGAAAACTGAATTCTAGACTGGCACATGACAGCTTTGGTCCACATAGAAGTCTCACACTTAGCTAAGCTCAAATTTAAGTTAAAATGAATAGAGCTAGAAAGCTCATCCTCAAAGACCTGTAAATCTCAAACACCCCACACAGAATTATGATAACCAGAGCAAGAAAAAAAAGAGTAAATATTGTGGTGGGTAATTGAGGGAAGAAGGCTTTATTTTATGGTCTCTTCACCAACATTTTCTTCAGTCTTAGAGCAAAAGAAGCTGTCTTCTGCTTTTAAACACAGAGTTGGAATTTGGGGTGCAAAGATTGATTGCACTGATGTCATAGCTGAGAGAAATTTCACTGCCTTTCACTACAGATATTTCAAACATAGGATGCTAGTTCAAAGACACATCCAGTTAGTGAATGTAGTAGAGACCTTGATGACATTGTACCTTTGCCTGTTCATTTTCAGCTTTGAAATGCAGAATATCTTTGAATTTTTGTTACAGTAGACAACCTAAAAGAACATGGGAACATCTTTTAATCAGTTCCTGTTGGCCAGTCTCATGTTTTGGATAGTTCTTAATTTAAAACATATATCACTGGGTGAAGAGTACCCAAAACCATTGCTTAGATTGGTGAGACTTGGCTCTATCTGCCCAGCCCTAATTCATTCATATATTCAGGTGTTTCCTGGAAAAAATGAACAAAGCATGGAAAATAGTTATGGGGAAACTTGGTCAAAAGCTTTGGAGTACATCTGCTCTGCTGTAGTGTTTTAGGTTTTCACAAGTGTCGTGGTTTAACCCCAGCCAGCAACTAAACACCACGCAGCCGCTCACTCACTCCCCCCCACCCAGTGGGATGGGGGAGAAAATCGGGAGAAGAAGCAAAACCCGTGGGTTGAGATAAGAACGGTTTAATAGAACAGAAAAGAAGAAACTAATAATGATAATGATAACACTAATAAAATGACAACAGCAATAATGAAAGGATTGGAATGTACAAATGATACGCAGTGCAATTGCTCACCACCCGCCGACCGACACCCAGCCAGTCCCCCGAGCGGCGAATCCCTGCCCCCCACTTCCCCGTTTCTGTACTGGATGGGACGTCACATGGTATGGAATACACCGTTGGCCAGTTTGGGTCAGGTGCCCTGGCTGTGTCCTGTGCCAACTTCTTGTGCCCCTCCAGCTTTCTCACTGGCTGGGCATGAGAAGCTGAAAAATCCTTGACATTAGTCTAAACACTACTGAGCAACAACTGAAAACATCAGTGTTATCAACATTCTTCGCTCTGAACTCAAAACATAGCACTGTACCAGCTACTAGGAAGACAGTTAACTCTATCCCAGCTGAAACCAGGACAACAAGAAAGAACCAGAGAGGCACTCTTAACAACTTTACGTACTTATAACACACTTATATAGCAGGAGGCCAAAACTAGTAACAATCCAGGTAGCAGCTAGTTGGCCTGGGGGTAATATGAACAGCAAGGCTACTGGCAAGTTTTGTAACCATCCAAATTAAAAAGAAAGAGTGAAAACAATAGCCTCTTTTGTTCCCCTCCCCCTTGGGCAGAACACATTCAAAACCATACCAAAAGCTGAGCCCAGTGTGGAAATACTATGCATAAAGCCAGGCAGACCACCAGACAGGTCACAGGCATCTTGAGCAGCTGCAGGCAGTGTCTTGTTCTATTGAGTCCACGGTACTGGTCACAGCTGGACCAGAAGCCTTGACTTGCATGAGTTTGTTCTGTACAGTGAGTGTGATTGTGTGTGTGTGTTTGTGTGTGTATGCCACACATGCATGTGTTTTGTAGAACAGAAATCACAACCCAGTATACCCATCCTATTCAGGAAGCAAATTTTGGATATATTTTTGCTAATTATTACTGTGCTTCTGTTCTTGAGGATACCTCGCCTCTAAACTCCCCCCTGGGAAACATAAACTGTGAGTTATTTGCACTATGCAGACAACAAACCAAAACAAAGTTTCTGCAGCAATCCCAAAGTGTGCTCCTAAGCGCACACATTTCAGTATTCCTTGATGGCACAGCAGAACACGCATAGCTTGCTTTAATGAAACTGTCCCCTTTGCTGCCCAGTTCAGATCTGTGGTAACAGTTATAAGCTGATATGTTACTTTAAACATGTTATAATTAATTTAGGATTGTTATCTACATCCTTTTAAGAAATGTATGAGTTGAATTAGAATGTGTTGCCTGTGTCAAATGTAGGGTAGCAGGAACACGGCAGGGTTCTTCAAGAATGCAGGAAAAAGAATTAAATTAAAATGCTTGAGACAGAATCAAACACTAAAATCTCCTCATTCAGTGGCTATAAAAGAGAGATTGCTTCTCATTTTAAAGGTCAGCCTGTTTGTCAAGGAAATAAAAACATATTACTTTTCATTGGTGTGTGATTGTCTAAATTATTAAATACTTGGCTAAATTGGTAGAATTTATGTTCACTCTGAAATTAAAACAATCAGTGTGCCTATAAATAGTCCTTACATTGACGCATAGTAATGTGACTCTTCTAAGGATGCTCTAGCACTTGAATGATTAATGTGCCTTTTACCTATTAAAAATGTAGTTATGCTTTGTGTAATTTATAAACCCTCATTTAAGTGCAAGGGTGCCAAGGAAATTTTCTGTAGTTTAATCTTCAGTTTCAAATTATTTATCCTCAGTATACAGCTAACAAAGTTCAAATACCTATTCAGACTTTATATGGATATTTGTTCTGAACTAACAAAGCTGTTTGCATCCTAAACTGAAGAAAATTTTTTAAGTGTTATATATTTGCCAAAATTATTCACTTCACTTATTATTCATTTGAATTTTAAAGCTCTCATTACCTTCCAAATGGTAAGTCCAATTGTATTCTTGGTCTTTCACAGAGATCTGGACTGGCGTACATTGTTTCTGTTATTCTCTTTATTTAGATTTGATTAAGGACAGTTTTGCATGAATAAGTTCATAGAGAAAATGACGGCACCCATTGAGATCCCAGTACTCCCAGATATATATTTGTAGCTTTGGGATATTGATCCCTCATGTTACAACTGATGAAACAAAATACAAAATTGTGATTAACTATCTTTACATTTCAGTAGAAATCACACCAAAGTCAAGACAAGCTTGAAGTTTCCTTGGAAATATAGATAAGCCCCTTAACAGTACGAGTCAGTAAGTAAAAAAAAAAAAACAAACAAAAAAACCCCAAACAAACAAAAAACCAAAGGAAAAAAACAAAATAAAACAAACAAAAAAAAACAAAAAAGCCCCAACAAAACCCCACCAATAACTTCAGAAAAACTGAAATACTTTTCTGTTTTACAGAATGTTACTATTCCCTCTCTGGGTTCTGCGATCTGGGATGGTCAAATGGTTTGTTCCCAAATCTTTGATTTGAAAAATTAAGGTGTTAGATATTATTAGGTTAAGTCTCATAATCATCACAAAAGTATTTTGGTACTAAACTCCTTTTGACTGAATTTCAGAAAAAGGGATGTCACTATACATCTTCATACACCTGTACTTCCTTTCCTTTTCTTTTGTCTGACACAAATCACAGGGAAGTCTTCTTTCATGCTATAAGTTATGTGAGATGCAGGCTTTCTGAGTATTAGTCATGAAACTCCATTTAAAGGGAATTGGACTGTATCTAAGAAGCAAACTAATATATGGAAATATAGTATGTCAAAAATTATGAGGGAATAATCTTGGCATGTGAATCATATAAACAGCCAAAGTGGTAAAGAGTAAAAAAATAACTATGACACTCTACATAATTTCTGCTCAGGTCGTGGATCATTGACTTTATATTATGGAGTTAGACAACAGATGTGGATAACTCATCAGCCTGACAACAGAAAGTATTTTACAGGAACCACTGGACCTATTGACTCTGCTCAGTACAGACCATTTTGATTTAGAAAAGGAGATGTGAAGATTTGATATAGAAGAGTTACTCTTCACAGAGTAAGAAAGGACAATTCTGTATTGTTGTTTGCTTACAGAAGAGAGATACAGATCACCTATGGCTTCAAAGGATATCTCAATAGATAAGCTTCTTGCATAATGGGATCATGCTTGAAGGCTTTGGGAAGGGAGAAAACACAGTCTTCCTCTCTTTTCCCTACCCTCTCTCTCAAAATTAGCAGAAATCAACAGGAGAAAGACAGTTAGTCTGGATGAGTAAGAAGTCAGAAGACTCAAGAATCCACTCCCTTGGGAAAGACAACCCCTGTTCCTAACTCACCAGATCTACACAGCTACCAAAAGATGATAAAAATTTAGACAGTCCAGAAACTTGTTTTTTTCCTTTGTGAGATGTCCTTGCCTTTGCACAAGAAGTTTGAACTGAGTGTTGTTGGTGTCCCACTCCTTATTAATTAAAAAATTAATTCTAGGATGAGCTAAGATATAGTCAATATGTGAACAGTTGTGATTTTTACAAAATTGCACAGCATTACAAAGTGTACTGATACACTAGGTCTAGTGTCAGTCTAACTGGCTGATATTGCCTCATTGTTTCTCTGTTCCTCTCCATCAGCTGTTTCATTCCTTACACCTGGGTTATCAGATCTTTAGAATCAAGTTTGCAAATTTCATGGAAATGCTAACTTCTTTGAATAATTTCTAAAGAGTTGTGTTGCCGTTTCAGTTGGTGTTTAATGTTAAATATATTTATTTATACTTACTGCTTGTCATATGAATGCTTTATCCCATGGAATTTCAGAAACAAAATTGCGTCTTTCATACTCTCTATAACATTTATGTTTGCCTGTATTACAGTAGGTTAGTCAGCCTAAGATATCTTCATAGTCCATGAAGGACACAGACAATTCTTCTCATTTTAAAGCAGATGTCTAAAATATGTCAGATAAATGTACTCTAAAAGTGTGTATATTTCTCTCCACTGATTTTAAAGGGACTCTAGGAAGAATACCTTATCTGTAGATGTTGAGGTCAGGGTAGGTGGAATGAAGCCTCCCTAAATGCTGAAGACTGTGGTATTGAATTTCTCCTTTGCTATCATTAGCCTTTTTGTAGGACACTGACAATATTTAGTTATTAAAAGGAACATCATTATTTGGGGAGTCAATGATTATTGCTATGAAAGCTAATTTATTCATTAATTTACTTATTTTCTATATTTTTCTTAGTAATTTCTTTGCCAAAGCATACTTTATATCTCTTCTCAGTTCAACACTGTACATACGCACAAAAGAACTCTTTTTGTTTTCAAAAAAGAAATAGAGCTTTAAGTAGACATTTTGAGGTATGATTTTATTCTGAAGTAGTCTACATTTTATTATTTAGCTTACTGCAGTAACCCTTTTCATGATAATAGATGACGCAAAGTTGTATTGATTTCAGTAAAGTACTTTATTTGTTTTCATAATGAGACTTAATATTACACACTGCAGCATATTGTCTGTGAAGCATGCAAGTGTCATTGACTAACAAGAATAATATACCTAACCTTTCTAAACTCTATAATAAACACAGTAGACCAGTTTATTTCCATTCTTGTTGATTTTAGGAAGTTAATGATGTACATTTTATCAGAAATTTGGTTAACAATCCTTTTTTTTTTCTTCCAGAACACTTTAGACAGAATTTGTATTGATTTTCGTTCACGTGAAGATGAACTGAATTTATCACACAAGCCATAAGTGTCCAGGTGTTCTCCAATTGATTTCATCGCTTCAGCTTCATCCTCTAGGAAAATGGCCAACAGAAGAGGAATGAAAATAGACACGAGTGTTTAACTATTAAGCTATTTATGATTTAGTTCAGATAATGTTCAGATCTTCTTACAGAGCAACTCAAATGTCATGCAAAGCAGATATCAGAAAATCCTGAAATTCCACTACAGATTTTCTCGACCAGTGACTGCAGCTACCAATTGTGGAACAAACCTAGTAGAACTTTGAATTCAAAATCAGCTCTAAAATATCCACAGCAACTGTAGAAATTTAAGATAGTAATATTTCGAAGATGAACAATCTTCTTTATTTCAGACTGATTCATAGTTCTGTCCAAAACATGATTTATATATTTCAAATCCTGCTATATCTGGTTGTTCTTCAGAGTGAATATGGTCCATTTCAGTGTGAACATGATTACTGGGTATTTTCTCTGGGATACTAAAATCTCTTCTATTCCTGAGGAAAAAACATATAATTTAAATGTTATTCAGAATGGTGGAAAGCATATGGTTTCCCAGTATGACACCCCAGAGACTGATGGTTAAAATGATTCCTACCTAAGTAGCAGGAGAAATCACAGATCACGTGAAACACACAAAATCCTATACTGCAGTCCATAACTGCCTGTTCTGTAGTAGAAAGTGTGGCCCCTGTGGTCTATTGAATCCAGCACACCTTTCGTCATCTCCGCTGCCACTACTGTTCCTACTTCTCTGCCAAATAAATGATCACCTGAAGAAAGTCTATCTTTTATCACCTAATAGCCTTAATACAACAGGTTGGGCACATTCTGCAAGTAACTTTCTACTTTGGGAATCTCTCATATTGGGAGACATCAGATTAAAGATGACATTATCTCAGCTCAGAGTTAACTTGGGCTGGCTCAGTTCCTTCTGCATTCAAGACACATGTACTCAGATGCTTCAAAAGCTGTGGGATAATGAGAGAGCTAAAACAGAAACAAGAGCCTACAATGGAAATTCTGCTGCTTTTTTGCCTTCTGTGTTACAATATTATCATGTAGCAAAGAATATTAATATCAAGTCAACATACATGTTCTGTTACATGCAGTTTATTTAGCAAATAAATTCTGTTGCACAAATATTTAACATATAATACTGAAGAAAAGCATGTAAAATCCATCAAAAAATAATCTTGCGTCTCTAATGAAATGTTTAGAAATGTTACCCTCAAGGTCTCCTAGAGACGTTAATAGAAATGTTTTATTTGAGGCCTCAGGGGGACAGGACTGCAAAAGACAAGTGCAAAATATATTTCTTAACCACCAAAACAATAATTTAAAAATATGCAATGCATTACAGAGTTCTCTTATATTAAAAAATATTCTGCATATGTGGAAGTATACATACATATGCTTAACTGTATTAACATTTACCACTTAAAGTAGGAGTTTTAATAAGTGTAGAATGTACAAAAATAAACCAGAAAGCTATGCCATAAAAATAATTTGTTCAGCCCAGGAATGATGTATTAGTCATCAAAACTGCTGTGGGGCAAGTGAATTCTCATAGCTAAAATATTAAGAGCAGAAACTGGTGCAAAGTGGCTTATCTGTTTTGACTTCAATGACTGAATTCAGAAAATAGTTACTGATGAACATGGATCAGTAAAGGAAACTCTTGTGAAGTCCAGTAGAACTTTTCAAAGATGTAATTTCTATGACTGAGGTAAATATGGTCATCATAAATAGAGTTTGCTGCTTCCAAGTGCTAGTCAGACAAAACTTGTATAAACTGTTTTGGATATGGTAGAAGAGTAGGATTTAATACAGTATCATCTACTCTTCATGCTTTTGCTCTACTGGTCTTAAGAAAAACTTTACTAGAGAAATGTTTGCTATTAGCAATTGAGGCACAGAGCAGGGCAAGAAACTTCGCAGGATTGTGCACCAAGACAATGGCAAACCAGGATATTAATTCAGATTTTCTGAGTTCCAGACTAACGTTTCTATTACTAAAATGACAAACTCGTACTGCAACTAGAGTACACATAATTGGGAAACACCGTCCATTTGAAAAACGTCTTCCTGTAAAAATATTTCTTTAAGCAGTACATATAAAGAATAAGCCGATGTGATATTTCATATCTGCACATTAGCGTAAACTCTCAAGTATAATTTAAACATGCTGATGGTTTTTTTGTTTCCCAAAAGAATGAAGACTTTTGGTGGGTTGACCCTGGCTGGACGCCAGGTGCCCACCAAAGCTGTTCTATCACTTCCCCCTCCTCAGCTGGACAGGGGAGAGAAAATACAACAAAGGGCTCGTGGGTCGAGATAAGGACAGGAGAGATGACTCACCAATTACCGTCACAGGCAAAACAGACTCGACTTGGGGAAAATTAACTTAATTTATTGCCAATCCACCGGAGTAGGGTAATGCGAAATAAAATCAAATCTCAAAACACCTTCCCTCCACCCCTCCCTTCTTCCCGGGCACAACTTCACTCCCGGATTCTCTACCTACCCCCCCAGCGGCGCAGGGGGATGGGGAATGGGGTTTACGGTCAGTTCATCACACGTTATCTCTGCCGCTTCATCCTCCTCAGGGGCAGGACTCATCACACTCTTCCCCTGCTCCAGCGTGGGGTCCCTCCCACAGAGGACAGTCCTCCATGAACTTCTCCAACATGAGTCCTTCCCACAGGCTGCAGTTCTTCACAAACTGCTCCAGCGTGGGTCCCTTCCAGGGGCTGCAGTCCTTCAGGAGCACACTGCTCCAGCGTGGGTCCCCTGCAGGGTCACAAGTCCTGCCAGAAAACCTGCTCCAGCATGGGCTTCTCTCTCCATGGGGCCACAGGTCCTGCCAGGAGCCTGCTCCAGCACAAGCTTTCCCATGGGGTCACAGCCTCCTTCGGGCACCCACCTGCTCTGGCGGGGGGTCCTCCCTGGGCTGCAGGTGGATATCTGCTCCACCGTGGACCTCCATGGGCTGCAGGGGGACAGCCTGCCTCATCATGGTCTTCCCCACGGGCTGCAGGGGAATCTCTGCTCCAGCACCTGGAGCACCTCGTCCCCCTCCTTCTTCACTGACCTGTGGGTCTGCAGGGTTGTTTCTCTTACATGTTCTCACTCCTCTCTCCGGCTGCAGTTTCTGTGCCACAGCAACATTTTTCCCTTCTTAAATACGTTATTCCAGAGGCACTACCACTGTCACTGATGGGCTTGCCCTTGGCCAGCAGTGGGTCCGTCTTGGAGCCGGCTGGCATTGGCTCTGTTGGACACAGGGGAGTATTCTAGCAGCTTCTCACAGAAGCCATCCCTGTAGCCCCTCTGCTACCAAAACCTTGCCATGCAAACTCAACACAAATAGGTATCAAAATGTTTTCTTTGGGAAGGTTTTGAGAGTGTGCATCAAAAATTAGATATCCTGCTACATGGAATGCACTGGGGCACGAACTGTGTCAAAGACACTTATTTGCCCCATTCAGAATGATCTGGGATGAGAAGGTGTGCCCTAGATATGTCAGGACAGATATTCAAATAGGAGCATATAATTCTGGACCAGGAAGAGTGTCCCCAGGCCTGAACCCAAATACCAGGCCACTTACAGTTTCCAAATACAACAGCTCACATTTTAGTCAAAATTTTTCACAAAATTCCAGTTTTCTGAGAACACTAGGAAGGTTTTCTCATTGTTCTACTGTGGAAGAAAATTAATACATTGCAAAGCCTAAAAATTTGCTTCAGAATGGCATTGATTCTCCAGCCAGCTCCAGCTGCACCAGACATGCAGTAGCAGGAGATTTGGGGAGACTTACAATTATTGTCTCACCAAATAGAAGACTTCAAAAATCATAAGCCAAGTCTCTAGAACTCATTGAGTGCTTATATGTCATCAGCTTTTTAATACATTATTTTCTGAGTTGTTATTTTTCTGTTTTCTGGTTATTTGGTACATCGCATCATGTTTTCAAATCATAATTACTGGAGACTGCAGGAAAGATTTTAATCTTCTGAGGAGGTTTCTTAGAGAAAAGATAAGATTATCATTTGGAAACTGCGGCTCACAGACTCCAGACATCTTGGTAAAATCCTAAGAAGTCCCATTAAGGCAAAATACTTAAATATCTTTTATTTAAAAATATTTTTATTTAAAAAATGTTCTTCTTCAATATCATCCTCACCTGTGAATATCGGATATAGACTTTTGTCGTGGTTTAACCTCAGCCAGCAGCTAAGCACCACGCAGCCACTCACTCACTTCCCCCCCCCAACCAGTGGGATGGGGGAGAGAATTGGAAGGAAAAAGGTAAAACTCATGGGTTGAGATAAGAACAGTTTAACAGAACAGAAAGGAAGAAACTAATAATGGCAATAATAACAACAATAAAATGACAACACTAATAAAAGGATTGGAATATACAAAACAAGTTATGCACAATGCAATTGCTCACCACTCACCGACTGATGCCCAGTTGGTTCCTGAGCAGCAATCTCCCCAGGCCAGCTTTCCCCCCAGTTTATATACTAAGCATGATGTCACATGGTATGGAATACCCCTTTGGCCAGTTTGGGTCAGCTGTCCTGGCTGTGTCCCCTCCCAACTTCTTGTGCCCCTCCAGCCTTCTTGCTAGCTGGGCATGAGAAGCTGGAAAATCCTTGACTTAATCTAAACACTACTTAGCAACAACTGAAAACATCAGTGTGTTATCAACATTCTTATGATGCTGAACCCAAAACATAACACTATACCAGCTACTAGAAAGAAAATTAACTCTATACCAGCCAAAACCAGGACAACTTTGTATCCTAGTCCCTCTCCCTGTACTTCAGAACTTGGTGGTGGTAATGTACAGACAGGCTGTGTGGTCCACCCTGGGACCATGGCTGTGAAAAGGCATCTCAAGAACTGGGAATGACCAAAGGTAAATTGTTAGCTCCTGCAAACTATGGATCAAAAATTTGCAAGTGACTCAGAGCATCCTGCATCCTAGACCTTTTGCCTGAGATTGAAGTTCATGTCACAGTTGTTCTCTATGCATGTTTAACTCTGACTATGTAAGGTAGTATTGGGTTATAATCTTTAAGAGAAGGTGCTTATAAAAGGCCTCAAAACCCCTCACCCCTTTGGCTGTGTCAATCAACGTAGTACATGATATAATTGAATTTGTGCATATGTAACCTCATAATTTGCTTTGGAGAAACTCAATAAGCTTAGCTGTACAAATATCATCAAAGCAATGAATGTGTAACTAACTAAAACAACTTCATTTCAAAGACTGTGCAAACACTGACGAAAAAACTGGTTATGACAATTTCATCTTTCATTTTTGAACTATGTCTTAGCATTGACTATGCTATAGGCATTGACTATGACTATGTCATAGCATTTGACTATGTCTTAGCATTTTTTTATGGCAACACGATATAATGACTGGCATATAAACCTGCTTCAACACAGTGCTGAATTTTTAAAAAGTCATCTGTATCAAGTGATTGATTTACAAAGTAATATAAATTTTATTTTACAGTGGTTAAGAGAGTTAGGACCCCACTTCACATTTTGAGTTATCATGCAATTTTTATTTCTTTACTAAGAATACAAAGATGCACCCTTTAGTTAAATTGAATTAAAAAAATGGAAAACAAGAAGTATAAAGAAAGAATCCATTTCACAGATAGTGGAAGGCAGTACAGATTAGATCATTTGCTACAACTGAAAAGAACTACAACAATAATTCTATAAAGTGTTCTTCTTCACAGCTGACAGCATGTAAATTAAAATAAACACATGGAAAAGAATTATGGCTATAAACCAACTGAAAGAGATAACACAGTTTGATTCACGAGTCTTGTCACACACATAATCAAGGCAGGACCAGACGCAGTTACACTAACAATGTTGAGACTACACAACGATGATATCATTGGTGCAGCAAGTGGAAGCACCACGCAAGCTGATGCTACTTGAAGAACCCCTTGACCATCCAGGTAAATCACTTCCTTTCATACAGCAACTGAGTGTCCCACAAGCATATTTAAGCTATCACGTTACCCTGAGGACAGTCAGCAGAATGGTTATTTCACCCTGTGGCTTCAGGAATAAAAAGGGGTACAACACTCGATATCCACAGCTGTCATCCCCAGCAGTAGCTCTCCTACACACATGGAGGAAGAATAAAAAGTTTATTGCCTTCTCCTCTGTGATGATAGACCTATGTCCTACGTATTTCCTGACTTTGCCACCCATCTGTACACTGGGACTCTACACATGCATCCTTATTCCACTTCTATAAAAAATAACTCATCTCTCTTTCCCCACATACCTCTACTTACTGTATCCTAGCTCCCATTTACCTTTGCTGACTAACCCCACATCTGTTATCTCAATTTGCCTTAGATGTGTTGGTGCATTCTTAGCAGGGCAAGCAGCCTGTAGGAGACATTGAATAAGTGGATCCACATGGGGAGAGTGGAGGGAAATGTTGTTCAGAGCCTAGTCCAGAAGGATCCATAGAAGTCTTTACTACAGCAATCATATGCATGTTCCAAAGTTTTAACACTCTGGTCTTAAAATTGTTGATAACTCAGCAATTCACTTAAAATCCCTCATGTGACTCAGTCATTACACTACTGCCGTGGTTTAACCAGCACATCTACATAGATCTGAGACTCTTGTCAGCCAAATTCCTAGAGTGGTTCACAAAAAATAACTGCTGAAAACCCTAGATTCCTGCAGATGAAGCACTAGGGAGAGAATTGTGCAAGGTTAAATTTGTGGTGTGTCCATACAAGTGTGAGAATGAGCTATGCCAGAGTTTGCATTTCTCTCCCCTCTAGTACAGAGCTGAAAAACATTCTTCCCTTAGCAAATGTTTTGTAATGCAAAATTCAGACTTGTCAAACATGAGCTCCTGTGGAGCCACAAGCAATCCCCTTGAAATATTGAGCCCTAAATAACTGTTTTTATTTCCTGACTGAGAGTTTTTATTATTTTCTTATCTTTTATTTCCATCCAGCAGACAATGCAGTGTTCTCACTAGAAGAGATGGTGAGAATGGAGATAAATACGATGAATACAGATGTGACTGTTAGAATGGAGAAGATATTGCTGTACATGGGAGCCCTAGGTATTCTCCCATTTAAAAAGGAGGGGGAAAAGTAGAAGAAAAGTGATTTAGTGCATTATAAATCATGTTTAATAACAATAATAAAAAATAAAGAGTAGCTTCTAGTTCTAAGTTTTAGATAACTTGCAAAAATAAAAATTATAAAATATGAATCTTAACCACATGTTTCTACTGTTAGTGGCTATACTTTCCTCATTATTATTTCACATAGAAACTGTCAAATAGATACTGTCAATACAAAACAGAAGAGCTGAGATAGTCAGGATGGATAACACTTGCACATGTTCTATACTATCATCTGTGAAAACAAGTCCAGTCATTCCACTTCAAGGACTATGACAGAAAGAGGTTATCTGAGTATGTTATGGCTTTTGTCAACATACCTGTCTTGGCTTTAAACTAGGAATTTGATTACCAAGAATGATGTAATCAAAGCAGGTTACTGCTATCAAAGATTGTGTGGGAAACTGAATAAACAGATGTGACTTGACCTACAGCTACTATTGTTATATTCTGCTGTTCTCCAGATGATAAACACTGAGTACACATATTCCCTAACAGTCTTTGTCACTTCTGAGTAATCCAGTGGTTATTTCAGATCTAACTCCAATCACAGTTCATGACTCGGGCTTTCTTTTGCTTTTTATGTATCCTTGAGCATGAATTGGTGAATAAATCACTGCAGAATTACCAGCAAGGCTCTGAAGGAATTCCAGTGACTACATCCTTATTATGTGACTCGTACAAACTCACCCAAAGAGCTATGGTAAACCAGTCATCTGAACAGGGGTTTGCCACGACCTACACCACACAAAGCTTGGGATAATTCCCATTGAGGCCTCTTGAAAGAACTAGGTACGAAGGTGGAACCTGTATATATTTGCCCACCAGGAAAAAAAGTAAGGGGGGAGGGGTGGTGAGGAAGAAGGGAAGGGAAAGGAGGCAGAAAGAAACAAAGGGAGGGTGAGAAGGGAAAAAAAGTAGGAAGGAGAGAATGAAAGAGGGAGGGATGAAAAAGAAAAGGGTGGGTCTTTTACATATATTTGCAGAAGAGAAAAAGGAAATAGGTACCAGCAGGACACAAGGCATTGTCTAGGATTTAGATATGAGATGTGCAATATAACATTTTAGCAAGTTTGTTTTAAAAGTGTAGCATAACAAGGTTATATTGTGTTTAATTTATGCTCAGCTGGATACTTTAACACTTCAGATGAACAATTTGCCATGTTGGAATGTATTAAGCTTTATCTACACGGGACTTAGTTATAACGTGGTAATTTAAATCTTCATGACTTTTCAGAAAGGAAGGAAAAAAGACAGAAACAGAGTAAGAATCTGGAGACAGATTCTGAGAGATCTTAAGCCTGGATCTCAAAGCAAGAGCAGATTTAACTCACTGGATGTCAGAGAAACGAGAATTGTAATGTTTCAGAAGTGCAGTTTCTAGAGGAAAGAATGCCTGTTTGGTCAGTAGAGTATTACAGCGGGTTTTCCTACTCTCTCTTTAAAGTCACTGCTAAAGGAACTTCTCTGTTTTAAGCAGCTGGATATGAATGTTCACCATATATGGCTTATGCATATTAGTTATAGCTTATGTACCATATATGGCTTATGCAGCCTTTCTTGACTTTTGTTTTAGAGGTTATTAGAGAGACAGAAAAGAGTGCATTCAAAGAGGAAATTATTACTGTAAATGAAGAAAAAATTCTGTCTGCTTAGTAATAACAATAAAGAATACATTATGTCTCCTACTTTTTGTTGTTTTTATTTCCTGACATGTTTCTTGATAAGGAGCTACAGTGATGAAGGCAAGGAAAGAGAAGTGGGGTACTTTTGCAGAAACTGCCAGCAAAGTAAACTCCATGAGGATTGCCGCTCACAGCAAATATTATGTCTACTTGAAAAGATCGCACTATAGAATCATAGAATGATTTAGGTTGGAAGGGACCTTAAAGGTCATCTAACTCCAACTCCCCTACCATGGGCAGAGATAAATGTCATGAGGTTGGGATCCTAACAAGGACCCCTATATACATGAGTGCTGCAGGGGTCTTCAAAGATTTTTCCTTCTATTTGTGGAAAAAAAATCATAGAATCATAGAATCATTTAGGTTGGAAAAGACCTTTAAGATCATTGAGTCCAAGCATTAACCTAACACCGCCAAGTCCACCACTAAACCATGTCCTTAAGTGCCACATCTACATGTCTTTTAAATACCTCCAGAGATGGTGACTCCACCACCTCCCTGTGCAGCCTGTTCCAATGCTTGACAACCCTTTCAGTGAAGAAATTCCTCCTAATATCCAATCTAAACCTCCCCTGGTACAACTTGAGGCCATTTCCTCTTGTCCTATCCCTTGTTACTTGGGAGAAGAGACCAACACCCACCTCGCTACAACCTCCTTTCAGGTAGTTGTAGAGAGCCATAAGGTCTCCCTTCAGCCTTCTTTTCTCCAGACTATACAACCCCAGTTCCTCAGCCATTCCTCATTACACTTGTGCTCTAGACGCTTCACCAGCTTCGTTGCCCTTCTCTGGACATGCTCCAGCACCTCAACATCTTTCTTGTAGTGCGGGGCCCAAAACTGAACACAGTACTCGAGGTGTGGCCTCACCAGTGCCAAGTACAGGGGGACGATCACTTCCCTAGTCCTGCTGGCCACATTAATAACTAATAACAAACAATTAATAACTCCTTGACTGCACTTATCACCCACCTGTGAGAACAAAATGTAAACAAATAAAACCTGTGATTCTTTCACCCTTTCTCATATAGAAAATAGATTGGTTGGTAAATCAAACTTTCTAATAAACAGAAGGACATAGTGAGTTTTCAGGGGAGTATTTAAGAGAATATATTATAATACCAAAATATAGAAAGTGATTTTTTTTCTCTGCCAAATGACATGTTAAGTTTCTCATTTGAGAGGAAATGATATACGAGTCATCTCCAAAATGTGATCTTAGTGGAAACAAGAAAGAAATAACATGATACTTGCCATTGTCTTTTCTTTTTAACCCCTTTCATAAATTAATTTTTCTGTGTCTTTTTCTCCTCTTCATATGCCAAGTAGACAAACTCCATTTTTTGCAAAATGAAGCTTTGAAAACCTGTAAATGATTACCAGATCACATAAGTATGCAAACTTCCTGTACAACTTTTCAATGAAAGATAAAGGAAGATGAGACCATGAAATTTTAAAAGCATACCAATTAGACCTCCTGAATAGATAAAGCATAGGGTTTCTGGATTTGTGTCCTCTATGTTTACATGTAAATTCAAATTTCTTTGCTACTCATCTGTGAACATATGCTATTGTTTAAGTTGCTCACAGACATATGGACTATGTGTTTGGCTACAGAAACCAATGTGTAATAAGAGAAAAAGCTTCTGGAACTGCTATTGCTTCACGATTTCTTTTCAGAACTTATTATTACAACAGCATCCAGAGGCACTAATCACGTTGCTGGGCTGGATCCTGTACAAAACATATCATGATATAAAGGTCATTTTTTTAAAATATGCAATCTATTTCTAAAACATCACAAAAACTAGTTCCTAGTGCTGGCAAGGGATTTTCTGACAATATATTTTCTCATCAGAAAATTGTTAGCTGGAAAGACATTGAACTACTAGTGTGAAAATGATTGGTTTTCTTGAATCTCAAATTTTTAATTATTTTTAATGGAATTTTTTGTCCTTTTTGATCCTTCTTGATTTTGAATTGACATTTTATTTTGAACTTGTGCTTATTTTTACTTTTGAAATTTTGAAACTTGTGGAAGGTTTAGATTAAAAGAAAGTAGCTCAAAATATTTTGGCTGACCTTCTCTGTGTATTTCACAATGTTGCTTTTTGGCTGAAAAAAAGAGATATAGTCTTTTTCAAGTTCAAGAAAAAAAATGAAACAAACCCTGGCAAGCTGTTAAAGCTCAGGAAAATATTTCTTCATCCACAAAATAAGAAGAGTGAAAATACTAGTAGCAATGTGAAATAAAATTTATCAAATACTGTACAATATGATATATCCATGCTCCAGATGTTTTCTTGTTTCTTTGTTAAGCTTTTCTCAGCCTGTTCCAGGTCTTTTTTTTTTTTTTTTTTCCTTTTTAAATCTTTTGGGCATTTTCATGCATTAGGATTCTTTTATCATTAGGATTCTTTTATTTGAGCCTTTGCACATTTCAGTAAGGCTAATGCTTGCTTTGCTTATTTCTACTAGTCTTGCATTCTACTTTGAGCTGTTTAATATGTTTATTTATTAAACCATTTTTATTTATCATAGTCAACGAGTTTTCTTTTCTACCATGTCCTCATAATTTATAGGGTTTTTTATTTCATAGATAATTCTCCCTTTTTGTTTTCCTTTCTTATGTTTTGGTTTTTTTCATTCTTAACTAACTTCCCCACCCTAGTGTTTTGTAAGACCAGTCCATACTGAAAATGTTCTTCCTACTTGCTCAGTTATGCAGTGCAAACTATTCACATTTAGGTTATTCACATGTACATCTATGGAGTACACGCTGTCAAAGTACTTTACAAGGTGACCACTATCCAGCAGACAACAGCCTGTTGCAAAAAGACATAGTATCATGACCCCTTCATACACACTAACAATTTAGTTACAGTGCTCTCAACATTATAGTATTTGAGTTCCTCGCTGTTGTTAACAAATATTCTTGTAAAAAGAACTCTGGGGTTGAAAAGTGTTATCTCCATTTCACAAAAAGGGAAAATGCAGTATGGGGTAGATGAACAGATTCACCTGATGCACAGAAAGTCTGTAGCTGACATGAGATGTGATCCTCCAAATATCCCACATACACTAGCTCTTAGAGAAGGCACTGCTTAATAAAGTAAAAATTAACAACAGACATTGTGTGGGTATTAAATTTTAAAGAAAAGTTCAGACTTTTTTTTTTTTCAAAATGTTTAGGAGTGCAAACCAAATGGAATCCGAAGATTGTGAATTTGCATCAGTACATAAAGTATTTAATATATTTTCATGAAAAAAAAAAGAAAAAGATTGGAAAATGCTATGTCCAACAGCTTGCTCTGCATTTCAAAGCAGTCTGGCCATTCTTGTTCAATGAACAGCTCTACCCTTGAATTTACAGTACAATAATGACTATTTTTTTTTATATTTTTGAAAATTTGAGTCTGAAGACAGCTCATAAAATTCTTCTCTGTAGCTAGCCTCCTATATTTTGTGAATATAACAGGTTATACCTTCATGAAAATACTGATGAATCACTGGACATGAAATTCAAACTTTGAGAATCAAATCCAAAACCTTCTAATGTTCTGCAAAACTTGATATTTGTAAGGTTGTCAGAGCAAAGCACAGTCAGGTAAAATAGTCCAGCACACTGATTATCATTAGTCAAGTAAAGTTTGAAAATTTGTTTTGAATGAAACAGAACAAACAGGATATGAAGTCCTGTTCAAGTGCCTTTTTGTTTCCTGGCTATGTATAATCACATCTCTGGCAACACATCCTCCAAACTCAAGTGCTGACAAGGCAGGAATCTGTCACTGTGTCCAGCCAACTCAGTAAGCCAGAATCACTAATGGTGGATGAATGCATATGTTACGCTCTTCTTAAGCCAAGATTTCCGAAGCTAGCTGCCTAAGGTTTCGATTAGATATCTGTTTTCAGGTGTCGTATAACCCAACTCACATTAACATTAGTAAGCAATTAGAAACCTAATTTTTTGCATACTGTTTTTTAAAAGTTGGGTCTCTCATTTTCACTCCTTTGTGTGGATGCTTATATAGGAAAACTGGACGCTTTTCTTGTAAAAAAACCCGCAAGTTTGTTTCCTGTGCAAAATAAGAATATTTTGGAGATTTGCAGTTGCATTTTCTTCTACACATTTCTAATGTTAACTTAAACCACCTTCACAGCTAGTTAAAATTATTATGTTTTATCCAATTAAAAATAATAAAGCACATAAAAGAAAACAACAATGCACACATATGAAATCGCTGTAAACATAAGATTATGTAGGAAAATTGAATGAACTGCAATTCTGCTTGCAGTGTTCTGCACCCAGACTGGACCTGACTAATTCCCAGCTTTTGGCCGGAGGCTCCAGATTTCCATCCCCACTTTCAGGCTTGCCAAGCCTCATTCATCTGGCAGCTCTGTCGTGCATCTTTCTGCCCAGCCGAGGTATCACATGTCCTGCTGGCAAAACAGCAATTGCGGCCGTTGATTGCCAGGGGCCTCGGTGGCACCTGCTCAGCCTGCAGCCATCTGACCTCCTTTCCCACCGTTCCACAACCCTCTCTTGCAATCCCCATGCAGGCTCAGGGTGGGTTTAAGGTTGCCCAAGCTCATGATCCCACTGCCACCACTTGTTCCCAGGCAGCAGGTTAGATATCAGCTAGCTAGCTTTGCAGCAGCCCTGTCAACCCCTTTTTTTTCTTACCAGCCCTGTTTTCCCCCCAGCTTCCAGTTCACCTGATCCAAAACTGCATGTTGAAATAGCAGTGTATGCACAAGATGCTCAGCCCTGTTGTCAGGTTCACCTGTCACAAGTTTTATTCTCTGAAAACAGCCATACAACAACTTCAGTTACTAGTGGGTCATCAACAGCAATTTACTGTCAGTCTGTTATTTTTCGTCTGTTATTTTTCGTTTGCGTTGTAATGCCTCTGAACACAAAGTGTTTGTATTTACTTGATTTCTGATTTCTAGATGTCCAAACCTGATTTCTTTGCTTGTTCTTATTTTAACTGGGATTCTCAGATAATTTCCAATCCAAACTGCTTTGTATTTAGTAGCAGGAGAAATCATTCTTTCACTATATTGTAGGACAACGGGAACTACATTTAAAGTTTTAGCTATCACTTCTCTATGATGATACAAAATTAAAAGGCAAAACTTCTTCCCAGTGAACAAATACCAAAAGTAGCCTACCTATAAGTGAATTTTTTTCTATTCCTGTGAAGGAGGAGGTTGATTATAGAGACACAGACATCAGCCACATGCCTGCAACTATGTCATACAATGCAGAAGGGCACATATTACCCTGGTTGAAGGATGAGGACCCCCTCTGCAACTTGATAAATCTCAGCCTGATTGATGGCACCTTGAGACATTCTTCTGTATGTGATCTGATGCCAGTGTAACTGCACTGATCACTTCTACAACTAGCTCTTATTATCAAGCAGAGGTACTGCTAAAATCCTTGATTCAGCGATAGCTGCATTTACAGGTTTTCATTTGCCTTTATCAGTAAAGTAAATAAGAATGGGAGAGGGTTAAGGACTGGTTTAAACTGCCTTAATATTTCACATGTAAATAACTGTCAATTAACCAAAACTCCATTAGGAAGCCACTAATGGACAATTATTTTTAATGGAAATGTTCTCACTACTTTACAGCTTTGTCAAGTGGTTCAGTACAGGCAGTATGTTAAATCACCACATTTTCCAACAAGCTATTTGAAATCTGTGGCAGCCGGATTTGATTGATGCAGTGTACCAGCGAGCATAAGTATTGCAGAAAATGCTATTTCAGAGTTCAAAGGAGTAGAAAAATTGCTGTTTAATAATTCAGCAGTGAAATGAAAATAATGTAAAGAAGATTAGCCATGCTCTTTTATTGGGTGGTTTTCATAGCAACGTTCTCATTTCTAGACCTGTTTTTTCAAGTGATATTTTTAATCAAATGCTTTGAATGAAAGCTTTGTTCTTTTTTTTCGAGAGTGAGGTCAGAGGGGGGACCTCTTCTAAAAGAACAAACTATCTTTTATTCAGCATTATGGCAGAACTAAAATTTGTTCTGTGTATCATACTTTCTTTTTGTTTCTGTCACAATGATACACAAATAATTCAGCAGAAATCTATGTCCCTCTGGAAGCTATTGTTTTCATTGTGTGAAGTATTCAAAAGTAGTTGTAAACACTCAGCTGCATCCTGTTTTAACATAGCCCAGATGAGAAGTGGAGTACTAGGATAACTGTGATTTTCATCCATTTCAGTTTCTCCTATCTCCAGGGCTTCCTCCACACTCAAGATGAGTTGCTTGGCCAGCATACACAGTGTCTCTTACACATGCCCACTCCCACCCAGTTGCACTTCTCCTTTCAGAAATCCTGAAGAGCAGGAATCCCTGGACATTTGAATACTAAGTTGATGCTCTGAAGACCCCTATATTGGACACCTAAAGTAATAGACACCTGTGTCAATAGCACTCCATGTCTCACATTTCCAGGAAAATCTGAAAACTATTTAAATGCATATTTTGGAAAAAGCAAAACATAGTTTTCTCCAATGAAAATCACTACAACTGTATCCACCAAAATAAACATTCAAAGCCATTTGAGCATGCTTATCAGGCAGCTGGACAATCTGGTGAATTCTCAATTCTACGAACTGAATTTCCATAACTGTTCTGCAAATTCAGTTTCAAATGTTGATTTCTTTATTTTAATATCCTGGCTATTGGAAATCCAGTTTTCAAGGGAGTTTAATTGCTAAATCCTCTATATGTTTGAGAATGCAAACACAGGTTGCAAGTGTCTTGGGGGAATTGCCTCATCCTATACATTTTCCAGTGTTCAGCATATCTGGCCTGAGCCTTTTGCTTAGAACAATCATCATAAGAGTAATAATTCATGTCAGAGTGTTTCTAAAGTTCAACTCATGAAAGCATCCAGTAAATTAATTCAGCCATTATTTTATTTGACAACAGGTTTATTAATGAAACTGATATGGATTGCTGAAATTCCAAACACAGTTGTAACAGTGAAGATTTCTGCTAAAGCATATATCCCCTACTGTGCAAAACATCCCCTAAGCCATTTTAAGATTAAGCCAGTATAAAGCTGTTGTTTAAAGAAAAGCATCAGCAGTCACTGCTCTTTATCAGTCTGGAACAGCATTATCTAGCAACTTCTATTCTAGTACTTCAGTGCTGCTCAAAGATTCAAAGGTCCCTTTCATTACATCCGTCATTCTATATACATCTTTTGGCTCACTGTGGTCTCCGATTATGGGATCTTCCAATTTCTAAATAAATTTTCAGTAGGTTTTCCATAAATTTTGAAAAATGAAGGAAAAAAAAGACACATCCCCAAACATGAACTGTAACTAGCAAATTCTATAATCTACTATCTCAACAGTATTTGGAAGAGTGCCAGTTAAGAGGAGCTTTTTTTCCTGAGTTTCCATTCTTCTGTGCCTTCCTAGATTCTGCAAATTTACTTGTGTAAAAACAAAATTAAGAATACAATTTTATATATATTGTTTACATATGGAAGGGTGTCATTAAAGAAGACTATATTGTTTTCTGTTGTATGAGGAAATAAAGGAATAAACATTCTTTCCAGTCAAAATGCAAGGCATCCAACATATAAATCACAAAACTGTTTTCTCAGTTCTGCAAACAGCAGTGTATACAGTTAAAGCAGCACATGTACAAAGATCCAAAAATATCAAGCCGCAGGGTACCTCATATGTTAATCTGTCACATAATGTGGAATCAAGCAGCATACTGCAGATACTTGTTCTTATCACAGATACTCTACCATATCTTGCAGTTGCTAACAAATAACTTACATTTTGCTGTAAAAGAAATCACTAGAAAACATGCTGACCTTTTTTAACAGACAATAAAATCACTTTCTGGTGCGAATATCCACACATTTAAACCCGTCCAGGTGTTTAGCTGCTGTACTGGAACCATGCCAGCATGTCCAGCCTCTTTCAGTATCAGGTACATCTCAAACACTACCACAGCAATTATTTAAGCCAGTGCTTTCAGTCTGGGTCCTTAATAGGTTTCAACAGAGATGGAAAAACAACTTAAGGAATTTTAAATGTGGCTTGCCAATGAGCATATATGACCTTGTTTTTCTTAGTCATGTATGACAAACCACTGAGAAACAAGACATGAAATACCAGGGACCACAGATCACTAATTTAAAATAATCACTGATTTAAATGAACAAGAAATATTCTTCACAGTGTTACCCACCATATAAAATTATCAAGTTTTTAATTAGGAATAAGCCTTATAGGAAATGGATCAGAGACTATAAAAACAGTTGTGCATAGATCATAGATTTTTTTCATTCAATTTGTTAAAGAATTACATATTGAACTTTTTGTACCAATTCTTGGAATCCCAAAGCAGTAATAAAGTGCATTTTCTAAGAATTCCATTTATCACTTTTCCTATATAAACTCTACAAAGCATTTCCATAATGCCTACTACTTCCTATTTAATGAATTTAAATCAAAAGGAATTGCTACTTCAGGATTTGGGGAGAAATGTCAAAAAAATGTTTATTTAAACAAATAAAGATAACTGCACTGTGCACAAAGCAGATTAAAAGTTTTTTATTCTGATTGTTATTAAGGCAATACATTAAGATTTTACAAACGTGTGCTTACTAAATGGACATTCTGAAGCTGAGTTTAATTAGTGCCACTGTACCATGAATCAAACATGTGAATTTAATCTCTGCTGTGGTATACATGGGTACATGTTCCTCAGAAAACTATTTAAAAAGCCTCAGTTTGTACATCTGCAGAAGTCAGTGCTGATTTACTAAATTACTGATAGTTTTAAAATATTCAGTTAATGGAAGAGGTAGTAGAATTACAGAATAACTTTGGAATCACAGAATCATTCGTGTTGGAAGTGACCTCCGGAGATCACCTAGTCCAACTTGCCTGCTCAAGCAGGGTCAGCTAGAGCAGGTTGCCCCAGATCATGTTCAGTCAGGTTTTGAATATCTCCACAGAGGGAGACTCCACAACTGCTCTGGGCAACCTGTGCCTGTGTTTTACCAATCTCACAGTAAAAAAGTGTTTTCTTGGATTCAAATTGAACTTCCTATTTTTTAATTTGTGCTCATTGTCTCTCCTGTCACTGTGCACTACTGAGAAGAGTCTACCTACCACATCTTCAGTCCCCCCATCAGGTGATTATACACATGTATAACAACCAGGCTGAGGAGTCCCACCTCTCTCAGCCTGTCCGCTCCAGTACCTTAATCATTCTTGTGGCCCTTCACTGGATGTGCTCCAGTAAGTCCATATATTTCTTGTGCTGGTGAGTCCAGAAGTGGCACAGCACTCCAGATGTGTCTCACCAGGGCTGAGCAGAGGGGAAGGATGACCCTCCTCAACCTGCTGGAGACAGCCCAGGAGCCTGTCAGCTTTCTTTCCTGCAAGGGAACATTGCTGGCTCAAGGTCACCTTGTTGTCCACCAAGAGCCCAAGTTTCTTCTCTGCAAAGCTGCTTTCCAGGCAGTCATCCCCCAGTGTGTATTGGTGCATGGGGTTATTCCTTCCCAGGTGCAGGATTTTACTTTTCCCCTTGTTGAATTTCATGAGGCTCCTGTTGGTCCATTTCTCCAGCCTGTCTTAGACCCTCTGAATGGCAGCACAACCCTCTGGTGTATCAGTCACCACACATACAGCTGATCTCACTATTTAGATCTCTAGGATTTAAGGGAGACAACTCTGAGACATTACTATTTGCCTAACCTGGAAGACAGCCAAGTTTTAGGACTCTGAATCCAAGGTAATAAAGAAAATCTGTGTTCCAGTGGTTAAAATTGAATTGTTTTCATTTTATTCCATGTCCCTGTCTGTATGTGGAAGCACTGACCTCTCGCTAACAGAATCCAACAGTACTGAGCCTGTACTGCATACAACAGTACCGAGCATAAAGCAGCTGTGTTCAAAGACATTGTGGGTGGTAAGAACGAGCCTGCCAGGAAAAGAGCTGACCTCTGTATTACAGTCTGGGGATCACGGTAATCACCCAGGAAATGGGGAGACCTGGTCTCTTGATCTTTTCAACCCAAAGTGATTTATACCTGCATTTCTCCTTCCTCGGACAGTCTCATGTTTTCCAATAAAACACTGACCAAATAGAGAAAATACAAATCCAGAAAGAAACATGGGAGAAGAGCTCAGGTCTGTCCTTTTTTGATTTTTTTTAACAGATTCCAGCCTCTGTCTAGATATTTCTCTTCTGTCTCCATGATAAATGTACTCTCAATAGTTACTTGATAGACTATTATTTAGGGAATACTCTAGAAAAATGGTTTGGTTCCTTTCAAACTGAGACAGGCCTATAACTAAGTCTTCATTAAATGACAGTTGAGCACTACAGAAGTCATACCTTCTGGAAACCATGCTTCAGTCCTGCTCAATATATGCACTTGCAGAGAATTATTTCAGCAGGATGTTCCAAGGGGATGATCATATTCATCCTGAAAGCACCATAAGCTTTCAAAGAAGCTAACCTTTGAGTTCCAAAATTGGATTCAACAGTATTGATATAGATAGCCCTGCACTTGGCCTTTCCTATTGATTAATGAATGCTAGGTCAGCCCTTTCACAGTATATTCATCTTTTTGGATTGCACTGTGGAAGCGACGGATGCTTCTAACTGATTGCGTGGGGAGCACAGAGGTCTAACCCTGTCTTTTTGGGGGCATTACTCAGATGAGAATGTTGAACTAGCCTCTGTGGATCTCACCTGAAGTTTACATTTATCAGATGCAGCTCTTCTCTTTCCTGCCTTTGGAAATAGTCCATTGTCAATATTTAACATTACTTTTAAGTGTAGGGAGAAAAAAATAATCATTATATATATCACAAAACAAGCAAATGAGAAATGACCAGAATACTAAAATATTCATGGGTTTTTTTCTGATTCAGAACATAGCCATGAAATACTTACCTCATAGTTTTGATCTTTCTCGGGCTAATCTCATATCACTATGTCCTGGTTTCAGCTGGGATAGAGTTAATTTTCTTCCTAGTAGCTGGTATAGTGCTGTGTTTTGGATTTAGGATGAGAATAATGTTGATAACACACTGATGTTTTCAGTTGTTGCTAAGTAGTGCTTGCACTAAGTAAAGGACTTTTCTGCTTCTCACACCACCACTCCAGTGAGTAGGTTGGGGGCACAAGCAGCTGGGAGGAGACACAGCCAGGACAGCTGACCCCAACTGGCCAAAGGGATAATCCAGACCATATGACATCATGGTCAGTATATAAACTAGGGAGAAAGCTGGCCAGGGGCCGCTACTCAGGAGCTGGCTGGGCATCAGTCGGCGGGGTGGTGAGCAATTGCATTGTGCGTCACTTGCTTTGTATATTCTAAGTCTATCTTTATTATTATTATTTTTATTATTATTATTATTTTTATTATTATCCCTTCCTTTTCTGTCCTATTAAACTGTCTTTATCTCAACCCACAAATATTTTTTTCCCAATTCTCTCCCCCATCCCACTGGTGGGGGCAGGGAGTGAGAGAGCGGCTGTGTAGTATTTACTGCCTGCTGGGTTAAATCATGGCCCACTATTATTTTTGTAACCAGAACTTTGACAGTGTCAAATTTTGTATCTGGTTTTTTTCATGATGGATTTATTTTAAGTAAGTTCACTATTAGGTTAAAGCAACCAAAATGAAAAGGCATATCAAAGAACATTGAGGGAAATAATGGAAAGTTTATAAGTGTGAAAACTTAAATGTGTGATATGAACACATGTAAGTAGCCAGATCTTCTCTTCATAAACATGCATACTCAGGATTAGGTTGTAGTCCTGCAGCAGTAACTCTGCAAGTATATTCAAATGTAAGTTCAATCTGAAGTGTTGCAAAACTATTTTGGATCTCTGCTTGGTCACTGTGATAAAGTTGTATTTGTACATGCTTCCAATTGTGTTCATATGCCTTTAAGAGGTACATGAAAAGTATGGGAAGGTATGTCCTTGCCTTGGAAAACTACCAAGAACGGAGAAAGCTCTGGAGACTGCAGAATGTGTTCAGGCAAAGGAGGGTCCTAGCATAGTGCTGAAACAGATCTCTGAAATGACGGAAGATCTTAACAGAGTTTGCTGCTACTCAGAAAGATTACTAAGGCTGAGCTGACTGGGAGATGGCATAGCCACAAGGAAGGACATAGCTAGGCAGGAGACATGGTGTGCAAACCTTTTGTTCTGTTCTATCTTCCCTAGTTGCAAAAAGTGGCAAACACTTACAGCAGGTAAATCAACAATTTAGTCAACAATTTACAAGTGTAAGCTTTAGCCAGAAATTGTATTTCAGTAGCCTTTCTTTGTTATCACCCATTTCTGAGGGTTTTTTTCCTGCAGATCCCGATATACGGAATGACCTGCCAGAACTAGGTTTGCCTACAGCAAGAAATCTCACATCTTGACCTGTGCTCCTTCCACTGCAATGCTCACATAAAAGTTATCACCTTCTAATAACAAAGCAAGCTAAGCTGGCCTTATGATGTTATTTATAAAAAAGAGAAATGTTTTCAAATTATTCAAAACAATTAAATTTTTCACATAGCTAATCAGTGTAACTAAATGCTAGTACTACAGTCAGTGTCATCTGCCCTCTTTCTTTCCAGTCTGCTATATTCAAAGGGCACATTTCAAATTATATGGTAATTCTTCATGGTAGCTTTTCTTCATGTACACTTCATGTGCAAAGGCCTACACTCTGGAAAAGGGATTTTATAATACAATTATTAAATACATTTATTTGAGGTCACAGATTTAGCAGTGAAGTAAATAGCTAAATGCCATTAACCTCCTAGTGCATCAAGAGTTCAAAGACTTCTAGTTCTACAGAATTTACCTCTATTTCCCCAGGATTGGGAAGGCAAAAAGAGAACTGATGTGGGATAAATCAGGAGATAAGGAACCCAACTTCCTAAGGAAACTGGCATTAAGAACAGCTTAAAAAGTTCCAAATTTCAGCCAAGGTATACAAAGAACAAGTGAAATAGTTCATTATAATGCAAACATTTTCAGCTTTCACTGGATCATAATGTTCACTCCCAACTAAATGGCTCCAGTAAAAGTCTTCATCTTCAAAGTGTCAATAGGTGCTGTATAAATACAAGCTATTATTAAAAAATGCAGTAGCAACTCTTGCAGAGTACAAGAGTAAAAAAGAGATTTATGAACATATTTTTGTGTAACGCTCATTCAGTGATGATTCTAGAAGAATATACTGTATGCATATGCGGATGGTATCCATCCTGCCCATTAGCAAAGGTTTTGCTTTGGCTTTAAAATTTGAAATTGTTGTAAACATTGTTTGGATTATACATATTTATGCTGTGTCAGTGGAAAAACTATTCACGTGCTAAAGATCATTTTCATAACAAGCACTGATTACTAACTTTGGTTAAAGTCTCAAAAGTATGTATCTAAAACCTCAACTTACAGGAGCCTCACTTCCTGTTCCTTTTATCCTTCACAGAGAGACAACACTTAAAATAATTTCCTGATGTCTTTGTGCATCCTTTCCTCAAAGAGGCCAACCAGTCTTTGTTATGTCAAAATCCTATTCACCTTTATCTCCAAGTAGTCCTTCCCACCAGATGAAAGTATTGTTTACTCCCACAGCAAAACAATGCATATGTAATTTATGGCAGTCTCTACACTACATCTCCAGTAATGTAGTCAACCTATAAACTCTTTTTCTAAACCTGCCTGGATTTTTATGACTGTATCAATATATTCATATCCTAGGGTCTATATAAGGAAGTCCTGCAGACAGGGCTGGATCTTAAATTCTGATTCTGTCTGCAGCTTTGTGTCTACCTCAGCAGCTCCTGAAGGCAGTTGCTTGGTGTGAGATCCATATGTCAGGCTCTTCCCTAAAAGTGGTTGTTCATGTTCTTTTTTCGCAGAGACCATCATTACAAGTAGGTTTCAACTCATGCACAGCAAGTCTAACACGTGTAGGATACATTAGATTCACTGTTCATATGAAAATCAATTGCTGCTTGGACCCCCTGCTCATGTGTTGATCTGTATGCACAGAACAGCCACTTACTCATCACTTCCAGAAATCAATAGTTTGTTATCTGAAAAATAAAAAAGTGTCAGATTGCCAGTACAAGGAGAAAGGTTCACAAATCTGTCTCTGAAAACTGCACAGGGGCAGCTACTTTCATCTTTACTCCAATCTAGTAGGTCCAAAATCAGAATATGTACTTAGGCTGTAACACAGTTGGATTCAACATTTCCTTTGCCTAAAAGAAATCGAACTCATTTCTTTTCTATAGAAATGTTCGAACCAGGTGTTCTTCTAACTGACCAACAGAAAGCCTAAATGATAATAGGAAAGAGGCTACATGTGAGAAAACAGCCTGTGACATTTACAGTTTAGCACATGTGCTGATATAATTAGATGATATAAAGCAGACATATTTCCTAAATAACAATGAAATGACAGAAAATATGGTTTTCTTCCATTTTTCAAGTCATTATTGAACAAAATAAATATCCTAAATGCCACATAGGGGCAGCTGTCCCTGACATCATCATATCCAGTGAAATCCTTGAATCTTTGGTATTTAAAGATGTCAGCCAGCTGCAGGGTATCAAGACATGCTGCAGAAAGGCTGAATGCTCACAGAGAGTCTTGTAGGGAACAATTAGGTCTTGATTTATTAAGGTGGGATTAAGTAAAGTGACAGTAAGCATCATGTTTTATGTTAAAAAGCTTGGCTAGACTTCTCACTGCATGTCACAGAGAAGACAAATGTCTTGAAACATGGGTATAGTAAAGCTATACATAGTTTGTAACGTTCATGATAGCTGGAAGCCAAATAACTTCCTCTACATTACCCATTTCCTAGTATATCTATTTATTAGACACACATACATGCACATGCACACATATACATGCATATGCGTTTGTGTATTTCTAATGTCTAAGCACAGGTAACACATATAACCCTTTTAGACAAGATCTGCTTTCCACGAAATAAAGTTACAGAAACGTAGCAGCCAAGCTGATTCTAGTCTCTTGGCCAAATAATTTGATATTTAGCAAACTGGTGCGTAATTAATTTAGGAGCACAAATCCTATTGGTTTAACCCAAGCTTTATAGGATTTCACAAAGAAATCACTGGCAGGAAGCAGGGATATGACTCAAGTTTGACTGTCAACAGGAAAAAATGAGTGAGAGGAAAAGGATGGCCTTCTGGGGGAAAAAAAAGCTGTAGAAAAGTTCAACAAAAAAAGCAAATGATCAGTAAAGCTGTAGATAATCAACTGTTTCAGAAGTTCGTTCAAGATAAAATGAACCTTCTATAGAATCATTGTAATAATTCTTGAGATAATAGCAACGGAAATTTTCAGAAAGGACAAATTTGAACATTTGAATAGAGTCTGATCCTCTGAGTTGGCATGTATCAATTACTGACACACACACCCCCCTGCAAAATTATTGAGATATGCCATAAACATGCAAAAATCAAATCACTCTAAATATTCATGGAAATCTTTATCATACTTTTGCACTGGCTAGGTGAGTTACAGTACTAGACCCCCAAATAATATTATTTAGATTCATTATTATTATAATAAATTATATGTTATCACAGATCAGTTGAAAAAAACTCTTCTATCTCTCCGGCCTAAAGGCCAAAATGTTTTTACATAGTGAACCTAGTATTCCAAATTTATGTATCTTCTGATCCATGGATTATCTAAATGCTACTCTGTCAGTGACACTGCTATTTTCTAATCATTTATCTGCTATCACAGTAAAATCTTAGAAATACATGCAAATACATAGATGAAAGTAATTCACTTCAAATAAAAAAGTTGTGTTTCTCTTTAAAGAAAGGTTGTGGAAATCAATACATCTCCACAGGTGCTTCTCCATAGGTTGTTCCCATACTTCTCCGTAGGTAGCACTGGCCATTGAGCTCATTATATTATATGACTTTGGTTCAGGTAAAGGGCAGATTGTGGTATGTCATGGGTAACAGAGTGTAACATAACAGTATAGTGAACACAGGTCAACAATTTATCTGTGGAGCACTTGCATTTCAAAAACAGAATATCTAACAGTTCTTTTTTTAAGTGGAAAGTGGAAGTAAAATAGAAAAATATTTGACAAATCAGATTTCCTGTCATGAATGCTTATACAAAAACCTTACTTTTAAAAATCTTCCTAGTCATATATGAGAATTGGTGATCTGAGCCTGAGATGCAACACTCATAAATATCTCCACCAATTCTATAAAATTGGTGTGGAAAAATCTTCATTTACCTTTAGTCTGAGAATAGTGGAGTTTGGCATACTGGTAGTATAATGTTAATGCTTTTCATTTATTTGTAAAAAATTTCAAAGTTTGTTCCCACATTAGTGCATCACTTGTTTCTTTTTCCAATTAAAAAAGAATAATAATGCATAAAATTCAAGAATAAATATTTTGACAAATTTTTTGAATTGTCTCCAGCCTGTTTCGGGTTTGTGTGGTGGGGTTTTGATAGCGGGTGAGGGGCTGCAGGGGTGGCTCATGTGAGAAGCTGCTGGAAGCTTTCCCAGCTCCAGGTCGGACCCACCACCGGCCAAGGTTGAGCCCATCAGTGACAGTGGTAGCACCTCTGGGAGAACTAAGAAGGGGAACCTGCAGTGAGTAGGGGGATTGGAATGTGAGAGGAACCCCTATGCAGATACCGAGGCCAGTGAAGGAGGGGGAGGAGGAGCAGGGAAGGAGGGGATGCCCCTGCAGCCTGTGGCGAGACGGCAGGCTGTCCCCCCCAAGCCCATGGACGGGAGCGGGGGAGCGGAGGCCCCCCAGCATGGCCATGAATCCATGGGAAAGCCCGCGCTGGAGCAGTGAGTGACTGAAGATCGGCTCGCAGGAAGGACCCATGCCAGGGAAGTTCATGAAGGACTGCAGCCCATGGGAAGATTTCACGTTGGAGAAGTTCATGAAGGACTGTCTCCCGTGGGAGGGACCCCACAGTGGAGCAGGGGAAGAGTGAGGAGTCCTCTCTCTGAGGAGGAAGGAGCAGCAGAGACAACGTGTGATGAACTGACCCTGTCCATTCCCTGTCCCCCTGTGCTGCTAGAGGGGAGGAGGTAGAGAAAACTGGGAGTGGAGTTGAACTGGGAAGGAGGGAGGGGTGGGGGGAAGGTGTTTTGAGATTTGGTTTTACTTCTGATTATCCTTGTTTTGATTTGATTGGTAGTAAATTAAACTGATTTTTTTTTCCCCAAGTTGAGTCTGTTTTATGCCCATGACCATAATTGGTGAGTGATCCCTCCCTGCCCATAAGCATTTCTTTATATTTTCTCCTCCTCATCCCGCTGGAGCCAGGGGGGAGAAGTGAGTGAGTGGCTTCATGGCACTTTGTTTCCAGCTGAGCTTAAACCATGACACCTACTTATAGGGAGTTTATAAAGGCACCTGTTTCTCTAAAATTAAAATCATATAGTAAACTTACTTTTTCACTGTTCTTTTGAAACATTTGGAAGAAGTATCATCTCTCATAACAACTGTATTGGTCAGAAAAATCTAAAGTTCTTTGATTTCCATTTCTAGTTTTTGGTCCAAGTTACCATTATAAATTTAAAGGAATTCAGTCTTCCTCTCTTACTAGGCTTCAAAGTAGTAAGAAAAACTTCAGTCAAAGACAGTATCTGGAAAAACATTTTCTTTTCCAGCTAATGCAGCTACAAGAAGTACCACTGCAAGTACATTTAAAACTATTACTTGTTGAGCAATGGTTTATACTGGAATTTCTGATAAAGTCTCCAGTAGAACATTACTCTACTGGAAAAAGTCAAGTCATGGCAGTTGGAATGCACTGTAGACCAAGATAACTTATGTAATTAAGTATGTAGAGATACATATGTGTATGTGTGTATATATATACAATGAGATTTATAATCAAAACATTGTTATTATCTATTTAAGCCTTACTACAAATGAAACTTAAAAAATTTTCATTACAGGATAAATTTTTCTTGTTAAATATATTTATCATAGAATCATTTAGGTGGGAAAAGACCTTTAAGATCACCAAGTCAAACCGTTAACACTGCCAAGTCCACCACTAAACCATGTCCTTAAGTGCCACATCTACATGTCTTTTAAATACCTCCAGGGATGGTGACTCCACCACCTCCCTGTGCAGCCTGTTCCAATGCTTGACAACCCTTTCAGTGAAGAAATTCCTCCTAATATCCAATCTAAACCTCCCCTGGTACAACTTGAGGCCATTTCCTCTTGTCCTATCCCTTGTTACTTGGGAGAAGAGACCAACACCCACCTCGCTACAACCTCCTTTCAGGTAGTTGTAGAGAGCCATAAGGTCTCCCTTCAGCCTTCTTTTCTCCAGACTATACAACCCCAGTTCCTCAGCCATTCCTCATTACACTTGTGCTCTAGACCCTTCACCAGCTTCATTGCCCTTCTTTGGACACACTCCAGCACCTCAACACCTTTCATGTAGTGAGGGGTCCAAACCTGAACACAGTACTCAAGGTGAAGCCTCACCAGTGCTGAGTACAGGGGGACAATCACTTCCCTGCTCCTGCTGGCCACACTATTTCTGATTGGCCTTCTTGGCCACCTGGGCACACTGCTGGCTCATATTCAGCCGGCTGTCGACCAACACCCCCAGGTCCTTTCATGCAAGGTAGCTTTCCAGCCACTCTTCCCCAAGCCTGTAGCGCTGCATGGGGTTGTTGTGACCCAAGTGCAGGACCCAGCACTTGGCCTTGTTGAACTTCATACAATTGGCCTTGGTCCATTGATCCAGCCTGCCCAGATCCCTCTGTGAAGCCTTTATACCCTGAAGCAGATAAACACTCCTGCCCAACTCGGTATTGTTTACAAACTTACTGAGGGTGCACTCAAGCCCCTCATCCAGATCATTAGTAAAGATATCAGGCAGAACCGCCCCCAATACTGAGCCCTGGGGAACACCGTTTGTGACTGGCCACCAACCCCATTTAACTCCATTCACCACCACTCTTTGGGCTCAGCCATCCACCAGCTTTTACCCAGCAAAGAGTACACCTGTCCAAGCCATGAGCAGCCAGTTTCTCCAGGAGAATGCTGTGGGAAACAGTGTCAAAGCCTTTACTAAAATCCAGGTAAACAACATCCACTGCCTTTCCCTCATCCACGAAGTGGGTCAACTTGTCATAGAAAGAGATCAGGTTAGTCAAGCAGGACCTGCCTTTCATAAACCCGTGCTGCCTGGGCCTGATCACTTGCTTGTCCTGTATGTGCTGTGTGATGGCACTGAAGATGATCTGCTCCATAACCTTCCCCTGCACCAAGGTCAGTCTGACACGCCTGTAGTTCCTGGATCCTCCTTCCGGCCCTTCTTGTAGATGGGCATCACATTTGCCAACCTCCAGTCAACTGGGACCTCCCAGGTTATGTAGGACTGCAGATAAATGATGGAAAGTGGCTTGGTGAGCACTTCCACCAGCTCCCAGTACCCTTTGGTGGATCCCATCTGGCCCCATAGACTTGTGTGTGTCTAAGTGGTGTAGCAGGTCACTAACCATTTCCCCTTGGATTATGGGGGCTTATTCTACATTATATGTTCCAAGATAAACTTAAAAAATGAAGTCACTAACCTAAAATATTAAAACTCTGCTGATGTGCTTTATCTGAGTGAAAACATTTTTTATGTAGTTGAATAGAAATTTTAAAAACATATACTTTTGTTTCATTTAGAATGAAATCAGATTTATGAAATTGTATTATTTCCTATGAAATGGACATTCCCATTTGTTATTTCTGTAAACCCGGATGTAAATGACTGCCCATTCACCTTGTATTGTCCATACATATGCATGCATGATATTTTAATTCAAGCCAAATTAACAGTGGATATTTTACCAGAGCTTTCTTATGCTGTGAATAGTTGCATATCTCTTTGAATAGGAGAATCTTGCTAATACATAAAGCTTCTTACAGTTTACTATGCTTGTTATGGTTTCCAAAGTCTATTGTCTTGGAATTTCTTTAACTGGCAACTCTGGGTGAGTGTAAATTTCAGTTTTGACCCTCAGCAAAGACCCTTCCACTTCCATGGATCTCAGCTGATTCTAAATATAAATGGTTTTAAAATAATCAACTCAAAAGGTACAGAATCTGCTCAGAACTATCAGTCATTTCTCACTGGGAGAATGTGCTAAGAACTACTAGTACACTTGCTCAATTTTTCTTTATCTCTCATAGTCATCCACTGTTAAATTATCTAAGTAGTGAGGATGCTCTTAAATGCTTAAAATTTCAGTTCTGCCTGTGTCATATGTTTTAACCCATTAGTACTTCTTCTGAGCCCAAAATCAATCCCATAGAAAGTCTATAGTTCCCATGAGCCATTTGTATTTACACATTGCTTTTGGAAGAATCATTCTAGTTACTTGCCAAAAATATCATCTACACTTATAAGTCAAAAGCAACCTTTATGGTCACTTATTTAGTTGAACATATTTTCATTTAGTCTAAAGACTACTGGGGATTACTTATATGCATTTCTACTTATTACACCAAACATTTGTGTAAATTTCCCCATGGAAAATTGTGTTGGGTTGGGTTGGGTTTTTTTTTCACAAAATATTTCACCTCAGATCAGTAATGCAACTTGTTTATGCAATATCACATTCTATTCTTAATGAGAGACTCTTTGGGTTTATCATACATGTGTGTATATATCATACCCGCCTAATCTACTAAGACTAGCTTTCCTAACTTCATGTCAGAACTCATAATTGGCAAAGATAATGTAGAAAGAAAGAACAAAACTAAATCAGAGCATACTTAAGAGAGGGGTTATTATTTTTCCTTATGGCAGACATTCCTTCTTTTGAGCAGACATCAGGGTAAAACCAACAGGAGGAAATTAATTGTTAGTTCCATGGTCATTTGATTTTGAATGCTAATGTTCACAAGTCCATAGTTCACAAGCTTTTAGAAAGGCTACAAAATGTGGTGACGTTGGGAATTGGAACACTGATGGCATAATAGCCTTGAAGAAATTGGAAATGAAATACAAAAACCTTCTCTTGAATAATTACTAGCTGGCTTGGATATTCTCAGAGTGTTCTGAAAATAATAAAAATGCATTTGAAGCATCTCCAAGAATCAAAGCGTATGATTCTTACAAAATATACAATTCTCTTCCTGGGGTTTTCTGACCATTTTTCCTTAACTGGTTTTGATATTTTGTTCACAATGTTGTACAGCTTTTTCAGTGTAAAAGTCAAGAATGTGTGATCTTTTAGGACATTTTGAGCTGACTATTAATGAACATATTCACCAAAATTAGACAAAAAATTGTATTTAATATGATTAGAATGACTGTGATTAAATAATTGGAGAATTTAAGAAAATAATGATATTTTTTCTTTGTTTAGATATTGAGTTCTGTGTCTTTCCATATGACACTGGTTTACCCGAGTCTCTCATAAGATTTGGATAGGAAAATAAAGCAGAGTTAAATCCAAAATAATTGCAGAAATCTTGGGGCAATGTTAATTGTCTCACACTTGATTGCCAAGAACAACACTAAAATCATTGGATTTAACAGAGTTTCTCTATTCAAACTGCCTACCAAAAACTGCAGTGGAAATCAGTTGCCAATTTGGGAGTAGAATGGATGGTCTTCAGGAGGAGTTTCGGGTTTGAGTCTGCAGTGTCTTGAGCCACTTGTACTTCCTACTGACAGCTGGTGCAGAGACTGAATGTGAGTTAGCCTGTCATTTCTGAGCTTCCCTACTGAAAATGCCAGACTGTAGGCAGAGTAGCTGCAGAGATACCAAGGTTGTTGAGCCTTGAATATAAGTACAAGCCCTGAGTTCACCTGACACTATTATTGTAGTCAGGATCCTCTGAATGAGGATATTCCTATTCAGCTCTGGCCTTTGAGACTACATCAGCCTGGTTTTGGTCAGATATTCCTACAGAACATTTGGGGTTTGTTCTATGTAAGGGAAGTAAGCAGTAAGATACTGGAGCTGCAGTGAAATAATTTGAATTAGAGTCCTGGTACTAGAGAAAGAATTTTTCTCATTGTGATCTGAAATTATTCCATTGTAAAAATCATCAGGTTGGTGTAGCCATGGCAGAGACCTGTGACACCTAGAAACAGTAAGTGTATGTAAGAACATAATTAGCATTAATTTGTCTTGAATTCAAATATAAGTTTACATAAATGTTGTAATCAATGACATATATATAATATACACAGCAACATATACATAAATATTTTTAATACTGTGATGGCACAACAATACACAATATGCAAGCATTTTACATGAGTATGTAAGTAATGCAGCCACCAAAGGGGTTAACAAAGATATATATCATTGCATAAAGGAGGCAGCCAAATAACAAAGTTGCAAAGAAAAAGGACAAGATATGTACAAGGCACTGCAAATAGGTGTCCTATCTAATGCACAAATGGAATGATTATCCAGACCAAAAAAACCACCCCAATACCAAGAAAAAGCAGTATCAAAAGGATCATTAGGAAAAGGACAAATGGCATAAAAACATGAACCATTAGGAAGAAAGACAGAGAATACAAAGCTGCTTCAGTTCTGATTTTTCTCATCAAAGAGCTGCCACACATGACCACCTTGACTGGTGTCTAAGAGCCACCAAGGACCACAGTCATCAGTGCTCAATGAATGGCATCAACTGTGGGGTGTTGCATAATCACAGCTAAAATAGCATATGAGTGCCAAAGAGTAAGTTTTGTACAGGTAGTGATGATGATCAATAACATGCAAAGACTAAACATTAGCACAAAGTGTGCTCCTAAGGAATTAATTTAGTAAAGTTTGGTTATAAACTGGCCTGATTTGTCAGTCTTCTAAACATTACCATCACAATGATCTCTAATTTCTTAACTGACATATAGATACATATGTATGTACGTATACATACATTTACTTGCAATACTGGGGAGGTAAATGTCAGTACAGAAGAGTTTGATTGGTGAGAAATGCACTGGTTTAGTATGTAAAATTTATTTTTATTCTTTTTTTCATTTTTCCGTGGTACTTTATATTCTTGAAATAGGTTCCTAAACTAATGCACACCTAACTCCCTTCCTACATCTTATTAATAAACTATTAAATAGTATAAGCCTAATTCACCTGGACTAACTTCTGTAATACTTAATTCCTGGGCTCAAAAAGATAATCAGAAGTGATACATGAAGGAAAAACAAACAATCAGAAAATATATTTTTTGGTGTAGATTCCCATTCACTGCAAGTGACTATCTGCTAAACATTCATCTCTTGCTTCTTCACATTCTGCACCGCATGTGTTCATTGCAAAACCTATACAACTGGGTATAAATGACTGTTGATTCTTGATCCTGCCACAGTGTCTATGCCAACAGGAGAAAATATAAGTCAGTTCTGAATTCTTTTCTGGCCATTATAACCTGAGTTAGCTTTATGTGTTCTATTACAAATAGTTGTGGTCCTTTCTTATTTATACCTGTGTGCTGTAAGACTGTAAAAAATTCCTGAATCTAGGTGATTGCCCATCATTTGGTACATTGATACAGTTATCAGATTTGTATACCACCATTCAGTTCAAATCATTCTATAAAATGGTGAAGTTGAAAACTAAATAACTATATGCAAAGGGTTTTTTTTACAGATACTTAAGATAAACACAGTCTATTTTATAGAAACTCAGGTTTTTTTACAGTAGATTAAAATGTCTTGTTATCACTGTATCCTGAGTTCCCATTTTCTGTTCTAATAAAATTTTGCTTCTTTCCTGATTAAAATGATATTTCTAGTAGAAATATTCCCATCCAAGGCCAAAATCTGCAGTATCATATGGCCTTTGCAACCTCATTAAATATGCCCTTATGCCCTCAATAAAACTAAATTGAGCCCAGTTCAAACCTATTCTCTGGTTCTTGATTAAATTATCAATTTATCTTACTGGGGGAAAAAAGGAAAAAAAACAACAAACTACTTAAGTATTTCATTGAAGGATGATGTCAAAAGCTGACCAAATAATTACGAAACCTGATTAACTTAGAAAACAATACCATATGTATTGGGTTTGCGTGGCAAGGTTTTGGTAGTGGGAGGATTACAGGGGTGGCTTCTGTGAGAAGCTGCTAGAAGCTTCCCCCCTGTCCAACAGAGCCAATGCCAGTTGGCTCCAAGGCAGACCTGCCACTGGCCAAGGCTGAGTGATCAGCAGTGGTGGTAGCACCTCTGTGATAACATATTTAAGAAGGGGAAAAAAAACTGCTGCAGAACAGCAGCTGGGATAGAGATGTGAGAATATGTGAGAGAAACAACTCTGCAGACACCAAGGTCAGTGAAGAAGGAGGGGGAGGAGGTGCTCCAGGCGCTGGAACAGAGATTCCACTGCAGCCCATGGAGGTCCACGGTGGAACAGCCCATGGAGGACCTGTCATGGTTTAACCTCAGCCAGCAACTAAGCACCACTCAGCCGCTCACTCACTCCCCCCCACCCAGTGGGATGGGGGAGAGAATCAGGAAAAAAAAAGTAAAACTTGTGGGTTGAGATAAGAACAGTTTAACAGGACAGAAAGGAAGAAAATAATAATGAAAATAATAACAATAATAAAATGACAATACTAATAATACAAGAATTGGAATATACAAAACAAGTTACGCACAATGCAATTGCTCACCACTTGCCGACTGACACCCAGTTAGTTCCCAAGCAGTGATCCACCCTCCCCAGCTGACCCCCCCCAGTTTATATACTCGGCATGATGTCACATGGTATGGAATATCCCTTTGGCCACTTTGGGTCAGCTGTCCTGGCTGTGTCCCTTCCCAACTTCTTCTGCCCCTCCAGCCTTCTTGCTGGCTGGGCATGAGAAACTAAAAAATTCTTGACTTATTCTAAACACTACTTAGCAGCAACTGAAAACATCAGTGTGTTAACATTCTTCTCATCCTAAATCCAAAACTCAGCACTACACCAGCTACTAGGTAGACATTTACCTCTATCCCAGCAAAAACCAGGACATGACCCCACGCTGGAACAAGTGGATGGGCTGTGACCCCATGGAAAGCCCGCACTGGAGCAGGCTCCTGGCAGGACCTGTGGCCCCGTGGAGAGAGGAGCCCACGCTGGAGCAGGTTTTCTGGCAGGACTTGTGACCCTATGGGGGACCCACGCTGGAGCAGTCTGTGGCTGAAGGACTGCAGCCCCTGGAAGGGACCCACACTGGAGCAGTTCGTGAAGAACTGCAGCCCATGGGAAGGACTCACGTTGGAGAAGTTCATGAAGGACTGTCTCCCATGGGAGGGACCCCATGCTGGAGCAGGGAAAGAGTGAGGAGTCCTCCCTCTCAGGAGGAAGGAGCAGCAGAGACAGCATGCGATGAACTGACCTCAACCCCCATTCCCCATCCCCCATCCCCCTGCACTGCTGGGGGGAGGAGGTAGAAAGAATCGGGAGTCGAGCTGAGCCAGGAAGGAGGGAGGGGTGGGGGGAAGGTGTTTTAAGATTTGGTTTTTATTTTCTCATTATTCTACTCTGATTTGATTGGTAATAAATTAAATTAATTTTACTCAGGTCAAGTCTATTTTGCCCATGACAATACTTGGCAAGTGATCTCTCCCTGTCCTTATCTCAACCCACGAGCCTTTCATTGTATTTTGTCTCCCCTGCCCAGCTGAGGAGGGGAGCGATAGAGTGGCTTTGTTGGGCACCTGGGGTGCAGCCAGGGTCAACCCACTACACCATAATTTCCAGTTGAAAGCATAGTAAACTAGTGATGGAACTGACCTCTCATGTTCTAGCTTCACTGCCATTTCCAGTGCAGGGTTGAAAGGTAGATGTAACCATGACAAGGTCTTCTGGATTCTGGAAAGAGATTTAGAAACTCTTACTTTGCTTTTTGCTGCACCAAACCTTTAGATATTTGCCTCCTAAATGGAATTCACTACCTGTATTATACAGACTAGGTCCCCACATAAAGATCAGAAGCACTTAAATGCATTAGAAAAATTGAATTCTGAGAACGGCACATACTGAATGGAAGATGCCTGAAGTAGCCAGAAAAATTGCTGAGGACAGAGCCATATCTTAAATTTTGCTGCTCTTCAGAGTGTACACTACAGAAATATCCCTCCTCTTATTTTGGTTTATGCCTTTCTGGAAGCAGGTGCAGAAGACCTTGTTTTACAACAGACAGATGGTGAAATTGGCACTATTTCCTTTGCTGTGCCCTTATACCCAGTATCTGAACGCTCACTCGAGACCTGGATTCAGGTGCCAACAACACCCTGATGAAATGAAAGTCACATCCACTATGTCACAGAAGCCTGACCTAACTACGGTGGTGGAGGTTACCCTAGACTACTGTTTGGGAAGATGATGCATAATTAATTTTAATCATGAGGTTCTAAATAAACAAAGGTCAAATATCCTGTTCAAATAACAGAGAGCTTGTTATCAAGAGGAGGCTTACAGTTGCAGGTCTCACTCTTCATTGGTAGGCAACCTGCAGGAACTCTAAAAGTGAGTGTGCTGGTGAGCTAAATGCAAGTTTTCATTGCTCGGTTGTAGTGTATTATGCTAAGAACTTAACATACCAACATCCTTTATTGTAGGAATATTCTGATATCTTTCAGCTGAAAACTGGCTTTTAAAATCAGGTTGTTCAAAGTTTTAGACTACCTTAACCGTTGTTCATTTTTAATAGCAGCACCAGAGACAAGGGTGTATTATTCATAAATCAAGGCCTAAACAAGCAGGCAGTGTTGGGGGAACATTCAGTGAAATGCAAGCATACGCTGACTTCTGTGTAGTGTGCTCACTGAATATTAAAAGAACCCACAACAAAATTTCCCAGTGCAACAGATCAAAGGCTAGTCTGCCTTCTGATTTTCTGATCAGAAAATTTTCTGATGCATTCTGATTTTCTCTCCACAGTTAGCTGCCATTAGACTGAAAAGGTAGTTTGTTAGATAAGTAGTCCAAGTAAAGTTGCTAGGCCCTGTGTAGTGGGTGACAGGTAAATTTTTGTAAATGTTAGCACATACATAAATCTATAGATAAATTAAGTAAACTTGAGGAGGTATTGTGAATATGAGTTTGTTAGATAATTTATATTTCATTAAAAAGACATTTGATGCAGACTGAAACTAACTGAAGGTTTATTTGATTTGCTAGGCTTGACTAATGCAGAGAAACTAAAATATTTTCTGTTCAAGTGACTGATTATTTGGGTGAGGGAGGAAAGCAAGTAATAGATTTATATTTTATCCTGCACTACCTAGCTTATTTATGGCAGATGAAAACTTCTTTCTTTAAACCTTTAGAGGAGTAAAAAGGACATCTTTCTAGTAGGTTAAGTAGAAAGTTTCTAGTGGTATGTATATACTGTGGTTTTTGTTCTATTCTATAAGCTGTATTGCATGGGTAGAAGAATTCCAAAGAATTTTGTTCTTGCTATTATAAATGAAACCCAGAGTAACTCTTCAAAAGCTGATGAAGCTTAAAATGTTTGGTATCTATGACCTATCATACAAGTCCAGTAAGCCATAGTTTTATGAATATAAGTAGCTAATGAAACATGGTATCAATATCATAGGACGAAAGAAGAGTAAGAATGTTTTCACAGAACTGTATACAGCCTTAGAAAGAAAATGACTGACTAATGTTACCCATATTTTTTAAAAAGCTATTAAATTAAAACAAAAACCCATAAGCAGAAGAACAGAATTAAAATACCATGCAGTAATTAATGCATAGAAGAAAAGTGATTCTGAACTGTGTTTTTAAATATAGACTTGAATAAGCAGTGGAATAAATTCAGGCTAACGAATGTGTAGAAAATAGATGTCACAGAATAAATAACTTTTTGCAGTGTAAAAGACTATAAATGACTTATGCTCATCAACTGGGCACAATACAGATTTTTATGACCAATTTTCTATTTTATATTGCTGGCATGATTTTTTTTTTTTTTTTTTTTTGCCCTGCAGGTAAAAGTTTGGAAAGGTACATAACTGATATAATCAAGATCTCTAAGTTGCTCCTAAGAAATCTCTTTCCTCATTCCCCAAAAAACTATAATCCTAAAAACATTGTGATATGAACTGTTCAATTTGATCTCGTAGAACTGATTGGATTTTATGATTTTACCATGTTTAAAACTCATTATAATTTTTTAAAAAAATGTGGGGTTTTGTTTATGTGAAATTCAAACAGCAGTAAGAAATACACAATTTTATATTCTTTCAATTTTTTAACTTTATTGTGATTATTGTGTGACTACACACGTTATCACTGTGAGCTGACCATATGATCGGTTCTTCTTTATACAGATCTGCACTGGTTAATGATTATGTTTGACAATTTCTCAATCAATAAAAGAAAATTAAAAAAAAAAAGCAACAACCCCAAAACCATAAAGCCTTTTTTACTCCATTATTTTTATATTCATTCTTTGATTGAAACCTTTCTAAAAAGTGAACTTTGTGAATCATTCAGTCCCAAATGCAAAGTAAAACCAATGAGTATATTAACATCAAGTGGGCCTTTAATCTGTCAGAAGCATGGTAGACTGGTTTGCAATTATGAGGGCTTAGCAAATTCACCTGGCATATGAGTTCTTCTTTAAATAGTTAGAATAGCATAAGCTGTCCAAAATCACAGGCCAATGCAGAGATTAACAATGTTTCTCTCTGTTGTTTTCAAATATTCATTCAATATATTAAAAGCTTTTCATTCTTATTCACTGTTGGAGTGTCGTTGGTTTTCCTCCAGATGATGCAAACAATGTTTTGCCATACTAATTGGAACAAAATAAGATATTTGATGTGAGTCACCTTCTAGTGTTAAATTGCAAAGGCTTGTGTTGTTACTCGGGTGCCAAGACGTTGACAGAAAATGCCTGAGCCCATCTATGAATCTATTACTCAGCCTGAAGTAGACTGACTGATTATCAATCTTTTAATGGATGTAACATTTTAAAATGGCAGAATTCAATAGAATTTGGAAATATGTGAAAACAGTCACATTCCAAGAAGGAATTTTGGGGCAAAACAATGGTTTAATTAGAGTTGTATCACTACAGTGTCTGAATTTTGTTGATCCTTGTTTTTCTCTCATTATAATGAACAACAGAAGGTAAAAGATATGAATTGTAAATTTAAGGACCAATGAAATAGGTGACAGATCAGTATTGGGGAGGGGAAGTATTCATCAGAGAATACAGTTTTGAAAAAGAAATAATAGTTGCTGTCTTAACTAAGGTTAAGATCTATGAAAGGTATTGTTTATCTTCTTTATTGTCTTGAGGCAATTACCAATGACAATGAACTCAGAAGCTTAATATAAAGAACAAAACATTACTGTATAAGTGGACTGCATAAAAGTGTCTTGAGAAGCAAGACAATTCTTCATGCAAGTACACCTGAGTCAAATGTGATAAATCACTAGATACTTGAATCTTTCACTATAGCTGGAATCCAGCTTGTGCATTCAAGGGAATTCTGAAACATAGTTAATGTTCCTACCACTCTACAGAATAATGAAATCTCTTTTCAAGGTAATATATTGCCCATCATGTCTATCTAGTGTCACAGCCAGAAGCAGAGGACTAACTATTGCTCACACAGCCACCTGTTTCCTTGAGCACTGAAGGTCATAACATGATCAGAGCTAACAAAGGTGATGTTATGAGGGTGGTTAGGCACTCGAACAGGTTGCCCAGAGAAGCTGTGGATGCCCCATCCCTGGAAGTGTTCAAGGGCAGGTTGGATGGGGCTTTGAGCAACCTGGTCTAGTGGAAGGGGGGCTGGAACTAGTTGATCTTTAAGGTCCCTTCCAACCCAAACCATTCTATGATTCTATGATGCTATGTTGTTTAAGTGTCCAGGATTCTGTGAAAAATAGTAGCAAAGGGAACAATGTAGTCCCCTGCTATTTTTTTTTTTTTAATACACATAATTTTTAAAAGTTCATTGGTTAATTGCATACAATTTAGAATTCAGCAACGAAGTTCATCCTAAGTTATTAGGAACAGACTAGTCTGCTCTACAAACATAGTCATGTTTTATTCTTTTTTGTCTCTTCCAAACAAGGAGTTAAGTCACAATTTTCTGAATGAGTCTTAATGTTACCTATGTTTGTTATGTTGCTCCCAAAGTTGTTTCACAATCAGAGCGTTCAGCAGTTTATATAACAAAATGTTCACTAAACCATACCCTATCCTGTGCAGATCCATGAACATGCTGGTTCATGGATAAGTATTGGCTTTCCTAAGTACATACCCATCTCCTGCATGCTATCCAAACCTACATTAATAATGTAGTGTAACATTAACTGGACATTAATTGCTACCATTCAATAACATTTCAAAAGTAAGTTCTTAAGGGAAAAAAATATCGGGCCAGATCCAACAGCCCAAGAGAGGCATCAGCTGCCTCAGCTCCATTGCTCCAGGTTCAACTAGTGGTTAGGCTGAAGATGTATTCCCAGAAGGCACATGCACACAGAGCACATGTATGTACCACATATGTATCTATACACATGGCTGGCCACACATATCATGAACAAACACACAGAGCATTCACACAAACATGCACAGCACTAACGGCCTCATCCTGCTTCCTTCTCTTGCTGAGCAAGTGGAGGTCTGCTAGTGAGAATACACATAGAGATATGTACAATTTGAACCCCTCCAGCAGCTGGGCTCAGACGCTCAGTCTGCCCAGTATCTGTTCCTGGATCTCAGTCTCCCCAGTTACTGGCACCTGGACATATGAGTCCTCAAGGTCACAGCTCCACTCCAGTTGCTGGTACAGACTGTTTCAATCACACACACACACACGCACACACACAAAAGCAGGTTTCCCAATTGACCCCAAACCCTACAGTCTCTCTGGAAACTGTCCAAGACTCCCCTGGTCCCCCAGTAGCCACCTGCCCTGTGGTCTCACCTATAGAGAGACCCCCTCACCCAGCTCCCAGGCCACATCACATACTCACTGGCTAGCCCAGCTTAACCTTCACTGTAATGCTCACACACTCACTTGCACACCCACACTCACTCCATTTGCTGGCACTATGGACCCACATAGCTCCAATCCCTGGTCCCACCCCAGGGGCTGACACTTGGTTTCACTCAGTCGGGTCTCCCCATTCACTGGCACCCAGCCACACGGGTCCTCCAGCCCATGGTCCCAGTCCAGCTGCTGGCACCCAGGCCTCCCTTGCTCCAGCTCCTGGCACCACGGACACATGGGCCCCCACGGCACCACTCCAGTTGCTGCCGCTTACATCCACTCACTTCAGTCTCTCCAGCTGCTGGTACTGCAAACACACAGGCCCTCTGACCCACGACCTGACTCCAGCTGCTGCACTCACACCTCCATACACACACATGCAAACAGAATGGAGAGTCCCTCACGCAGGAAGGAGTTAGAAAACAATTCAATGAGAAGACGGGACAGACTGTGCAGATCAGGCACGGCTCATAGTCAGACAAGTGTACTGACCACCAAATTCTTTATATATGACTGGCCCTCTTTACCCCCTTTTCCTCTATTTTCCCACAGTTGTTCCTCCCCAAGTCATTTGGATCCATCCCTTTCCCCACCATTGGTTCCCTTCCTAAACATTCCCATAAGTCCTGTGCACTTCCAAAATGGTCTTCCCCTGTATCACATAACATGTCTCATACCCCCAGGCAGCAACCCACCTCTGTCCTAAGGCTGCTCTGGCATTGACTCATCATGATGGATTTCACACTTGGTTACTGGGGCTGAGGTATTCCTGGGACTACCCTAGGAGCACCCAAACAGGGTATCCCTTTCTCCAAGTCCTTGAGTCAGGGTCCTGCCTGCCATTGTGTCCCTGTGCTCCTCTGGACTTGTGAAGATGAGCCTGTGATGGGCTGATGGCTCCTGTTGTGGGCCTGGGAATAGCCTGTCAGGGTATTATTTGGGTTTCTGTTCTCCTCTGTGAGTTTGCAGATGAGCTTTTATCACACAGCCTAACATAAGCAATGTACAAGATGCAAGGAAAACATTTTAAAAGGCAAAAACCTGGAAGTAAGCCATTTAGAGTCCTCAGTTATCTCTATTGATCCTAGTCCCTTTGTTATCCAATAACTGTTTTAATGGAGTAGTCCCTAAAATGGAACAACCATTGCGTCTTACAAAGAAATGGAGATATAGAGGAACACTTGATATCGAGTTAGTCTGAAATACCTTATTATCTGTATAGGAGCTAGACATTATTTGTTGGATAGTCTGTGAAATCAGGAGTAATTTCATTTAATTTTAGTCACCTATAATGATAATCCAGGTCCTCTTTATAATTATCAGGAATAGACAGGCATCTCTAAAGAGCACATCATCCTGTAATGGGAGTGGAAGATTGGTGGGATGATTGTGTTTATAGAGCTCTGTCTCTGTAAAGACTACTGCTGAGGGAACCTGGACAAGTAATTTAGCCTGGAAACCTACCTTTTGGAGGCTAAAGTTTGGGGAGTTTGTTCCCATGCCAAATGCTGCTCCCACATGCATATTACATAGGGGTTTCTTCAATGATAACTCCATACCTTCCTCAGAATGCCTCTTCCAATATAAGTGCCATCTACTGGCTCAGTTCTGCGTGCAGGTGGGAGGCAAATACGCACCACTTTGGGATAACAATAATAGTCATTTTCACACCTAATGATATTTGGAGGTTGCAAAATAAAATAAAATGGCAGCTCTGCCTGAAGGAAGAAAACAGTATGTGATCCTGGTCTAATCAAATGGTTTTCCATGAATGATGATGGAGATTTAATGCTTCCATTATTCCAGTGATTTACAGAAAAAGTACGCCTCACTAAAACTTTAAAAAGGGTGCTACTTTTTAAAGCAAAACTTGCAAATCTAGCCTTCTGCAAATTCAGTTGGTTTCTTCTCTACTTATTTATTATAATCATTAATATTTCTACTCATGTTCTGCATTAATATCCATAACTGTGTTACCCATTTCATTTAGACTGTGCTTTTAGGGAACACTTCTGAGATGTTATTGCTTTCAGTGAATAGGTATAGTGATGCACTTGATGAACAAAATACAGAAGATTCCAATTAACTTTCTTTTTAACTTTATTGGCAAATCTGTGCTAACAGTAAGTAATAAAATATTAAACTTACTTTCATGACTAAAGTCTGTAATTATGATTCTAAATACACCACAGGGCTAGTCCTCTGATATAAAATGGTGCCACTTTTATAGAACTATTTTTTTAGAAATAGAGGTACACTTTTAAATATTTAAACCTTTAGAAGTGGTTCTTTTAGAAAGAATTACCAGTAAATAAGGACAAAATTACATGGCATACATATTGTTTTATTTTTTCAATGAATCTTCTAGTAAGTTGGTGAATTTTAACTATTTGGTAAATATTCAAATAGTCAGTGAATATTAAAAATTTCACACTTCCTTAAACATTTCATTAATATCTTTCTTGTGGCAAAATACATCACAGCCTTATCCTTTAATTAGAAATATGGGTTCAAATTAAGTAACTATACCTATATAAAGTCACTTCAATCACAAATAACTGATGTCATTAGACTGGTGTGGGTTCATACCAGTTAGGCAGGATTAGAATGAGATTTTTTACCATTGTCACAATGCAGGCTACAAATATGTTACAAAATTATAAATACTGCTTTTTTTTTTTTCTCTTGCAAAGCTCTAACTGTTATCTTGTTATTAAATGAGATAAGAATTTCATCCAACATAAATATTTATTTCATTTTTAAGCTCAAGCCAAAAGGCTTTTAACTTCAGTTCCATAGGAGCTATTCATAGAGAAAGAGATTAGTACTCTTTCTTGTCATAATAAAGAAAAATCTTACATAAGATATTTTCATATATATTTTCCTTCAAGGTTCAAAATAGTTCATTCTTATTATTTGGCATCAAAGGTATATTTCTTCAACATAAGTATATCTCCATATGAATTACCAGATTTTTATTGTAAATTTTAAATCATCTCATCATTCATTCTGTTGCAAGAATCATTTGTCCACTTAACAGGTTCAATTGAACAACAGATTTAGGGGGTAGAAAACTGTTGATATACCAATACAATGAAACACTGGCAGTGTTCAATTGTTAAAAATGGGGAAAAAGACATTGAGGATGGATTATTATGTGGCTGAGGCATGCAGAGACACAGTGCGACAGCACTTTGAAAGTGTTCCTCTGATCCACTGTGAGCATTGAAAATGTTACCTTCTCAACTTAGTGGATTATTGCAGTACCATTCATAGCCCCCTCCACCCCCAAGTCCCAGAGACCCTGGCTCATGCTGTGCTCTGACACAATCATACATTGACATCTGCTTAGACTGAAGGCAGTATTTCACAGTTCAAATACCTAAACATATATCAGTAAAGTATAAAATGTTTATTATAATTAATTTACATTGCTCCCATAAATGCCATGTAAGTTTTATGGGACAGATAAAAAGACATCATCCATGAAATGAAGAGCTCACCATCTAATTTTAGAGAAGAGAGAGCAGGAATAACCAAATAAGTCATACAGCTGGAGTGAGTCATCAGGAAAGGTGTCCAGTGGCAAAAAGAAGTAAGCTGGTGTGGAGCACGGAGCTGGCATCAGAGGGAGGAACACAGAATCAGACAGAAATATGTGGCAGAGCCAGCAGGATAAGGGGAAAGGGATAAAAAACAGGGACACACACATAGGCTAGGAAAATGAAAATGTGAATCTCCTTGTGATGGAAAGCTATACTGGCTAAGGCTCAATAGGAATAAAACATTAATATATTTTCAGGTGTTGGCACTGAAATCAAGCAAAAGACTGCATGTGAATAGCATCCATAAAAATAGGATTAAGAGAATACTAATTGTATCACTCTGACTTCATAAATGTGCAAACTGAATGACGAAAAATAGCAATTTTATTTTACCAGAGAATACACAGTAAGAATACACAGAGTTCACTTCAGACAAACCCATTGGAAAAAATATAAAAATTTTACACTAGTGGCTCTCACTAAGCACCTACATAATGCCAGATTTTTCATATCACATGTTAAATAGTTTTTGGCAGCTCATACTAGGCAGTATTATTAATGATAAGACTGTTTTAAAAAATTGGCAGACTTGGAGTGAAAGTGAAACTAATCACAATGGTGTGATGTGGGAATTATTTCAAGACTGGGACAATTACATTTGTTTCATTAGCAAAGAATCATTTTAAACAGCAAAAATACACAAGAAACATTTCTTGAAATAAACTAATCCAGTAACCAATTAGATGTGACAAAAACTTCCTGTAAATCCTGTAGTTTTATAGGCTTTCCATTATAAGAATATGACATGAATTAAACCAGTTGCATGTTTTCCAGTTACTATTCCAATTTTCCAAACATTTTTCTTTATGCAGACAGTCCCTTATGCTTGTTCAGACTACCTCTGATTTCTTTTGTACATTGTGCAAGCATCAAGCTCAGTTCACATTTCAGGATAGAAACCTAAGTTCTATTTCTATGGAAAAACCTATAGACTTGCTTATATTTATGTACTCAGAGCATTAAATCTGTGTTCTATAGGTAGTACTCAGTGCATGAGGAAAAGCAGAATTTATGTTTACAGCAATGGTGCAAAATAAAGCAAAAACACTACCAAGGAGTGAAGAAAGCAGAGATGTTAAAGATAGGAAGGGCCATCCAGTCTGTCACTTTTTCAGTGCACATTCCCCACTCTTGCCATTTTCTACAGATTTTTTCAAGTTTGTTTTCAATAGACAATTGTGGTTTGTCTTTCAGATTTTTATTTGGAAGATCATTTTCCAGTACAAGAAATCACATTCTTGAGTCTTTCGCATTATTAACTTTGGCATTTGTATCTTAATAAAATACTCATCAGAGTATTCCATGACCTAAATCATGGATCCTTTCAGCCATACTGCATCTGTGTAGTCCAAATTTTCCTTAGGCTCCATACAGGAGAATAGTCTTTTTCAAACTCAGGGCTGCTGTAGATGTTGAAATTAGTGCATTCCTCCTCTTTTTGTTACAGGAATATGTTGCAGAGGAATATCTTCTGCAGCCTTCTTCTTGGGGAGGGGACCTGAAGTTGATCATCCATGTGAGCTCCAAATGAAACTTTCTGCACTCCACATTGTTCTGTTCCTCATATATTAAACTACCACATTCCTGTTACCACATTACTGTCAGCCTGCCCACAGCTGCAAGTGGGAGCAGAGCGGTTCCTTCTGGCACCAATGCTGCATCAAATGACCTTCAGCAGCTGTTTGCTCTTATACAGCCCAGCAAACTGCAGCCACACTGCTTACCAAGTCCCATGACACTGAGCTGCATGGAGGGCACTACCCTATGTTAGCTGGGTCAAGATGATACATTTTACTGACGTTTTCTCCTATGCGTGAGGGAACTTTATTATGTCTTTAACTGTATCTCATGGTTTCTGTGTTCCTGATGATAATTTGCCCTGACCAGAGGGCTTGAATCCAGCACAGTTCTCATAAGCGGGCCTGATGACCTACAGTCTAAATCATGACCCCTGGTTATTTCCAGTAGAAGATACCAAGTCCTTTAAAGGCTATAAAGGAATATTTCAATGCTTGCCCCTTTGGCCATCTGATTTTTACTGAAATCATGAAAATGTAATGCTGGTTTTACAGATGAAGATCACACTACTTTCTAAGAGCAGTCTTGTCCTTCCCTAATAGTATAATATTTCATGTAGAGTATTTACCTGACCCCTGCTGTTTTAAACATGGTGTGTTGGGTGTCCCTGCCAAGGTCTTGGCAGCAGGGGACTGCAGGAGTGGCCTCTGTGAGGAGAGGCCAGGGGCTGCCCCACGCTGGACACAGCTGGTCCCAGCCAGCTCCAATAGGCCCATGGCAGGGCACAGCTGAGCCCACCAGTGACGCTGGTGGCACCTCTGTGATAACTTATTTAAGAAAGGGCAAAACACAGCATAGGCAGTGAGGAGGAAGAGAAAAAAATGTTACAAAAAAACCCTGCAAGCACCAAGCTGAGAAAGGGAGGAGGGGTAGGAGGTGCTCCAGGACCCAGATTCCCATCTGTGCTCCATGGTACAGATATTACCATGCAGACCATAAAGGATCCCATGCTGGAGGAGGTGGATATGTCCTGAAGGAAGCTGCAGCCTGTGGAGACCCCATGCTGGAGCAAGGGAAAAGTGTGAGGAGGAAAGAGTGACAGAGATGAACTTTTATAATCTGACCCTAACTCCCATTCCCCATCCCCCTGCACCACTTGGCAGGGTGGAGGAAATAGAGAAGCTGGGAATGAAGAAGTGAAGCTGAGACTGGGAAAAAGAGAATAGGTGGGGGAAGGTGTTTTAGTTTTTGTCTTTGTTTCTCACCATACTACTCTATTTTTAATTGGCAATAAATTGAATTAATTTTCCCCAAGTTGAGTCTGTTTTGTCTGTCATGGTAAGTAATCTCCCTGTCTTTGTCTTGACCCACAAGTTATTAATCTTATTTTCTCCCCCTGTCCTGCTGAGGAAGGAGAAAGAGAGTGTGGCCAAGTGGGCATCTGCAGCCACCAAGGTCAACCCACTACACAAGTTATCATGATTTCACTGCTTGCTTTCTTTCTAAGTTTTCTCATTTTCTTTCTTATAATGATTTCTTTTTATTATTATTTTAATTTTAATATTTTAAAATAAATTCAGGAGATACTGTGCTGGTTTCAACTGGGATACAGTTAATTTTCTTCATAGTATCTAGGGTGGGGCTGTGTTTTAGATTTGCGCTGGAAACAGTGTTGATAATTCAGGGATGTTTCAGTTATTGATGAGCAGTGCTTACCCAGAGTCAAGGCCTTTTCTGCTTCTCACCCGACCCCACCAGGGAGTAGCCTGGGGGTGCACAAGAAGTTGGGGGGGGACACAGCTGGGACAGCTGACCCCAACTGACCAAAGGGATATTCCAGACCATATAGAATCATAGAATGGTTTGTGTTGGAAGGAACCTTAAAGATCATCTAGTTCCAACCCCCCTGCCATGGGCAGGGACACCTTCCACTAGACCAGGTCGCTCAAAGCTCCATCCAACCTGGCCTTGAACACTTCGAGGGGTGGGGCATCCACAACCTCTCTGGGCAACCTGTTCCAGTGCCTCACCACCCTCACAGTGAAGAACTTCTTCCTTACATCTAATCTAAATCTACCCTCTTTCAGTTTAAAACTGTTATCCCTTGTCCTATCGCTACATGCCCTTGTAAAAAGTCCCTCTCTGGCTTTCTTGTAGGCCCCCTTTGGGAACTGGAAGGCTGCATTAAGGTGTCCCCAGAGCTTGCTTTTCTCCAGGCTGAGCAACCCCAACTCTCTCAGCCTGTCTTCACAGAAGAGGTGCCCCAGTGCCCTGATCTGATACGGGCTGCAAAAGCACATTGCCGGGTCATGTTGAGCTTCTCGTCAACCAACACCCCCAAGTCCTTCTCCTCAGGGCTGCTCTCAATTCACTCATTGTCCAGCCTGTATTTGTGCTTGGAATGCCCCAACTCATGTACAGGACCTTGCACTTGGCCTTGTTGAACTTCATGAGGTTCGCACGTGCTCACGTCTCAAGCCTGTTAAGGTCCCTCTGGATGGTCCCTTCCCTCCAGCATTTTGATCACACCACACAGCGTGGTGTCATCCACAAACTTGCTGAGGGTGCATTTAATTCCACTGTCCACATTGCCAAAGAAGATGTTAAACAGCGCCAGTCCCAATACCTACCCCTGAGGAGCACCCCTCATCACTGCTTTACACTTGGACATCGAGCCATTAACCCCAACTCTTTGAGTGCGACCATCCAGCCAATTCCTTATCCACCGAGTGGTCCACCCATCAAAGCCACGTCTCTACAATTTAGAGACAAGGATGTTGTGCGGGACAGTGTCAAATGCTTTGCGCAAGTCCAGGTAGGTGACGTTATCTGCTCTTCCCTTATCCACCAATGCTGTAACCCCGTCATAGAAGGCCACCAAATTTGTCAGGTATGATTTGCCCTTAGTGAAGCCATGTGGGCTGTCACCAGTCACCTTCTTATTTTCCATGTGCCTTAGCATAGTTTCCAGGAGGATCTGCTACATGATCTTGCCAGGCACAGAGGTGAGGGTGACTGGCTTGTAGTTCTCCAGGTCTTCCTTTTTTCCCTTTGATGTCATGCTCAGCATATAAAGCTGGAGGAAGAAGAAGGAAGGGGGGGGGACATTCCAAGTGATTGCATTTGTCTTCCCAAGTAACTATTACATGTGATGGAGCCCTGCTTTCCTGGAGATGGCTGAACACCTGCCTGCCGATGGGAAGTAGTGAATGAATTCCTTATTTTGCTTTGCTTGTGTGTGTGGCTTTTGCTTTGCCTATTAAACTGTCTTTTATCTCAACCCACGAGTTTTCTCACTTCTACTCTTCCAATTCTCTCCCCCATCCCACCAGGGGGAAGTGAATGAGCAGCTGTGTAGTGCTTAGTTGCTGGCTGGCATTAAGCCATGACAGATAATTAGCACTATGATGCCATTTTTAGAATTATTGTATGTGGGATAAAGTTTTTATATGCTAAGTTCATGGACATTTAATGATATTTTATCAAAAAATAAGTATCTCTGCTCATTTCATGAAAAGTCAATATCTGCTTAATATTCGTTGATGAGTTACTGCATATGTCATCACAACATCAGTAGATCTAGACAATCATATGAAATGTGTAATTTTCCCTGCTTTGCTCAGATTTGCTGCATAGAATAATCAAATTGGTTTTGATGCACAGATGACTGATAAATTTCATGATCAACCTGTAAATTGCCTGTCTATAGCTAAGGGATTTGAAAGTGTTCTGTTAATGATTTTAAGTTGCCTATAGCACACTTTTGGTAGTGCTTCAGAACAAGCATTGTCCCTGTGAGATCCCTTTTATGCTTTGTGGTTTTCGCTGTCAAATCAGACCAAGTAAGTTCCTTTAGTTCAAGGTTCAATTCACAGTAGTCGGTAAAAATACTTCCGCACGCTATCTTGATTTGGAAGGTAGTTCCTATTTTATAATCAGTAACTTAATATAAGAGTAAGTTTACAGTCTGACTTGAGAGTTACAGAAAACAGAGAACAAATATATGGAGACAGACTACATAAAAAAGTATTCTTTACTGCAAGTAAGTGGAAGTAATATGTGTTCTGTTTTACAGTGTGTGTTGCCTTTCATATAAGTATTTAATACTCAACATTTTTCATAGGGAACCAATCTTACAAATATTTCCCAAATCCATGAAGCACTACTATGATAATAGATGGTATACCTCTTTTGAAAACAAGATTCCTTAGGAAAAAAGTCCAATTTTGGTATACCTAAAGGGGAAAAAAAAAATTATCTGCTGTCTGTTGTCTTAGATTCAGCAAAGCTAAAACTGCTTGTTCTCTCTTCTAATTGGAAAATCTTTGCTTTGGAAGAGTCTCTGACTTGCATGTTTGTTCCTGCCAGGTCACAAGAAATCAAACTTTCAGACTTTCAGCTGAATAACACCCTTTCTCAAATAAGTGGCCAGAATGTGGCTGATATTATTGAAGGTGCCTGACAAATGCTAGACAGTTAAGGACCCTTTGTATCCTTGTCAAAATACAATAAATTAATATTGGTCAAATACTTAATATTACCAAGATTAACATATATAGAAGAGAGAACATGGCTCCCACATTTACATGTATACACTAGCCTTTTTAATAGAGCTTTCAGAAATGGAACAGTCCTATAAATCAGACCTGTTAAACCCACAACTTCTCTGGGCAGTTCCAAACTATATTGCTCTCAGCAGAAGTTAACACCTAATAGCTTTTAACATACATGTCCTGGTTTCAGCTGGGATAGAGTTAACTGTCTTCCTAGTAGCTGGTACAGTGCTATGTTTTGAGTTCAGAGCGAAGCATGTTGATAACACTGATGTTTTCAGTTGTTGCTCAGTAGTGTTTAGACTAATGTCAAGGATTTTTCAGCTTCTCATGCCCAGCCAGCGAGAAAGCTGGAGGGGCACAAGAAGTTGGCACAGGACACAGCCAGGGCACCTGACCCAAACTGGCCAACGGTGTATTCCATACCATGTGACGTCCCATCCAGTATAGGAACGGTGAAGTGGGAGGCAGGGATTCGCCGCTCGGGGACTGGCTGGGTGTCGGTCGGTGGGTGGTGAGCAATTGCACTGCGCATCATTTGTACATTCCAATCCTTTCATTATTGCTGTTGTCATTTTATTAGTGTTATCATTATCATTATTAGTTTCTTCTTTTCTGTTCTATTAAACCGTTCTTATCTCAACCCACAGGTTTTGCTTCTTTTCCCGATTTTCTCCCCCATCCCACTGGGTGGGGGGGAGTGAGTGAGCGGCTGTGTGGTGTTTAGTTGCTGGCTGGGGTTAAACCACGACAATACAACAGAGGGACTTACATCTGTATCCAGTGAGAAGGGAGAAAACTCAAGCCTTAGGTAAACCTCCCGAGGGACTCTGAAAAAGTCTAACTGCTGATGTAAGCCCCTTCCAAAGAATCCATTATATAAACTACAATAAATAGAATCATAGAATCATAGAATCATTTAGGTTGGAAAAGACCTTCAAGATCATCGAGTCCAACCATCAACCATGCCCACTAAACCATGTCCTGAAGTACCCCATCCACTCGCTTTTTGAATACCTCCAGGGATGGTGACTCAACCACTTCCCTGGGCAGCCCATTCCAATATTTGACAACCCTCTCAGTAAAAAAATTTTTCCTAATATCTAACCTAAATCTCCCTTGCCTCAACTTGAGGCCATTTCCTTTTGTCCTATCTCCAGCCACCTGACAGAAGAGACCAGCACCAACCTCACTACAACCCCCCTTCACGTAGTTGTAGAGAGCGATAAGGTCTCCCCTCAGCCTCCTCTTCTCCAGACTAAACAGCCCCAGTTCCCTCAGCCGCTCCTCATAAGACTTATGCTCCAGGCCCCTCACCTACTTGGTTGCCCTCCTCTGAACATGCTCCAGCAACTCAGTGTCTTTCTTGTAGTGAGGGGCCCAAAACTGAACACTGTACTTGAGGTGCGGCCTCACCAGTGCCGAATACAGGGGAACAACCACCTCCCTGCTCCTGCTGGCCACACTATTTCTGATACAGGCCAGGATGCCGTTGGCCTTCTTGGCCACCTGGGCACACTGCTGGCTCATATTCAGACAGCTGTCCACCAGCACCCCCAGGTCTTTTTCTGCTGGGCAGCTTTCCAGCCACTTTTCCCCAAGCCTGTAGCGCTGCATGGGGTTGCTGTGACCCAAGTGCAGGACCCGGCACTTGGCCTTGTTGAACTTCATACGATTGGCCTCAGCTCATCGATCCAGCCTGTCCAGATCTCTTTGTAGAGCCTCCCTACCCTCAAGCAAATCGACCCTGCCTCCCAACTTGGTGTCATCTGCAAACTTGCTGAGGGTGCTCTCAATCCCCTCATCCAAATCATTGATAAAGATATTAAACAGAACAGGGCCCAACACCAAGCCCTGAGGAAAACCACTTGTGACCCGCCGCCAACTGGATTTCACCCCATTCACCACAACCCTCTGGGCTCGGCCATCCAGCCAGTTTTTCACCCAGCGAAGAGTACACTTGTCCAAGCCATGAGGTGCCAGCTTCTCAAGGAGTATGCCATGAGAGACAGTGTCAATACAGTGGGATTGAGTGCACCACTGGGATCGAGTGCACCCTCAGCAAATTTGCAGACAACAGCAAGCTGAGTAGTGCCATTGACACACCTGAGGGATGGGATGCCATTCAGAGGGACCTGGACAAGCTCAAGAGGTGGGCTCATGTGAACCTTATGAGGTTCAACAAGGCCAAGTGCAAGGTCTTGCACCTGGGTTGGGGCAACCCCAGGTAACAATACAGGCTGGGGGATAAAGGGATTGAGAGCAGCCCTGTGGAGAAGGACTTCGGGGGTGTTGGTGGGTGAAAGGCTGGACATGAGCTGTCAATGTGCGCTCACAGCCCAGAAACCCAACCGTATCCTGGGCTGCATCCAAAGAAGTGTGGCCAGCAGGTTGAGGGAGGTGATTCTGTCCCTCTACTCCACTCTCGTGATACCCCACTTGGAATACTGCGTTCAGCTCTGGAATCCTCAGCACAGGAAAGAGTTGGACCTGTTGGAGTGGGTCCAGAGGAGGGCCATAAGAATGATCAGAGGGCTGGAACACCTTTCCTATGAAGAAAGACTGAAAGAGTTGGGGCTGTTCAGCGTGGAGAAGAGAAGGCTCTGGAGAGACCTTATTGTGGCTTTTCAATACTTAAAGGGGGCTTATAAGAAAGATGAGGACAGACTTTTTAATAGGACCTGTTGCAGTAGCACAAGGGGTAATGTTTTTTAATTGAAAGAGGGTAGATTTAGCCTAGATATAAGGAAGACATTTTTTACAATGAGGGTAGTGAAATACTGGAACAGGTTGCCCAGAGAGGTGGTAGATGCCCCATCCCTGGAAACATTCAAGGTCAGGTTGGACGGCGCTCTGAGCAACCTGATCTAGTGAAAGATGTCCCTGTTCATTGCAGGAGGGTTAGACTACCTGACCTTTAAAGGTTCCTTCCAACCCAAACTATTCTATGATTCTATGATTCTATGAAACTACGAGTGATCAATGATATTTTCAAATCAATTATTTCCTATAGTGCAACACTCTCTGAGCAGCACAGCACTTAGGCTAGATATAATAGCTCTTTTACATAGTTTATTTATTTTAATCAGCAATTAATATCAGGTTTAATACCTGTACGTCAATTAGATTTGTACATATGCGCTGTAGGGCAATAATATGTCATTTTACCAATCATTGCGCGATGGCAACAGTGAAAGAATGTTTAACTGAGTACTATGCAAACTCTACCTTCTAAGTATTTCCTTGCAAAAGTGAGATTCCTTCTGCACAGTTTTTAGTGATGGAATATTTTTTCCCATTCCAACTGAAGTAGTTAAAATGGTATGCACTCCTAAAGAGTATGTAGGTATACAAAAATAAAAAAGTTTCTTTCCTTAATGTGAGCACGTAAGTGTTTTTCTTTAAAATGAGGTGCACCAAGTTCTGAAACAGATGCAATTTTACAGCCATGTTCTAGGTCTCAGGAAAGGCAATGAGTTACAGTGGAATTGCTGACAAACAGTTATACTAGCCCTAACAGCATTGGCATGATAACTAGATGTATCTTTCTTTAAATAGCTTTTTAGCTTATAGTGAATTGTGAGGAGCCTTAGTTTTTCTCTTAGCATTTCCAAGAAAAACTGCAGTGGACATATTAAATACATAAATATTCACCATTACAGAGGCTAGTACTATTCATTCATGAACACTTTTGTTGATTTATGGTGTAGTATAATGCAAGGAGCTTATATTCTGCTGATAGATTCAGGTAAGGAAAACTGGAGGCTAAAGTGTTTTACAGTGTATCTTGAAAATGTGCATAAGCTTAATGAGCAGAAACTAAACATTTTCTCAGTTGCAACCTGAAGAAAGAAAGATGGGACCCCAAAATTATATGTAACATTCATCAATACATTTGGGGGCCCTTCCTTATTTTTTTAAGAACTTATATTTTGACTGTACCCTTGTATTTTAATTTCTATGGAGTCAGGCTCTTGAATACCCTCATTCTGATCTTATAAAACTATACTAGGAAATGGAACCACTCTGCATACTACCCACCAACCTGTAGGGTGTCAAAGTAGGTTACATGGTGCCACTGTTATATTCTGTCTGAGAGATTTTAATAAGGGACAGCTACATTCCGATTTGGCTCCTCAGTGGTCTTACAGAGGTTGCAGAAATGCAATTTCAGGTGAAGAAAAAGCATAGTGAGATATATCAAGGTTCATATATGAAATAAAATTCTACATTCCTTGTGCCAGAAAAAGTTGGAAAAAAGCAAAAAAGCAATCTGAGCTGAAACTGTCACAGCCCAAGAGCAGCTGAAAATCTAATAACACCTCCCTACAGGAGACCACCCTACAGAAGCTTTCATACAGAGAGCATGGTATCCCTCAAGTCCTCATTTTTGCCTTTCAACATACTAATAGCATTGCTAGCTCATCAAGAAGCAAGTATGGCCTAAGAATCTAAAAGCATGAGACAAGATTGTAAATCAAGGAATTAGGTTCATTAGCTCAAAAGTTAGCTGTGTCAAATCTCATTTTACGTAATACACTAAAGGGAGTCAAAGATGCACACTGTATTGGAACAGGCTTGCCATTCCATGTAGAAAGTCTTTCTCTTTTCTCCACTACCTTTAGCGTTCCAGTTGTTAACTATTATAGGGGTTACAAATATTTATGTATTTCTAGTTTTGATTTTTCTAACTTCAACCTTGGGCTGTTTTGCTAGATTAAACTGACAATTTACAATAAGGTATCTCCTCGCTACATATGTATTAGCTGTACTGATAAATTTCTGTTCAATAAAATAAAAGGATTGATTTCTTATATTTGTATTAGAAATAATGTTTCCACAACCCAAATACTTGACATTGCAGTTTTCTTTATCTACAACAGTATTAAAAATCTTGCCAAATATGGGCATCAGAACCAGACTGTTCCAGTGTATTCTCACACAAGCATTGTTTTCCCTATAATACTTTTTAGCTACTTAAAGAAGGAGATGTGGAAAGTTTTCTTAGACCATCTATTTTTACTGCATTGGACATCAATAGCAGAAATGATAAATTATCCAGTTCACTTACAGGGTACCAGGTAGCTTCTGTCTGCTACTTTTTGAATTGTTATAAGGTTGCTTATGTCATGGTTATTTCTGAGAGAAAAATAGGGTTGTCTTTGCACTGTAACCTGATAGAAAGAACAACTTACCCCTTAGAATTTTGCTTTGAACTGAAATAGGTTAAAGAAAAAGTAGATTTCAGTTCAATTTTTGTTATGAGGGAGGTTTTTAGGATGCTAAAATGATATTCAATGCATTTCTGTGGTCATAAAGTGTAACTACAGTTGTGTAAGCTTGCATTCAGTTCTATCTTATTTCTTCTTCCTTTTTCCTTATTCTATACTCTAAATGCCATTCACCTGAATGGAAGTTTCAGAAAAAGCTTATTAAAAACTTTATCAAAATGTAATACACATTTTGGAAAAAAGGTGGAATACATCCCTCAAGGAGGACCATTCATCAGAAAGTTTAAAAATGAAAGGCAGGGTTTCTAATCTCTTTCAAACACATGAAACAAAGATCTTCATAAAAGCAAATGGATGCATATGAACTCTCTCCTTTTAAAAACTTACTCAAATTTTGAATATTTGCAAAAAAATGCAAGACATCATAGATAATATGGTACAAATTTTCCCTTTTTTTAAAATATATCTTTTTACTTCATTGTAATATTTTGCACCAAAGAGCAAAACCAAATATTGTCAAAAAGTAGACAGTCAGTTTAAAGAAGAAAAAAATATAATTTTTTTTAAATAGCAGTAAATATGACAAATCATTAATATAATGAACTCTGTTACCATACCTCTCCAATAGTTCTGCCAACACCACACGCTCCTTTTAAAGTTAACTGGAAGTTGCACAGGCAAGCTATGTTCAGAGTTAAAATACAGCATAAGTTATTAGATTCACCCTTATTCTTCCTTATCTTACCTAAAGGTATAATTGACCAATTGACTAGCTATTTAATGATGGTTTGTGTTAAGTAAGCTCTAACGAAAACAAACCCAGAATGGCAAATTTTATGTGGTACTCCCCTCCTAAACCTCATGAAAAGTAGCTGTACAACAGGTTGTACAAACACAGCATGGAAAATATTTAACTACCTCTGCAGTGTTTTTCACCATGATGGAGCAGAAACATAAAGCAAAGGATGATTTATACAACAGAAAGAATCACCAGTGAGGGAACTGCTATGATGTTTCTCTTACTGTTGTTTTCTTTTTTTTTTTTTAATGAAGATGAGCATATGATTCAGTTACGTGCTAGATGCATGAGGTAAGAAAGAACGATACTGTAATAAAGGCCAAGGAGAAGAGGAGGAGGAAGAAGAAACAAGATGTGTAACTTCAGAAGGATCAGGCTGAAGTGAAGATACTGTACTAGGGATGGTGATCAGGGACTATATCCATTGCATTCTTAAAGTTGTAAAGCCATTGCCTTTAACTAAAGGCAAATCTAGTCAAAAGTACTGGGAATAATTATTTAAATAGCGGAGAAGAAATTTTTAATAAGCATAGTTCCAAATAATGTGACTGTTCTAATTTGGACCACTGAAAATCTCACCCCCTAGTTTCATTTGGAATTTTAAGGAAGAGGAAAGAAAAAGGAAGGAAAAGACTGGACGAGAGAAGAGTATAAAAACACAGAATCGTGAATCTGGCCCAGCTATCAAGAACTATTTAATTGTTGATAAGGTCTATCACTGAATTTAATATATTTACAAGATAGGAGTTTTGATTTAAGGAAAAGTAAATGTGAAAACTGTGCAGCTGCTAAAACTACATACAGAAATACTGAAAAATAGTTGGTAATTCCAGTGCAAAACAAGAACTGAAATTATTTTCTTTTTCTTTAATATGTTTTAGATTTCAATAGGAGATTCATATAAATGTATGAGCTACAGGCTGTTTTACTGTTTTGAAATATAACACATTATAAATAATGGAAAATCTCATAGCAGTAGCTTGCGACATTCTTCAAAAATGGATGTAAAGGTATCGAATGCCACTGCACCTTGCTAATAAGTCATTCAGACTCTAAGGGTAAGTGTAGGTATAGAATCCAAGCTCTTTGCTGGAATATTAAATACTTGTTAAACAGACATTTACAGACAAAGGAAATTCACCATGTGTTTCTGAATTGCCAAGCATGATATTAATATTCAATTGGTGAGCTGCTGTGTAGAAAGAAAGACCTGCTAGAGGCTTAAAATGCTAAATGCATGTCTCCATTTACTGTAACTGCATACTAAAAGCACTGCTCTGTCATACATTAGAAAGAAAAGTTCAAGAGCCATTATAATGTAGGAAAAGTGCAAATGCAAGGTACTTGGTTTGAGTTCTTAGAATTAATTGAAGTCATAAGCACACTAAAGGAAGGAAAAAAAATTCTTTGCCTACATGAATCTATAGTACTTTGCTTCTTAAAATTATATCTCTCCTAGGCTTTTGTATTAATCAGTACTTGAAAGAATTTCTGTTAGAGATGAGTGAACTGTTCTGGTTAAATTAAAAGCTGATTCAAACCTTTTGCCATCACTTGTGCTTTTTGAACCATACTTAGTAACATTCAAATATGTTTGGCTACAGATTTCTTCTTATTCTAGCTAGGAAAAACAAGAAAATTACAGTCTTCGTACTACACTGTGTCCATCCAGGTGAATTTACTGAGTTCATATGACCTCAGAAGATGTTCAGGGCAACCACCTGAGCTTACTTCAGGCATATACCATGAAACTACTTCTACATCTTATGTAGGCAGCCAGTCTGGGGATGGGGCCAATAGAAAAGGGAGATCACATAGTCTGTTTAAAGGTGTATGATGACCAACACCAGGAAATCTGCATTGATATGATGTGAATAGGAGCTAATTCTCCATCCCCTTAAAGGCAGGGGGTATCTGCCAGAAGCACTGCACTCTTCCCTGCTTTACTCTCACAGAGGAGGAAGTATGAAGGGTGGCTTGTCCTATACAAAGCAGTATCTCAGAGTTAATACATTGCAGCCTCTGTCACTGGATACCTGTTACAGCAAAGAGCATCAGAGCACTGCAGACTCCAAAGAAAAATCTTGGAACCTGCAGTGCTTCACTGTCTATGGCTGAAGTTAGCTCAGACAATTGCATCTTCTGTAGTTGTATGCTGTGGCACTATGACTACTGGTCATCAGATACGTGCAGAGGGTTAAGCCATCATACATGTGGTCTGGCCCTCTTCTCATGTCTTTGAAGGAATCAAGCTTGAAAATGGTATCCTGTGTTCCAGCAAGATGATACATGGGGCATACTCCTCTCCCTCCCACCAGAAACAGTTTCAGGAATAACTGAGGAAGTGCCTTTCCTCAGCATTCCCAGGATTTCAGGCAGGACATTTTAGTCACCATCTGCTAGATATGGGCTCCTGCAAGAAAGGGAATGAAGGAAAAATTGTAATTCAACAAGCATTATTACAAGTACTACTGTATCTCTGATTGACAGGCTTCTACAAAGAGTGAATTATACTCTTTCTAAATAATGTAGCAATAAGATTTCTGCAGCAAATAGTGTATAGGAGTATGTACAGCATAAATAGATGATTCACAGTTTCAAGACTTGTGCCGGGCACATCTCCTGCTCCTCTTGTTTCCCTCTTCTTCCCTGCCTTCTGCTGATGAGCTTTGAGATAGCAAGGAAGGGAAGATTTGGAGGATGGTGTCAGATATCTTCAATGCAACGAAGCTGGCAGTAAATTTGCTTATGTCAGAAGCTGGTTTTCCAGTGATCATCATGTGTTAGGATAGTCCAGGCTCCCGAGTATGATAGTGCCACCTTGGACATGAAGATGAGAGACATAAGTTATTAATAGATGTGACCTTCTTAGTCTTCTGAACCTACCACAAGCCATTCAAGATGCAGGGGATATCATGTTCCCACAGACAGCTGCTTACCCCATTCACCAACAGTATTTTGAATACTGAATAGACTACATGAAACAACAGCCATGACACTAGGTAATATCTAAGATGACAGGGAAGAAGAATAAAGGACACTGTCATACAATGGAAAATTCTGCTCGTCTTTCCTTGAAACACTGAAATTGAGAAAGAGATTCCAAAGTAGCTCGAGACATTGTGGGCCTTCTTTTCTCATCCCATATGCAATAAGGCAGTGGCCCATTATGTGACCCTCCTAAGAGATACTAGCAGCTGCAATGGGTGGGGCTTCCAAGCTGTGAGTGTGAAAGGTAGCACAAGGAATTTGTTGAGTGTGAGCACTTCTATCGAGCTTGCAGTTGTGTCGTAAGATGAGCCTGAAGCAGACAAGTCAAACCGGGCACATGCTCTAGTAATCAGTGCTGCTTAAACAAGGCCACAGGAGAAATCTTTCACATAGCCATAGGTAAGGAGAGTAGTTCACAGATGTAAATAACTGAAGGTCTTCTACTTATAGGAAGGAACAGGTTAAGACACAGTATGTCACTGTGTCCTGCAACAATTTAAAGCTGAAGACATTAGCAAGCAGTGCTTGCTGATCACTTTGTTTCTGAGGACTTCATTACCCAACAACACATAAGCAAGCACATCCCTTCTGATGCCAGTAGGATGTAACTATGAATTGGGAGGCATATCCAAATTTCATGCAAGTCATATGCAAATCATAAACAAAATGTGATTTATCTGCTTTATCTTCAACATTACCCTTCCAGGTTGCCATCATATTAGGGTTTAGTACTATAATAGTGTTAGTGACAATGTAATTACCATCAATATCAATCTATTGATTCAGAAGTTTACAGCATACTCATCAGTGCATTCATAAATCTATTCAAATATTAAGGAAGGCTTTAACAAATTTATCTGCTACAAAGAAAAAAGAATGGAAAAACCTGAACAAAACCAGCATTTTGTTTCTTCTGAGGTAGCATGTCTCTTTCTCTGTAGTCCTATTTAAAAAGAAGCATATAGCTGTATTGCCTTAGGAAGTGCCAAGAAAAGATATTCTATCACAAAGGCATGATTTCCTCCCTGTTCTCTCATTACTCCCAGAGGTTAGCAATTTGCTACTAGCTCTGAACAATGTCAAATGTTGTCTCAGCAACACTGGACACCACATGGGACTTTGAGGGAAGGAGAAGGGGAAAATTGCAGTTCCAGTTTTCCTTTTGTCCAGTTTCCTCCTGGATGCAGCGATTAAGCAAGTTCTAACTCTGTCCTTGTTCTGTCCAGATTAGTTGCTGCAGCAAAGAGGCTGAGAAGAGAGTTTGAAATATTATGTCTCAAAATAAATAAGGGTAATAGACTGAGACCCAGAATTGTTAGCAATTTGTACAAACTGAATTAATAATTTTGTACACACGTGACATAAAGCCCATCCCACAGAATCCTTGTACCTTAATTCATATTACTTCTATCTCAATTTGAAATTCTCTTATTCAGAAAAATTTCTAATTGTAGTCACTTATTCTTGTTTGAGGACTGTGACTGCTTCTTTTCTTTTCACTTTCTCCTATAGTAGATGTGTGACTCGGTCATTTTCTGAGATAATATTTCAAGTAACTGTTAAGTGTGATATATAACTATATTTTAATTTAATTTATGATTAAACTTTATGGTTAAATTTTATGGTTATTTCTTTTTATCACGAGAGACCAGAAAAAGAGAAGAAGAATTTCAATTAAAGTAACCTTAAATACAGAAAAGGTGTTATGAGGTAATATCTTATTGAATTCCTTTAGGAAAAAAAATGTATTAAATGGGCTGATGCTTTTAGTATTGTCTCAATGCATGTTATCAGAATACATTGCAGGATACAGATTTCTATTTTTTTATACATAAACATTTCTTTTAATTCATAGAATCGTATTTTCATTACTGAGATGCTAGTAGATGTTAATAAGGCTCTCCATTAGTCAGTATCCATTCTGTTATCTTATTCTATATTGCATACCTTGATAGTTTCAAGTATTGCCTTTTCGTGAAAGATGCTCAACAAATTCATACCTGGCACAACCCTTCACAAGCAAGTGGAACTGCTTCAGGGATTAGTTTGCTCTTTGTATCTAAGAGTTTCTGAACTTAAAGTATAGACATTGTCTGAAAGTGACTACAAAAATGACATTGTGGATTCCAATATTTATTGCCTCACAATGATTCCCAGAACTAATCTGTTTGGATTACAATAAATATAAGCCTAGAATCTGAGATTTGGTTGAGCTGAGTTCAGTGCACACTGCAATAAATAAATGAAGGGATGGATGGATGGATGGGTGGGTGAGTGGGTGGGTGGATGGATGGATGGAAAATGGCATTAAGACATTTTAGTGATCCTGCAGTCCTGAACCTAGTCAGTCAAAAATCTAATAAATCCCTCCCAGAACACTTGACGAATGTCAGACACCCAGCCTCAGAAAATAAGTGACACAGGTGACCAAAAATGGAGTGAAGCACAGATCATGTGCAAAGGCCTAGACTTGGTCTGTGCAAAGCTGTAGATCTATCTGATGCCTTTTAAAAATCTGTCTGATGAGTGTAAACTGGAGTATGAAAGTCAAGCTGAATTTTGTTCAATGCGTCTCCCGACAATAAATACTCCAGTAAGAATTTAGTCAACAGTCCTGATGATAATGTGACCAGAATGGAATACAATTCACTTTTCTACACAATTATTGATGCCACAGCACTGACACAGAAAGAAGGGTGGTGATCTGATGTTGATCAGTAAGCTGGTAGATATGAAGTTGAACACACAAGAGGATCAGACCATAGGGGATGCATTGCCACTGATGTTTTTCCAATCAGCCTAGTTAATCTGCTTTCTTCTTAAGGGTTAGGTAGGAACAGATTCAAATAGTTACCACACAAAGTGTTGCAGAAAGTGTGACACCTTTTAAATCCAATCTTCCTCTTTCACAAAAAGTGCGCAAAATCATTAGGCTGTTCTAAGGATAGCATATAAGAGCAGGGCTGTGCTTTAGACCTCAGAAAAGTTTCAGTGGAATAGCACTGTCAATTTATAGTCCAGGCTTTAGTGGCAAGTGATTAAACCTTGACAAAATATCCTTCTTCTAAAACAGCACTGCATGGAAACACTATTCTTTATGATTAATGCAGTGAAGTGTGCGCTGTAAGATGCCCGATTCAGTTGTATGCATTCAGAGAACTATCATTACTGTAATATATTAAAAGGCCCAAGCTGCAACTGAATAATGGCTGTGAGTTACAGAGGAAAGGAGCTCTCAGAAGTCTTTTTTACAAACAGGAGAACTAAATGCTGGTTGTGAAAGATTTTCCTTTGAGCCATACTAAACACAGGTCTATGCATCAGGGTATATTGCACAGACAAGCAGCTGTGGCAGCAGACTTCAGAGGAATCCAGTTTCCTTTTTCATTGCAGCTGTCATGTCAGAGTTATCAGCTTAAAAACTTTTCAGGTGCCACAAAATGATGTAATACCAATAATAAAAGAACATTTGGAGATTTTATTTTTGCCCACTTGACGTTCCTATACTATCACCAGTATAGGTGAATCCACCAGCTTCAAAACAGAATTGTTTTAAAATTAGGAATTACAAATAATAATAAAGTTTTTTAAGTTCTCTGATATGAGTCAGAGTATTTCAGTCTCAATTCTATAGTTGTAGAGGAAAAAACATAAATCATAACTTCATACTGACAGCCAGACAACAGCCTTTGAACAGGTTAGTCTTACATAAGCCTCAAAACATTGCTGAACTTCATGGTACATAGGTCTCGAAATGATCCTTTCCTAAAGGCTCAATTTTCTCCCAAGTTTAACTTTTCTATAAGCATGTTCATAAAGGCCTGAAAGATGAAACACGACCTTAATTTTATTATCTATCCTGTGTGCTCTGTGGTTTATGTTACGCTTAAACAACACTCTTATACTGGGTCTGACTGGGATGGAGTTAATTTTCTTCATAGCAGCCTATATGGTGCTGTGTTTTGGATTTGTGACTAAAACAGTGTTGATAACACATCTATTTTTTCACTGATGCTGAGCACTACTTGCTATGTCAAGACACTCTCTGTTTCTCACTCTGCCCCTCCACCAAGAGAATAGGCCAGGAATGGGCAAGAAGCTGGGAGGGGACAAGCAGGGACAGCTGACCCAAAACAGCCAAAGGGATATTCCAGGACATACAATGTCATGCTCGGCAATAAAAATTGGGAGAGGGTGTTGTTCAAGGTAGTTGTTGTTCAGAGACTGGCTGCACATCAGTCTGCTTGTGGGAGGTAGTCAGTTATTGCCTTTACATCACTTCTTTTGTGGGTTTCCTTTGTTGGGGGGAGGGGGGGCTGTCGCTCTTTCCTTCCTTCCTTCATTTATTAAACTGTCTTTATGTGAACCCATGAGTTTTCTTGCTTTTGGTCTTCCTATTCACTCCCCAGTCCAGTAGTGGAGAGGAGCGAGCAAGGAGTGAGCAAGTGGCTGCGTGGGTGCTTAGCTGCTGCCTGGGGTCAACCCAATACAACTCTTTAAATGTTTGTCAGGGTTGCAGGCAGGTGAGTGGACTGCTGGCCTGGCCATGGGCTGAAGCTAAGTTATGTGAACAGGATGTGAGAAACTACAGGACATGACATGAGAAATGTCTGGACATGACAAATAGCAGTCTGAGAAGCTACCAGGGGTTAAAGACAGTGCCACAAAGGAGCGCTGGATCTCAGGGGTGTGTAAAGGGAGCAATAGGAAAGGGCTGAGCCTCACAGATCCCTGCAGGGAGCACTGGGTCCCCTTGGGAGTGTGTTTGCTCAAGGCCAGCACTGCTGCGGTGGCTGTGCCAGTAATGCTGTGCACCACTGTCACCTACGTAGTGATAGCAAAAATATCAAACTGGGTATGGATGTAGCAATGCTGGGACTGAAGGTGAAAAAGTGAATAAGGACAGGTTCTTTATCTGAGGGGACAAGGGTGGTAAAAAGAGGGTCAAGAACCAGAAAAAGTGATAACAATGTATGTAAATCATTTAATCGGTGTTGTCCAGGGGTACTTGTCAGGCAGTTCTGTGTTTGGTGCCACAAGCTATGACTGACTAAACCCCTCAGGGTGGAAAGTGACCTCTACAATGGAAGAAGGCTCAACGGAGATGGGTAAGGGTGATGTGCCCATGAAGCTCAAAGAATAATGCAAAGAAGCTCACTTTATCTCAACACAAAGGGGAACGGTGGATGGCCTTTGTTTTAGATAAATAGCTATCAACAGTTGAGTGTTTCAGCTGCTGGTGTAGATGTTTCTCCCTGAATTCATTAAAAGAGTGTGAAGTGTGGTGTTCCCTCACCAATATTAGGGAAAAAACTCCAGGTCCCCTGACTGCAAAATCAAGGTAGACACCTCTGTTATTATCAGAACAGATTTGTTGTTTGCTCCAGGCTTTGCTAGTCAGGTCAGGGCTGCTCATCAGGGACCTCCAAACATCCCCAATCACATGCTTTGCTTTATCTTATAGTCAGTTTTTTCCCCCCGTTTTCTCTTCTTGGATGAATAAATCTCATCCATTAAACTTTTTTCTCCATTTGCTCCAGTTTTACTGATTTTACATCCTTGCTTTGTAATTTTGCCCTTGGACATCAACCCTTTGATGAACCAGCGGCACCTGTTTCACTATATTTTAGCATCTTTTGCTTAGATTCAGCTCCTAATACTCCCCTCCCACAGCTTCTGTAGTTCCTGCCTTTCTTGTCTTAGTAGCTTAGGCCCAGGTCAGGTGGGAACAGCCACTTTTCCCCTTACATTTTCTGCAGGATCCAGAAATTTCTCATCTTGATACCCTGTTAGTCTGGCCATGGGACAGGGCTAGCTATCTGCACCCATACCTTAAGAAAGATCAAATTGGTTTTCAAGCTCAGAAGGTTTGTGAATAGAAGCTAGAACAAATGTTTTCTAAATAAAGAAAATACACTGCAACTTGGTAGGACAAAACAGAAGTAAATAATTCTCCCTCTGCCCATTTTGCCCTTCCAGGTTTCCAGAATGGTTAGTAGGGTTGTCTGCCTCTGCTTCACATCACTGTTTGCAAACTCATCTTTCCTAAGTGTGTCTTATGCTTCAGAAGTAACATATTTGAGACGGGGAGCCAAAGGAACCTTAGTAGATATAGTAGATATATGGATGTAGATAGGAACTGTTTAATAATTATCTAGCTTATAATGAAGTTAAAGAAATTTCAATAGAGGTAGACATGGCCCAAGGGGATGAGAGTTGATGTTTAACGTTTGCATTGTTGAGGCTGGCTGGGGCAAGAGATAGTCCCTGATAAGAAGCAGAAGTCGACCCCAAGAACCAGCCAAGACCGGCCTTGTGATTTGGATAAATGCCAAGGAGCGACTGAGTCTGCGCAGGGACAGAAGGTTAGGAGTTCACCGCAAAGACATACAGCCTTCATCTTCACGACCCCCGATGACCACCACAAGGAGGCACTGCGCAGGCACAGTTGGGAAGAACTTAGGGAAATGACTTCTTGGAACTAATTTTAATATGAAGCGGGGATAGGTCATAAACTATGTATAGGCGTATTGAGAAACTCTATGTATATGTAACACTTGACTGTATAAATTTGAAGCGAACTGCCGAGTCAGGCGTGCACGACTTTGGTGGGACTACCCCCTGTGCTGTCCAGCGCTGAATGAACATACCTACTTTACAGTCTCACTGATTGTGGAGTCTGTTTCTGCACGTCATCTTACTTCCTCCAAAGGGTACATGTGATTCAGTTTTCATATAAATTTAGCACAGCTGAGAATGATAAATCAAGCTGCATTGATTATCACAGTCTATTGCACATACTTACTATTTTTCTACTCTAGCCATGGCCACTATCAAAGGAAGTACATGAACGTGCCCAACATCTTTTGTTTACTACCTCATATATTTAATTCACTCCTTAGTGATGACCACTTTAAATAGTGATTTTCTGTTTTTATTGTTTGCCTGTAAAATCCCACATACACTAGGGATATATTTATCACCATAAATAGCGGGAACAGAAAAAAAATTCCATCTTTAAATATTAGTTGTACCTAAGCTTAGACATGAAATAATAAAAGGCTTTAAACATAATTCTACAATATTTGCATGGTGTCTTTACAAGACACTATTAAAAATGCTTATTAAAACTAAGCAAAGAATCACAAATACTGGAAAAACTTTATTTTCTATATGTTTCATAGGCAATTATTGTATTTCTGGTGAAGGCATTAAACTAAATTCTGCACTCACTAATATAAAAGTGAAGTAATTTCAGAAATTTTTAGTAGGACATCTGCAAACCATCTTCACATATAAGTTTAGTCAAGTTCCAGACCTCAATAGTGAAAAAAAAAAAATGGCATACATTATCTAAATATTATTTATAATATTTAAATCTCAGGAAATTCTACTGTGGATTTTCCCAGGATATGACTGTGTTTTATTTATGAAGACCCCAATAAGGTTCTCATCTCTGGGTCTGGGAACTAGCTGTTAGATCCTGCATAACTGGTTATGGTGTCTGAAAATGAGATTCACTTACCACAACATGTTGATCTAGTAAATATGGAGACAGACTTATTTCTACTGCTCACTAATACTAAATACACAGTTTCTGTGGCATAATGCTGATAGCAGCTCCTCCCTAAGCAGAAGGGAATAACACACAATACAGAAAACCTAACTTTCATTTCATCCAAACCAACATAGTTTCATGTATCACAGAATGTGAACAGTATTGTTTACCTCCCTTGAAAGTATTGCAGCCTACAGACCAGGGATTATTACTGATTGCAGTTCTTTCTGTTTCAATAGCTGAAGATTTTCTACTTTATGCAAAACAGTGACACAATCATTAGCAATGGAAACCTACCTCTTCCTTTTTCTAGCTGAAATAACAGGCTGAAGTTCACAGTTTCTGTCTTTCTCCCTCTAACCCAGTTGTGGGGTTTATTTGTTTTGTTTTGGGTTAGGTTTTTGGGGGGATTTTTTGGTTTTGTTTGTTTGTTTGTTTTTTTAATTCCAGTTAAGGTGTGTGATCTTTAACAAGAAACATTTAATGAATCCTCCTTAGGTCTCCTGAAGCACTGTGACCTGGTAGTTGGAGAACTCTCCAGGAAAGCACAGATGACAATCAAATCCCACTGCAAAGTTAACCTAGGTCTCCTACATTTTGTGTGACTGCTTTAGTGTGAAGACTTTTAATACAAAGAAGAACAGTGACCTTCTAGTTGTGTTTTGCATGAGGCTAGCAGGCATCCTCAGACAGCATTTACCACAGTTCTAGTATGTTCCCAGAGTCTTCCATGTCTAGCTCCTTACACAGTGATTTTTATTTTAACTAAATGACCTACTAAACAGGAAATCCCTGCTGTCACTTTGAAATTGTGTCACACTGGTGTAAAACAACCATTCAGAGCATAAGGCATTAAAGAAAAAGGCCTGGAAGTTTTATATTGTGCAGGTTTAAATTTATTCTGTTTATTTGTATTTGTAGCAGTTACTGATTAAAACTTCAAATCCAAATTCCACTGTTCACTAATAACCATATATTCCTTAGACTTCTCCTGAAAAGTGTTCACCTTTAGCAATGACAAAAAGGTCATCTGTCATTCACAGCAAGAAATATTAGATATGTTGAGAGTTCGAGTGAGGTTGGAAGGTGAAAAATTACTTAAGTTTCTTTTTTTCCTATTTCTTTTATGTTCTGCCATTTTTAAGTCTCTTTTTTGCTTTCTTCACATAAATTTGCAAGGTTGATGTAGCAATTAGCCAGGCAGGACAGAGGCTAATTACTCTGATTTACTCCTGAGAGACATCAGAACTTTGTAGTGAAAAGCAGAGCCAGATATGTGTAAGAAAGAACTGAAAAATCAGCTTTCATGAGTTTGAGAGTGAGTTTAGAAAAATCACTGGAAATTAGCACTGAAATAATATTGGAATAGTAGGACAGGACAAAGCTTCAAAGTAGCTGAAACTCCAGGGAAAAGAACATAGGTTTCATCTTTTGAGGAGGCTGCTTTATGTGGGATATTATAAAGTTTTTGTGGAGGTCAATTAAGTGAGGAATTGCAAGTATAACAAAAGCCTGAGCTATTACTCAGACAGTACAGTGACAGTGATGCTAGTGTGTAATTTTTTCCGAATGAAACATCTAGAGCTGAGAGTTTGTGTAAAACATAAATAGCAACTTCTCTCCATAACCACTGAAATTAGCAAGGTAGGTAAGGGAGAATGTTAGTAAGCTGAGAAATAAATTTATGAGTTTTCTGTTAAACAACTTAATAGCATGGATCAAAGATGTCAAAGAGCTTATTAAAACATTACTCAAGAAGGCATATTAATAAAAATAAATATTAAGCCAAGATCTTAGTGGAGCTGGATGAAATTGCTTATTTTTTGCATCATAAATTGGAACCAAAATATGAAATGTCAATATTTTTTTGAAACAAAATACTATTAAAACATTACATTTTATCTTGTCAAAACATTTTTGTTTGAGAAGGTCAAAACATGTTGTACAGATAAGATGAAAAAGTTTCACTTCAGTAGTATCATTTAAAATATAATATACAATAGTCAAAATGAAGATGCCAATATGAAGTGTTTTGACACTATTGAGGCATTACGTTACAAAAATTCTGCCTATTTGTTCTGTAGTTTGGAGGTATGGAAGAGAATCTGTCAGAGTACAATATAATAATGAGAAAAGAACTGTCCTAAGAAAGGTATCAGCTAACAAATGCTTTTATCAAAAGTATTAAACTGTTACATGGTAATTTCTATCAAGGTTACCAAAATAGATGTGCTGGTGTTTAGTATTATCAAGTGTTGATATCAAGAGCTGGGAATGGCCTTTTTAGGCATTTAGTAAACACTTCTGTTATAATTAAGGAAAGGGAAATAGGGCAAATTTGGGAAAGAAAAGGTGTATAGTGTTTTGATAATGAATGTCACCACTCAGACATGAGTTCTTTCTCGACTTGATCAAGACAATACAATTTACTAATGAAGTTTATAGAAAGAAGCAAATAAATACAACTGTGCTGTTTCAACAATTATGTTATCCAAATCATTGCAGATGGCCTATGCAACATCAATTTATTTTCATTTTTTAACTTAAATACAACAGACAGTCCAGGTGAGGAGAATGGCCAGTGCAATGGAAAGGGAAAGGAAGCATTGCTAATTTTAGTCATATCTGATGAGGCAAACCAAACATAAAAAACTAGATCAGTGAAATCACTCAGTCTATCTTAAAAAACTGAGTCACCAGTTCTCAGATGAGTCATCATTATCATTGTGGTTTAACCCCCGCTGGCAACTAAGCACCACACAACCACCTGATCGCTCCTCCCCAGTGGGATGGGGGAGAGAATCAGAAGAGTAAAAGTAAGAAAACTCATGGGTTGAGATAAAGACAGTTTAATAGGCAAAGCAAAAGCTGCACAAACAATTAAAGCAAAACAAAGAATTCGTTCACTACTTCACATCAGCAGGCAGGTGTTCAGCCATCTCCAGGAAAGCAGGGCTTCATCACACGTAACAGTTACTTGGGAAGACAAAAAAAAGGCCGTAACTCTGAAAGTCCCCCCTTCCTTCTTCTTCCCCCAGCTTTATACACTGAGCATGGCATCCTATGGTCTGGAATATCCCTTTGGTCAGTTGGGGTCAGCTGTCCCAGCTGTGTCCCCTCCCAACTCCTTGTGCACCCCCAGCCTACTTGCTGGTGGGATGGGGTGAGAAGCAGAAAAGGCCTTGACTCTGTGTAAGCACTGCTCAGCAGTAACCAAAACATCCCTGTATTATCAATACTGTTTTCAGCACAAATTGAGAAAAAATAGGGCCATACTAGCTGCTATGAAGAAAATTAACTCCACCCCAGCCAAAACCATCACAACCGTTTATAACACTAATATAACATCATAGATGTGCATAAAACTTACAGTATTCTTTTAGAAAAATACCATTTCTTCACCAAGGAAATAATTTGCAAGTTTTCACTAGCTATAATTCAAAGGAAGACAATGCTCCTAGGTTCACAACACTGAAAGTGTCTGTACAGCTTTCTAATAAACCTTTGCCCAGACATTTCCACAGATAAATTAATAGAATGATTCTCAGGATTGTTAAGAAAACACAATTCTTTTTAGTTACCACCGAAGCTCCTAGAAAAGCGGAATTATCTTTGCTATCACCAACACATTTCTGGAAAGTAAAAGAACCCAACAAAACCCAACTTCACAATCCAGTTACATGACAGTAGTATTATTCCAAGAGAAGAGAGTTTATTATTGTCAACAGTGGCACTGTCTACATGTGATCCTTTTCACATGTGGCTTTGCAACCCACATACTGAACCATTGTATGTGAACAAAGAAAATGCATTTTCAGTTAAAAAATACAGATGAGAAACTTGTCTGAACACAGATGGTTGAACCTTTAACTTAAATCTTGAGTGAAAAGAACAGGAAATACAAAAAAAATGAGCTGTACCTATTGTTACTACAATCTATAATCAGAAAGCCCACCTGACCCTATAAGGGGACTGGTCACAAGCCAACTAAGACTGTTGTCTGTTTAATGGGTAGGTAACCTTCCTCCAGATGTGTCATGGTTTCAGCCCAGTCAGCAACAAAGCACCATGAAGCCACTCGCTCACTCCTCCCGGCCCTGGTGGGATGAGGAGAAGAAAATATAGAAAGAAAAGCTCATGGGTCAAGACAAGGACAGGGAGGGATCACTCACCACTTATGGTCATGGGCAAAAGACAGGCTCAACTTGGGGAAGAAACAAAATCAATTTAATTTACTACGAATCAAATCAAAACAAGGATATTAAGAAGTAAAACCAAACCTTAGAACACCTTCCCCCCACCCCTCCTTCCTTCCCAGGCTCAACTCCACTCCCAGTTTTCTCTACCTGCTCCCCCCCAGCAGCACAGGGGGATGGGGAATGGGGGTTGGGGTCAGTTCTTCACACGTTGTCTCTGCCACTCTTTCCACCTCAGGGGGAGGGACTTCTCACTCGTCCCCTGCTCCACTGTGGGGTCCCTCCCACGGGAGACAGTCCTGCATGAATTTCTCCAATGTGAATCCTTCCCATGGGCTGCAGTCCTTCATGAACTTCTCGGGCATGGGTCCTTTCCGCGGGTCAATCTTCAGCCACAGACTGCTCCAGCACAGGCTTTCGCATGGAGTCATGGCCACCTTCAGGGGCATCCACCTGCTCCCACGTGGGCTCCTCCCCGGGCTGCAGGTGGGCATCTGCTCCCCCACTCCCTTCCATGGGCTGGGGGGGGACAGCCTGCCATCTCACCATGGGCTGCATGGGCATCCCTTCCTCCCCCGCTCCTCCTCCCCCTCCTCCTTCACTGACCTCAGTATCTGCAGAGGGGTTCCTCTCATATTCCAATCTCCCCTCCCCTGCAGGTTTTCCTTCTTAAATCTGTTCTCCCAGAGGCACTACCACTGTCACTGATTGAGTCGGCCTTGGCCAGTGGCAGATCTGACTTGGAGCCAGGGAAGCTTCTAGCACCTTCTCATAGGAACTGCCCCTGTAGCCTCCTCCCCCACTACCAAAACCCCGCCACAGAAACTCCAAACAAGATGAAACAGAATTAATTACAATCTGAAAACTGTTTTTAGTGAACAGTACTATACCAAACTATACTTACAATAAGTAAAGGGATTTTGTAAAAAATATTACAGAAAAACTATGGAAATTTCATTAAAAATACTACAATGTCATGCCTAAAGTAAAAAAAGTATATGACAGTTTTATCCAAAGTGTGTAATGCTGCTTCTCAGAAGATTCAACATTGTGTACAAAAGGACATGGAGACTGAGAGCCTTCTGAGAGTGGTATCAAACTGCTGGTAACACAGCTGGCAACAGACATTCTGACTAGTTTTTTATTTATTTTCTGTAAGAGGGTGTAAGTAAAGTTTATATGAATTTCATGAAGTATTTTAAATTTTAATCCCAGATTATGAAAAAGATAAAATAAAGATGGACATATAGTAACAATCGATATCAATGGTCAATCATACTCTCAATAGCTATCACTCAGATAGTATCATTGCAGTATTGCTACCAATTTTACACTTACATATGATGAAGTCTGTCTATACGACGCATGTTGCCAAATATTGACTTACTAATGAAATCTACAATAGTCCCATTAAAAACATGGGCAGATAAATGAAATTCAGCATGGAAAAATGCTAACCGATATATGTGATTGGAAAAAACTACATCTGAAAAAAAAGCAATAACTCTGCCCTCTCAACAGGCAACTCTGTGAGAATTTTTTTCCTTCAAAGATGCCTTAATTTACTCTGGTGTTAAGGAGGACCATTGCCACTAGCTGTGCTCTCAGTTCTGCTGACTGGCACACACAAGTGTGACAGGGCATTGATTCTGGTAATTCCTTTTCACCCCACAGACAGTCATAGAATCATAGAATCGTTTAGGTGGGAAAAGACCTGTAACATCACCAAGTCCAACCGTTAACACTGCCAAGTCCACCACTAAACCATGTCCTTAAGTGCCACATCTACACATCTTTAAATACTTCTGGGGATGGTGACTCAACCACTTCCCTGTGCAGCCTGTTCCAATGCTTGACAACCCCTTCAGTGAAGAAATTTTCCCAATATCCAATCTAAACCTCCATTGGTGCAACTTGAGGCCATTTCCTCTTGTCCTATCTCTTGTTACTTGGGAGAAGAGAATGATGCCCACCTCGCTACAACCTCCTTTCAGGTAGTTGTAGAGAGCCATAAGGTCTCCCCTTGGCCTCCTTTTCTCCAGGCTAAACAACCCCAGTTCCCTGAGCTGCTCCTCATAGGACTTGTTCTCTAGACCCCTTCACCAGTTTCGTTGCTCTTTTTTGGACATGCTCCAGCACCTCAATGTCTTTCTTGCAGTGAGGGGCCCAAAAGTGAACACAGTATTCGAGGTGCGGCCTCACCAGTGCCGAGTACAGGGGGACAATCACTTCCCTGCTCCTGCTTGCCACACTATTTCTCATACAAGCCAGGATGCTATTGGCCTTCTTGGCCACCTGGGCACACTACCGGCTCATATTCAGCTAGCTGTCGACCAACACCCCCAGGTCTTTTTCTGCCCGGCAGCTTTCCAGCCACTCTTCCCCAAGCCTGTAGCGCTGCATGGGGTTGTTGTGACCCAAGTGCAGGACCCAGCACTTGGCCTTGTTGAACCTCATACAGTTGGCCTCAGCCCATTGATCCAGCCTGCCCAGATCCCTCTGTAGAGCCTTCCTACCCTCAAGCAGATAAACACTCCTGCCCAACTCGGTATTGTTTACAAACTTACTGAGGGTGCACTCAAGCCCCTCATCCAGATCATTAGTAAAGATATCAGGCAGAACCACCCCCAATACTGAGCCCTGGGGAACACCACTTGTGACAGGCTGCCAACTGGATTTAACTCCATTCACCACCATTCTTTGTGCCCAGCCATCCAGCCAGTTTTTTACCCATCATAGACAGATATCCCTGTGCTTGGGAATTGGAGTGACTGATGTTTCAGTCTAGGAATTGACTAAAAGATGCTGGTCTGACAGTGAGAGCTGAGACACATACCTTGTGAAGAAGGAAGAGGAAAGCCATTTACAAAATAGTTTATTCTCACTTATCCACTGGGTTTCTCTATATTAATAAGAAAAAAAAAAAGGAAAAAAAAAGAAAAAGTTCTACTTTATGTTCAACTAACAGACAGCCTTTAAAAATTTTGAATTCTTCTGTTCTTTTGTGTGCCAATATTAAAGAAAAAGTGAAGGAAGCTCTGGCTAAAAACTTTGTCTGACTTGGAACCCAGTGTCATGACCTAGACTGGACAGACCAGGGAGTCGTGTTGAGTTTGGAATTCCCTCAGGCTAAATTAAGGTGAAATGACACCAAACAATCAGTTAAACATTTTATTCATGACAGAAGCAAACTGAACTTGGGAATGAGCGGCTGCGTGGTGTTTAGTTGCTGGCTGGGGTTAAACCATGATGGAGGCATAACAGTAGGTGGCAGGGTTTCTCACAACAGGAATTGGCATGAGACTACCTCCCTAAACTGTGTAACCCATGGTAACCATATACATCAATTCAGGGCATAAGGAGAGCCCTCCTGTTGAGTCAGGAAGTTCAGAGCAGACCCCCTTGCTTTCTAGACTCCTTCTCAGAGAAGAGACTAGGGGCAGCTGGATCCGCTCTTAGTCCCAGACTTGGTCAATGGTTTTATGTCTTAAAGGGATGGGGGGGGGGATTATGGAAAATTTTTGTTAGGCAGAACTTGCCCCACCACAATGTTCAAGACATTAACTTTTTCAGTCTCTCACACCCAGTTACAGAAGTACTAAAAGGGAATGGCAGATTGGATGTGACTTTGAAAATAACACTGCAGCTAAGAAGGTCAGCATGGTTTTTACACTACTTACCTATCAGGACATGAAAAAAATGTTTTGTCTTTGGAATGTTTAGTCTGACTCCCTGCTGACAGGCAGCTGCTTAGCCATCCTAAGTGTGTAAAGTTAGTGTAAAACATGATTATTTCAGAAGGATAGGTTTTTATACCAGTTGTGTTCAAGTATGTACAGACATAGCAGTAACATATTAGTTAATCTGCACAAAGATACACTTTTGGAAAGTATTAAACTATTCATACATCCACAAAAGAAATTATTAAAGTGGTACTGTAATGGAAGGTATATAGCCTTCTAGAAAAATTCTTTTTTAGTATTTTGAAGCACAACGTCATGTCTTCATTTCAAACTGAATTCTTCATTGCCAAATTTACCTAAACTGAATTTGTCTAATGAACTGAAATTCCCTAAATTGAAAGAAAAGAAAGCATATTTAAAGTTTTAAAAGTAAAAAATGAAGCATTTCAAATTGAATTGAGCTAAATTTAAGACGATTTTTTTTTCCTTTTTCCAAAGAAAGGGGAATATCTGCTTCAGTATCGGCTTTACCTGTTTTGTCTCCTTTTATTTTCTTTTATGATCTTTTAGTTTGGTGATCAACCCATTATTCACTTTCATTTAAATAATATTATGAGGTCCAGTGCAAGAAAAATAGACACTAGTGTGTTTGGGCTGCTGCTGTTTGTTTCACTGAATTGCTTTTCATTCCATCTAATCAAAAATGTCAGCTATATTCCTCTTCCTATTCATGTTATTGATATGCTTGGATTTTGCAAGGCTGATACTTACAAAAAATCATTTTTGATTTTCACAGAATGATTGATTACTTTTAATTTGAAAGGCAATAAGTGATAATAATAATGGAGCTGAGTATGTACCATTTACAGAGGTGTTTGTCCAAGTATAAATGAGTTTTAAGGTGAGCTTCTATTTTATTGTTCTCTTAGCTAGATCCTGAGTGCCAGAACAATCTATTCTATAGAGAGGGTAATTAAGCATGAGACTATAACTAAAGGGACATGAGTTACTACAAAATACTTCAGTAACTAGTGAAATCTTTAGAAAGTAGCAGGGGTGATTTTCCAGGATTCAGACTACCATTCACAGTGAAAACATTAGGAATATTATTGTGGGAACCAGGTTTCTTAGTCTGGAAATTTTACATTTTACATTTACATACATGGAAAATTAGTAAAAAAAGGTATTTAACAGTTCTACTTTGCTGTTCTGAAGCAATTCAACAGAAAAAAGAGTTTAGTTATGGAAAGCACTGTGTGCTCCCAATATCCTACTTGGCTTGTCACTTAGATATGTGAGAACTGACATGCAAAATAGTGTTTATTTGGCTTTATAACAACTCTGCACAGTTCTAATTTATTTCAGGGCAACAAGAGTAGCAGCTGACTACCCCCGATTTCATGTAGTTCTTCTTAATTTATTTTAGCCCTCAACTTAGAAGTTGAAGTTTTTCTTCAGCAGCTGTTCTCCTTAGCCAAGTTTAAATACTGAAGTTCTTATCGTTTTCTCCACACCCCTTTTCTTTCCACTTTTTTCATATTTCTGTCAAAACAACTGACTCTTCAGCTGAATGGGAAGCTGTAATACTCTCTGATCTCTGATAACTGGAATAGGTGCAAAACTTTTTTGCCATAAAGTAAAAATGTTTTCTATGCCACATCAGGAAAAAACCAAGACCTTCCAAAACCTTCTTAATTCCTTTAATGAAAGAGAAGAGAAGAGAAAGAAAGGACTTTCTATCAGCAGTCCCTGATGGTCACAGTTTATTGTTTGTGGTACACAGATATGAAAAAGTCAGGCATCATTCACTGTTTTGCCATTCTCCAAATAAAATGCCTTCATGACTGTGCTAATGCAAGTTTCCACGTTGGATTTCTGTCTGCTGGATCTGCTCTCCCTCATATAAGTAATCTTCTTGTTGGAACAGACTGAATACATGTTACTTTGGGGAAAACCAAGTGAGTGCACTTATCACACTATATATGCACATATTTTCTGCTCTGACTAAAGATTGCCCCCTGAATCCATGACACATCTCCCAGCAGCAACTTCCATCAAAACTTACACATTCCCACCAAAATTTTAGGTTTAATTGATCATGATTGTTATATAGCAAACAGCTCCATCCAGCTATAACTAAAAGTATTGTCAGTGTTTATTTATTGTTTTTTACTATCCAGGTTTTTTTGAGAAACCAACTTACCACTAAATCACTTTGTAATCAAAATTCAAATCCATTCATTCTGCAGAAAGATGTGCAATTCATATATATATATGTCTAACATTACTCAATAGAGTTGTGCTATTGATTGTAAATTTTCAAATTTTATGGGGTTTTTTAGTTATTCCAGTAGGTGAATTTCACTCACACTAGGAAGCATGACTAGGACTAAGGAAATCCTGTAGGTAGTTTATGCCCAGCTCAGTTAGTATAGTGGCATGGGGAATACGAAATTCTAATCTAACTCCACTAATCATTTCAAAACAAGAAGTTCATCCACAGGTAGCAAGTACAATGTCTACAAACAACTTAAAAAGAGTTTCCCATACTTTTTCATTCTCCTTTGGTCCGGTAAGCTACATTTCTTGTAAACTCAAGAAACTTTCTTAAGACACTATGGGATACCAATTAAAGCAAAAGACTTGCCATGATGCGGCATTCCAGACAGCAATTCAAGTCAGCTTCCTTTACAAGCAGCACAATATGCCATCCATCTTTGATATAGTTTGAGATACAATTGCACTTGACAAATGCCCCTGCCTACCTATTGTGAATGGCGCTAATATTTTGAGACAGATATTTGGGGATGGCCAAAGTAAGGGCAGCAGCCTTCTGCTCTTTGTCAATGTGATTCAGCCTGGAGGCTGAAGTGAAATGTTAGCTTTATTTGTTTAAGAACACAGGGAAATGAAGAAAAGCTAAAATGTGTGTCATGAATATAACAATACACTTTTTGGCACATTGAATCTCTTTTTCTACTGTTTCATAGGCTACATATATCCTGTGTATGGGTGGAGTTGCCTTAGATCGCACATGATTTTCAGATAAACCTTTAGACTTTATCACTGCTATTGTATAAAAAAGCATTTGCTCGCAAGAAAATCACCTATGAGTAAACTTCAGATTTATTTATTTTGTATTCTTGACTGCATTCTGTGCTATTGTGTGATTGAAAGAGGAGGGAAAAGAGAACTTAAATGTCAGGACCCTTGTCTGAGACCAGGCTCTTGAGAGATTTCTTAGGTCTTCCAGTGTTAGACGTCCTGAATGTGGTTAGAGAACAAAGCAGTCATGTATATTCAACATAAACAGGTTGCTTTATATCTGGAAGAGCTAAATTTGATCAGAACATGTTCAGTGTCTGCATTTTCAGGTATGGGACAGCTGGGTCACAGAAGATTGACATATTTCTTTGCCCAAAATCCTGTATGGAAGTGTAAACTCCTCAGGAACTGACCAAAGACAAATTTGGGGGTAGAAAAGGCAGTAAGTGGATGCTAGTCATCCCATCATCCTGCAAAAAGTATAGAAACTGAAATGAAAAAAAAAGGAGATTACCTGCACATCCTGAAAATCAATTAACTTCATTGTTTTAACAATTTTTTGTTACTGAAAGCTGAAGCAGGAAGAAGTACTTTTCCAACAACATAAGATACAAAACCATAGTTTATTTAAAACTTAGGAAGTTTACAATACATTTTGCATCCTGAAGTCCTAGTCAAAGATTAGGAATAGTAGATGCCAGTCAAATAATTTAAAAAAACATTAAATAGAGTGGGAGTAAGAATTCCATTTTATATTAATCATTGTTTTCTGAGCAAGCCTGAGTTCAAGTAATGTGAATTAACAAAAAAACCACAGTAAAGCAATGTCACACTGCATAACACTGAATCTAACATAAGGTAATTATTTACAAAAAATATCAGAGTTGTAGTCCCTAGCTTTTTGATTCACTGGACCTGATGGATAGGAGTCTATAGCAAAGAAGGGTCTCTGTATCACTTTGGCAATATACAACCTTACACACAGGACCACCTCTAAATGAGTCCAGAAGCCAAAGTCAGTGATTCCTTGCCCTTTTACTCAACAATATGAGCAATTCTGTGAACTTGTGTTTTATGGCAGAAATATCTATGCACTATGAATTTAACTAACTCATTTTGTAATGGGTTGTTTGTTATCTGACCTGATACAGATGTGAACTGAAAGCAAACAACTCAAGAACACATTTGTAGGGTTCTGTGCCAAAATGAGTTTTCTTCTTTGACCCAGTGCTTCAGAAGCAAACACATATCACCATTTTATCCCTTTAGCACTGAGAAAAGAATACTACATTAATCATTCAAATTATATATAAAATATATATAGTCAAAATAAATTCCAGCTTTCAGGAAAAATATTAACTGAAGAAAAGAGAGGATATTGCTCATTCTTTAGTTTAGAAAAGGTAGGACTAGAATTCTCTTGGTCCTTTTTGCAAAAAAAATATTGCAGGAAAATTGCACTGCAAAGAAATTAGAAGTTTATATTTAAACTCAAGTAATTAAACTCTTGTGAACTCTTTAGAAAAAAAGTATCTAGCAAATTTTCCCTCATGAGTATTTGTACATGCAAATAGAACTAGGAAGGTATGTGTCACAATATCTGGAAGTATTAGGCAGAGGGTGGTCTTTTCTGACTAGTTCTTTTAGGGTTCATTGTGAGCCTTATTTTCTTCAATAGAATTGTTATGTTCTAGTTAAGCTGCTTGAAATTTACTTTCTTAAAACCCTCCCAATTTTTTTCTGAATTCTGGAAAGAAACTAACTTGTTTATGCTAAAAGACAGCCTGTATGGGTTATTCATTTTTTTTCCCCCACAATAAACCTCTTTACCAAAAAAAATTAAAGAGTCCTTATACTCCTTTACATTCTAGATGCTTTAGAAAATAATTTCTGGGGTATATTCTATGATTTATTAACTCAGAGTTTGAATTTCTTACAAGTCATATATCTACTTTATATTTACAAATTGAATTAATAACATTCCCCAGAACTATAATGAAAATCTGTTAATAACATACTGCATTATAATTAGCTGTTAATAATTGAACCTGAAAGAAAAAAAAAAATCATTTCACAGGTTTAAATGAAACTAATCTGATCTGTAAATGAATTAGAAATCATTGTGAAGTTTAAATAGCCATAACCAGAAATTGTTTTTCATAAATTATGTGAATAGATTGTTTAAAAATTTCCAAGCTATGACCGTCCAAAGAATTACTTCTCATTGTCCAAAAATTTTAGCTCAGTTTTTATTTTAATTTTGATTTTTTGAGTGTTAATGCTTTTAGTTAAAAAGTAAACTCATATTTACAAATGTAAAGTATCAACCCATATGAAAACTCATCATCTTTACTCTTTAATCATATTTTTCTTATTTGTTTTCATATGCATAATTCATTAATTGTATCACACATTCCCACAGTAGTTTTGGTTCCAATGAATCAGCATCTTTACAAAATTTTTGGAAATTCTTAACCAACTTTTACTCAATAGCACTATTCAAATTTAACATCATTAATGAAAAATCATATTAAAACACAGCAGGTAAGGTAATAAGCACATTACACCATCAGCTAATACGTTTAATTTCAAATAGCTTCAGTTTGCAATTTGTCAATTGAGGCTTTACATGACTTCTCTGTGAAGAGGTTTGACAGTGAGTAATGTTTTTACATTGTGTAGTAATGTAAAATGTTCAGAGTATTTTTATCCATTTCAGGCAACTGCCCATGATGTATCTATTGACACTGATGTTCTAATACAGCTCATTCCTGTCAGACTCTTTTAATCCTATCTGTCTGGATTGAAAAACTATTTAAGAAAAAATATTCATCTTTATGCTGGCTCATGCTACAATTATTATGAGGGTGAGGAATTGTAACAATATGCTGCAGCCCGAGCATTATGTGTTAGCCATCATCTTTGATCAATGTTTTGAAGCTTCACTGCTGATGGAAGGGATAGAAAGCAATTATATAGCATTACCATTGAGGTGTTATTCAAAGAAGTCCATCATGTTTCTCATTCTTTTTCTTCTTTTGCTCTAGAAAAGAACAAGTTTTATTACATCTGATATCCTTTTACATTGTGAAAAATCACTCTTTTTTTCTTTTGGTTAAAAACTATCAACAAAAGTGCTTTTGTTACTCGGTGCATTATGTGAGTTATATGTATAACATAGAAGACTATGTTTTTAGGTATATGTTTGAAAATGGTGAGGACACATTTACCTTTTTATATTAAGTAAAGAAACAAACTAAACCCACTTTTTATTATTCTGTCATAAAGAACTTGCTGAACATGAGTAAGAGAAAATATAGGACAGTAGCAGAATCAGTTCAGAAAGCTTTTTCGAGTTTTCACCTGAATTATAACAAATTATTTTAATGTGTTTTCCTTTAATAATTGTTTCTGTGGTTCCCTGCCATTGAGATATTTTCATTCTTGGAATAACAGATTCTTACCTTTACAGAAAATTAGTTATACCTACTGTGTATAAACCTCCTCCTCCATAAAAGTAGGTGTATTGATATTCAATAGTATTCAATATCAACACTGATTGTTTTTTTTTCCTCTCCACAGCTCATAGATCGAAATTACCAGGACATGCTTAATTGTTCTTCATTGTTCTGGAGTTTTAGGATATGGCTATCTTTTCCTTACTGCTTTGGTTACTGTTTTGTATGACATGCTTTGATCATTTTTTTTAGTTTCATTTTCAGTCTATTCTGCAATCTTACATGATTTCCAGCACCCCTTTCCCTTCTAAAATTTCCATTTTTTTGACTTCCAGAAAAATGTTGGCGTTCACACCAGGAAGGGTATGTTATGCATTGTAGGATTTGTCACAGTGAAATCCTTCCCTCCCACCCCACTCCCATACACAAGAGTAAGTGAAAAGATAGGCATGGCTTCTGTGATGAACTTCATTTTGTCAAGAACAGAAATTAAAATTATAAAAGGGCCACAAAGAAGACACATTATTGTTAGGTGTCTAAGGCCAAAAGTGACCATTACTGAGGACTCAACTGTCAGCACTGCTAAAAAGTCATTTCAGTTCTGAGCACATCTTCCTGCCCATATCTAAGCCAAGTAATTCCTCAGACAGTGTGATAAATCTCTCCAACTGTGTCAACAGTGAGTGCATATTTCTAAAGAGTCTCGAGATTTTTTTTCTGCTCAGAATTAGATGTGGGTCTTTTCCTAGCAATCTAGAGCCTCTATATCTTCTTTGTGCTATGTCCCTCAGTGCTGAGAGAAGTCTCATGGGAAAGAATCATAAAGACAGTTTAGGAGAAATTACCATTTCCAATATTCAGGTAGTCTTCATAACTCAGCTCTACTATCACATTTTATATGTCTTGCTTTCTGTCCCCTAAGGTGGAAGGAAGGTGAATCTACTGTGAGAAATCTCTTTACTAGCTGTTCTAAAAGATAATTATTCTTGTAAAAAAAAAAAGAACTGTTAGGCATTTTCCCACTGAGGAGTACATGCAGATTCACTTAACATCAACGTCTGTCTGACTTAGTGACTACTTTTATATTTTTCCTAGGGTTTTTTTGAATATACTGGTTGATGTAGTAAAGTGACAAGGAATCCTTGCTGGAGAAATTTCAAAAGCTGTTTTTGAAACCAGTGAGAAATCTGAGTCTGGCAGGTCTACAAGATTATAACGAGACTGGAAAAAACAAACCCTTAAGGTTTCAAGAATATAGCACATACATCTGAGGTCTGTAACTAGAGGACAATAACTTTCAGTAGACTATCACCACTTGTTTTGAAAAGAAACTTGATCATTTGCCTACAGATTAATCAGAGAAGAGTAAAACATTTCCTGTCACTCTCTTCAATCAGCATTTGCCTTTACAGATACCACAGAAACACTTTGCTACAAATTCTTGTTTGTCCAAATGTCCAAAACTGTAGCAAGAAAACACATCAGCCCATAGTGGGAGGACGGGAGAAAGCAACCAAAAAAAAAAAGAAAAAGGAAACAAAAAAAATCAGTTAAAAATTTACTAAAACTTTCTTTTAAAAATATTTTCAAGACATTCAGCTGTTTAAAGAGAATAACTTAGAGACAGACACTATCCTGTTCTGTCATCTCTGTATTCTAGGAAGCCTGTGAGGGCTGAGATTTCCTTTGTACCTGCTTATGCCTTTTGCATCCCTTTCTTTGTTTAATTTTCATCACTTTTGAACAGGAGAAGGACAGGAATATCATGGAACTGACTTTACAGATATGCAGATCAATACTCCAGTATCCTACTATAATCAACAGATAATTGTGCAGAAGTAGGTGACAGTACAACTGTTCTTGACGGATTAGAATATCTAAATCAAGCCCCTACCTCTAGATGATTTTTCCAGGATCTACATCCCAAGCAGAGAAATAAGTGCTTCAGATCCACATGAGTGGGGAATTTCAAAAAGACAGTTTTGCTTAATATTTCAGCTTGATTATCTTAGTGTTTCTTTTTCTTAAATGTACTGTATAGTCCTTTCAAAGCATATTGTTCTCACTATTTATTAGGGATTTATTTATTTATTTATTTATTAAGGTTTTTATAAGTCTGTCACCTAAAGTAGACATTTGACTTTAAATTCTCCTTACCACAGATTTCCCAGCTGTCTCCCTGGATAGACAAAACAATAAATGTACACACAATGTTTTCCAAGCTTAATTTGAAAGTTGATATTATTTCAACATGATTTTTCACAGCATAACTTCTTTCTGCAAATACTTTGACATGTCAAGCTCTCTTTCTGTGAGCACACTGAAATTTATTTCATGAATGTTAAAGGACCTTTTACTCAGCTGAGAAAGTCAGGTGAGCCAAGGGTTATAAATGTTATTTTTCAAGATAGAAAACTTGAGTGTCTCTCACTGACACTAAAAACCACACTCGAACACTCTCCTACTCTGACACACTTTGTGTCTTTGGAAAGAAATATGTAAGTAAGTTGGGCAATACTTAAAGTTCTGAACAACCTCACATGAAAAGGCTTTACTAGCACATACTGTTCTAAGATACTTGTTTACACAACTGTACAAAAGTATGTTGTACTTCTCAATGAACTAAAAACCTCAAATATATTAGAACCTATATGCTGTAGTTGCTTTGAAAAGATTAACATGATTTACACATATACATCTTTTGGGTTCCATATTTTCTTTATAAAGGAATATAGGATTCAGAAGCAAGATTTAGAAGAAATTCTTTCTTTTGTTCTTCAAAGCATATGTACATTTATACTGAACTCAAGAGAAGAAAATAAATCTAAAAAAGTGATCTTCCAAAGCATTACTTGATATAAGTACTTTCAAACAAATGTAAAAAAAATCAGTCTCAAAAATGAGATATTCTATATTAAAAATTAAGCCATTCAAAACTGAAAACCATTATTTGCATAATTTCATCCATATTTGTGGATTTGAACGTAGTAAGAGTGAGGAATTTCAGCCCTGTTTAAAAGAGATTAAGTTACTGACAGGATTCAAGCACCAAAATGCAAGAAAGCACAGACCATGGAAATGATGTAACAGAAAAGTGAAAGTGTTAAGAAAAGTAGTTCTTTAAAAAGTTTGTGTCAAGGACTTAAAACTGGTTTTGAAAGAGAAAGTTAAGCAATAAGATAATCAGTGAGAAAAAGATCAGGTGGAATATCCTTTTAAATTGTAAAAATCTACTGTTCTTATGTCTTATGTTAAAAACAGTGAGAGTAATGAAACTTAACAAGACAAATTCAGTTAGAAATAACAATATAGTTATATTATTAGAATTGTTATGTAGTTATATAAAAAAACAGGGATAGATTTCAAAACAAGAGTATATTTGTTTCTGAAATGGAACCAATATTACTGAAAATATCACAAAAAAGCAGTAAGTTTAGGCATGTGTTTAAAAAATACAGCTTAATTTTAAATACACAGTTTTGAGGCACTGGAACAGGTTGCCCAGAGAGGTTATGGATGCCCCCTCCCTGGAAGCGTTCAAGGCCAGGTTGGATGGGGCTTTGAGCAACCTGGTCTAGCGGAAGGTGTCCCTGCCCATGGCAGGGGGGGTTGGAACTAGATGATTTTTAAGGTTCCTTCCAACCCAAACCATTCTATGATTCTATAATTCTATGACATTCAGCAGAGGATGACTGGGAGGACTTAATAAAATATGAATGAAAGTTCTAAAGTTTATGTGTGTTAACAGAAAATATGATTATAAGAAAAGTTTCATTAACATCTTTAAAGTTTTTCTAATATATACAAAATCTCTGTATGGCAGTTATGAATATGTACAAATTTTAGCTGAGATGATACCAAATAAGCTTAATAAATTTGTGCGAGAATAAAAGTAGCTGTTAGACTCCTATTTAATTTACGTTAAAAATTCATGCTAGAGAGTTAATCCTTGAGTGTTTCTTGCTTTTATCTTTGACTCTTGGATGTCTGGGTCATCTTTATGTAATCTTCGTTCTTCCACTCATGGAGGGTCACTGCAGATGTTCTATCCATGGTGGCAGACAAAGCAATTTTTAAAAAAAAGTAAATGAAAGGTCCATGAATTTGATGATTAACTCTATGAACACTTTAAAAAGAAAGAGTGAAGCAAAGGCAAAAATACCTAAAAATAAATTTACCAATCGTCTTATTATGCAGATAATTGAGTTAGCTTTAAGTGAGACAGTTTGAGTAATGGAAGCAAAAGACTCTACCCTGAGCTCCAAATTGCTCTAGCAAGCCTACTATAAACTTGTTAGCTAGTTCTGGTATTTCTTACATCATTGTAAGATATTGGTTCTCAAACCAGGTCCGTGCCTTGTGCCAGTCCACCCCTGGGCAGGCGATAACCTGCTCATCATCCCATGCCCTGCCCTGGCCTTATCCCAGTTACCTGTCTCATTTCTCTCCCCTTAGCTTCATGTCTGGCAGCCTTTCCATCCTTTCTGTGCGACCTTCCAGTTTAAGAACTTATAAAATATGAAGAAAAAAGTGAGAAAAACACATTAGGGGCAGTCTAATTAATTAATTCAATAATTATATATATAACAAACAAAAAACAAATATTCACATTAACTGGAAAGTACTAAATACAGTTACCTCCCAGACTGATGGAACATTTACAAAGGAAAATAACAACAGTACCAGAATGCATGGAACTGAAGTTGTGTCTTACAGGAAAAATAGGGGACACATTTCAATTACTGTTTTCCTGAATGCCATTTCAACTTGCATCTAACGGATGATTATATCTCTGAAAACAACAGTCTTCACCCTAAGCAAGAACTAAATCACTTTCCCTGAATGGAGGTCTGATCCTTTCAAGTGTGGGCCATATTTTCAGTCAGAAGAAGATAAATTTCAGTAAAACTGATTATCTTATGAATTGGGCCAAAAATATAATGAGAAGTCATCTTTTATCTAAGTAACTGATTCATGAATTCTAATTTACAGCCAACTGGATTTCTGATCCAAGTACTGTCTCTAGTTATACACTTGAAAACATGGTGACTAAGACTGTCATTCAACTAAAGATGATATGTGTTGATATTCAAATACATTGACAAAATTTAAGTTGTAAAACTTCAATTCAACTTTATTAGGTTAAAAAAATAAGTTCTTCATATATTTTTAAAGTGACAATTTACTTTTATCACTGTCATATAGACATGGAGTGTGACTAGATTGCCTTTCAAAAATGCAGGTTTTGTACACCTTTCATTAACTTCTTAGTTGTTGAAGAATTTTAAACATTAATTTAAATTACATTTCATTATTGATACTACAAATAATGAATTTCCATTAAAAATGCATTGTTAATACATCTCTCTGCATTTCCAGTCTTACTTTCTGATGACTATTATACATTTTCTAACTCTCAGTGAGTTAAAATGTCATAATTTTAAATGGTTTTGTTCAAATGAAGAAACACTAGTAACCGCTGTGTGAGGTATCAATTATTATCTTAAAAAGTGAGTTTTATTTCAAAGTATAATAATGTTAAATAACAATATGTATACAGAGTATATTGGAATAAACATCTTCACTACTGTTTTAAAACAAAATCGGTTAGGTTTTGCATGTGTGAAGTGTCACCTATTTTTATTCTGTGAAGATCCAAAACTCAATTTTTTTTTTTTTAAACTCCTGTCTTTTTAATACTTGTACCAGAATGTCTATGCAAGTTAAGAATGCAACAGCAAGCACTTGGAAAAAAGGCACCCGGATGCCTCTTGGAGGGAAATGCCAAATGATAGGAAACGTGTCCAAGTTCCACCAGCTGCTGCTGCTGCATTGCTGGAGTGCTGCTTTCCTGGGGAAGGGGTGTTGTAAACCATATCTGGAAAAGGCTGAAAGAGTAGAGAATACCCTGCCCAACAACATTTTGCAGTTAATCTCTGTTCCTAACCAATATGTCCAATTTCTATAACTTCTATTTTTTTAATGCAAATAATAAAGTAAATAAATCTGTCATCTATGTATGCCAAGACCATACATCAATGAAAACCTTCATTTTCTTTACAATACAGTTGACAAAGTGTTGTCATACAAGACCAGCTACATAGTCTCCTAAAAGTAAGTTCCAGTCAGAATATGGCTGAGAAATACTGTGGGTGATAAATTGCAGTCAACCCCATAAAGCAAACTGCAATTCTGATTCTATGGATAAATATCCAACCTCTGAGTTTATTGATCTTACACTGCACACAAGAACAAGCCAGACAACACTATCAACCCATTTTTAACAGAAAGATTTCAGAGGAATGAAATGAGTTTTTATGAAGAAACACTGTAGTGGAAGTCTCATTTCATACTTAAGATCTCTTGCTTGTTGAGTCTAAGACTCAATATTCCACAACTGTTGGTAGAATTATAAGCATACTGGTACCATAGACAAATCAGAAAATTAATGAAGAGTGATGTCCTATGAAAAATCAGATTCATTTCCATATTTTTGTCTAAAAATTATTTTTAGATTCCAAAGGAGTCTACCAGCTCCTGCAGATTATACAATGAATATTAATAAGACTGAATATGCATACATTTTCATATTGGATGTACTATACAGGGGTGTTGTGTTGCTCTTTCATTTGGGCCAATAAGTCTTTAGACAACAGTGCTGTCTTTCTCTTAATAACTTACATTTCTGTTGTTTGAATGGTATTTAAAAAGAATGTTAACGTACTTGAATGCGTCCAGAGCAGGGCAACCAAGCTGGTGAAAGGGCCAGAAGGAATGTCCTATGAGGAGCAACTAAGGACTTTGGGTTTGTCTAGTTTGGAGAAAAGGAAGCTGAGGGGCGACCTCATTGCTCTCTACAGCTTCCTGAGGAGGGGAAGTGGAGAGGGAGGTGCTGATCTCTTCTCCCTGGTATCCAGTGACAGGACACGTGGGAACAGTTCAAAGCTGCAGCAGGGGAGGTTCAGACTTGATGTGAGGAAACATTTCTTTACCAAGATGGTGGTTGAATACTAATTCCTAGAGAGGTGGTCGATGCCTCATTGCCTGTCAGTGTTTAAGAGGCATTTGGACAATGCCCTTAACATGCTTTAACTTTTGGGCAGCCCTGAATTGATCAGGCAGTTGGACAAGATGATCATTGTAGGTTCCTTCCAACTGGAACTACTCTATTCTATTCTATTCTATTCTATTCTAATTTTTGAGATAAATGTGCAGTTCTCTCAGCTTCAGAAAAGGTTTTAAATGATTACTCACATATAAGCTTGAAGGTCCAAAACTAGAAGTCATAAAAAGAGCTATTATCAATTCATTCATTCATTCATACGTTCATTCATTCACTCATTCATTATTTTTAAGCCTTTTCATAAATTTAGGGTCCTGAGTCATAATGCTTTAAATTTTGGCCTTGAAAATAGTTTTAAACTATCCTTTCAGAACACTGGACACATGTTCTTTTCCTGAATTTTAGTTGAAAATGCCTAATTTTGGGCTGGGTCACTGGTTTCTGACCCAAGTGTTTGACATGCCTTCATTCATCAGTTGCGTACCTCCTGACATAGGATCCACAAGAGGAGGCATGTATTATTGTGGTAGCTACAAGTTACCAAATAATCTTCCCAGGCAACTGAAGTTTTCTTAAAAGGACTATTATACAGCCAAATATTATGCAAACACTTGTCCAATGTTGCTGTCTGGAATTTTATGGATCAAGGTTCCTTAGATCACAATGGCCTTCCATCCTGGGCTTTTGACTGCTGGGCTGCATCACAGTGACTGTGTTCCTTAATGGTTCCTCTCAACAGGATTCTCTGCATTTTCTGAGATGTTAAGAAATTCTTCGTAGTGATGACCCTTTGTTCTTTGTACAACTATTGCAGCAGGAATTATCTAAAGTAGATTAGCCTGTTGATAAAATTTTCTACTATCCTAGAAACAATTATAACACTTTGGGTTTCTTCTTTTTATTTAAGACAAAACAGATTTAAAGTGCTTTAGTGAATATTCCTGTATAATCTAGTTTTATACATAACTACTCTGAGCCAAGTTTTAAACAAAAGACAGTATTTTGTTTATGATTTTTTTATTGCTTTGGTTTGGTTTTTACTGTCTCTCTATGTTCCTGCAGAATTACAGCTTTGATTTACATCTGGTTTGCCTTGATTAATTCTTTTTAATATTCTAGGATGTGTGGCCCCACAGCTTAGATTTTTTTTTTCAGTAGTGAAAGTTGCCAGCTGAAATCCTCATTTTTTATTGGATTCTGCCTTTAAACATTTGCTTCTGGGAAGTGCTTGGATGCTTTTAAGCAAACTTTATCACATAAAAGAAATTTGTAGTAAAAAGAGTGACTTCTCTCAGCAGGAAATGCAATTTTCAAAGACATCAAGCATAGGAGATGCCTACATTCAACTATGTATTATGACAAAGAATTTGGTTTCTAGCAGCAGGAGTGTCTCTGAGCTATAAGCAATCACAAGGCTCTTTGAAACTACAGAATATGCAATCTATCCTTTGCTGAAGATATATTTAAGAAGTGATTAGGCTTCTTTGTATAAAAAGATAGATGAAACAATGACTGCAACCACACAAAAAGTGAACAGAGTGCAAAGCTAGTCAAAAACTAAGTATATGGAAGAAAAAAAGGTTTCAGTAGAATGTGATACTAAAAATAATGGAGATGGATATGAAAATGGGAGCAATGCAAAAAGCAGCAAGAGAAGTACAGAGGCAAGAAGAGAAGAAAAATAGATGAGAAAGTTCACAGTGTTCTGGGGAAAAAAAAAGGCAGATTTGGTTTCCATCTCCAGGAAGATGATTTTGGCTTCCTTTATACTACATGTTCTGAAGAACTTAATTTTGTGCTTTTTATGTATATAACAAGGACCATGTCAAAACATATTTCATCACTAATTTCTTCCTTGATTCAAATGGACTTTCAAGCTGACATTTATACTAATGACATAAACAGAGCAAGGTGCTGTACTAGCTCAAAGGCTGGTGAACAACTGCTCTCATGGTTTAATTGTTAGGGCTCTCACCCACATGATTTATCCCATGCCGATTCTCAGTCTCCCAGACCACGACTGAGCGTGGCTCAGGAGAATAATGGGCCAAAGGGTAGGCACCATGAATGAAGCTACCTTGGTTTACCATGGAAGAGAATATAACCATATGGAGGTAAATTAGACTGGATCACTTGCTCTCTAACAAGCAAATAGGGCCTGCTCCCTTTATTTACTGGAAAAGATATAACCTATGAGCCTTCACAGAAGTCAGCTGAAATTGGACGTTATGTTAGGTACAAGGCTGATGTTGCACAGTGCCAACCAGTTATAGCTTAAACATTGAAACAGTCTTCTCCCAAACTGTTCATACTGCATATTTACTGGTTGGAAACAACCCTCAAGATTTCAAATATTAATTAACTGATTAAGTCAGCTTTTAAATGCACACCTATGATGGCTGTGTAGTTCATCTACTTTTCTGCAAGTTCTGTTAAACCAGCATTTTATTTCAAGATTTACAAAAGTTTTAAAGGAATGCTTGGATACTGTAATACACATAGTTCCACAGATTAAAAAAAAAAGAGAGGAAAAAAAAAACCCAAACAATCTTTTTTTCTGTGGATTCAGTTGTTCTCAACATATTCTCTTCTTTAGTTTAAGGCTGGTTTATGCTGCATTATTCCTGAAAGAAATCAATCTGTTTATAGCAAGCAACCTATATGATTTAAAATTATATGAAGAATACAGCACTTTTTTGTTCCAAAGAGATCCCAGATAAATAAGTGTCATTGCTATGATTGTGCACATGTCATGTAGGAAGTTCTTAGTCCTACCTTACAGTATTAACTCAATCATCTTTCTTGGGTTTTCTCTGACATGAGAGTCTAATGACCACTCTCACATTTTATTTTATTCTAATATATCATTACTAATATTTATCCTCACACAAATATTAAATAGTTTGGCACCCAAAACATTTTTGACTGGCCATTTTCCAGTCAAAAAATGTATAGGTCCCATCCTGAAGAACATAGAGAAAAGAATGATATCATAGAAGAGCAAACTGAAAAATGCAATAAGCTCTTACCTAACTAGATAAATGCTTTTCCTAAATTTAAGTTGTCTAAATGTCCCTTGCTACATTCATCACTCTGCTATATATAGACCTGCCTTGCAATGAGATTTTCTTAGTCGGATGAACAGAAGAGGTCAGCTGTCCGCAGTAAAGCTTCATATATCAGAAATTCTGGTGATGAGTGCAGTAAAACTTGGAAATCCTGTTGAGTATATTTTATGCATATATTATGCTGTGACAACCAAAATTCTTACAAGGTGTTGACATAAATCCAGAGAACTCAAAAAAATTGTTTATTTAGTCTTTACATCAAGCAGTCATTGCCTGGCATCACAGTAAATTCATTGTTTCCCAGAAATGCTCAATGGAATTTCTACACATGCATTGTCCAGCGGTTTGTGCACAGAATTAAATCTGATTCTTCCAAGAAACATCAGATCTACTGATCACATGGAGAACAAATGTAAAGTACATTCACACGTATCCCCACCAGAAGTAGGGGAGGCATAGTCATACCAGCCTCTTGTCCAACCAGTTATCCTCATTTCCAGTTCACTTTTATATACATGTTTTTCAATATTATACCCTTCTAGTCTTCCTTGATGAGTTACGTAAATAGTAAGTTAGATCTATAAAGTTGGTTTAGTTGATAAAAACACTTAACAAATGGCTAGAAGGCAAATAAGATAGTAGAGTAATTTTTCATTCACATTCTTCACTAGATTACTAGGTAGCATCTAATCACAAAGAAAGCATGGAATTGTTATTGAAATTCCACGTAAGCTTTAAAACTTATGGCATGTATAACAGTGAATGTCTTTTTCTTTTTTTTTCTCTGACAACAAAGCACAGAAGAGTGACACGCTTCTGACCCTACAGGAAGGTGGCAGATCAGGTAGACAACTGAAGGCAACCAATGACCTTAGCAAGATGAGCTCTTTAGACAGCAGAGCAGAAGCTCTGTTAAACTGGAAGACAGTACTGTTTCTTTTAAGCATATTCTTAGTTTGCACAGTTGTCCTTTAAATAATTGAAAAACAACCCTTAAATTTGTATAAGGGACTGCATACAAGCAGGATGTACTGTGCTGGAAATTAATAGAAAATGTCATGCAGTTCAGCATCTTACACAGTACAAGTTCTGACAAGCTGAAAATTCTTGCAGCCTGGTACACAAGTCAGGCAATAAGCAGAGATTTGAAGTCATAACACTTATTTTATATCAAATATGACATCACATCGTGTTTCTTATTTGGCAGTTGAGGTTCTGAGCATCTGATTAAGGCCTTCTGAAACAAGTCCATGGAATGTATGCAGTTAGATCCCTGGAAAAGAGAATTCCAGCTTTACGTTAATGCGTTAGTCGGGGGGGGGGGGTGTGTCTGTAATTCAGTCAGCATTACATTTCAGACCAGCAAGAGTTGTAGGCACCAAGTCTAACTTCTTGTTTGTTTTTAATGAATAAAGGCACTAAATATTTAGGTGTTTCAGTTCTGTTGTTACCTTCAGACAGAACTTAGAGAAAATTTCAAAGTCCCAAGAGAGTTTTATATGATCTGAACCTACTTAAAATATATTGAATTCAACAAAAAAAAAAAAGCACATTAGGTATAGGTTCTTTCATTAACGTTACAGGCTCGAGAAACACTACTGCCTATATGAACATAAAGCACCACAAAAAGATGGAGACTGGACTTCAGTTTTCATCCCTTTCTTAAGGTGTCTCAAGCCCATAGTTTTCACTTCTCTTATATGAGTCTACTAACCATACACTGCTTCCTATTCCTTTTCCTGGGCAAGGAACAGGGAAGAAATAAGCAAAAGAAAGAGTAGCTCTTTAGCTCAATGACTATCCCTCAGTTCCTTTTGATGTGGCTTAGTATGTAATTGCTTTTGGTTCTGACCATTTACTGACTCAAATGAATGTTTAGTTCTGGATTCAGGACCAGAATGTAAATATACACTGCTAGAAAAGTGCCATAAATATTATTATATATCCCTGGGTTGCTACTTCTTTGCTATTCTATTAGGCTTATTGCCTCTGACTATCACATCTTTAGGTATTAACTGTCCCAGGCAAAACCCAACAGAGCTTTTTGTCCTTCTTATTCTTTCATTTGCCACATCCCGGTGGAAAAGGCATTTTTGGGGGCAAGAATTTCAGATAGAGTGGGAAATCAGACTCACAGCTAACATTTCTGATGAGTAAGTGGTGCAAGCTCACTGATGACACTGCTAGAACCTCTCTCCACCCTTCAACTGTTTTTATAAAACAGCTAACATAAACACTTCGAATCACTCAGTCATAGGTAAATATATGCATTTTAGGACTGCCTAAATTGGTGTTCCTTATGTAGCAATACCATTGACAGCAATAGGTTCATTTCAGAAGCATAGTCACAACCAAATATATAAATGAGATTGTATGGATATAGTTGAGCATAACATTTCAAGAAAATCCAGATAGTATCAAAATCAGAATTGGTATTTGAAGGCTAAGCAGAAACATGTCAGATAAAGCAGTGACAGGCATCTGTAAAAGACCTGTGCTTAGGTATGAATTCTGATTACTTAGCATTTGGAAGAAGTTCCTGAACCGTTCCTGATAGAGTGAATAGAACAAGAAAAAACATATAGAGTGGGAGGAGATTAAAAAGAAATAGTAAAGAGATATGATAGTGTGAAGGAAATACACTAAGAAGTAGGTGAAGAAATGTACACACACATACACACTATATTATGTGCTCATTAATCCCTGTGAAGTGTTAATGTAACATCAAATAGAATTAATGTCATACCTGCAGTATGAAGAAATTTCCAGGCTCAGATTTCAAATGCAGATCCCTAAATATAACTTCTTAACTGTATATTTAGGCATAAATCAACTATATGTGTTGGTCATAAATTAGCATTGACTAGCTAAAATATGCATTTGGATACCTAAAAAAAAAAAAAAGTTGAAGGAATATTTGAAATTCAAGCATAGAGAATTACAGGCATTTGATTTCACATGCAATGTGAACCAAGTATGATCTGGATTTTGATTAAGTTTTGCTTAAAATAACATACAGCTATTTGGAGCTTGCATTAGAAGGTGTCAGTAAAAGCATTGATTAAGAATATCTCACTCATCCTCATTCTTTCTAATTATCCTAATCTCACTAAAAAAAAGAAAATAAAGATGAACATGAAAGATCACTATAAATTGTAAACATTAATATAGTGTCTTATGCAACAAGTAATTGTAAATAATTATTATAAAGTTACAATGTCGTAATGAAGGTTTATGAAAAAGAAACCCTAGGGCAAAACCAAGCATGACCGCAATGCCCCTATGCCTTTTGATGTTGTCAGAATGGTGTTCTACATTGGTTTTATTTTTATTTTTTTCAAAGTCAAACAAAACATATGAAACATCTGTATTGTCTCATCTGAATTACTGAGAAACTTCACTTGGCTGAGAAAATTGTTCTTCCAGTGCAAAGGTTTCATCTTCGCACCTCAGCAAAAGCTTTTGTATTTATCTAATGCATGATCAATAAGACAGGAAACAAAAGACACTACCATTTCTAAACTAAATTGGTTGCATCCTATTGCATTAAAAATTAGTCTAATTCTCATCTGAAAGTGGTGCAAAGGTATCCATTTACAGTATATTTAATGCTATAAATGTTACTCTAATTATATATATTAATGCCAGTGAAGCAGAATTGTAAGCACCTGGAAAGCTGTGTCAGCAAGGGAATCATGCTCAAAGTGTTTGAAAAATCAGTATGTGACACATCCTGGCTGAGTTACAACAATATCAATATCACTTGAAAGATCTTGAAGTGGTGGAGAATTCATAACATCTTGTCACAGCCATAAGGGCATTAACAGCATCACCTGGGACCCTCACCCACCCCTGCACATGGACCTAGGACTTCACTTCATCTCAGCTCCAGGGCCGTCAGTCCCTGCTCCAGCAACACTGTAGAAGTCCTGGTCTGCAGCCCTGTCCCTGTCCCCTGGATATACCCCTCAGCCCTGTGATTTGGCTTGCCTCCATCTCTCCCTGATCCCTCCTCCTTTTGCTCCCAGGTGAGGTCTTGGAGGGACTCTGGACCTGTTCATCATTTGTCATGTCGATGGACCCTGTTACCTGTCCTCAGCTCTGCCCCTGTGTTCAGTCCTTGCAGGACTGGTCCCTGTCAGCAAGGGCACAGCCTGCACAGGGTCAGCCTTGGCTCCCAGATTCCCATCCCTTTGGGATTAGCTGGCCCTGCTCCCTGGCATTCCACTCCTAAAAAATTTTACCTTATATGTAGTCTGAATTCCTCTAGCTTCAGATTTTTGATAGCAGCTTTTGCTGTGTTGCAGTCAGCTAAGATATCTTCTTTTCTGTTATAAGCAACTACAGATCATGATCAAGTTATTGCTTAAACTTCTTTCGGATAAAATATTAGCAGGGTTCCTGGAACTTGAATTACTTTTCTAGCAGTTTCCTGAAGCCTATTTATCACCTTGACATCATTTTATATAAACATACTGTAAAGTAATATAATTTTTTTATTTGAACTTTTCTACTTATAAATTAACACCCCCCCTTTTTTTTTATGTTTATAATTCCAGACTGTTTGGAGTCTCAGCAAGCCTTAAATGTAGCTTAAATAGACATAGGCATCTTTCAGAAACATAGGTTATGGCCATTGCACTCCTGACAAACAGTGTCCCTAAGCACCATGAGCAGTACATACAGTGTGGTTCCCCAGTCTGCTTTCCACAGGACTGCTTCATCCAGCAAATTTCACAAACACGTTATTGCTTTCATAGGTGAGGCTTCCTCCAGTCAGGACCTTGTGCCCTTTACCTGGCGTTAACAGTCTGAACCAAAAAAGAGAGATATTAATTCTCTGTCTCTCTTCTCCATCTGTAAAATGTAACACATATTTAAGTAGTACAATGCTCGTAAAAATAATAGACACAGCCTTAAAGGTTAGTAACCTAAAACAGAGAAAGAAGTAAAGGAATATAAAGGTGATCAAGGAAAATGTGGTAGGCTGCAAGCATATTGCTGTTATTTCATATAGAAATACCAATAGCAAACAAGAAGGGGGGGAAGGGTATACAAATGTCATATTATCTCAAACACTGCATTGATGATCTGGCAAAAACTTATTTCATACCACTTCACTGGCTTGCTTAAAAAATGAATTACCAGTCATACGCTCTTAACAAAATCGCCAAAGTGGGAAGACAGGTCTGGAGATTGTCTAGTCCATTCCCATGCTCAGAGCAGGTAGGATCAGCTAAGGTGGGTTGCTCAGGGCTGTGTTGCTGGGTTTTGAGTATCTCCAAGGATAGAGACTCTACAACTGCTCTGGGAAACCTGCTCCAGTGTTTGTTTTTACTGTTTCCCTTAAGTAATAAAGCAGAGGTAGATAAAAATAGATTTTTTTTTTCTCTTATGGGCTTATTTTAATTGAAAAAGCATTCCCTGCTACAGTTTTTGTGGTACAACCTGTTAAAAAATGTTAAGGACATTGCTAAGGATTGAATTTTGCTTATGGCTATAGATGTGTGAGCAAGATTGTTGGAGGACTTTGCTACAAAAAACCTCTGAAAACAATTATTTTCCAATGACATTGTAAGGATGAAAACCACTGTTGTTTCTGCTGCTACTACAGACACAGGGAGTTGGTGATGCGTTAACTGTTACAAATATTTTTTAATCTGTACTAAGCTAGCAAACAAAGTGTGATGCTAGAGGGCACAGACTTGCTAAAAACATCATATTTTGCATGAGGCATAAAACATTAAACTTATGATTGTAAAAGTCTCAGACTTGTGCTGAAATGAAGAGCATTTAAAAAAAAACTTTCGCAAAATGTTTTACCTTCTTATATTGGAAATATCCGATTCCATCTTTTTGCTAGGTTTCTGGAATCCTGGGGTGTTTAGATGACATCTTTACTAAGTGAAATTCTAGTCTTATTTAAGATCATTTATAAAGATTGCCTTACAAGTCTCTCTCTCTGGTATCAAGTCCTTTGCTATAACCCAGAATAAAGCATATATGTTCAGTTCAGAGATAAGGAATCTCTTGTAATTGACCAATGCAGGTGCAAAGGTTGTGCTGTTTTCTCTGCAGTGCACCAAGACAAGCATGCTCCTCACTCATGTGAGATCCTTTGCCCTTATGTGGGTCCTTTATTTAATCAAATGATGTACATTATAAATCTTTTCTGTAGGAAATATTCTCTCCCACTGAACATAAGAGGAACTGTGGGGAGTCACTACAGACCACGGCACTGAGGGACTTGGCAGTGCCTAGCAGGCATGATACTACACCTGGCAGAAATAGCACTTGAGTTTTTGCAGCAGAGGTGAAGAGTGAGAGGCACCAATTTGTCGTACTGTAAATCATCAGCTTAGGTGACAAATTTAAGAAGGGAGGAAGGGCACATTAGGAACAGCTATGCTGGAGTCCTGTCTGCAGCTCAGACAGCACAGAAGTGGCAACAGGATAAAGAAAAAAGCTGATGAGAAATAATAGTTTCACATGAAATTAAAAAATGGAAAAGAAAAAACATAGTGGGCTTCACTGTCATTATCTGTAAATAAGACTTCTGCTATGTGTAACTGTCACCATCATGATCATTACTGAAAAAAAGCAAGAGAAAGGGAACGGTGAACTGATAGCAAAAAGATATTGTAACAGCATGCTAACTAACCTAATGTTCACCATTGTGTGCTGTTTGGTGTCTTCATGGGCCCTGAACTTTCCGATAATTTACATTGCATAAAAAGAATTTGTGGAAATCATTTTATGAAATAATTTCTAAAAATATGTTTAAATAAGTCCAGTAAGGACAGAGCTCTTCTCTATTTGTAACTACTAATGGCAGGAATAGAAATTACTCTATTCATTTTAACCAGAGACATTGGTCAGATCCACAACTCTGTACAGTCAATAGAAAGAGTCTCATTAATTTCAGTTAGAATTGGACAAAAAGTTTGTACTGTCATCATCTGTTAGTTAGGAGACAAAGACTTACATGTGATGTTATTTGGCATACTTCCCCTGAAATCATCTGGCTTCATTGCTTAGAAGTTGTCAATCAGTCCCTCCTTGGTATACTTTTCCAAAACATAATTCATACTTCAGCTGAAAGTTGGTGTTAGTTGACATAAAGCTATTATTTTTTGCTCTAAAAAATTATCCAGAACCTGATAAAGATACAGAAAATTTATCCCTTTCTTCCCGTTCTAGCATCCCCCTTTATGTTGTAAATGCCAGTCACCTTTTTCTTTACGTTATCTAATTCATTAACATAATTAAGTTAAACTTACAGTGATCTTTGGCTTGAAGTTTCTTCTTCTTGACTTTAGAGAATAAGAAAGGTTTGTTTGCTCAACATTTTTTTTCCTCCTCCCTTCCTCCTCCCAGCTATATTATTTATATAAAAGCGATTACCTCCTTCTACAAACTCTGTCTCACTTTTATCCATAGAACTTCATGATTTTTACAAAAGCAGTATCTAAAACTAAAACATTGATTACATGACTAACTTTTTCAGATGAGGTGAAAAAACACAGAGTATATTTGTCAGTGACCATTAGTACCACCCTGCTGATCAAATCATTACACATTTTTGCCTGCATTTTTTCTCATCATGCATCTACAGTGTATGTCTTTAATAATAAGTACAGAAATAAACTTTTAAAAAAATTGAACTTTCAATATGGTTTCACTTTGTTAATTATTTCCATGGAGAAAGAAAATATTTAAAGTGGGGGAAAGATAATCACCAAGCTGTATTAAAAATACATGTCAGAAATCCATTCTCCAATACATTCCTTATATTACTTCTAGAGAAATAATACAAGAATTCTTGATTTACTACCGATATAGGGGATGTTATACATTCCCTGTAAATAGTGTAATGAGAATTAGAACTACTAATATGTAGTATTAGTAAACTAATTTTTTCTTTTGTTTTATTGGTGTCATAATTTGACTGTAATTATAAAAGAGAAAAAGAACCAAAGTTAGCAGTGTAAATAAATAGGGAAATTTATTTAAAGATTCAGATAGATGAAATAAAAAGACTGCAAAAAATACTGAAAAATTTCAGGTATTGCAAATGAGAAAATAAATAAGTAAAAAAATATATATTTAGCCAAAAATTTGTAAAGGAAAATCACACTAACATTGTGGATTTTTCCATTAAACACAGTACAAAGGATTTGATTGCAAACATAAAATGCAATATTACTTAGATAAAATGAATATCATCCTTTAGTGCCCTCAGCACTGACTGGACTTCAGCAGAAGAAATGAATTGCTTCATTTAAGAGAACTAATGAGGGGTTAGCTAATGTCATTCTGATAAGGTGTATCATAACATACAGTATTTTGAGGACGAGGCTTCACACATAAAGATGTTTATCCATGGAGAATTTTTATGTAGAGTGAGATTAGGGTACAGATGCGTCATATATATTTTAAGATGAAAAATAAATTCTTGATCAGGATCCTTATGCTGTTATTCTACTCCCAGTTACAGTTTTTACTGTGGAATTTCCTTTCCCTCCCTCCTTAAATAAAGACCTTTTTTTAGAGTGTAAAAACCATAAAAACACTGCCTACTTCAATGAAAATTGAAGCCAAGGTTTATGTTCCAGAAGATCAAACAGACCTCTTGGAGGCCAATGCTATGAACCTTGATGTCACAATTTACATCTTGGGATTTGGCTTTGGTTTTAAGGGTCTTAACATTTATAGAGTCATAGAATCATAGAATAGAATCATAGAATCATTTAGGTTGGAAAAGACCTTCAAGATCATCGAGTCCAACCATCAACCATGCCCACTAAACCATGTCCTGAAGTACCCCGTCCACTCGCTTTTTGAATGCCTGACATCCGGTGACATTCAGTACATCTGCACTGAATTATGACAGAAACTGATCCATAACCAAAACTAAGAGCACATGCCAATCATTTATTGCCTTTTTACCAGTCCATCTTTACATGGACTTCGACAATAAAAGCAGCAGCATTGGTTGAATATGGCCACTAATACACGTACTATGTATAAAAAAAGGCTATCTGTGAGCAGTAAACATGACAGTGACATTTGAATACCCTCAATAAAGGGAATTTGGTTTATGCTGTATTTACATGTGAGATTATGCCTTGATTAAAGTGAAATAAACACCCTTTATCTTCATGGCTTTTGATCAGTTTTAGTATAGAAATAAAAAATCAATTTCTTTTTGTGTGAGGAAAACAAGTTTATATGAGTGCTATGCAATGGAGTGACTTATGAATTCACTCTGTTGTAGATTTTGTTTTCTATGGTGGCAGATTTTCCCAGTATTTTATACATTCAATGAGAAAGACATCTGATTTAGGGAAGTCCCATTATTTTTCAAAATGGAATCTACAAAGCTAAATAAAATGAGGTGGATATCATATTACAGGCAAGAACAGTGCCCTTGTAAGAGAATGAAAAAACTATTGACTAGTAGATTTGCTGAGGAGATTGGGGTAGCATTCCATTATTCCAAACCTGTTCCTGAATTTGACCGATATTTGCCCAATAATGTCAATTAGAAAGATTTTTGCCAGAGCTTGCCTCATACATAAAAGCTCAATGTCATTAATTCCTCCCAAAGAATTACTCCATGAAGCTGGAGGGATTTTGTTACAGGAGAGAAAACTGCTTCTTTCCCATTGAATGCTGCATTTGAGAAAAATATGTAAATATCTGCCAAAACAGAAATGGAGCCCAGATCCTCATTTCCCAGATGTTTCTCCCATTCTCACCTTGTCTGAGATTCAGAGTCATTCTCACTTAGTCTGTGCCAAAGACTATGTGATTTATTTACATGGTGACTTTGTATCAGCAGGAAGATGGAAGAAGATGTCATTTGTATAAAGGTGGCCATAATGAATAGTAGTAAATAAAATAGTGGTAAAACTTGCCTGTTGTGGGATACTTGGAAAGTAATGGGCACACAGTGAACAGTCCAGACTCGATAGAATTGATCAATTTGTGAGCCAAGGATGTTTTGTAGGCAACAGACTTCAAGGATGCTTTGCTTGTGGACACATATTTAGCTAACGGTAGTAAGAGCATTCCAGATGCCTTTAGAAGGCCTTGAACAGAATAAACAAGAAGACAAAAAAAGAAAGATGCCAATTAGAAGAACACAGGTGCACATTCCACGATAAAGGGAACTTGGCAAAGAACCTCAATTCCACAGCTTATCTTGACCAATTAGACTGAGACAAGTTTCGCATGTTTTAGTTAATACAACCAATTATGCCTTATGTTTATGCGCGTGTACAGTGTTGTTATAACCAATCACTAGATGTAACTAGGTGCGTGGACAGCTCATGCTAACCAATCTCTAATTTGCTTATGCGTGAACAGTAACTAGAATGAACATATAAACTGAGCTATCTTGGCAATAAAGTGGCATCTGCTTGATCATATTGATTGTGTGCAGTGTCTGTGACTTCCGCATCAACAGCCTGTAACTTTCATTTCTTAATAGAATCATATAATGGTTCGTGTTGGAAGCGACCTTTGAAGATCATCTAGTCCAACCCTCCCTGCCATGGGCAGGGACATCTTCAACTAGACCAGGTTGTTCAGAGCCTCATCCAACCTGACCTTGAATGTTTCCAGGGATGGGGCATCCACAACTTCTCTGGGCAACCTGGTCCACTGTCTCACCACCCTCACCATAAAAATGTCTTCCCTTACATCCAGTTTAAATCTACCTTCTTCCAGTTTAAACCTGTTGCCCCCTATCCTGTCACTAGAGGCCTTTGTAAAAAGTCTCTTTCCGTCTTTCTTACACCCCCCTTTATATATTGACATAAACATAAATGCAAAACAGGTTTTGCTGGTTAGTCTAACAAGTAGTCCAGTTCACAGTCAATAATAATTCCACATCACTGTTTTGCAAAGATCTGGTTCCAGGCTTATGTTTTTGATTCTTACTATCCTCCATTGTCCTCCACTTCCACATAAAGTACAGAAGGTTTACACATCAGAAATTACTAGGTAGATCATTGCTGTGACAAAGAAAATGTGAATCAAACAAACATAGGAAAGTCAGTCTTTAAGTTTTGTATAAAGAATGGTTGGTTCAGAGTTCTCCACAATGGACAGAAGGTGGGTAGCTGAAAAATCCAATTAAAAAAAAGATAAAATTGGGAATTCCACACCCCCCCCCAGGAGAAAAGATGAGAGAGAATAAACAAGAACCAGAACATAACAGAAATATATCCTTAGGCTGCAAGACCCATCAGATACCTGCGCTACACACAGACCACAGAATATGTTCATACTCACACTTTGTTTTAAGCTTATAGAATTTCTGGCTGATTAATTTGATTCCCAAGGAAAATGTTTATAGAAGTGCTTTACAAGGTGAATCTCAAGGAGTTCGCTGGCCCTATTTGTTCTACTCTAATAGGGTAGTCTTAGTCATAATACCCAATAATCTATCAATTTAGAATTTAATTCTTTTCACATCATATTAACTTGGAAAGACTAAGATAAACAAACTTTGTGTATTACTAGAAAAGTAATACTAGATGATAAGGAACAGCAATTACTAGAAGAGTATTACTAGAAGAGAACTTATTAATAAACATACCAAGCTGGACGCATTAACAAAAGAACTTCATATTTAAATTTATAGTTATGGTTATAGTTATATAGTTATATGTCAATATCAGATTATATATAATAACATTAAAATCAGATTTTGTAATTTGCAGATGTTTCTAGGAAACTATTGTTCTAATGTACTCTTTGCTAAAATTGGAATAGTCTGAAAAATTTTGATGAAGTCTAGCAAATCAGAAAAATAAAGCTACATTTGTTATAAACTCTCTAAATTGCATGTAGTCAGTTTAGGATTTCCAAGGGAAAAGTGTTTTGTATCTATCAATAACAACACTAATAATAGAAATACAACTTTTCAAAGAGTGTACATATAAAAATTAATTATTTAATGTAAAACATTTAACATTGGAAACAGAAGGGATTAACATCTAGTGCAGCTAACTTTAATCCAGATGTTTCCTAATCAGTAAACCTAGTATTATTTTTTAGTAATCCTGAACATATTGAAGATTACTTGCCAGATTATGTGAAACAAATATAAAAGCAGAAACAGTTCAAATCTATTAAGAGGTTTTATCTGGGATTACAACAGTTTACCAGAAGATAAATTAGCTCATTTGTCTGCTCTGTCTCTTGATCATACCATTTTTCCACTTTTTTTTCAGTCTTTTGGATGTTTTATTAACTCTAAATTACTTGCACCAGAATTTGGCATTTATTGTATATACTTTGCTTACTATGTGTAGTTTGAGAGCTGTGATCCTGAAGGTCCTTAGGCCAATAGGCGTAACTGTCATGCCACTGAGGACATGAGCAGCACCGGGGACACAAGCACCACAGAGATGAGCAGGTCTCTGATCTGCAATCTCCCATGTCTCAGCTGCACCACTTCACCATCTGCTGTATTAGGGAGAACCTGCAGCCCGTGGTAGTTGTTGCTACTACGTATAGTATGGCTGAAATTTGGACTCTCAATGTAGCTTTGCTGGTGGTAGCTTCAACAGAAATTCAGGATGGACCCCATGGACAGTATTTTCAGGACCCCTTCTCACAAGCACTAATTCTTTACTCAGCCAAGGCAGCAAAAATAACTTTGTGTTGATTTTGATTGTTTAACTGAACAACACAAGTAGTGGTAGCGCTCTTCTTCAGATTTTATGAATATGACTGCTTAATCTTCATGTCTTGTCAGACAATTACAAAAAAAGTAAAGCTGTACATTGCTTCTGATGGACTTCTTACCTGGAATTTTTTTTAAATTTTATGGAGTTGGAATAAGCAGTGTTACATACACTAGAACTGAGGACAAGGTTCTTGAAAGTGGCTGTATTTGGGACTTGAAATGTTAAATAATATTTCAGGTTTGGGGTTTTTTTCTATCTGCACTTATTTGTTGTTCTCACTTTAGCAGTTTTATCTGTTTCTATTCATGCTGAACCAGATTTATATGTACAAATCTTGAAGAAACAAGTCTTAGAATAACCTTTCTCCCTGAACAATTAGATTTAAAATACATAATAAAGAATCCAGGCTGTTTCATTTATCCAAGATAACATTTTTTTCATTAAAATGTACTAACAATTTACATCCTGCTTTGGAAGATACAAATGAAGTAAATTTGTAGGTGCTAACTATTGAAAAATATTGAACATTAGAAGAAAATATCAGTCAAAAAAAAGAATTAACTTCAATTTTCTCATTTTAAACATTATATGACTTATTATCTTGAACATTGCTGATAGGATATCCATTCTGTTTTACAAATTTGTGGACTTAATTAGTGCAACATTGAAACTACATAGTTCATATTCTTTGGTGTGTAGCTACCACTTTTTATTCGACTTAATGACCAAGCATTTCCAACTGGCACAGGAAAGATTATCTGTGCCTCAAAATACTTGAATAGCATGTTGGTTTTCTATGTTATCTTTGTGATATTAGTTTCTGGTAAGCAGTTTAAGAATCTACTGAGTTTAATTAACTCCTGATGTTCAGTCCCTCTGAGAAGCAGATTGTCACAGTTTTTTCAAATATTTAAGAGAACAGCTTACCAACAAAAGTCATCTCTAAAATATACCTGTCATGCTTATTTCTGCAAAAGAACTTGAAAGGGACTTTACATATGCCAAAACTGTCAGAAAACAGCTAAAGATCCTGTAGAAGAACGATGCCCTAGTTGTTAGTTGCAATTCCTCTTCACTATATTTATATAATATTTTTCAACACCTTAATTTATTTTTTTTTATACAAGAAGAAATGAAACAATTTCTTGCATTTTTGAATGTATGGCCCATCTATTGCCTTTTTCTTAACAAAGAAATGACAGAGGAGCATTGAAAACCATATGAAAGGTATTCAAAATTAACTGCCAAGACCTTATAAACAGCAATTATAAATAAAGCTTTATAAGAAGCTCTGCAAAGTTACATCTGCACAGATGTTTTGTACATAAAGTTGCTTGCATATTAAATTTTAGCCAGAAAAAATGATGAATAGCCAAGATATCAAAACCCAAAGAAATAGTCTATAAAGGAAATTCAGGAAAAATTGCAACAATACAAGCACTAATGGTATGGCTGGAATAAATTAATTAAAAATAGTATTTCTGTTATTTCTCAACATATGTTATAAAGCTATTAATATCTTCATTGTCCACATCCCTCCATTTTTGAGTCATTGCAATTTAAATGCCTGAGCTAAATATTATTGTAGTTAACATTTTTGTAAAGATTGAGTAGACTGACAAGAGTTATGTAGTAGCGATAAGCACTTCAGAGATGCAGGGTAATCATGGTGTTCAATAGCCATGGTGTTCAATAGGTAGCAAAACTACAGTCTACAGAATAGACCTGATTCATCTTCTTATGCTAGATAAACCCCACTGCTACTTTATTCCTTTCACTGCAATAATTAATGCATCTCCTTTTTAACACAAACATCTAAATAATGATACAGACCTATAAACAAGATACTGTAAGGAAAGCTAGAGATGTCCTCTACTTCATACTGATGTCTGTCTGTTAGCTAATACATAACAGAGGACAGTTTACTCCTAAATAGAAGTTGCTAGTGTGAGCTTAAAAATAATAATGCACATATCGGATGTGTGTGTGTATATATATATATTTTATACATGTGTGCGTAAGTATGCGTGTTTGTGTATTTATTGACTCAGCTCAGAAGACGTGTCCATATCACCATATTCTTCTAATTTAACACGGATTTTCTTAAGTGTTCTATGCTACCATGTAATGCAAGTATGACTGTACAGAAATAAGAACAAAGTAATTTGCATCTAGGACACTGAATTGATACTTGGTAATAAACACTCACAATCTAATCTGACTTGCTCAAGTCATGCAACAAGGCAGCTGGTACTTTTCTTTCGTTTACCCATAAAATGTTTTCATCTATGGTTCATTACTTTTATACTTACAAGCTAGGTTAAATTAATGAATTTAAATGCCATTTTTACAGGCTTTGTTCTCATTGTTCTGGGTTTTTTTTATTTATCGTGATTCTCGTTTTGGTTTTGGATAAGACATTGTGCTATCTCTTTCATCTCTCAGAAATCCATTTGATTAATACCAAATTCAGCATCCAGGATAATAGATTTAAATAACAGACATAGATAAATTGAAATGATAAAAAAATAGTTTACATGTTAGAACTCATCTCAGTGACCATGCAAAAATACTTCATTAAAAACATTCTGTAAAAACATATACATGTCCTCATACAGTCTCTAAATGTTATCAAATATTTGTATGTATTCTGCCTAATAAATGGATCACTATACTATATACATATTTTAATATATATATATATTGCAGTTGTTAACTGTTCAATAAAGGAATAGTAATCGGGGGGGGGGGGGAGGCAAAAAAAAACAAAGACAAAAAAAAGTGTCAGGAATGCTTTCCACATGTTAGGTACATTAAATTCTTAGCTTCTGAAAGCAGGGTTTCTTCCAAAATGCTAGAAAATGTGAAATGGAAAAAGGCACATCTGCAACTAATGATCATAGGATCAAAGAATGGTTTGGGTTGGAAGGGACCTTTAAAGATCATCTAGTTCCAACTCCCCCTGCCATTGGCAGGGACATCTTTCACTGTATCAGGTGGCTCAAAGCCCAGTCCAATCTGACTTGGAACAATTCCAGAGATGGGGCATCCACAACTTCTCTGAGCAACCTAGTCCAGTGTCTCACTACCCTTGTAGTAAAGAATTTCTTCCTTACGTCTAACCTAAATCTACCCTCTTTTAGTTTAAAACTGTTGTCCCTTGTCCTGTCATTAGAGGCTTTGGTAGAAAGTCTCTCTCCACCCTTCTTATAAGCCCCCTTTAAATTAAGGCCACAATAAGGTTTCCCCAGGGCCCTCTCTTCTCCAAGCTGAACAACCCCAATTTTCTTAGCCTTTCTTCATAGGAGAGGTGTTCCAGCCCTCTGTTCATCTTCACGGCCCTCCTCTGGACCCACTCCAACAGGTCCATGTGTTTCTTGTGCTGGGGATCCCACAGCTGGATGAATTACTCCAGGTGGGGTCTCATGAGAGCAGAGTATAGGGGAAGAATCACCTCCCTCGACCTGCTGGCCACGCTTCTTTTTATGCAGGCCGGGATACAGTTAGTTGTCTTTCTGGGCTGCAAGCACACATTGCTGGCTCATGTCTGATTTTTCATCCATCGGTACCCCCAAGTTCCTCTCTGCAGGGCTGTTCTCAATCCATTCATCCCCCAGTCTGTATTGATACTGGGGATTGCCCTGACCCAGGTGTAGGACCTTGTACTTGACCTCATTAAGCTTCATGAGATTCACATAAGCGTACTTCTTCAGCCTGTCAAGGTCTCTCTGGATGGCATCCCTTCCCTCAATTGAATCAACTGCACCACTCAAATTGGTGTCATCTGCAAACTTGCTGAAGGTGCACTCAACCCCGCTATGTCATTAATGTAGATATTGAACAGTATTGCTCCCAATACGGACCTCTGTGAGACCCCACTTGTTACTGATCTCTATTTGACATTGAGCCATTGACTGCAACTCTTTGGATGCGGCCATCCAGCCAATGCCTTATCCATCAAATAGTCCACCCATTGAATCCCTATCTCTCTGATTTAGCAACAAGAAAGTTGTGTGGGACCATGTCAAAGGCCTTACAGAAGTCAAGGTAGATGACATCAGTTGCTCTTCCCTTATCCACCAATGCAGTCACTCCATGGTAGAAGGCCACCAGCTTAGTCAGGCTTATCATTTTATGATAACAAATGGTGAGTCCTTCTGCAGCTCTTGGTCATCTTGGCTAGAAGACAGTCATGTAAACATCCTTCACCTACTCTTTTCTACTTAGCGGAGTAAAAGTCCACTGCAATGTCCTCAGGATCAATCACCAAAGTGGGTCTGCAATGTGTTCACAGACACATCTTGGCTGGAAAGAATGCTGTTCAGTTGGATAATTAGATAACATGTAGAGATATCATTTTTTGTGGCAGGTGCTACTGCCATTGCTCTGCCTTTTTTCCTGTGTATTGTGTGATAGAGCTATATGCCTATTTCCAGTCTCTTCACTGAGAAATAGTGGGTTTGTAGTTAGATTTAAAAGGACAGAAATAATACTAAAGTCTCATATATGTTGTTGTCCACTCTATCACATTATACCCAGCTGATGCAATACACTTACAGCATGGAAACATAAGCAAATAGTTACACTAGTATTCAATATCCATAAGTTAGATGCAACTAGATGGTATTTACTCAGTTGCATCAGATTGTGTTGGTGATGTTTCATGCAAAATCATCTTTTTATTTCCAAAGCTGCTTAAAACCTGACTCAATTTGAATTATTTGCTTAGATATTAATTAAGAGAACAGATAGAAAAAACGAATAGAGAAGAAAAAATAATGAAATGCATGCTGAAAATTAAAGAAAGACTTTAGTATTATTTCTGTCATTTTAAATCTAACTCCAGTGCAGTTCCAATGCCTTCCTTTTTTTATATATATATATTTATCAACATGTATATGCTCCTTTGCCCCTTTGTAAGCACCCTGCCAACAAATTAACAAGACTTATATGACAAAACTTGCCTATGAGCAAGGTGACACTATCATAGTAAAAAAAGGTTGAATCTGGTTTCTTTTGGACAAAAATCTCAGACATCATTTATTCTCAAAGGTATATTTACCATTTTACATAAAATATTAAACTTTCATAGTATACTATAACACACTATAACAGCACCTGACTGCATAATTTACATCAGTTAACTGTACTGAATTTCATCATATTTTTTCACCTTTATTCTCATTATACTTCCTTCTCTCATCTTTCACCCTGAAATTGTTGACTTGGGTTTTATGGTATCTGGGAAAGGCATTCATCTTTATTTTCTTTCCTCCCACCATTTTCTTTCTCACCTTTATTTCTTTACCTTCTAACTTTTACCTCCCACTTCTCTGTTCATTTTGTGTGTGTCATTTATCAATAGCAAAATAATAACAAATGCATTATTGTGTTAGTATAGAGATTTGTGTCCCTGACTTGCTATTGCACAGGTTTATGTTTCCAGTTCTAGCACAAAATAATGTTTCTGAAGATTTATATAGCTTATGCATCACAAGAGAAGTCTGAATTGGCTGGCTAGTGATGTCAAGCTCAATTACTGATACCCTCTCACATAGATTGCTCTTCATAGACATTATACATGTCTAATGATGTCTATACACTGTCATGAATAATATGCTTAATCTCAATTTAAAGGATACTTGACCTCAGCTTTGCCCTAATTGCATTACTTTACATTTTACTCATTTATATAGCACTTTTAATACCAAGCACTGAGAGACTGTTTAATTTTCAGAGGCTGTCCTTTCAGCATCAAGCTACATTACTTCTTGCCTTGCTGATGGCCAGGAATTGCTTGATCAGTGATACTTTCTAACTAACTGAGCTATGATCTTTTGTCTTCAATTATTAAATATGCTATCATGAACCCTCTTCAAGGACCGCAGGTATAAATGACTTTCATGAACATCTATATGGAAATATGTGAATACTTACATATAAATATAAATATTTCAAGTTATATGGTGAAATTCTGTTAATAACAAGTGGTTGCATATATGGACAGGCTTGGAAATAGGCTGAGGTTCAATACAGAAAGAAATAAGGGAACGAATACCATTACCTCTGACTGTGAAAGACTGTTTACTTGTGCACTATGTAATATTTCTTCCTAGATAGTTAGTCAGACTCCAGGCTACTCTGGACAGGGACATTTTTTTACTATCCATTTGTACACTGATTGGCATGATGGCACTTCCTGATGGCACTGCAGTCCCAGTAAATGATAAAGACAACAACAGATTCCTAAAAATTTCCTCATTCCCTCAAACACAAATCATCATCATGAAGTTGATTACTTCTGGAAAAAAAAAAGCACTGCAGCATAAATAATTTATTTCCCTCTTACTAGAAATTGTTTCACTCCTCTGTTTTATAACCAAAAATAAAGACTATAGATAACTAGAAAAAATTGTGTGATTGGACAGCATGAGGTGTCTGAAAAATTGCCTGATTTACTCTGTAAGGATTCTGACAGAGCATTATCATAGTTTTAAAGTCATATCCTCAGAAGAGTGGCTAGCAGTCCGAATGCATATATCTGGCAAATTATATGTGGAGTAGGAAGGACAACAAAGGGAGAGAAATATGGGCAAACAAGAAGGAAAAGTTATATAAAATTATAACAATTTGAGAGCAAAAGTGATGGAAGTCATGAGTTAGACCTGTACAACTTTGAAACAGTCACAGGGAAGAGGACAGGACTGTAATATTCCCTTCGTAATATACCAGTATCTGCTCTAAGAAATTCATGATCTTTCAGTAAAGAATATAAAAAATGGGAAAATATTGAGACAGAAGAAAAAGGAATGGAAAAAGTAGTATCAAACAGGAAATAATTTGGAAGTTAGTATAAAAGCAAAGTTAATAATCCAAAGAAGTACTAAAATCTAACAGTAGATTTTACTATTTTGCTTATATTCCTGCAATTCTTAACTACATATACAGACAAGAGAAGAGAACTCAGGCATTAGGTCCAAGAAGAAATGCAGACATGGTACAACCAGGTGTCTGGCAGATCTTGAAAGACTGGTCTCCCGGATAAAAACACTGGGAAGGTAATCTGATGCTGTCTATTTTAAAACAGAATTTGAGGCTACATTTGCAGGTATTTTTGCCTTTCCCTTCCATATTATAGACATTTTTTCTTATATTTAGGAGAAACTTCTTCGGCTATGGGACAATAGCGCTTGCCACTCAGTTTACCTCTGAAATAAATTTAGATTAGGAAGACATTTCCTGCAAAAAAAAGTCTTTATTAATATAGTTCCCTATAATGTCAGTGGAACTAGGCCATATTTTAAGGCATAGCTTTATATATTTTTTAGTACAGTAAGAGACATATAAACCATAAATTTGCCGATCTAGAACAACTAAAATTTATGGAAAAAGATTCTTTCATACTTATGTAATAATTGCCTTACTGAATTATCAAAAAAAAAAGTATGAGAAAATGCAACAAAACATGTACAAAAATTTTAACTTACTGTAAGAGCTAGACAGCAATGTATCACGTCATAAAAGGGAACAAGACTACCTCACAAAACTAATAAAAATGAGCTTCTCTTGGAATTGAGCAGCCCAATATTAATTATTTTTTAAATTCATTTATGTCATTTTTCTCTAACTGTTTGTTGATAACTCCGGATAAGATCTTCTCAACTAATTATTTCTGACTAATTTTCATAAAGTCCGCAAGTAAAATCTCACTCAGTGACTCAGTATCCTCCATGAAGCATTACTCTTTTCATTTCCTGAAAGCTATTGTAAAAAATAATAACAGAACTTTCTTTCCTTGAGCTGTCAGAGAGATGTTCATGGTAACCAAAATCCTATTTTGGCCAAAATAATAGCAATTCTTATCATAATTTGTACATGAAGCTTACAGTAGAAATTATATATAGGTCAATATTTTATCTTTACGATTTTAAAGATGTGAAACAGAGTTAAAGAAACTAAAAACTGAGTCACAGTACAATGAAATCAGACACACTAACCAAGGAGATATGAGTCAAAATTAGAATGGGGATTAAATTACAGTAAAACCTTGTTTTCCAAAGAAAAGTATTGTGTGGGATAATATATACAATTTTATCCACTCTGTGGATATGTGGATAGTATAATGTGCATGTCATTATTTGCATAAATGACATATTGCAAATTTAGTTTTATTTAAATATTCTCAAACACACTAACAATTTTTAGAATAGGCAAGTTGCAGTGGTATTACAACAGATACACACCATGATCTTTCTATGTTCAGACAAATCTTAAATCCAATGTGAGAAGAATTCCCTATCGTCTTCCTTACAAACATTGTTCATTCATTTCTGAATAGAGTCCATTCCGTACAGTTATGTGTGAGGCTTTCTGATATGTTTATTTGTACAATATAGTTCATTGACTGGCTAGTCTTGTATACAAAAAAGTGAATTAATTCTAAAAGCAATCTTGATCTCTTGATTATGAGACTAATCTAACAATACAATCTTTCATTGGATCCAACTAAAATCCTTGAAGGGTTGAATTCACAGGGTCTTGTAATGACCATGGCAGCTACTAACTTTTAGTTACCTTAAAACTTATTTTAGTTCCCATTGTCATTGTTATTTTATGTCTAGGACTACTAAAAAAAAAAAGAATAAGATTAACAAAAACCAGAAGGCTAAATAAGAAGCCACTGATACCAGTAGCTACAGCTTCAACATTTAGATGTATAAGTACATAGTTGCACATCTCATTCCTCAGCACTTCAATATGACTTAAGCCCCCCCATTTCATCTAGTCATTAGCCATTTCTTATCTTCATATTTCCTCTGTGGTACCTTTGTGCTGCGCCCACATGCGTGTGTGAACAGCTTCACAAAATGAACTGGGACAGGGAGTTGGCTTGAAAAATAACAGAGCAAAATACAATTAGCCTCCACAGAATTTTCCCTGCTTTTTGGTTTGTGCAATTTATAGTCAGTTCCGTGCTATAAAGCCTAAGAAATCCCCAAATACCTTATAGTATGGGCATTAGAGAAGGTTTATAGAGTAGGTGATAATAGGTATGAATTCCTCTCAGAAGCTCCTTTCTAAATGATTTTTCTCTATCTGTTTCCTTTGTTTTGTTTACTAAAACCCTGACCCTTAAAAGCAGGTTCTCTACCTCTGGAGAACAGAGTTTAGGCCAACCCCAAAGTAACCTCTTTTCCTATTGACATAACAACAGCATTCTCAAACTATTTAGCTCTCCCAAAAGCAAACAGTTTTCTTTTTGTGTTTGTTTGGTTTCGGTAATTGCTATGTATAATACGTAGTCATATTGGAGCAATTTGATTGTCGTAGTCTGGCCACCCGGAATTGCCCTCTGTGATAAATGTAAAGATGTGCTGTATTTATTCCAGCAGTAATCTGTACTGTTTAATGATTCTGAGTATTTTAGGGTGTAACAGGGAAAAAGATTGATTGCTGAAAATCTATATTCCTGTTACGAGACCACAGTGAAAACTAAAACTTCTTACATCCAAATGCTTATTCTGCTGAAGAGGTGTCTGTATAAAGTAAACAAGCTTTGATCCCCACGTTATTTTAAATAGTTTTATCTCCATAGTAAGATAAGCCAGTCCAATCTGCTCTAAACAAACTACTTTGCCTCTAAGTGAATGAAAAGAGCAACTAGGCAAAAAAATAAACAAGAAGAAAAACAAAAAGCTCAACTAGACCACTAATTCATTCCTCAAGGACACATCCACCCCTGCTTCATATTAGGTTCACCTGCAGTAGAAAAATACCAGTATATTTTTCTTACCAGGATTACGCATGAGATCAATCTGAAGATTCATATATCCCATGCTGTATCGGGTAGCCTGATGGAGGCGAGGCTGCTGTGGCTCCTTGTTCTGAGTCCAGTCAGCAAGGCTGACCACATGCTCCCCAGTAGGAACACACACACACATACTACACGCATGCCCTGCTACACACACAGCCTGCCACACACCCCCCCACACATGTACACAGCTGGCTGCACAGATAACACAGAGAGAAAACAGTCCTTTACCAACACCTGTGTAAACGCACAGCATTTGCACAAACATGAGCAGCAGAGATGGCTTGATCCTGTTCCTCCACAGGAACAGGGTTCAGGAAAGTCTCCCAGTAGGCTATATGTGTACATGCACTATGGATCCCCATCATAGCTGGGCCTTTTTGTCTTACTCAGAGAATTGGTCTCTGCTCCACTTCATACACATCACCTGAACCTTTGTCTGATAGCCAAGTCAAACTGGGGCCTTTTATAGATATTTATGTTTCATTTCTAAGCAGTGTCTCCTTTTAGCTAACATTTGAGAATTTCCTTTGCATGTGCACCTTCCAGAGTAGTACAGAATGCTCCCCAACATACAGCCTCAAGTGCATGTATACCAACACATATAGTCTGGGCAACAAACAGGAGGAACTGGAGCTCTGTGCCCAGTCTGAGAGTTATGATGTAGCATCTGGAAACTATTTGGCCACAGATTGGAAATGGTATGCCTACTTAGAAGGGGTTAGCCAATTGCTTCTGTTGAAAGAGGGAAAAGGGGCCCCCCAGAAAGGGCCTAGTCAAGACCTCCTGATTACAACAGCCTGTAAACCCTGATTCAACCTAGTTAGGTCAGCCCTACAAACTTTATCTGATTGAAGAAGCAACTAAATTTGTGGCAGCAACTTCTAACACAGGATATATGAATCTTCAGATTGATCTCATGCGTAATCCTGGTAAGAAAAATATACTGGTATTTTTCTACTGCAGGTGAACCTAATATGAAGCAGGGGTGGATGTGTCCTTGAGGAATGAATTAGTGGTCTAGTTGAGCTTTTTGTTTTTCTTCTTGTTTATTTTTTTGCCTAGTTGCTCTTTTCATTCACTTAGAGGCAAAGTAGTTTGTTTAGAGCAGATTGGACTGGCTTATCTTACTATGGAGATAAAACTATTTAAAATAACGTGGGGATCAAAGCTTGTTTACTTTATACAGACACCTCTTCAGCAGAATAAGCATTTGGATGTAAGAAGTTTTAGTTTTCACTGTGGTCTCGTAACAGGAATATAGATTTTCAGCAATCAATCTTTTTCCCTGTTACACCCTAAAATACTCAGAATCATTAAACAGTACAGATTACTGCTGGAATAAATACAGCACATCTTTACATTTATCACAGAGGGCAATTCCGGGTGGCCAGACTACGACAATCAAATTGCTCCAATATGACTACGTATTATACATAGCAATTACCGAAACCAAACAAACACAAAAAGAAAACTGTTTGCTTTTGGGAGAGCTAAATAGTTTGAGAATGCTGTTGTTATGTCAATAGGAAAAGAGGTTACTTTGGGGTTGGCCTAAACTCTGTTCTCCAGAGGTAGAGAACCTGCTTTTAAGGGTCAGGGTTTTAGTAAACAAAACAAAGGAAACAGATAGAGAAAAATCATTTAGAAAGGAGCTTCTGAGAGGAATTCATACCTATTATCACCTACTCTATAAACCTTCTCTAATGCCCATACTATAAGGTATTTGGGGATTTCTTAGGCTTTATAGCACGGAACTGACTATAAATTGCACAAACCAAAAAGCAGGGAAAATTCTGTGGAGGCTAATTGTATTTTGCTCTGTTATTTTTCAAGCCAACTCCCTGTCCCAGTTCATTTTGTGAAGCTGTTCACACACGCATGTGGGCGCAGCACAAAGGTACCACAGAGGAAATATGAAGATAAGAAATGGCTAATGACTAGATGAAATGGGGGGGCTTAAGTCATATTGAAGTGCTGAGGAATGAGATGTGCAACTATGTACTTATACATCTAAATGTTGAAGGGCTTTCTGGGGACTGGGAGTGTTTCTGAGTGACAAACCAGCGGGTGATCAGTCACTGTCTCAAGTAGTTTATTGTGCCGGGGGTGTGGACCCCAGAGAGAGAGGAGAACCTATTATTATTCAGGTAAAGGGACTGTCAGAGTTAGCAGAAGGAGTGCAAAAAGCTGCGTGTGTCCAGGCGACGTATGAAAGGGGGCAGCAAGGGATACTGTTGTCTGCACTGGTGGACCCCAGCCACCTTAGACCTCTCATTTGAGAGCTACTGGACACTTTAAAAATACATGTCCAGTCTGTCAGAGAAAGGATTCAGAGGACCATTGAGTGCAACCAACATAACCCTTAGAATCCCCCTGTGCATGTGTTAACCTGGGTGGAAGTGTTACATGATATAGTTGCTCACAGGTGTGAAATGGATGGATGGAGCCCAGCGGTGGCATGGATGGCAATAAGAAGGTCCAGCAAGGCAGCTAAAAGCCCCACTCCCTGGGGCAGGCTGGGTTGGACTTATCATCTGGGAAGGAACAATCTTTTGCAAAACAGGTTAACACTCCCTTCTTCTCTGACTGAAGTATGTATATGGTGGTCGTAACCCGACTCCACCATGTGGGTGGGGCAGCTTGACCCCCAAACTGTGGCTTCCAGGTTTTTTTCTCTTTTTTTCATGGCCGAGAAGTTTTACTCTCTGTCAGCCTGGGTGTACCAGCCACATCCCCAGATCACAGGATCCGGTAGCTATGACAATGCATTTGTTGACCCACCAGTAGTGGAGGAAGGACTGGTCTGTGGCCTCTTGCAAGGGCTCAACCCACATAAATATGTGGTCCTGGACAGAATCCACCCCAGGGTGTTAAGAGAAGTGGCTGACATTGTTGCAAGGCCACTGTCTATATTATTTGAAAAGTCATGGAGATCAGGGGATGTCCCTGATGACTGGAAGAGGGCAAATGTCATACTCACCTACAAGAAAGACATAAAAGAGGACCCAGGAACCTACAGGTCCATTAGTCTTCAATCCCTAGAAAAGTATGGAATAAGTCCTCCTAGAAATTATTACAAACCCAATCAAGCAGCTGATTGGGAAAAGCCAACATGGATTTACCAGTGGCAAACCATGCCAGACTAGCCTGATTGCCTTCTACAACAAATTACCACTTTCTTCAACATGAGGAGAGCAGTGGATATTGTTTACGTGGACTTCAGCAAAGCATTTGACACCATTTCCCACAGCCTTCTCCTGGACAAACTGGCAAGGTACAGACTGGGTGGGTGGTCAGTGAGATGGGTAGGGAATTGGCTAACAGGCTGCACTCAGAGGGTGGTGACCAATGGTTTTTACTCAGGCTGGCAGCCTGTCACAAGTGGGGCTCCCCAGGGATTGATAGTGAGCCCCACGCTGTTCAACACCTTCATAAATGATCTGGATGATGGGGTTGAAAGCACCCTCACCAAGTTTGCTGATGACACCAAAATGGGTGGTGAGGTGGACTTGTCAAAAGGGAGAGCCATCTTACAGAGAGACCTGGACAAGCTGGAAGAGCGGGCTAGCAAGAACTGTATGAAGTTTGACAAAAACAAGTGCAAGGTCCTGCACCTGGGAAGGAATAACCAAAGAGCCCAGTACTGGCTAGGATCTGTGTGGCTGGGTAGCAGCCTTGCTGAAAGGAACCTGGGCATCCTGGTGGACAGCATGCTGAGCAATGAAGGCAAAATGGATCTTACGCTGCATCTGCAAGAGCATTACTAGCAGAGATAAAGCTGTGATCATCCCACTTTACTCAGAACTTGTCAGGCTGTACCTGAAGTACTGTGTCCGTTTCTGGTCCCTGCAATTCAAAAAAGATGTGGACAGACTGGGGAGGGTCCTAAGGAGGGCCATGAAGATGTTCAAAGGGCTGGAGAACCTGCCCTGTGAGGAACAACTGAAGATGTTAGGTCTTTTCACCCTGGAGAAGGCTCAGGGGGGACTTCATAACATTATTCCTGTACTTAAAGGGTGGCTGCAAAGAGGAGTCTCTTGCTTCACAAGAAGTCACATGGAGAAGACATGGGGCAATGAGTACAAGTTGCACCAGCAGAGGTTTATATATCCTTGATATATGGAAGAATTTTTTTACGGTGAGAACAGTGATTGGAACAACCTCCCCAGGGACATGGTAGACTCCCCATCACTGGAGGTTTTCAAGACACGATTGGACAGGGTAATAGAGAATCACAGCGAGGCTCCCTTTCCCACAAAAGGTTGGACCAGATGGTGTTTCGAGGTCCCTTCCAACCTGGGCTGTTCTATGATTCTATGATGTTGAATTCATTGATAAAATTTTGATTTCTGCTAAAGTAATGTAGTATATTATAATTGTAATTTTATATTTATAAGGGCTGATTATTATTATTTTTTATTTATAGGAAAAGAAATTTGTCTGGGATCATCCAAAATAAAAATTATAGTGTGATTTTTAATGAAGGCATATCATAAATACTCTTCAGAAAAAAAAAAAAAAACTATGCTTTGGCAAAACAAACATTCAGTCTGAGTACAATTATACTGCACACAGATTACCAGGTATATTAATTTTTCACATAAACTACCAAAACCTTATTGTCTTACTCTTTAAAAAAAATAAAATCTACCCACAGAATCCAATGGTTAGCCTCTCTCACATATTCCTGCCTCTACTCTGGGACAGATCTGATAATGATATGAATCAGCTCTAGCTGATATTTATGTACTTTGCTCTCTTTATTCACAGAAATTTATGTTTAAAACTTCAGGAACATCAGTTATAGACCATAATGTTTGCGTTGCACACCCCACTACATTAGCTATAAGGCATAATATTGGGGCAAGAAAGAGTACTGGATTTTGATCCAATGTCTACAAGTTTGATTAAATATTTTTGCTAAGAACTTACTGAAAGTAGCAAGAATATTCAGAATATTTAAAGACTACATTTTATTTTTGAAAGATTGATAAAGTTTTTTGCATTGTTCTCCACAACCCTTAATCTATTTCTCAAAAGTATTTTACTGAATTGTTATTTGCTAAAAATAATGTAATAAAAAAATTAATAAGGAAATTTCAGATAATGATCTCAAAAATTGCACTGTCTTGAAAAGCAATAGTACAAAGTGTAAGAAACAGAAAATGTTTGCAATGTTAACATTTTTCTGTGAAAAGTTATCTTGAAAAAATATATTTGTATTATATATTTGGTTTACATTATTTTTTCATCATATCTGAAATTTAATTATGTTTATGCATTAGCATGTATCACATCATGTTCTGATTTTCATTTACTCATAGCAGAAAAAAAATGCTATGTATTGAAATTATTGTAGATTTCTGAAGAAAAGTTGCTTACAAATTAGAATACAGACATATCTCCTCTAACCAGTTCGAATGGTACTGTATTTTGACATAAATGTGAAATAAATACCATATCAACTTCTTACTGAAATCACTGAGAACACTCAAGATTCATGAGTCATTGCTGTATGAAAAAACTTTACAAGAACTAACAAAAGCAACTTAACTTTAATGCACTGCAAAAACATGAGAATCTTCCAGATCATCTTTCCAAGCCATCAAAGGCTTCATTTGTTGCTAATAAAAATTGAGGCAAATGACAAATACAATGTTTTCCCATCTTTATAAAGAACTTTCAGTGAAATAAAAACTGAAACAGAACTGAGTGCTTGATATCCTAATACGCATATTTTCCTCAGTGTTTTAGCCCAATGGATTGTTAGGACAAGAACAGATTGGGAAATATATTCAAGATGTGGAAAAAAACACAAAGCATTCAATAACCAAAAGTATTTCATATATGATTAGCTGACTAGTTTAAGCCTGGATCTACAGGCACTGGAAAGAGCTGGGAACCTACAGAGACCAGCTTACTACAGCTATCCAAATATGCCTTAGTTTTACTGAATAGTATTTTATTAGCACCTCAGTGCTCCCTGGCCATGCCAGGGTCAGTCTGGGTTGCCCTTCCTCTGAAAATGTAAAAATGTGTATCTGGGTACGTGGACAGTAAAAGAGCCAGTACAACCCCTAAGAGAAGTGTTAGGGAACCAACACAGCCAGGCATATTGGATAGTGCCCTGGTCTGTGTTGACTCAGCTTTAGATATCCATTTCAGGAATAAATGGTTATTTCCCCGGTGGTGTATCCCTCCTTCCATCAATCACAGGCATATGGTTTCATTAGATATGTAACTTTTATAAAATCTAACTTTTAGGTGAGCTAAATACCACCTTTAAGCTAAGCCATTCCAAAACATTTTAAGACGAGCTTTCTTAAGAAACTGAGCTTTATGCAAATATATTCTTGAGATGTTAGGAGTCCTCTGCAGTTGATTGTCCTGAGTTTCTGGGTCTGCAGAGATCTATCAATGTTGTATCATACTGGCGATACTCATCAAAAGATTAAGAGCCTCTGAGGAAAGAAATTAACATGTTTTACAATGCTAACAGCTATTGCATATGTATAATGTAATATATGACTATTCTGGATTAATATACAATATTGCAGAAAACTCAACTACCCAGTGAGAAGTAATAACAACAGATGCAGAGAATGAATTTAGTCACTGAACTGCAGAACATGGGAATTTTAATCCAGCTTCAGCTGAAAGATCTCAAAAACCTTAAGGACCTATTAACTATGGATTTAATACTTATGCCTACATAATATATTTTTCTAAGTAGGACATTTTTTTCTCTGTGTAAAGCATAACTTGATACTGATGGAGTACTGTGGCTTTACAGAACATATGAAATTTTAACAACAAAAACATGATTCACAAATTAGACATCTATGCAGATGTACATTATTTATGCATTTCATTGAATTATTTCTGTATAACACAGAAAGGACATGCAGGTCCTTTTGACCCAAATTTGACTTTGATTTTGCTGGTTTAGCCATGACCTAATTTAGAGCTGTCTCAGGCATGTTTATAAAATACTCAGCATTTAGACCATATGGTGCAGTTAGACACACAGAGCATCATTTGAACCTTCCCTAGAATTAGACTTCAAACTCTTTGTAGTGTTAAAATCAAAACCTAACTTTTGAATTTACTAAATACTATATAACATACATGTAATCCTAAAAGCTCCTCACAATGCAATCCGGCATTCAGCTTCAAATTCTTTGTAAAAAAGTCCATCTCCTTCTGATCTCTATAAATAGCATTGTTCATGGAAACAGTAGACTACTGCTTCTTAATTTATGTCTAATTAATTATCCATATAACTAAATATCTACTTCTGCCTTTGACATAGGAATTGCCTGCAAGTACTGAACCACACATTTTCTTTAACCAACAATTAGATATATTTCCAAAAACTCCAAAAATGTAATTCTGGATGCACTTATCTGCAAATAATCCCACTGATGATAAAACTGTTAACTACATAAATCAATAGTCAAAACCTCAAAGTCAAAAAAATGACCACATATTCTCACATAAATTTACATGCGCAAAGCAGCAAAGAATCACAGGCCTGGCAGGAATCTCAAGAGACTATCCAGTCTTTTCCCCTGCCTCTGGCAAGACATTCTATTCTTTTACATATAGACTATATAGATTTAGAACTTGTGACACACTTTTTAATCCACTCTTGAAGATGCAGTGAGAAGCATCCAACTCATTCTTAAGCAGGATTTTTAGTGTTTTATTTACTTACTGATCCCTGCAAAACCCCATCATTTTGGCAGTGAATTCAGGACTACAACACAGGCACAATTTCCTTGGCAGATTTGCTGGAATTCCACCCTTAAGCTTTTTCATTCTAAAATTTTTTCTCAGCTTTCTTAGTACTATCATGAGGCACAATGTCAAAAGTCTTTAGAAGTCAAGTTATATGACTCTACTACTTCTATTCTATCTACAAGGCCTATTATGCTATTGCAGAAGTAAATTATGTTGTTTTGATGTGATTTGGTTTTGACAAATCTTTTTTGGCTATTATTCTCCTATTTTTTATTTCCAGGTGATCCAGGTTTGCTAGATTATTTGTTTCAGTCACTATTTAGAAATTAAAGTAAAGCCAACAGATACATAATTCTGTGGCTCCTCCTTTTCCACATTTTTTTGAAGTGTGGCACAACAATTGCCTTTTTCATCTTTGATCTGTAAATTCTCAAAATAACTACCATTTGTGCTCTGATTTCACTAGTCGATTCATTAAGTACGTAGAATGAAAACTGTCAGTCTTACAATATGAAAAGGCCTACCTTAAATAAGTAGCCTCTAGCCTAATCTTGATTTATTCAAGGCTGAAATCTTCTTTTATTGTTGGTTTAAAATGTATTTACTTCTAGGTTGCAGCTTGTATTTTAGTCAAGAATTATACAAAAAAATTACTAAGCACATTAACCTTCTTAACATCATCTGCCAATGGTTTCCTACTCTGATAATAGTGGACCCATTATTAGTAAACTGATTTTTTCACTCTCTATATGCCTTCTGTTTTTGCAGTCATTTAAAAGTTAGCCCAGTGATTGGTTACTGTATTTTGGGAGGGATTAATTCATTTGACCCCATGTGAATGCCTACTATGACTATACTTTGCTGTATAGTTAATGTAATGAAAAAGATACTCCTGGAATGTAATTCAGCACATCCTAAACTTCAACAGACAGTGAGTACCAGTTTTCTACTCCCAGGGAGAGAGCTTAGAATTACCAGCTCACATACAATGGTCTCTATTGTGTATATCTGTAGTTATGTGAGGTTGCTCACAAAAGACCTGATCATGTGATCTTCCAGGTTTACTGGTCTATCTGAACTCCTATAATGTTAATGATCCTATTCCTTTTGCCCTTGAATCATTACACAGAACCTTTCAGAAAGCTCCACTTAGTTTCAGTGTCAGAATTTGTTCTAAAGAATGTTAGGAGGCTGAGCTAGTCCCTCTTCTGTTGCCTTTCTTTTCTAGCAAACTATACCCAAATATATTTGTATTCCTGTCAGGTGAATTATTTTAACCAGCCTGTGACATTCCAGTTTAATAATGAAATACATATTAATGATCTATACTCATTCTGAGTTGCATAGGATGGTACCAATCCTGCAGATGACTACAAAACATGGCTATCTTGCCATGTCCAGAGTGAAACCATCTAGCTGCCTCAACATTCGTACTCGCAGATTACTTTTTGTAGAGAAATCTTGAAGGGATAAAAACCCCCATACTGATGGTTTTTTAGCAAGAGTTCAATGTCTGACAAAAAGAACCTCAGAATGGAAAATCATTGAGCAATACATCCATGAATGACGTTGCTTCAAAGCCATTGTATTTGCATGATGCTATAAAGGTAAGAATCTGGAAACCATAGTTCTCCAAAGAAATTTTAACATTTTTAAATATAGCAGTTGTAATTTATTGTTCAATGTATCAGTTTCATCTCATCTGAGTTTTCCTATAAACTACTTAGAAAGTTTAATTTATTTGGCTTTCTTCTATGCAAATTAATATGCAAAAAAGTAATAGAAGATTTCCAAATGTTTTACTCTGAGCATTATTTTCTACTTCTCTGTCATTCCAAATGTCTTTAAAGTGTGTGGTGTCAATTGATTTTATGAAAGCCATCACTATCCTCTAGTGTTTGTTTCTGTCTTTGTCTAGGCTGCCCTTTATATTATATCCCCACATAATTTCTGTAAGAAAAAAGATGCTCTTCCACCTTGCAATCACAGCACACCATAGATATTCTCTTTGCTATATTGGAAGGAAAAACCAAGATAACTTATTCAGACTGGGACAGAGATGGACTTGAATGCAAATACCACCCTGCTTTGCAGGTTTCACTATTTCTATTTGGTTCCAGTACTGACACCATAGAATGTGAGTTGTGTTATTCCTAGTTCTAATTTGGTTTGACACCTCTGACTCACAGATTGCCAGATCTTCATTAAGCATGAGCCGTATGATGTCTTGTGGTTGGTTGTTTGGTTTTTTTTCTTTAAAATTCAGCTCGGGAAAAAATATGATTATAGAATCTCAGTATGCATTTAAATTAATAGTAAAAAATTCTTGTTGATTGCACAGAAAAAAATTGAGATGATGAAATCTAAACACTCATAAGAAGAAGCAAACAGAAAAAGCTTCATCTCATGATTGCTAAGTGAATGCCATGACTATTCCAGTTCTGAAATATTCCGGTTTGACAATATTCCAATCTGTTTTCTCTGAATTACATTCCCACAAAATGTGTATGAAATAAAAAAAAAAAAAAGCTCAGAAAGCATGACAGTCTCATTCTCATTTTTTTTAAAAAAAGCAAAAAACAACCCCCCCCCAAACGAACAAAACCTCAAACAATTCAAAAGCAATTTATGAAATTTCCATGCAGCATGCTACTATTAAATTCTATCTGAACAAACCAAATACAAGCAAAGGGTAAAAACATTGTCTCAAAGAGAATGCGGTGTTGGAGAAGTAATCTAGGTCTTCATAGATTAATTGTTTCTACAAACACCTATCACAACTGAACCTAAGGCTCCCTGGCATCACTGGTGAGTGATCTCTGGTGTGAGGACACTCACTCATCTCAGAGTGATTATTCCAGCATGTAAATTCTTTGCCAACATGCATAAGCACTGTACAATAACCCCTACTGTTCCTCTCTGAATAATCTTTTTGAAATAAAGGTTGTGGTTGAAACTAGAAATTAAGACCCTCAGCTTCCTATATTATAGTGGTTTGTAACAATTTTGTCAGGTGTCACTGGCAGCAGGAAAAGTATGGTTTAAGCATCAGCTTCCTCTTAAAATTAACTAATAATCATCACCAGCTCCAGACAAAAACCAGAGGGTGTTTTAAAACTAAGAATACCCTAAGAAAAAAGGGAAAAAGGAGGGAAGGAAAAAAATAATATAAAATTAATAAAAAAGCCCCACACCCAACCCCAACCCCAGTAACAATGTTAACTCAACTGTATATTGAAAGGAATAGTAAGCAAATACTCTACAGCATCTTGATTTTTTTTTTTTTTACCTTGAATTCTCCACTGATACTATAAATGCTTTCTAAACAAGTAACCCTTCCACATCTGACTCTCCCCTACCATTTGCCCTCTGATACTTCTCATTCATGATTACTGTATGGATACTGAATGGTTAGTGTCATGAAATGTTTGGCAGTGGTTAGTTGTCATAGAAATGAAGAATACATTTATGCAGGTTTATCCCCAGGCTCTACAGAAAACTGAAGCCAGGAAATAAAAAGCCTTATTCTGTTACTTCCTACAAAACCAATATTTTTAAAGATTTTTCAGTGTCTGCACAAATTCTTACTAGTTTTATTCCTAAAGCTGCTTGGAAAAACAGATTTTTTTAAAATTTATTTGTATCTATTTCTGTCACTTGTGACTTTAGTGAAAAGCTTCTATGACACCTAATTTGGATAATGGATGCAAAATATTAATTCCTTTGTTCCACTGAAAAAAATTACAAATGGAGTCCCTGAGAAGAGTCTTAGCAAATTAGTCTGTGGCCCCAAGAAAGTAAGAGTTCTAAATTCCTCCCAGTAGCCCATATATTTGCTTTAATATGCATTCAAGTAGCAAAGGGTACATGATTGAAGTTTTGGTTATAATGAATTCATTATCCATGGTACATTAAGCACCACATTTCTCTTTATTCAAATTATACACATAATTTTAGATGTTCTATACCTAAAACCTACGAATTCTAACTAGCATAAATAACATTTGCACTGGCACAATGAGTGCTAACCATAGATCTTGTCCTTTTCCAGTCGACCCAAATTTGCACAGTTTCTTCCCCTCACAATCATACTAGAGTTAAATAAATGAAATAATAGACTAAAGTTAAATGAAATAACTGTGATGACACGTCTGGAAAGTAATTGGACATAAGAGTTCAAAATTCTGTGAAATAACAGAAAACTCATACTATTTTTTTTTTGTTTTATCCTGAACCCTCTTTAAAATGCAACTTCAAAAAGCATTTTCAGGCACAGCTTTTCCTTTTGAAATGATCTGTTGCTAACAACTCCCAAAGAAACTCTTCATTGTATACATTGCTTCAATCAGTGTCAGATACATGAATATATACATTTCTCTCTTTTGTGTATTGTGTTTGGTATACTATGTTGAATTTCTACAGGGTGATAAATGTTCATGACTCACTTCCAAATATCTTTTAACAAACTGTTTGGGACATCTGCTAGTAATATGAACCTAATAGGGCTCAAGAGACAACTGCTGAAAAGTTCCTCACATTTCAACCTAAAATGATCATTAGGCATGCATTTAGTCTGTTTATACAAGAAACTTACACAAAAACCTTTATACAAGGACCTTACACAAGAATGTTTCAACTTTTGCAGCAGATTATTCTTTCTGATGAGAGCTGAGATTTTTCACAGCATTTGATAACATTTTTCTATTATTTCAACATCTCCTCAGTAGAAATGTCATGTGAGCCAAAGTAGCTAAGCACCCTGATGCACTGCAAATGTCACTGCTTATGAAATTCTTTTGATAAATCTACTTTTCTCTAGTGTGTAGAACAGGTCTCTATATACAGAAAACAAAGAGTATAAAAAGATTTAATTTATACTGCAAAATTACCTAGGCATTCACATCTTCTAATGCTTAAAATTTCTAATTCACCCTGATAACTGAGAATGAAGAAAATAATGATGGGCAGAGATTACCAAAAAGACCCTCTTGTTTTTTGATCTTCCTTAGGAAAATGTGGTATGTGTGATGGTATTACATTTCCAGTGGGAGAGCACGAAAAACTGAACCAAATGAAAAGGTAACATTTGTATTCTTGGAGAGCAACAAAACAAGGGTGCTGAGTAGAATGAATATGGACAGAGTGATAGCAATGGAAGATGATATAAATGTCTCTTCCTCCCCTCCCTCATTTGCCTTATCTTTGTCATCTTCTCCTGCAAAGGAATGGGCGGAAGTAAACCTGTGATAAAGTTGTGGTGAGCCTTTGCATTCGTATTTAACAGCCAGTCTTTAAAGGCAAGTAGCCTGACTAGATAAACACAATTAAGAAAACTGTAAAGCAAATGCTAAGCTACCGTTCCCTTTAATGGCAATGCTTACGCAGGCAGCTGTACAGTATGAGACATGAGTGATCAATCTGCGTATGAGTTTCTCAAGTATGTTGCTAATTACCCATCTATTTTCTGTTGGAGTCTCTTGTAGCCTTCTACATAATTTACAGATGGTTCTGCCTATACTGTCATGTAGAGATTCCTTCATTAGTGTGCAACAGAACTTTATATCAGTAAGAAGTCATTTGCAAGAATGGCATTAGAGCCTCCTGAACTTTCAACATCTCTGCCAATACTTTTGGGGTGGCAGAAGTCCAAGCAAGGTCAGATGTGACTGCTACAGTCTTGTGATAATTTGATTACATACATTCTTATTCCAAATTTATTCATAGTCTTCTCTGCACAATAGAGCTCAGAAACATCTGTATATATATATGTATATAACATATATAGTATAGCACTATAATATAGTAATATAGTACAATATGTGTATAGCAATTTTGTAACTGTGATATTGATATCTGTTTAATTTATAACCATGTATTGATATGAGTTACAGCTTAATGTAACAGTGTAACAGTGTTGCATATATCTTGCCAAAACAAATCCTTATTCCATGAAGACTGAGGGGTAGTAACAGCCACTGATTTTAAAAGAAAAACACATCGTATGTGGCTACAGTGTCATATATTCAGTTATTGGAGACACAGTGAAAGGAATTTTGCATTACTTGTTTACTGGTAGTCTTGAGCAGTGACGTAAGCATCCTCAGAGAAGAAACAAGATAGTTCTGTTTCCTTGGTACAAAAGCATGCTGCTTCTTGCGGGACTAGAGGATAGCTTCCCAAGCAAAATGTTTAACCTTCTTGAAATGACATATATTCAGAAACTTGCTACCTCAATCATAAATGCCTACTCCAAGCAGCCACTGGTAGACCCCTCCTGAAGGGTCTACCCAGGATCAAAAAGTACAGAGTGCTTTTCTTTGGTATTTTTCAAACCTGTTAAAGTAAAAAAGTGAAGCAAACATATATATGCTAATGCAGCCACTAGTTCTGCAACTAATGTTAGGCACCATCTTGCTACACTTATTTCATTATCCCAGCTGACATTTTATTCACTTAGTCACAATTACACTGCAGGAAACTTGTAACTGTGCTAACATAACTTAGAAAGGAAAAACACAGAGCATCACACATTTCCACCTATTAACAATCAACAGTTAGGGTTTTTTTCTACAGTGTTAAATGCAAAATCTTTCATTTCCAATTGTATAATATACTTAGTCTTTGCAACATGGCACATTTGCATATTGAAAGGGATGGAAAATAAGAATAATGAACCATGCTGGGAAACCTGAATATAATGAATAAGGAAAAAAAAAAATAATCTTTAAACTCCTTTATTTTTTTTTAATCATTTCAGGATGTAGCTTATGGATAAAATCTTTTGCTGGTGTCTATCTATTTAACTACATAGGTTTCAGTAGACATTTAGACATGTCTAGATTAGCCTCAACAAATTTTCCATTATAATGGTAAGCCTCCATTCACCCTCTGATTGTATTTTGTTGGCACTTTCGGGCAGGGATTTCCATTTAGCCCCTTTCCAGCTGTTTCAAGGGTCCTTTTCTGCATAGGCCCTAATATCATTTTCAGCTTTTAATTTCTAAATTTTTCTGCATAGCACTACCTGTTTTTCTTCCAGAATGATCTTTAGAGGCAACAGAGTACTGTTTCTCTCCTCTTGATCCAAAACTTCAACTAAAGTAAACATAATGCTAGAAAGAAGGAAAAAAACCAAACTAAACCGAAACCCCCCAAAACACACACACACAAAGTAACCCCAAAACCAAAACCAAAACCAAAAAAATGCAAAACAACATGAAGAGGGTTTTTTTCAGCTAAAATATCCAGTCAGTTCATCCTTCTTTATTTAGATTGCCATCACCTAAACCTTCTGGCAATTTGAAAGTATGTATGTCAGCCATTATGCATTTTCTGTGCAAACCTTTATATGACCTACTCACAATCCATAAAATTATAGTGACTCTTAAGAATGTGGACTCCTTTCTCCTCCTCCTCACATTAGATATCTACTTCTATAGTACCAAAACTGTACTTCCAACACTTCAGTAAATGACCTGGTTGCTGGGCTCCAACAGCTCCTACTGAAGTCAAGGTTAGTTACATTTTACATTGTCCTATTTCTTTCTCCTATACATTTACATGGCAAAGCTACAACTTTATGATCATTAATAACAGTTACAACTATGCAAGCTAACATAATTACAATAAAATCGTATGCTTCAGGGCATAAAATGGTAATCTGTGGGAGTCAGGAAAGAACTTTTCTCTCATTATGACATTAAACAATGGACAGGTGCTTTATGGTGGCTTTTGCTGTTATTTGAAGCTTCAAGTACAGGCAGCTGCTTATGGAAGCAGAATGCCAGAGTAGGTTTAATAATGGCAATAATCCAACATTACCTCTTTTATATTCTCATAACATCTCACCCATTATGTCTCTTATTGTGACAAATAATATTGATATTATGATGACCACATAGGTAATTTTTATTCATCCTTTGCTAAAAGAGTACTCCTTTGTGATTCCACCAGTCACTTGGCAATATATTTTTGTTTTTATAAGTAAAAACCCTGTGATTAATTCTGGAAGAAAATCTTAAAATGAAAAGTGAAAAGTTGCTGGGAAGTAATGAAAGTAAGAGTATTAGCTAAGTGCACATGATTTCAAACCAACCCCCAAAAATGTGCTCCAAAGCCATGTTTTCCTATATTCCATTTCCCTTAGTACAGAGGAATAGAAGGAGCAAGAAACAAAAGAAAATAGTCCAACAAAAATAATGTAAAATTGACTACAGAAGCCATAACAAAGTGAGAGAGCAATACAATAAACACACCCTAAATGAAGTTCTTCAGTTCCTTGGATGATCTGCTTCCAGTGTGGATTGGCTATTTATTAATTCTTTTTATTCTAAAAAAAAAAAAACAAAACCGAAAACCTAAAGTGTGCATACTGGGGAAAAAAAACCAAAACAAAACAAAACAAAACACTTTTATCAATTTTTAATTGATAAATTGGTTTATTTGTATTCTTTCTGAATTCATTATCCTACAATATTATTCCACAGTTTTGCCAGATGGTCAGTGAAGTCAAGAACTAAGTTCAAATAGGTAGATTTTCCTCTTAGAACCAACATTATTGACTTAAATGCCCAGCCAGAATTTTTCAAATCACTAACTACATTCTCCTGGTACCCTTAGCAGTTAACCCTCCCCACCTTTCTCCCTTGGGATAAATGCCTACTTATCTCCATCAATTACAGAGGAATCAGAGGAAGATTAAAACCACTATGCTACAGCTTTGGGAATATTTCCTTAGATTCTTAACTTTGTTGTTAAAGTCAGGTGAGGTGAATTCTGATTCTGTATATGAAACAAGGAAGACTTCATTATTAGAAAATCAAACACATCTTTAGTGCATGTAGGTCCATAATAAATAGAACACTTGTAGTATCTTGGAGAGAGAGAAGATCAGGAAACTGTTACCTTGGTTCCTCAGCAGCTGGCATGAATACCTAGTAGATAAAGAGTCCAGTACCAGACCATTTACCTCTCTCCCATCCAGAAAATTGTTCTCATATCACAGTTTGGTGTTCAGTTCCCAAATGAGGAATGTATTCAGCCAACCTGTCTCAGGTCTCTTGGGGAATGTTACCTAGTGCCATCATCATTCTCTGTCTTCAACGTGTTATAATTTCAATTTCATGTAATGCTTGAAAGAAAAGGTATAATGAGAGTTTGCTTAATTTTACTGACCTATCTAAGCACCCAGATCCCAAATTTCTGTGATACATTAGCTGTATCATTGTTATCAAGGTTATCTGTAACAGCCCTTTCCACTCTTTTTTTTTTTCTTCCCCCCCACATCAGGCTGCCTACATTGAAAAACCAGAGTTTGCAAAAAGTAATAGTGCTTTCGAAAGTGAGAGAAATTCCTGGTCAAATACCTGCACAAATGAAGATCACTTGATAGCCCTATTTTATGTTCCTCTCACATAAACAGAGGACAGGGGTTTCTTTCTCTGTGAAGTTCTGTCCATCTGTGTTCTTTGCTAAATTAAGTAGGCAAACAAAACTGTCTGGGCCATTGTTCCAGTGGACCCACAGATGGGAATAATCTTTCTTGTTCTTTAAAACTTGAGAACATAGATATGGTTAATTCACAAATTTGTACACTCAAATACCCATACCAGAAATAGTCAAATCAAGAAATAGCTTTAATGCTATGAGACTTCTATAGTTAGTCATATCCAATCCACAGAACCTGAGTCTGAAACAATACATATTTATAAAGCCCTGTTTGCAATAATTCTATGAAGATAAACCCCACTTTTTTCAGACAGTCTTGAGAAAATCACACTGCACTCACTAGTACTGAACAAAGGAAAAAGGATTAATTTCTCAAAAACCTTAAATAGCTTACCAAATTCTGGCCAGGGTGAAGACAATTAGCTTTAACACGGTCTCATATGGATATTTTTAGGCTGTGTTCTGCATGAAGGGTGTGTGTATGTATGTACAAAAGAGTAACACTCAGATTAAACTGGGGGTGTAGATTTTCACTGGATCTAAATCTGTTCACTTGGTCTTAATTTACTCTCCTTGAAGTTGGAGCAGGATCCTGATTCATTTTTCACAACTAAACTGCAAACATAAATCTGAACAGACTCTAAATTTGGGGCCAGTCTTTGTGGTTTAGGCATATCATTGCTTTAAAAAACAGCAGAAATCATCCTCAGAACACAGAACATGGAAACACAGTATCTGTGAGAGTTGCTCATTCCTAAGAGAAATATTTTATATTAAAAAACTCTTTCAGAATAAAATCTGGAAGACTGAATGGAAGAAAACATTAAGATTCTCTTTTGCATGTTGTTTAATTATCCTGCTTCAAGCCAGAAGCATTCACTATTCCCTTTAGGATGTGATCTGCAATGCGAGCTATGCTAATCCAAGGCGGCTACTGGTGCAGCTCTTTAAGGCATGACTAAAAAATGTTTTCTGAATTCAGACAATCTGAGATGGAAATCATACACAGCTGGGACCTCTAGAGGTTTAATGATGAGTTTATTTGGTTAGGAGGTATTGCTGCCCGCTTTCCATTTTCATTTACTATTATTTTATTAAGTTAAAGACTAGCAAGCACCAATGCATGTCCACCTTGAGGAGACTGCACAACTGCTTGCTCTATCAAAATCATAAAGATGCTTACAGATTTGTCATTACACTCATATCTTTTTTTTACATTTATTGCTACATAGGTGTCCCACCTGTTTTTAGTCCCAATGAACACTAATAGCACCTTACATCTGGAACTCTGACAAATGCAGAGGTCAAATAGTTCCCCAGAAAGGTTCCCCCATTGCAAAGAAAAATGAGAAAAAGAATAATGCTGGAAATAGCTGAGCTATAGCTCAGCTGGAAAACATAGTCAGTCTTCTTTTGGGATTACAAAACATTTCTTTGCCAAAGACAAGTAATTGTTATAGAAATGAAGATACATGTTATACATTGGGGTTTTGATATGCATACTTCAAGAAGAACTAAAAACTGACTGAAAGGTAATCAAATCTTTGCAATAACAAATTGTATTAGCAGGAAGTTTCTAATGTACAGACATAAAGTCTTTTGAAATTCCGTAAGAGAAAAAATAAATAGAGGGTAAAGAAAGTTTAAAGACATTTTGGCAAAACCAAAATACTATCACAACCAACTTGGAAAAGTGCAAATGAGTATGTATAAATAAAAACTATTCAGAAAAAAAATGATCCCATCCGGCTGAAGCAAAAAAAGGCAAATGTCGTTTCCAGCATAACATAGTTGTAATAGAATATATGGCAAATATTCTATAGAAAAATATTTTAAATTCAACACAGTTGTTCATTTGTGTATTGCAATCTATTGCTAGTTGAAATGACCCATGCCTGGGAGCTGGTCCAGTGAGTTTCCAGACATTAGTACACTATCAACAGTACAATCAAGTAATGAAATGCAGTCTTCTGGATTTAGCATACCAAACTGGGGAAATATGGAGGCACCCAGCTGTCAGTGTAATATTAATCATAATTTTTTGTTTGTTTGTTTTTACACTGGTGTATCCTGTAAAAAAAAAAAAATTACAATTTTGTAACTGTTGGCCTTTCTATTTTGTAGGAGTCGTGTGGTCACATAACAGGCATCAGGCATAAATTTAGTAGGAAACAGGCTAGACTGTTACTCAGTTCTAATTTTACTGTTGTTCTCAATCCCTTCTATGGGTATTGCAGAGGGAAACAGTAGAAGAATAAAGTTATTCTTGTTCTTGGCAGCATCCTCTAGAATAGAGATACCTCAATGTTACCTCATTACAAATTATTATTATTATTATTATTATTATTAAACAGAAAATTCAGTTATATCAGATCTCTTTTTAAATTTCTATCTTATGAAAACAAAATATGATGAACATAGGGATTTTTAGGTCTTTGGTGAATATCATTCAAATGTAATATAGATAGTAGCATTTAACTGTAATATTTGATAATTTCAGTATTTTTGTGATGTCTTAAAGAAAACTACCAAATGTCCAAATCTGCACATTTTTACTTGATTTTCTACGTGTATGATAAACACTGATACATTTTTGTGTCTTTATTAAAATAGTTGTATATCCTCTGCACTCAAGGCAGATTCTATGTTAACTACAAAAACTACAGAGCTTTTACTAAGGAAATCAGTCTTACAGAAAACTGTCCAATGTCAACAACATTATATTTTTTTATTTTATAGTTTGAGGAAATAAAAAATACAATTATTTTCATACCAAAATAGGGATTTTTTTCCTACAAAAATCTGCAGAATATGAAGGCAATAGGAACCTAACATCCTACTCTCTTCAGTTACCAGAGATACATTTTTAAATAAAATATTCTACACTCTAATAACACTAAACCATCACCTTTCTGTAAGGGGGTATCTTTAATAGATATATTGAAATAATTTGAAGTCAATAAAAGGACTGTCATTTTCTTTAGTGACTTTGGATCAGGCTCAAAACCATTTATTTCTACCATTTCATTTTTTCTCCCATTTTACATATCCAGTTTAACTTCAGAACATGATTGATTTCAGCTAACATTAGCCTTCAAAAGTGTTAGATATTTCAGATGCCTCTATAGTCAATTAAGACATCTGTCTGGGATATATATCGCAGAATGATTAGAGGTGCTTGTCTCTTGCCCCTAAATACTGCTGAAGCCTAGATAGGTATACGTTGCTAGATTTGTGACAAGTGAAAGTGTATTAAGTGAGTCCCAACCTGTCCATTTTAAGGTCTTCAGTGTATTTAGAAATTACATATCCAGATCCCCTAAACATGCATCCCAAATTTTGGATCTCCTCAGTAAATTGTACACTGATGATAGCTCTGAACTATTGAATGGGTAATCTGCTGTACATGCTAAAAAAGTACCTTATTATTTTTAAGGAAGGTCCTTTGATTAACATACTAGATAGAGACTCGAGCTATCCTTACATTCACAGACAGCTCCACTGAACAGGAAGAGTCTTTTGTTGGTCTTCTGTTTTTAAAGCAGAATGTTTTAAAAGAATTTCCCTTCCCTCTTTCCATTTCTTTTGACATAGAGCTCCTTACTAATTCAAATCCTTTGGCTTGTGGCATTTTTATTAGTGCCTATTAATTTAGAACTAATCACACTTGCTAACATATTATCATGAATAGTTGTATTGACATGTTCTCTGGTTTTTTCAGATATAATTTCAAAATTATTTTAAAATGTCTACATTTATTCATTAAAATTAAGATAAAAGTCTTCTTTTATACAATATATTTTCTGTTATTAAAGCACATAGCTAATGTACCTCAATTCCATAATAATACATGTCTTTTTTTTTTTTTCAGAGCCATAAAGATTAATACCTTTTCTTCTGGAATCATAGTAGCAAATTGCAAATTAGGTATGAAATGAAAAAATCCCAGTCCGGTGTGCAGACAGAATATGGACAATGCTAGGCATTCTTAGACAACATATCCACAAGAATAAAAAAGAAAAAAAAAAAAAGAAAAAAAAGAACTAGAATAAGCCAGAACACTTAAAGAAACAACCAAAGCTCATTGTAGTCACAGAAAGACTCTTATAAACCTCTGTAGACTTTGGATGTAGTGATTCTAGAAGGTTTCTTTGAAGGAGTGTCTTTTATTATCTCTTCTGTCAGACTTCTTTCTTTGAATCTTTAAAACTCCTTGCAGTCATACAGCTCCAATACCATTGTTTCCTCAGACCACATATTTCAAATCACTTGACTGTACTTGAAATATATAAACAAGAAATTTCACAGAAAAATGACAGAATCATAGAAAAGTCCAGGTTAGATGGGAACTCTGAGATCACACGTTCACCTCTCTGTTGAAAGGAGGCATTAAATTAGGTTATCCATGGCTCTGTCAAAACACTCTTGGATATTTCTAGTGAAGGAGACTCTACCACTCCTCTGGACAACTTATTGCAAGATTTCATTACTCCCACAGGAAAGATTATGTTTCTTATATCCAGATGGAATTTCCCCTGAAGAAACTTGTGTGTGTGTTGTCCCACCACCATGCATTCTTACAAAGGAAGTACCTCCATCTTTGCCGTAATGACATTTTAGGTTTTGGAAGACTGTGATTAGACTCACACGTGCTCCCCAGCCACCTCCTCTCCATCATGGTTGAACTCAAGTTCTTCAATATTTTGATGCATCATGTTCTCCAGTCCTCAAACCATCAGAGTGGTGGCCTTTCACTGGGCCCTTTCCAAGTTTTCAGTTTTTCCTCTCACTTGAACTGGGGGAAGCACAGCTGGACACATTATTCCAGGTGTGGCCTAAGAAGTTCCAAGTAGAGTGGACTAATCACACACCTTTATCTGCTGGATTTGCTCTTACAGATGCAGCCCAGGACATTTGCCTTCCTTGCTGCCCTACCACATGGCTAATTGATGTTCATCTTCCTGTCCACCAGGACCCCCAGAGGCATTTCAGCAGAACTACACCTCAGCCAGTATTGCCACTGGGGATTATTCCATCGCCTGTGCAGTACTTTTCACTTATCTTTGTTAAACCTCATAAAATTCTTGCTAGACCAATCTTCCAGCCCATTGAGGTGTCTCTATATAGTGGCTCTTCTCTCCAGTGTATCTCTCCTCCCAATCTGACGTTGTTTGCAGGCTTGATTAGGAGGCATTCAGTCCTGCCATCCAGATCATTTACAAAGATTTTGAATAGTATTGCACCTGGTATTGATCCCTTTATGGGGGCAAAGCTTTTCTGAGAATGTTGTTTTCTTCACAGCATGAGAAAAAAAGAAAGCAGAAATTATTTTATTCTGATAGAATAATGGCCCAACACAAAATCCAGGGCCATAAATGGGTACATCTACATTTTACATTTAGTGTGTTGGAGAGGTGTGTTCGGTGAGAATTTGCTTGTATCCATGCTTGGAGTCCTGCAGCATGCACCTGAGGGCACTACGGGTATGCTCAGAACCATTTGCCTCCCAGAGAACCAGAGCAGAAGTCATAGAGCAGGGAGGCACTTAAAGTACCCCACTTGCCATGTGGATGCAAGGTTCTCCCACAGCTCTTTCTACATGTGCATGGCTAGTGCTAGGACCAGCATCTCCTGCAAACTTCATTGCTAGTAATTACATGATGGGACAGGACATGCGGACCTGGAATCATAACAGACCATGTTAAATCAAATGTTTGTCCTTCCTTCCTTGCATTGCACCTGTCAATAATGTAGATGCATCCGATAAGGACTATAATTGGATTCAGTGTAATTTGATTGGGCTTCAAACACACAGAGTAATCCTGAGTAATAATCAGGAAATCTTGATTTTTTTCCCAGACTGTCTTAGATTCTCCCTCACAAAATACCTGATATTTGCACAGGTAGATAGATGGATTATAAACCATTTGATGTAGAACTAATGTAGCCCTGTAAATATAGTATTGCTGGCCACAGTGTCTAAGTTAACTCTTCAGGGCCTCAGGAGTAAAAATTGTCCAGACCAATCTTGGCCTGCCCTAGAGCTTTCGTTTAGCTTGTTTCACTGTAACAACTGTCTAACCATAAGTTGAATACTACCTAACTCAGCCTAGCTCTACCTGAATTTTCTGCAACTATTACACAACTTGTTATAATAATTTTGATAATATTCTGTAACTAATAGATCTTAATAGCAAGTAGGTTTTTTACAACCCTAGAATAAAAATGTAATGTAGAAAAGTACAAGTGTAAGATGATAGCAGAGGCCTTGAAAGTGTGGGCATAGGATAACACCTGAGGCTCCAAGCTTATAACATCTAAACAATTATCAAAACCTAGTCAATAACAGAATAAAGTCTTATGAGCTATGTAAAACTAGTTTTATGTATAACAAAGTGAACAAGGAAAAGCTGTCCAATATATGTAAAGCGTGCCATATATATTAATTTCAGATATAAAGTAGAGTTTAAATGAATGAAGAAAGATGTAAAAGATGTAACAAGATAACCCCATGTAAACCTCAGAGGGAGCAGGAACCAACCCCCATTAGAAATATACTCTCAGAAAAAAAATCAGTCAACTGGTGACTCACCTCAAAGTTCCCCATAACTTTTTCTTGAGAAAGGTTAGCCCTGTTAACCTCAGGATCCCACAGGCAGTGCAAGGGTAAGCACAAAACCAGAGAAAAGGAATAGCTACTAGGAAGTGTGTGTATAACAATTTTAACCATTTTATCAGTGAAAGTTTTCCCCTTTTTTTGTAATAATTAGATAATTTAGACTATAAATGTTACTATCATTGTTAGACTATTAATGCTAGTATCGTTGTAACTCAATAACAACTCTGGTTAGTGTGTTAAGGCTTCAATTAGACTAACAAATTTTAACTTTGTATATAAGGTATGTTTCTCAGTCCTCATTAATTGCAGTAAGTACAACACTTAAAAAGTTGATGTCCTGGTTTCAGCTGGGATAGAGTTAACTGTCTTCCTAGTAGCTGGTACAGTGCTATGTTTTGAGTTCAGTATGTGAAGAATGTTGATAACACTGATGTTTTCAGTTGTTGCTCAGTAGTGTTTAGACTAATGTCAAGGATTTTTCAGCTTCTCATGCCCAGCCAGTGAGAAAGCTGGAGGGGCACAAGAAGTTGGCACAGGACACAGCCAGGGCACCTGACCCAAACTGGCCAACGGTGTATTCCATACCATGTGACGTCCCATCCAGTTTAGGAACGGGGAAGTGGAGGGGGGCAGGGATTCACCGCTCGGGGACTGGCTGGGTGTCGGTCGGCGGGTGGTGAGCAATTGCACTGTGCATCATTTGTACATTCCAATCCTTTCATTATTGCTGTTGTCATTTTATTAGTGTTATCATTATCATTATTAGTTTCTTCTTTTCTGTTCTATTAAACCGTTCTTATCTCAACCCACGGGTTTTGCTTCTTTTCCCGATTTTCTCCCCCATCCCACTGAGTGGGGGGGAGTGAGTGAGCGGCTGCGTGGTGTTTAGTTGCTGGCTGGGGTTAAACCACGACAGTCCTGTATATCTAGTCTTTAGTGACATTTTTTATTATTTTATTAATTTAGTTTTATTAAAAACTGCCTATGACAACTGTGGGGTATTTTTTCATCCTTTTCAATTAAAACATTAAAGAACATTTTAGAAAAGACCTTGAATTGTTTTGGTGAAATAGAGACAATAGAATTCTTTGGGCTAGATCCATAGGGAAGGATTTATTAAGCAAATAGTTCCTCTAGGATTTACCCGAATACACAGGCATCCCAGCATTCAAACAATTACTACCTATTTGCTATATAACCCTGTAGGAGCCAAAAGACCTGTGGTCATAAAAATAAACATACTGAAATTCTCTAGGCATCTATAATTCTATTCCCAGGTAGTTACAGACATGCATATTAAAGAATCTTAAATTATAAATGGATGGATGGATATAGATGGATGAATACAGAAACTTTAGGAAGAACAGACCAGGAAGATGAGGAGAGGGAGTTGCCCTTGATGTGAGGGAAAAACAGCAGTCCATTGAACTGCCTTGGGATGGATGTTGAACAAGCTGAGAGCTTATGGGTCAAGATTAGAGGGCAGACCAGCTTGGGTGACATTGTGGTGGCTGTCAGCTACAGACTGCCTGATCAGGAAGAAGAAGCAGATGAGGCCGTCTTCAGACATTGGAAGAAGCCTCAAGTTCACAGGCCCTGGCCTTTGAGCGGGGGGCTTGAATCGCACTGAAACCAGCTGGAGCAACAAGGCACAAGTAACCCAGGAGTATTCTGGAGTCCATTGATGGCAACTTCCTAACACAGGTGATCAAGGATCCAATGAGATGAAATTCTCTGCTGGACCTCATACTTACAAATTAGGAAGAACTGACTGTGGATGTGAGGGCCAGGGGCAGCTTTGACTGCAGTGAACATGACATGGGGGAGTTCAAGATCCGAAGAGGTGGAAGCTAGGCAAAAAGCAGGATGACAGCCTTGGGCTTCAGAAGAACAGACTTTAGCCTGTTCAGGGGTGAATTCCATGGGAGAAGGTTCTGGAGACAACAGGCATCCAGGAAAGATGGTTGACTTTCAAGGATCACCTCCTCCAAGCTCAAGAATGGTCCATCCTGATGAGCAGAAAGCCAAGAAAAGGTGGAAGGAGACCTGCATGGATAAACAAGGAGCTCCTTTGAAATTCAAACATAAAAAGGAAGCATACAAGGAGTGTAAGTAGGGACAGGTGGCATAAGAAGTATCGAGATACTACCCGAGCATGCAGGGATGGGGTTAGGAAAGCCAAAGCCCATCTGGGGTTGAATCTGGAAAGGAACTTGCAGAGGTCATTTTCAAACATGTGAAGGAGAAGAAGCTGACTGGGAGTAGTTAGCAAGGATTTATGATTAGGAAATCATGCTGGACCAACCAGGTAGTCATCTACGGTGAGATGACTGGTTTGGTGGATGAGGGGAGAGCAGTGGATGCTATTTATGACTTCAGTAAGGCTTTCAACACTGCCTCCTGTAAAATACTCATAGATAAGCTGATGACAGGCTAGATAAGTGGTCAGTGAAGTAAGCTGAAAATCAGATGAGCTTCCAGTCTCAAATGGTAGTGGGCAACAGCGCAAAGACCAACTGGAGGCCAGTCACTAGTGGTGTACCCCAGGGACAATAGAGTTAATGTTTTCATTAATGACCTGGATAATGGGAAAGAGTGCACCCTCAGCAAGTTTGCAGATGATGTAGCACTGGCACAACTGTTTGATACACCAAATGGTTGTGCTGCCTTTCAGAGGAAGCTTGGCAGGCTGAAAAATAGGCCAACAGGAACCTCATGAAATTCAATAGGCAGGGAAATGCCCGATCCTGCACCTAAGGAGGAATAACCCCAAGCACAAGTAGACACTGGGGACAAGCTGTCTGGAAATCAACTTCACAGAAGGCCCTGGGGGTTCTTGTGGACAGCAAGGTGACCATAAGCCAGCAGTGTGCCCTTGCAGAAAAAAAACGTCAACAGCCTCCTGGGCTGCACTAGGCAGACCATTGCCAGCAGGTCAAGGGAGGTGATCCTTCCCCTCTGTTCAGCCCTGGTGAAACACATCTGGAGTGCTGTGTCCATTTCTGGGCTCCCCAATACAAGAAAGACATGGACATACTGGAGTAAGTCCAAAGAAGGGCCACAAAGATGATTAAGGGACTGGGGTATCTGACATAAAAGGAAAGGCTGAGACAGTGAGGTCTGTTTAGCCTGGAGACAGAAGGCTCAGGGGAGAGTCTTATCAATGTGTATAAACATCTGATGAGGGGCAATAAAGAAGGTGGTGTCAGACTCATCATTCGTGCCCAGTGACAGGATGAGAGGCAATGGGCATATATGAAAACACAGGAAATTCTATTTAACTGTAAGCAAAAAAAAATTTATTGTAAGTGTGATTGAACTCTGGAATACGCTTGCCCCAAGAGGTTGTAGACCTTGGAGATTAATACCTCCATCATTGGAGATATTCAAAACCCAGCTGGACATGTACCTGAGCCCCCTGCACTTGGTGGCCCTGCTTTGAGCAGGTAGGTTGGACTAGAAGACCTCCAGAGGCTTCCAGCCTCAACTGTTCTGTGATTCTGCAATTCTGCAAATACTTGTCTCATTCTTCATATACTGAGATTAAAAACTGAAGTGTTCCTCTACCACTCTAACAATTTGTAATTTGTGTTTTCATTACATAAAATATTACATATGCAATGTCCCTAATATTTTTCTCATTAGCTCAAAAATTAAAATCTTTACCAGGGTTATCAGAAGCTTACATTTAATTCTGTCTTCTTGTAGCCTTTTAAAACACACTCCTCTATTTCCTAACAGTATCCTTGCAGTGAGTTACAGAGCACTCTGATGTGGTGTTTCATTTAAATATTTTGCAGAAGATCTTTAACTTCCACATACAATTAAAACTCAGTTTGGTGAGAAGGAATAAACTACCTCTATAGCTAGTAACTACGGCATTATCACAAAGAATATGCATAGGTCAATGCTGCCACCATATATTTATTAATTAATTGATCTTTATGTTTTCCTTGAAGAAACAGCTAAAAGACTTTCACCCTGTGTGGAGATACCTCAGTATACCCCTTAAATTAGCTAAGCTGCCACATCCTCCATTTCTTAGGTGTGCTCTGTGACAGAGGACTCCAGGGGTCCCCAAAAAATTTTAAGGCTCTGGATCATAGAATTATAGAACAGTTTGGGTTGGAAGGAACCTTTAAAGGTCATGTAGTCCAACTTCCACTGCAGTGAGAAGGGACATCTTCAACTAGATCAGGTTGCTCAGAGCCCCATCCAACCTGACCTTGAATGTTTCCAGGGATGGGGCATCTACCACCTCTCTGGGCAACCTGTTGCTGTGTTTCACCACCCTCATCATAAAGGCTGCAATAAGGTCTCTCCAGAGCCCTCTCTTCTCCATGCTGAACAGCCCCAACTCTTTCAGCCTGTCTTCATAGGACAGGTGTTCTGTCTCTCTGATCATTTTCGTGGCCCTCCTCTGGACCCAATTCAACAGATCCATGTGTTTCTTGTGCTGGGGACCCCAGATGTAGATGAAGTACTCCAGGTGGTGTCTCACCAGAGTAGAGGGGCAGAATTACCTCCCCTGACCTGCTGGCCGTGCTTCTTTCGAAGCAGCCCAGGATACAGTTGGCTTTCTGGGCTGTGAGCGTACATTGCTGGCTCATGTCCAGCTTTTCAACCACCAGCACCCCCAAGATCTTCTCCACAAGGCTGCTCTCAATCCCTGCATCCCCCAGCCTGTATTGATACCTGGGGTTGCCCCAATCCAGGTGCAGGACCTTGCACTTGGTCTTGTTGAGATCCACATGGGCCCATTTCTTGAGCTTGTAATATCATGTGGATATCACATGGATATCACAAGGTTGCAAGGAACTCAAGAAATAAAAAAACAATCTCAACTTTGACAACATCCGACTCTCGCATTTCTTTCTCTCTAACGTTTTCCAACCAAAACACTGGAGAACTATAGATCTGTGCCTAACACTTGCTTAGGACCAAATGGATTTGGGGATGATCAGCTGTGGAAAGATTGAGGAGATAGAAGCCAAAGGAGTTTCAGAGGGAGATGCTAAGGCTACCCTGTATTTTACTTAGAACAGCATAATTTCAATATTATGCAGCATAATTTGAAACCTTTGTAACAATATTTCATGGCATTCAGTAACACTGGCAAAAAAAAAAAAAGTGTCATGATAACTAACATGCCAAAATTTAATGCAGCCTGGACCACAACTAACATAAAAGAGGAAAAGTTTATTCCTAGCCTTGTATGGAATAAAACGACTAGTCTCATCCTTGAGGTTATAATGCTGTAGACAGAAGGTTCATGTGGTTATACTGATTTCTTTCTTTTTTCAAGATACAGATTTTTCTTTTTAGAAAAATTTATTTTATTGTATGTTTTATTGTCATATGTGTATATGATGATATATTTCTCCCATGAATGTTTTACTGATATCATTATTCCATGACAGATTAAGTGAAATTCAGTTCCAAATTAAAACATTTATATTTTGCTCTCTAAATGTAGATTACTCTATATGTCCAAACTCCCATGAGAGTCAACATAGAGCTACCAATAGAAACTGCAGAAATACTCACCTTAATGTCTTTAAACTGAAATACCCCCTCCCTGGAAATGTTCAAGGCCAGATTGGATGGGGCTTTGAGCAACCTGGTCTAGTGGAAGGTGTCCTTGCCCATGGCAGGGGGGGTTGGAACTAGATAATCTTGAAGGTCCCTTCCAGCCCAAACCATTCTATGATTCTATGAATCTATGATAGATTAGACACCTATATTTGCTCAACCAAATTGCTCTCTAAGATCTATTGACTGTCTTGATTAGATTTTCATTGACATAATGGAGACTAGACACGTATCTCACCTGTGTGAGATATGTAACCGAGTGAGCTTATCAAAGGTAAACCTGGGGATTAATGCCTCCTGTGTGGATGTACAATGTGTGTTCTTCATTTCCCTATTTTTGAATTTTTAGTAAGACTTTGTACTAGACTTACTGTACTGTCAAATCATGGATTTTGTGCTATTGAAAGCTTTTTATCTGAATTTTTTATGGAGCCTTTTTTGTTTTGAATAAAATAATCAAATTCTCTGTATTTGACTAAAACTGACTCTTGTACTCTGACTTTAGGTTTGCAATATTTCCTCCATACATACCTTCTTGTTCTGAACTTGGAGAGTTGTAGTCTCCTAAGTGTTAATCAGAAGATAAGAAATGGAAACAAAGACCACAAAACATATTTCCTTAACATGTTTGTCTTTTTCAGTCCAGTTTATTTTTGTTGTACTTCCATTAAAGAAGATTTGCCCTATTCTTCCTCTGGAAAAAATAAACTACTTTCTAAACATGTACTTCTTACCTGAAAGCAGAAGCAAATGATCTATCGAAAGAAAAAGAAAAAAAAAAAAAAGAAGAGAGGAAAAAAAGTATCTCCTTTATTTATTCATGGGTCAAACTAAGCTTTTCTTTAAAATCTTTCCATATCTTTAATACAAAAGGATGTTTTATACCAGTTCAGCTACGTGACTCTAACAAGTGCCACCTGGCTGTGGAATATTGTTACTGGTGTTTTTGTTACTAAAAAGGTGGAAGGAGAAAAGCCTCTCTCTTACAATAATTTGATTTTCAATTTGAGGGTTAAGCTAGTTAATGGGAAGTCCTGGACAATGCTGAAAATAAAAAGGGCAAATGGACATGAATATTAAAAGGCTTCAACATATAATGCTGGTAGTACTACTGTATTCTGGTGGCTCACTAAAAAGATTAAGTAACAAACTTTAGGTTGAGTTAAAATCCATTTACATAATATCTGATTCTAATATCTGTGCATGGTTATTTATAAAAGTTTAAGACCTTGCTGTTTTCTTATTAGGCACTTCATAACCCATGTATTTGAGATTTATTTTTAAGCTATACTTCTTCCAGACATGTATTTTGTGAATACATCCTTACTGAATGATCCAGTAATAAGAGGCAACTGAGTAATGGGTGTATTTTATTTTCCAGCAGACTACAATTCTGAAGCAAGCTGCCTCTTGACATTTAATAGACTAGCACTCAGATGAAGGACTGATTGTTCATTGCATAAAACATAGGTTGATTTCTCTCCAATTATATTTTGGGTATTCTAACATTTACAATGTAACTTTAAAAACTTTTAGCACATTGTGAATTCAGAATTATGTCACATACAATAAAGATGTGGATCTGCTCTAGATCGCAGAGTACCTATTATTTCATTAAGCTGACTATTTTTTCTGTCAGGTTGAAATGTAGTTTAACAGCTTTTATTTTGTAAAACAAACTTGCTTGATAAAGGTACACAATAAACACAGAATTCTGGGATTCCAGATTTCAAAGAGCAATTGCATCAAACTTTATTGATATATGTGATGGCTTGCAATATTCCAAAATGTGAGATATACAGATAATAATCCTCAATTTTTTTTCTTTTTTTCTTTTTTTTTTTTCCTTTTTTTCTTATTACAATCAGAGCTTTTATGTCCAGACTTCCCTATAGGGTACCATACCTTATCTATCATGGGCTTATACTGCAAAAGAACTTTAAAAAATTAGAAAGGAGGACTAAATCAACAAACTATAACCCTAATTTTTAAGACATGACTCATAATTTTCAAAAAGGGATGATTAAAGTCAAGTTCCTAAGTTTATGTTCAAGGCCAATTAAATTAATAGGAACTTCTAAGAGTTTTATTTTCAGGAACACTTACCACCTAAATAGGTGTAAAAAAGATGATTTTACATGGATTTTAAGACTTTTTGTTTTAATTTGGTTAAGATGTGCAAAGTAACAATGTGTAAAGTGAGTACATATTGATTTTTGTCCCCGGTACATCTTATGTGCAAGGTGTTTCATACTCCAAAGCTAGTTGATTAATTTAGGTAACTGAGAAGTTTATGAGGGTTTTTTTATTTTATTTATTTATGATTGCTGCTCTTCCTACCTTGGTTACAGAGAAGGCTGTGATTTGACATGGATTTCTTTTGGCCACAGTTAAGTGGTAAGCAGCCTCCAAACCCTCCACACAGCCTTCCCTCTGTACCACCAGGTGTGCCAGTAGGATTTTTTGTGGGCTCCAGAATTCCCAGGTGAAGGAACTGGTCTTCATGAAAATAATTTGGAGAGGAAGAAAAAAGGGAAACAAAAAGTATTTTTAAATGGAGCCAATTCCCTAATCTCATTCCCCACAGATAGATGTATCAGTGGAAATAACTGGGGTGGGAAGTGCCAGGGCAGCTGTAAATGGCAGCAATAGAACTGGTTAAAGAAACCTATGACAAACCATATCCTGACTGTAAAAGGTTCAGCCCTTTGTGGCAGCCAACTGATTGCTTACTTCCCATGATATTTCAGTCTTCTAACAGAGGAGTCTATACTATAACCTTTACTTGGGCTAAGTAGTAGTTATTAACCCAAGCTTTCATACTGAAGTGCTATTGAAGTTGGTGAGAATATTTGCGTCAGTAAATGCCACATGGGTGCGTTAAGGATTATGGCACTAGACTCTCTTCCATTTGTTCATAAGCTGCTCAGTCAGCTGACATTTCTGGCATATAAATGCCACTGGATCTCAGGGGTTTGTTTTGTTTTCATTTACTAAAGACATTCAAGTAGATACATCCAAGACAAACAAAATTAAAAGAAAATGTGAAAAAGCCAGTTAGTCATTCACCTTACCCTGTCAGCAGCACTAGAAATAATAAACACTAGTATTAAAAGGCAATAGCACTAGGAGTTATCAAGTAGTATAAGACATCTATCTACTTATTTTAAATAATGCATTATCTTTAGAGTGCTCCACTCAAAGGAAGGGGAATACTCAAGAAGGGCTCCTCCAGAATCACATGAGAAAGGAGACAACATACAGTTTACTCTGGATGAGACTTTTTAAGAATGAGATTTCTTAAGATATGGATGGTAGAATCTTAATGAATTCAAAGGTTTTTATCATAGAATAATGAAACATTTCAAATTTTCCTAGTGCTTTAGATTATTTTGCCTCCATGGCCAGAGGATAGACGAATTTAAACAGATGACTAACTTTTATTGACCTAACACTGGGAAGAAGTGCTGAATGCTTGCCTCTTGCAGTTACTGGCCATATAATAGGGCTTGGTGTAAGATTTCAAAGCACTTTCCATAGACGATAGCTTAGCCTTACTCTGCTGCCTCACAGAATTGATTCACTTTTTCATCCTCTCTTATTTTATCACATAAAGGATAACAAGGAGAACATTCTTTTTTCAAGGATTCTCTGTTCTTGTTACAGGCAAAAAAATTATGCTGGCCACATCCTTAGAGTTGGCCCGTTTGGACTTAGCTATGCTGGATATTGTTGACAATTTATGGTGAATGAACCATTCTTAGAGGTAGATTCTTGTTGGTTTAATCTGAATTGTGCTTCCTGAAGCCCAGATCAGTTATTAATCAGATTCAAGTAATCCTGGACAATGAATCTGGTATGCATCAGAGCCACTAGGAGAGGAGGGGGAGAAGGGCAGGAAAGAAATTCTGGCAAGCAAAAAAGGCCAAAGAAAGATGAAGGGCTGTAATCATGTGGGAAATAAATGCTAGGAATAAAAGGGCATTGTTGGTAGAAGAGAAATATTATTAGAAACTGGGTATCAAATAAGTTAATATTTTTAATAAATCTATTATTAAGCTTATTATTTAGCCTAGAAATTAAAGAGTAGAGAAAATATACTAGCAGTATCTCAGTGACAATGGTGTGGTGGAAGGATATAAATTGAAAGGAAGGAAGGATGAAGGGGATACAAATATTACTTTAATGATAAACTTCAATTTACTTTAACAATTGTGCTGGTTTTGGCTGGAGTAGAGTTAATTTTCTTCATAGTAGCTAGTATGGGGTTAGGTTTTGGATTTGTGCTGGAAACAGTGTTGATAACACAGGGATGTTTTAGTTACTGCTGAGCAGTGCTTACACAGAGCCAAGGCCCTTTCTGCTTCTCATCCCACCCCACCAGCAAATAGGCTGGGGGTGCACAAGAGGTTGGGAGGGGACACAGCTGGGACAGCTGACCCCAACTGACCCAAGGGATATTCCAGACCATGTGATGTCATGCTCAGCATGTAAAGCTGGGGGAAGAAGAAGGAAGGGGGGGATGTTCAGAGTGATGGCGTTTGTCTTCCCAAGTAACCGTTACGCGTGATGGAGCCCTGCTTTCCTGGAGATGGCTGAACACCTGCCTGCTGATGGGAAGTGGTGAATGAATTCCTTGGTTTGCTTTGCTTGCATGTGCAGCTTTTGCTTTGCCTATTAAAGTGCCTTTATCTCAGCCCATGAGTTTTCTCACTTTTACTCTTTCAATTCTCTCCCCCATCCCACTGTGGAGTGAGTGAGCAGCTGTGTGGTGCTTAGTTGCCGGCTGGGGTTAAACCGCGACAATGATAAACTTCAATTTGTTCACGAAATAACTTATATGACTGGGTAATCTATCACAGCAGATGACTCAAGGAGCAGGAGGTCTTTCCCAGTTAAATGCTCTGATGTGATGAGTACAGAAGAAAGGGAACATGAACAACATATGAACAGAAAAACAAAGGTCCTATGACCAGCTTTGAAACACGTTTATGTGCCTTATTAGGCAAGCAATCTCATTGCACCAGACCTTCTGTACCTGTACAAACTTTAAAATTATTAGATTAGATGAAAGAGAACATTGTCACTTCTTTTCCTATTTTAATGCAACTTAAATGAGAGAAAAAAAGCTCAATTACAGTTCAAGTTGTAATTAAGGAGAATATATGCTTCTGAATACGTTGTAAATAATTACGGGAATCACAACATAGTTCAAAAAGAACGGGAGGAAAAATTACACTTAATTTTATAAGCTTTTTAATAAGATTTTGAAAACTGTTAGCTTTTCTGGCACATTTGGAATAAGCTTTTATAATTTTATTTTTTTACCATCACAGGATGCATAATACTCCTGTAATTTTTTTAAATAACATGGATGTTTAGATTACTTGCAAAGCCCATATATGTAAGAGATCAAATACACTTGCCATTTAAAGCCTGAGTTCATGAGTTTGGGGGCAAGGATATAACTCTTACACATATTTGTCAGCAAACCCTGTTGCACATTACCATAGATCTCTTTTCTTTCGTTTCAATTTAGAACCATTCTGCTTTGAAAATCAAAAGGAAATTTTTTCTGGTTTTTTTTTTTTTTTTCGAGGGTGGTGAGAAAATAGTCTCTAACTGCTTCTGATATACACATAAGTTACATCTTTCTCATAAAAGTGTCACCAACAGAATAGATTCAACCGCTGTGTTCAATCTATTAGGAATATAATACAATTTCTTTTGCTTTCTTTTTCTAAGCACCAGATGCCAGGAACAGTTGAGTTTCTTAAGAGGCCACTCACAGTTTCTATCTCTCTTGGGACATAACAACCTGGCTGATCCTCTAACCTGAGTCTGATCCAGCTCCTCCTGAGGACAAGTGCACTGTTACAGAATACAGCAGGAAGCAACCTAAACAGCAGAGATGAAGAACAGGTTTGAGGGAGGCAGAAACCAAACCAGGCTAGACCACAGAGGCATTAATTAAAGAAGTGCTAAGATTTCACTGAAGTCTTTGTTTTTGAGCCAGAGCAACCTGAGACAGGGGGGGGGGGGGGGGGGGGGCAGGCAGGGTGCTGCTGCTTTCTAGTCTTGTAGCATGCGCTGTATTGCCAGTAGTGCCTCATGGAGTCCTCTCAGCAGTGCTCCTACTTAATTCTTTGCTAAGGTGAGGTCTCTATCAGTTCTTCATCACAGGATGCAAAGGATAGTCATCTATAATTCACTTATTTCCCTTTTATCACCTGCAGTCTCCCCACTTCTCAGGGCATTTGCTATGGTGTCAAGGAGACCAATCACTCCAAATTCAGTGTAGTTCCTTTCTACCTACAGGTCTCGATTTTATTCTGGATGAACACTACCAAAAGCAGTGAAATGTTTGTCACAGCAAAACTTGTTGTATTCAGAAAGGAAGTTGGGATTTGACACACTTTTTGCTCTTCAGAAATTAGCTCTTAGCTGAACTGAAAAAAAGACATGAATTCAAAAAACAATGAAGATCAATACAGGAGACCTTTCTCTCTCTGAAGCACCATAGGCAAAAATTGACAGCTGAAATTAAATAAGTTCTTATCAGCGGTCACCAGGGAAATCAAGACAAGGCTTCAGAAATGGAAACAATATGTTTCTAACAACCGTAAATAAATTTCCTTAGAAAGAGATTAAAATAGAGAATCCAACTGACTTCAAGAGATATTTTACTTTGTTTATGGGCAGCAAGTGATAAAATAGAAAAATATGATTACCATATAACTGAAAAAGACAAGTGTGGTGAGACAGATACCCTTTCTGATCTTTGAAGTATTCTCTGTTTGAATATGCTACAGTAAAATTATGGAACCGATAAAAGGAGCTGGTTTATCCAAATGACTCATCACTTCGCATCATTTTTTCTTTGCTTTTTAAGATGGAAGATCTGTTAGAATTTATTGATATATTTATTGTTATTAATGTATATAAATTTCATATCAAAGACCATAAGAATTTGTTAAGAAGCAGTCCCATTTTCAGTATAGATTTGCTTGGTACTTAACACTAGCAAATTATGCCTTGCTGGGAATAGGAGATAGGAAGTTTCTGGTGAGCTACTATATAATAATTGATTGTACTTTTATAAAGTGAACACAATTTACCCGCAGTTCTAAGATTACTAGACTTAGTTATTTAGTTAGTATCTTTTGTTGATCAAAACTGCTTACAGTTATTGCTGCCAATATACGAACCCATTGTTTAAACCTGAAAATCTAAACACTATATTTCTAATGAGAATTTTATCACCAGTGTGAGATCCTCTATACCAAGTTTATGCTTGTGTCTTTTCGGTAATTTCTTTTTTAATCAATGAAGTTTATTTCTGTGTAAAGACTTTCAGAGATTCAAAATTAGAAAACATACTTCATTAGATTTTTAAGTAGACCGAGTAAATTAGTAAAATGGATTTTGATCCAGTATTAATCTTGATCTTCTTGATCATATGCAAACAAGAATTGTACAACAACATAGAGGTTGAAGTTTTTATTTTGCTAGTTGTATATGTTAGAAGTAATTAATTACACAGCACCAGCAGTGGCTTTTCCATCTTAAAACTACTCAATGATTGTGTAACATGCTAGTGCTGTGTTTTAGAAAGTTATTAAATTCTTGAAAGCAAAACCACCTTCATTCAAGATCCACCAGTGAGAAGAGACCATAATCAGATAAGTGGAAATTCATCATATAGAAAATTCCAATCATCTTCCTATCTATTCTTTTTCATGTCCAAATACATGATTCTACATACTTTATTTCCTTTAGATGCAACTCACTAACAGGGTATTTCACCTTTCATAATATCGCATGTATCATCACAGCAGTACTATATAGTGGGCAGTATCATCATATTCAGTTCGCACACAAAGAGATAAAGAGATAAATGATGTCCCAACTGCTACACTTCTATTAGGTAAGGCTTTATAAATTGAAAGCAAAACTTTCATCCAGTTGTCTAAAATGATAATGTCTTTTCAATTCAACAGTATGCTCAGAAACATAGAAATTATACCAGAGCTTAATTTGCTTATTGACCTATGAAACAAATGCATGAAGACCAGTATTTTAAATTTAAAGGAAGAACTATTTTCTCTTTCATTCTTTTTAATAATAATATTTTCAATATTTTGTTCCATTACCAATTGAAGAGTTTTCACAGGTTGCTTGAGGAAGTTGACTGTAAAGATTCCTCAATTTTTCATGCTTTGAGAAAGACATAAAAACCTGTTTGCTTGAAACTGGCAAATAAGAATTGCAACTACACTAGGGAAAAAAAAAAAAAAGAAAAAATAAATGCTGCTGCATGGAGTAAAGCAAAATGAAGAAAAGATAAACTGTTTAAGTTACAAAACAGCCAAGATATCACCTATCAAAAAGAAGAAAATACTTCAACAAAAATAGAGATGCGAATGTGGATGTTCCAAAAGGATTTCACTTGGTGGAATTTGCCATCATGAAAATCAATATAAGATACAAACTGAGTTTTATTTGGTTTCATTTAGGATTGAATAACCATTGAAAAGCGGATGTGAAAATACAATCTGAAAACCAAGCTACCTGCTAAACATCGAATAACCTGTCATAGTACCATCATCAAGAACTATAACAGTCCTGCAGATAAAAAGAAAAGAAACATAAAGGTGTCAAGAGATAGAAATGAGAGATAAGGCAGTCTGGAGATTTTGATAACAATGAAACACTGCAGAACATGTAAAGCCAGTACACCATTCCAGGAGCAAGCGTCAGAGAAAGATAGGAGTATTTCCAAAATGAAAGAGGGAAAGTTTGTATATGTTACACTACAACATGGCTTATAAAATACATTGACAATAGCTGCAGACAGTTATATCATCAAGACTTAGTCCAGTTCAAGTTCTGAATCTCACTTCCCTTTCTCTTTTTTCCTGTGAAGATCATAATTATTCAAAATCGAAGTTTTGAATGCTAGGCCATTATAAACAGGGCAAAGCTAAACTCAGATATGCAGACAGACCTACCTTGATCAGCATTCAGAGTGTTGTATGTTCTGTAACTTCTTTGTAGATAAGTAACCATGGTATATGACAGCTGTCTATCTGGCACTCAGCTTGAAAGCTGAACGGAGAAAAAAAAATCACTAAAAAAGAACACACAACAAGCAGCAACTTCCTCCCACCCCCAATAAACGAATCAGAATATAAAATCCTGTGCAGCCATAACACCATTATTTATTCTGTTCCTAGTAAACCTCCCCAGTTACATAATTTTTTTATAGCTTTGTCTTGGCATGATGTTGAACTTCTTTTCTGATTTTGGTATTCCTGAGCTTTTGGAGTCTTCACAGCTGCCATATTTAGTCCTACTCCTTAGGGTGCTCTGATTTTCTTATTGGAGTAATTATTACTTCTTTCTTCATCCATAAAAGAAATAAACCCTTGAGATGCTTGGATTTACACCTTACTTAAATGCCTTAACTGGACACATAATTAATTACTTAGTAGACTTAAGATATACTAAACAGTATAAATTGCATTAACCATATTGCTCATAATAGTCCCTACATATTAGGACAATCAAACTAGGAGATATACAAATATCAAAAGGTAGACACTCCAGGCTTCAAAGAGCTCACAGAGTAAATTCATGGATCAAGGACAGGCTAAAAAAGAGCCACCAAACACACGGGGGGGGGGGGGGAGGGGGGGGGGGAGGCATTAAATTAATCCAGATTTTTACTTTTGTGCTGCTATGAAAATTTTCCATCTCTGTTGCTTGTTTTGTCCTCATTATCCATCCACCAGCTCTCAGCTGAGGAGCTAGTTGTTCCCCCCCAACTTTTGGGAGGGAACTTTTAGGACTTTTTAGTATTAGTTGGGACTTTTCCCAACTAATTTGCTGATTATGTTTCTTTTTATGAAGGCAAATATGACAAAACCAACTGAGAAGAATGACTTCAAAAGGTGTCGTTTATGACTTTCACAACTTACAGTACAATAGAAATAAGACAATTCAGCTTTAGTTTAGAATAAGACAGAGCACGAATCCAGAGCTGAATTCGGAGATTAGTTCAATTCTCTAGATGTTTGAATTCAAAGTATCAAAAACTAGGTCCCAACAGCTGATGAATACTAATTTCTTCATTGGGAAGTAGTAAATTAAGACTAAATCTTCCTTATTATTATAGATTTTACAGAGACACTGATAAATCTTTTTGATGTATTGGGCATTGAAAAAACAGAATAATCACTTAAAAGTTCTAGTCAAATAATTGATCAATATTTTCTTTTTCTTGTTTGAAAAAATTAATGAGTGTTGCACTCAAAATCTTGTTATGGGCATGAAAAGAACACATTTTATTTGAGAAGCCAAGAATTTATTCTTAGTCAATTAAAATAATTCTAGCAGTCTAATCAAAATACAACAGTTATAAAAATACAACAGAGCATCACAGCAAGTTATCAGAGTACAAAGCTGTCTGCCAGAAGCTTGACTCTGTCCACAGGGGACCTCTAGGTTGGTCTATGTGCCCTTTCATTCAGTGATTCCCAGGCATTCAGGTTTTCTATCATATACTTTGTTAACTTTAAAACCAATTTTACTGTGGACACTACCAGGTGTGATTTGCAGTTTGTGATTTCTGTTTGCAGACTAGGACTTTTTAGCCCTGTAGCCCAGCAAATACATGATTGCCACTGTTAGTAACAAGCTGTGTACTGACTTTGTGGGGCCTCAGGACTGAGTCTTGCAAAGTTTACTTTGCTTCAGCCTGCCTGGAACTTTGTTTTTATTTGATTTGTCTGTAACAGCAACTTTTCCAGTGACTGGGGCTGTGCCCAATTTCTTTTTCTTTTACTTTTACTTTTACTTTTGCTTTTACTTATGTTTTTATAGTGTAACTGTAGTTTTTATATGGATAGAAGTGCAAGCATGGGATGATAAGAGACAGAACACTGGCTCCAGACCTCAGGGCTATAAACAACTCAGAGAAATACAGACATGAGAACTGTTTTTAGGGTTTGTCTGTAAGGACAACAATGAAAAACAAAACAATATACATAAAATGCACCATATGTATGATATGGTTGCAGATCAATGAAGAAAGATCAAGCTACAAAGTAGGTTTAACAAAGACATAAAAATAGCCCTAGGTAAATCCTGGAGAGAGGAGGAAGAAACCGTCATCATTAACACTATACTCTTCCAGATGAAGGACTTAGGACGCTGATGACTTGCCATATCGCACTCCAGATTGAAGCCATTTACATCAGGATAGAGAGGAGCAGTGGAAAGATGGACATAACTCCAGAAAAAGGGCTAGGTAGTAGGATGTGTGTATAACAATTTAAGCTATTATAAAAGAGAAATTTTTTTCCATAATGGTAGTACACTTTATTTTCTTTTTCTGTAATAACTAAATCTGGACTAATAAAAATTTGTGATTAGGCTGTTAAGATTTCAACTGCATGAACAATAAATTTTTGGCTGCATATATAAATTGTCTGCCCGTAATAAGATTTCAATACTAGGGAATAGCCTCTGGTATCATTCTGTGTCCACTCATCCAGACCACTTTTTATTCAGAGACACTTTAATCTGCACAGAATAGCTACGTGTTATCCCTATAATCTAAAGCAAAATTTTTAAAAGTTACCTGATCATCAGACAATTGCTAACATACCTAAAACAAGATAAAATAACTCAGGCCAAGACAAGCACAAAGTCCTGAGTCTACTAAACCTGGGACCCTCCACTTGCAATGGCAATAACCATATTTACTGGGCTACAGAAAATGACTGGATAAAGTGAAAAAAACACAGAAGGAGAGATGAATTAGTAAAAGTAATTAATAAGGAGAAATAGAAGAGCAGGGGTGAAGGGTGTGAGGGATAGATGTAATGTGAGGGTGAGATGAAGAAACAGTGAAGAGGCCTGAAAGTAGCTATGACACAGGAAAGACTGGTTTTAGTGCATTAAACCCCACCATTACTTCAAAATACTATTACAGAAGTCAGTGAAGAAGAGGGCACCATTTTTCATTCTGAATTTGCAGTCTTCAAGTGAGGGTGTCACCAAGTTGCTATCTTCATAACTGCCACCTTTGCCATTTTAGAAAAACTTACCATTTACTAGCCTACTTATCATTGTTTTATATAAAAGATCTGTTTGTTGAAATATGAGCTAGTCACAGCTAAAGTGAGACCGGAAGTTTAATTCTTTTATCCCCACAGTGTGTAAGGTATCTTGGACTGAGGTTTTGGTTCAGGTGCATTCCTTGCACCTGTCCAAAGAAGAAGGAATTCAAGGTAAGCAAACTGAAATAACTAAATTGCAAGGTGACCAATTAATTCTTAGCCATATGAAGCACACTGATTCTCCAAAGGCTATGGAAGATATGTAGATTTATTCCAATCTATATATTAAAAGGATATTTTCATCATAGTAAAACCTACCTAAATGAATGCTAGCTTTCCTGCACTTTTCAAGTGTAGCTCAATATACAAAAGAGCTCCTAGTTAACAGTAGGAGCTGAGCCCTTCTTTTCTATTCCACTGAAGAGATATATAGTTCTTTGTAGTGATAAATCATTTCATATCTACTCAGAAGAACTTCACAACCTTTTTAACTTAATTTAAAAAATCAATATAAAAAGCCAACTGTAGGTGCAAATACTGGAATTGATGTGTCACCAGAAAAGAAAGTAAATGAAGGCAAGATGCCACTAAAAGGAGTCAAGGTGTTACCAATGAATATTAAAGGCTCAGGCCTGACATCATTGAGACTTATCTCAGCTTTTTATCAGCTGAGGGTCTGACCATGAACTGTAAAGCAACACAGGGCCAGATTCAGCCAGATTCAGCCTACCTATATTATCTGAGATAGAACAACGCATAAAAGCAGTCTCCTAGCTCCAGCAGGATCTCCTGAGAGAGCCATGCTCTCTCCACAGCTGATCAACAGGATCTGTTGGAGAAGTTACTTTGCTCCGCACACATCTCTACCTGCATTTCCAAATGATGTTTCAGCTAACAGAGCCAGGCAACAGAAAACATGAGTCGCATCAAAATACTCTATCAGGAATAGATGCCAAGTACTTTTCTGAGCAGACAGGACCAGTGGAGCAAATGTAAAATTCTTTCCTACGGCAACGTAGTAGTAATAGTACCTTAAGTACCTAATGTAACAGAGTTGAGACATCAAGTCTTGCCTGTCCTGAGAAGCCTTAAACCCATGGCTCTGCCTTCTGAGAAACTGTCTGAACTTCCAAACTGTTGAGCAGCCTGGGGCTAAGCTCTTAGCTTCCTGATGAAAAAGGAATACTTTTTAGTAACCAAATGCAGCATTACAGAAGTCATATAGGGAAGAAGCAAAAAGAAGCCTGATTGCTGTATGACAAGGTCTCTGCTAAGATTTAAGATCCTTCTTCGTTTCTGGTCAATATTCCCAATGGCAATCATATATTTTATCCAACTACCTTTAAATGTAAGATGCATAAATAGTCTTTGACGTAGAGTTCAGACTCACAGTCCCTTCCACCTCCTCACCCGCCTAGTTAAGTGACACTGCAGCTCAATAAGGCATCCATTTTGGGAAGTGCAAAATCAAGTTTTCTGGTCTTAATCAATTAAATAACTAGCCACATGTAAATAGGAAAACCTAGATATAATGATTAAACAAATAGAATAGCACAATCAAGGGCAAATTAAGAGTAGCCCATTCCAGGATTTTTTCCAGCTGACACTGTTCATTGGATTTGTCCCAAATTCACAAATTTCATTGCTTAACCCTTTTTTTTTATATTGAGTGCATTGTTTAACCCTTTTTTTTTGCTTGAGCATAATAATTATATACCTCATTACAAATAAAAAATGATAAGAATGACATATAGATATTATACCTTTTATTTGGATTTTAGTTTGTTGGGTTTTTTTACAATGATCCCTACAAATGTAAGAACTTGTTTTGACATATGTGAGTATATTTACAAAATGTCACATACTTTGTACAGAGAAATGTTAGATTAAAGATTAGGCAACAATATGGAAAGGGAAAAGTTACCTTTTTTCAATATAATTATCAATTAAAGGAGGTGTAGTATAGAGGTGTATTTCAATGGGTAACATGCTTAGATTCCAATAGCCTTCTCTTAATATAACATTTTAAACAAATTTGTCTGTACTATACCATGCACTCATGTGATGGGTTAACCATGGCTGGATGCCAGGTGCCCACCAGAGCTGTTCTATCACTCCCCCTCCTTCTCAACTGGACAGGGGAGAGAAAATATAACAAAGAGCTTGTGGGTCGAGATAAGGATAGGAGAGATCACTCACCAATTACCGTCACGGGCAAAACAGACTCAGTTTGGGGAAAAATTAACTTGATTTATTACAAATCAACCGGAGTAGGGTAATGAGAAATAAAACCAAATCTCAGAACACCTTCCCTCCACCCCTCCCTTCTTCCCGGGCACAACTTCACTCCCGGATTCTCTACCACCCCCCCAGCGGCACAGGGGGACGGGGATGGGGTTTACGGTCAGTTCATCACACGTTATTTTCTGCCGCTTCATCCTCCTCAGGGGGAGGACTCATCACACTCTTCCCCTGCTCCAGCGTGGGGTCCCACCCACGGAAGACAGTCCTCCACGAACTTCTCCAACGTGGGTCCTTCCCACGGGCTGCAGTTCTTCACGAACTGCTCCAGCATGGGTCCTTTCCACGGTGTGCAGTCCTTCAGGCACAGACTGCTCCAGCGTGAGCCCCCCACGGGGTCACAAGTCCTGCCAGAAAACCTGCTCCGTGGGCTCCTCTCTCCACAGATCCGCAGGTCCTGCCAGGAGCCTGCTCCAGCGCGGGGTTCCCACGGGGTCACAGCCTCCTTCGGGAACCCACCTGCTCCGGCGTGGGGTCCTCCACGGGCTGCAGGTGGATATCTGCTCCACCGTGGACCTCCATGGACTGCAGGGGGACAGCCTGCCTCACCATGGTCTTCACCACGGGCTGCAGGGGAATCTCTGCTCCGGCGCCTGGAGCATCTCCTCCCCCTCATTCTTCACTGACCTTGGTGTCCGCAGGGTTGTTTCTCTTACATGTTCTCACTCCTCTCTCCGGCTGCCGAATACCGCCGTCCCAACTTTTTTTCCTTCTTAAAAATGTTATCACAGAGGCGTTACCACTATCGCTGATTGGCTCGGCCTTGGCCGGCGGCGGGTCTGTCTTAGAGCCGGCTGGTATGGGCTCTGTCGAACACAGGGGAAGCTTCCAGCAGCTTCTTACAGAAGCCACCCCTGTAACCCCACCCGCTACCAAAACCTTGCCACACAAAACCAATACAACTCAATGAGTAATTTACAATATATATTCAATATATATCTGCCTTTTCACTTAACTGGAATGTGCACAATGCATTAAATTATTTTTTTTATTTCTTGGACTTCTTTCGTGCTCAAAACCATGAATTTAATTTTCTTGAATTCCAGCTACAGAAATTACATTGAACATCTCAAACTCATAGCACAGTTTGGGTGGAGGATTTTGTGTCTGCTTTTGCATTTTTGAGGTGATTTCTTGGTGACCCCAAGCTCACCCTGTTCTGTTCCTATTAGAACTGGTTATACTTCTGAATCAGCACTGTCCTAAAAAGCTACAAACAATCAGTTTGTAACTATGGATTCATTCATATCCCTGGTTTGCCTGATTAGAACAAGGAACCTTGAACCTCAGTCTCTCAAACCAATGGGGGAAATAGCAGGCATAAGCTTTTGTCTTGACAAACTTGTATTTTCTAATAAAATACATTTACTTATTATACTGATATCTGCTTATGATACTTATGGCTACTAACTTTAATTCTAAATGCAAGCTTCTGCTTGAAACATCTTCTTTATCAGGATGATGTTTTTGACCAGGAAGCAGGATCCTGAAGAATCAGAACTAAAAGAAATAACCAACTTTTAGGGTTAAAAACATCAATAAAGAGTCTCTACTGTAAAATATTAATTGTTCAGACAACAGAAGAGACTTAAAGGAAAACAAAAAAACCCTGGAAATTAAAACTGAATCTAAAATACTGTTTTATATATAGTGTGACAGTTATTCTTGGAACCCTGACATAATAGGCTTCAGCACTTCAAGACAATCTTATCAGACTATATGATAGAATTCTGTGTGCAAATAGACTAAACTCTGATAATCTATCTAACATGAATTCCTCATTCCAATGAAGCGGCTTTCAACACTTTTAAAGAAATTGAAAGATTTACTTTTGCAAAGACTCGAACCGCAAAAGTTATTCTTATTTCAGTAGAAGTTCCATGGACTGAATATTTTAGGATTATATCCTAAAAGCCAGATTTAATATTCAATAACTTCTACTTACTCCAGTAGCTTTTTTCAGGCTAACATCTTTTTCAAACTGTATTTAATGCAGAGCAGCTCTTTTCATGGTGGTCTGTAAAAACAGATTGTTTCCTCTTCTAATTAGATTTTCATTTGCATGAAAAGGGTATCTTTGATTAGAAGCATTTACAGCTTATTTTTTACCACAGTATTCTGTGAAATCATAATAATTTTCATAGCAATAATTTGTGTTATCACAAACAGATGATTATTAATTCAAGTAGAGATGATGAGCTGCTAAGATCCTGTTTTCATTCAAGGTTCTTGGACATATGGAAAATAAGAAAATGGGTTATATAAAACTGCACAGCATCAGTAGATACTGCACTGAGAGCACTGAAGACCAATGTTTAGCTGCAGAGCAGGTGTCATTACTTTTAGTTGCTCACACACAGACATACCAGTAGGTGTTTCAGCCTTGTTTTGGAAGAAGTACATCTGAGAGAGACTGAGAAGGTTGTTGATTTTCTTTGTTCACCAAGAAAGGGTGACACAGAGGCCAGTTATTGTAGGAGAATGACATAGCTTCTTCTGAAAAACATTTGATGAATCACTGTATAGCTTGAGAAAAGAAAAACTAATATAATTTATTGGGAGAGAAATATCAAAACACTTTTATTTAGAAATACTAATTTGCTACAGTACAGATGCATCTTGCAACTCTTTAGAGAATGCTTTGTTTGTAAACAGGATAAACATTTTATTTAATCTCTTTTTAAAAAAACCTTTTTCATCTTCCTTCACACAATGTTGTCAACCACCTTAAATGTAAATGGGATCTTTATTTTTTAACAACTCATCATCTGTTCAGCCTGAATTTGTAATCATCTGTCTGTGGTAATACAAATTCTTGATATAGCTTGCAATTTTAAACTAACTTATACATTTTGCACTATTGAAAGATATTTTCATTGTAGTACCCGGATTCTGGGATTTTGACCCCTTTTTGATCAAACATTTTGATTAAATATGTTTACCCTTGAAGTCATCTTGTAAGACAAAGATGTTTCCAGAAGCTCCCAAGGAATAGAACAGTGGATTTAGATGAATTATGTTAGCAAAGGTCTCAAAGTATATCATATTGCATCAAATGACTAACATTATTATCATCCATGAATCATATCACGATTTTCACAGAAAGAGATCCTGTAACTAATTAAATAAGGACCTACACTCATTTGTACTTTTTCATTTGTACTCTGATTTTAAAAAGTAGTTATTCCCATTAGAATTACAGAGCCACCACATTTCATAAAAGTGCTACTACCCATGGAGGGCCAAGCTGTAAAAGCCTTCAAGTATGGAATATTTCCTGTTCATAGAAGCATACCGGCACACAATCAAAAGCAATTAATTTGTGGCAGCTTTACAAGTCACTGTTCATCAGGTGAGTTACAACAGACCATATGTGCACACTTAGCTCACCCTAACTGGTGAGGTAAAGTGCATTAGTTTAAACTAATTTCATGGGGGTATAAATTTTACCTTACCTTTTGGCAAGGTTAAGATGACATGTAGTCCATTGCAGTGATACAGCAGCTGTCTGCTATCTTGTTGGAAGGCTGTAATTCAGTCTGGATTGATCCAGATAAAGCTCTTAGACTATCAGGTTTGACTTCTGTAAAATGTAATTTTTATTGATCTCAGTGATTGAAAATTATAAATCATATATTTAAAAAAATATCCACTCCTTAATCAAAGAGTCAGCAAGAGGAAGCTTTACCATTTTCTACTAATTTAATTTATTTAATTGCATCCTCCCTTTATCAAAAATGTGCCTTTTATTTCTAGTTTCACTAGATTTTATAATTTCAAGCTATGATTCTTCTTATACCTTTCTCTATCAGATTAAAAAAAACAACAAATCACTGGAATTTTCAGTACATTAAGATACTTACGCACCATTTTTAGTTTCTCTGAAGACTGCCTTGTGATACATGTAATTTCTATGACAGCATGAGCCTTGGTGAAGGAAATCACTATCAGAAATGTTTTTTAATTCATCCTTCAAATCTGCATTTGTGATATACATCTTCAGCTCTCTTCATCATCATTAAGTATTTTTGATATGTTATTAAATACTGGCTATAAACATCAACCTGCTACAATATCATTCTAAACACAGTTTCACAGTACAACAGTGAAGACAGATAGATATAAATTGTTTTTTCAGTATATTTGTAACTTGCAAGCTTTTCAACAAATAAGGAACATGACCACACAATTTCCTTTTCTTCCTGTCCTCATTTTTTCTGTTTTCCTACTTTTCGAACTAACAGGATCTTGTTATATGCTGCTTCAAAGCAGATTATGAATACAGCTACTGGTGAAACTGTATGGAACTATATCTTCCCCTACTTTTACCTGTTACACCTGGTACACCCAATATGAGCTTTCAGATTCCATAATAATATAAATAACAGCAGATATTAATCAGTCTAGGCACACTAATTAACTTGAGATTTTTCACCTTGTGAGATTTCTGTTAAAATATTACAGTTTTCTAGTCTACTCCTATTTTCAGGCCAGGGTCTTACAATTAATCAGAATAAGCAGAATTTTATTCCTAAATTACTAATACAAACAAAGGAGTCAGAATATGGACTTGTAAGCAATATTGCATTGTTCCTGAATGAAGTACCATGAAATTCCTTCCAAACTGAACAAGAACAGCTTCATTTCTTTGTGGTATTCCATTACCTAAAATACAAGTTTCTACAGTAGATCGAAGATGGTAAGAATGCACATAGCGCATACAAATATGGTTCTAATTATAACCAAATTATGTGTGAGTTCAGAGAACTGCCTGGCTGAGGACTGTAACCAAAGAACAACTGCTGTTCTCTCCTACAGCTGGCTCTTCCAGGCAGTTAAAAGTCTTGTTAATTCTTGCTTAATCTCCTGTTTTTATTATGGCTGTGCTTCCCCTCAGGATGATAGCAATGGACTGAGTATGCATAAACACCATGTTACTTTTCTTCATTGTACAATGTATACTTACATCCAGCTCAATAAATGTTCATATACTTAATATAAGTGTACTCTGGCACATACTTAAGAAAAAGCATGTTATGAGACATGAGACCTTTTCCTACAGCAACAGAACAAGTGTACAACATGTAGGTAATAACTTTTTTTTGCTTTATTGAGATGCAATGAATTCTAACATCAACAGCTTCACGACAAGTTCACTACTTCACTAATTATGACTTTTGTTTTTTCATTGCTCTATACACTTGTCAATGACCAATAAAGAAAACTGTAGCATCAGAGTGCCATTTTATTGACTTGTGAGCTTTCAGAGCTCTACTGAATATTTAAAATGTAGATTATCTTATACTTTAGATACTTGATATATCCATGAATTGCTTTATAATACAGTAAATTATTTAGCAGAGTATCTAGAGTTCTGAAAACAAATTGCCATTTTTTAAAACAACCTTGCCTTCCAGTGTCAAGGGACTTAAGTAAAGGTAAGCGTCACTAGAGAAAGAATCTTGTAAACCACCGGGTTTTTTTTAAATTTTAATGTTTTTCAGGCATCACACTGAATAAATCAACAAAAGAAATCAATTTTAGCTCTTCCCCTTACAAAATCCTGTGGTATTCTCAAGAAGTGTGAGAAAATGCCTAATGGTGTCATTATATAAAACACCTGGATACCTAAATATGAATGTCATCACATATCTTTGTATTAAATACTAAGATAACAGACCTCTAAAGATTCTACAGAGAGATTGATGACCTACAAGTAGGCATGAGCTATATATTATAGGGATTTTTTTTTTTTTTTAGAATTTGAGTTGCAGGTTGAAATTATTTCAGAAACTGAGCTTGGAAAGTAGTGAATAGTCTATCCCTAATACAGTTCAATTCAAATGACATTCTTGATATGCACTGGTTTCAGCTGAAAGCTAAGCACATACTTAAGTGTCCTATTGAGTGGAACAAGACTACTAAGTACAATACAAATGATACTTAGCACATCACAGAATTCATCTTTTTGTAACACAGAAGATAACTATAATATTGAAGCATTGGCAGTCATGTTAACTGAAAACAATTTACAGATACTCTGAGGAATTGGTTATGGAAATTACATAAAGGATCTTGCTTTAGGTCTCTGCAAAACACACGCCTCAGAAAAAAGATCATTACGTGTAGGCAAAGTAGAATCAATAGTACAATAAACCCTGCAACAATATCAAGTTTTATGTTTGGAAGAAATTACTCAGAAATAAAAAATAAATGCAACACCAAAGATAATATTTTCTAAACAACAAAAAAAAAGCCATCTCAAATATTTTATAAATTTCTGTGTATTTAGATGTCCTGTCATTTTTTAGTATTTCAAAATTTTATCAGTTGAGTGGGTCCTAGTAAAGAAAAAACAATTTCCTAATATTAATGACCATAATGACCAAGCTGAGAGAGTTTGGGTATTCAGCCTGGAGAATAGAAGGCTCTGGGGAGACCTTATAGCAGCCGTCCAGTACCTAAAGGGGGCCTACAAGAAAGCTGGAGAGGGACTTTTTACAAGGGCAGGTAGTGATAGGACAAGGGGTAAAGGGTTTAAACTGAAAGAGGGTAGATTGAGATTAGATGTAAGGAAGTAGTTCTTCACTGTGAGGGTGGTGAGGCACTGGAACAGATTGCCCAGAGAGGTTGTGGATGCCCCATCCCTGGAAGTGTTCAAGGCCAGGTTGGATGGGGCTTTGAGCAACCTGGTCTAGTGGAAGGCGTCCCTGCCCATGGCGGGGGGGTGGAACTAGATGATCTTTAAGGGCCCTTCCAACCCAAACTATTTTATGATTCCATGATTCTATAAGAACATGGAATTTGGTTCTTTTGCATGAAAACTGTACAATATATTATTTGCATGAATTAATAACCCTTCTTAAAAGTTTCAGTCAGCCATTCACACAGTCCTTACGCACATAATAAATTAATTAGCCAAACTAACCAAAGATGAAGTAATAACAATGAACAGGGAATAATTCATCAATGGTATATGAAGTATCAAGTTTTCATCTGAACTGTTCAGCAAAGAGAAGAAAGGATATTCAGTGACATTAGGCTATTTAAGCAAACAATCCTCAAACACAGATTACAGGAGATTTTTTCTCTGCAGTTAACAATTCATCCTGTTTTACTTAACATTAACTTTTTCTTAACAGAACTATTAACCTTAAAAAAGAGAAAACTACAGACATAATGAAAGGTCTTTATATAGAGACTGTATGTTGATTCAATTCACAGAACATGCTGCTAGCAAACAGACACTCCAAAGGTAGCTAGTTCCATGCTTATATTTTTAATGTCCTTAAAGCTACTGGAGGTTACCAGCTGTGACCTTTAATTACAGTACTTCTGCCTGGATTTCTGAAAAAGCAGTTATTTATTTAAAGGTTGTCCCTACAATTATACTGTCTTGCATCAGACTTATTAGCTCTATGGATCATTTCCTCGTGCAGTAGAAGGCCTCCTTTTAATTTAAAACTTATTGGCTACTTTGAAAGTCCTTTAAACAAATAATAATTTATGATATTCTTTTTTATGCAGGTTGGTCTATTGATTTCATAAACTACTAAGACCTGGCTAAGCAAGCCTTCGAGAAAGGAGGAAGGAGGTATATTTCCACAGAGCCTTTAAAAGACTGTTGAATTAAACATGTTCCAGCAGTAAAGAAGCAGATAATGTAATGGTTGGACAGAGATCCCCATTCAAGGAGTTTCTTGGTTCTCAAGAAAGAAAAGTTAATCTTCCTCTTGACTTTTTATGAAGTGGATGTCTCTTTTTACTAGAATGCATGTATGCATATACTTGTGTACAATGTAGTGTATCTGATATCAAACAACACTTGACCTATATGAATAACAGATGCAAGAAGAAAAATAAGCAATCAGTTGATTAGTTTCACATGTGTAAAGCGTGCAAGGAAATCAGATGTATCTCAGTTTCATCTAAAGACTGAAAATATTTATTTCAGTGAAATTTGTATCATATTCACTAACTTTTGAAATAAACACAACAAGGTATTATAAGGTAAATTTCTTCAGTTAAACAAATCTTAAGAAATGTCCATTTGATAAGAAGTTATCATAGTAGTAGTTCTATGATTTATGTCTGGTAACATTAAAGAATGTGATCTATGCTTTTCTTACAATTATGCTGTTATGCTTCAGCTAACGATATAATGAGACTACAGTACAGCTTTATTAGGTACCTATCTAGAATTATTTCCATATAAAACATATTGATCCATCAAAGATGTACTCCTGGAAAATACACAGTTGACTGAGTTGGCCATATTCAGTATGCTAATTAATATTTTCTTTCCTCTGACTTTGTGAATCTCTGTGTTTGTACTCTCCAGATAAAGAAAAAAGGTCAGTTAGCATTTGATCTAAGTCAGAAAAAAAAATCAAGTGCATGTCTGAAGTCTTCAAAAGGCATCTTCAAACTATTTAAAAGGACCATTTTATATTCCAGATTTTTGATGAGTCATTCATATTTTTAAGATGAGCAACAAAAATCCATCATCTTTGCAAATGGAAGTTTTTGAGTTCCTAGCTGAAATTTCCCATTGAAGAAATATTTTGCAATTAAAGAACCTGTGAATTTAGACGTTAGTCCTTTTTAAACACTTTCCAAAGATGAAAGTATGGGCTTTGTAGCACCTACTTATGTGAAAAAAATTTCACATGAGAAATTTATCAAATCAAAGAAACTATGTTGGCTGCCCAACGAAAATCTTCTAAATATCCTGCATTTGGCAAGCCACAGGATGTTACTGAAGATACAGATGACGTTTTACAAGAGAAATACAATTCTTGAGTCTTCAGATAAAACCTGAAAAACTGCAAGCATAATTGAACATAATAATATTGCTTATTAGCTCAGAACTGACAAGGTACTTACCAGCATATGGACCTGAAATTAATTCACTTCATGCGCATAACATGGGGTAAATCCATCCTAAAAAGGAAAGTGAATGTGAAGATTGTTCCCTACTAAGGAATGTTTCTTATCCTTCTATTTGCTGCCTTTTTTCATGGTGTTTTCTAAGTTTTCATTCTCCAATTTCACTTTCCTTTGACTTAATTTTCTTTTGATCCTATTAACTAACCCTGAAGACATCTATGACAACCCTACCTCCTATTGAACTTTAAAAAGTTAAACTAAGTATTTATCAGCCTACACCTTGATTACTTTTTGAGTTTCCTGCACCCATTTCTTTGGTTTACCTTCTCCAATTGCACAGTAAATTTTTGAAGAGAAACAGGGTTTTTTTCCCACTCTGTTTTATGACAGAGAACATCTGTATGATTGTGATGAGGCCTTTCGGTACAATCATAAGATAAATAATATAATTCACAATAACAGAAAGATATTAAGAATATGACTTTAAATACTCTTTATGCATTTTCCTCTGCTTTCAGTTTATGAGCTTCATGTACTGTGTCAAGCAAAATTTACACTATATTCTGCAAGACGAAGATAATTCATTTCCTTACATGAGTAAAATGATGGCAAAGTAAACTACTTCAGTCATAAGAATAGCTGATGCGAAAGGAGGTATTGCTCTGCATTTTAGATGGCATGTTATGGTATGGTGTACTTTTTTTTTTTTTTTTAATAGATGTCTTTCTGGTTGCAGTGTGCTAAAATGAAGTAGGTACAAATAAATAAAAATTAAAAACCTTGGACTTAAATAGTAATTTATTATGAATGACTGAATGGATCTTGAATAAATGTCTTGTCTCAAGGATATGTATATCAACAGCTAGGTATTTATGCATGTACATACATAGAAACCTTAATAGGTCGACCTATACCTACATACCTGCTTGTGGTAGCAGCCTTTTTGCTATTCCAGACTATAAAGTTCTGTAGGCATATTTCAATGAATTTAGGTAATTAGCTGTTAAATCATTAAAAAGCCCACACTGGTATTCTGAAGACATCAGAATGGAATTCTGGTTCCATTCTAGCAATAACACTGGTCTGTTTAGTGAGTGATGTTTTTAGGAAAAGAGTGAGGATGGTTCTTCCCTCAGGGTATTATTGATGAAAAGAGCTCTAAGATGCCTAGTTATTATTATCACTTTAGCTTCATCAGGTAGAATCCATCCCACATAGATAAAAAAAACCAAAAAGTATTAATTTACTTATGTGGTTCTCTGGGATGTTCTGAGAGTTTTTCAACATTGCTCCATTTTTGCATAGAAATTCATGCGTTTCATTAGAGCATTGCTATAACTACAGTCCCACTAAAAATCTCAGCTATTGCAAAGGACAGATATTTGACCTTTATCTCAGTAATATTTTACCTTTAGCCCCTGTAATATTTCTTAATTGCTCCACAGTTATGTCTCAGGAACTAATATGTCTTTATTCTGTTAGTGTTACATTGTTCACTAGTTTAATCTTATAAAGATAATTATACAATTCCTATGATCAGTGGATTCGAGCATCTTCTGTATTTTAGATATAGTTTCTTAATCTCTGCAAAAGCTCACACTCAGCTGACATTCATTACCTGATATAATACTATGTTTATTTTTAATTACAAATCAATGGACCCACAAACTGCTATGCACTCTGGAAACTAGTAGATTTGTCTGAATTCTCAGTCATTACTTCTGTAAAAGGAATACATCAATTTCTATTCAAGAAACAGAGCAAAGAGGTATCATGAAATGTACATTTAAAGAAATCTCTGTTGAACTCACTTCACTTTCTACTGCAAAGGTACTTCTAAAACACATTTGTTTGTGCTAAATTAGCAAAGTTACCCACAGCTACCATTCCTACATAAGATATCATCTGAATCCTGAACTAATGAACTTAGCCTCTTGAGTAAATTCAATCCAGTGGTGTTACAGCAGGTAAATTGTTCCAAAAAATATAGATTGTAGTAAACACCCAACATTCTTGGACACATGCAGAAACACAAAAACCTCTATCGCTAATGCTATTATGTGAAAATTTAGGAGCAATTTAAGAATTTAAAATATGCCTTATGAAAACCTTGATGGGTGTTGTGGTTTAACCCCAGCTGGCAACTAAGCACCACACAGCCACTTGCTCATTCCCCATGGTGGGATGGGGGAGAGAATCAGAAGGGTAAGCGTGAGGCAACACGTTGGTTGAGATAACAACAGTTTAACAGGTAAAGCAAAAGCTGCGCACACAAGCAAAACAAACCAAGGAATTCATTCACCACTTCCCATCAGCAGGCAGGTGTTCGGCCATCTCCAGGAAAGCAGGGCTCCATCACGCGTAACGGTTACTTGGGAAGACAAACGCCATCTGTATACGGATGGGTTAAAAAATGAGATTTTGGTCCGTGGATGAACACTGGCGGAGAGGTAGATAGCCAAGGAAAACGCAGCCAGCACAGAAAATGGATGGTTTGTTGCCTGTTGCTTGGAATGCTGACCATGGAGATAAGAGAGCTGAGCAACACTGGGGGAGGACGGGCAGCAGGCTGTTGCACAGCACAGCTGTGTGCATGATTGGCGCGTGACTGCTGGATGATGACAATATGCCGCATGTACAAAGCCCATGAACCAATAGACAGGGTGGCTATGGCTCGTGCAGCGCGCCTGGCCATCGAGCGCATGCATCATAGGCTCCCTATGTTACAACCGAGGCGTGTTTTGGCACCCGCTGGCCATGTGTGCTGAAACCCGTTCCTCTGCAAATGTATAAATACCGGGATTTTTCCGAAGAGCATTGGGCTGGTGTATGGCGAGGCCACCATTGCCTCCGTGGGGATGCCCACGTAAAGCTGACACCTACCAATTGCTGGGCTGAGCTTGCGGCACAAGACGGCACAAGAACGTACGGATGGTCCATCTTCCTCACAGTCCTCAGGTCGGTATGTTAATTTGCTTTACAAGATACCCTTAGCATAACTCACATCCGTAGTTAATAAATGCTTGCTTTTTCCCCTGATAGTCAGTGTGTGTGTGTTCACCTTCTCGGGAATCCTCAAAACCACCCTAAAATACCATCACTCTGAACATCCCCCCCTTCTTTCTTCTTCCCCCAGCTTTACATGCTGAGCATGACGTCCTATGGTCTGGAATATCCCTTTGGTCAGTTGGGGTCAGCTGTCCCAGCTGTGTCCCCTCCCACCTTCTTGTGCACCCCCAGCCTACTCGCTGGTGGGGTGGGGTGAGGAGCAGAAAAGGCCTTCGCTCTGTGTAAACACTGCTCAGCAGTAAATAAAACATCCCTGTGTTATCAACGCTGTTTTGTCCAAACCTCCCCTGATGCAGCTTTGAACCGTTCCCACAGATCCTGTCACTGGATACCAGGGAGAAGAGATCAGCACCCTCTCCACTTCCCCTCCTCAGGAAGCTGTAGAGAGCAATAAGGTCGTGCCTCAGTCTCCTTCTCTCCAAACTAGACAAACCCAGTGTCCTTAGCCACTCCTCACAGGACATTCCTTCCAGCCCCATCACCAGCTTTGTTGTCCTCCTCTGGACGCATTCAAGTACCTTCTTAAATTGTGGGGTGCAATTTACAGGATTGCATTCCCCACAGTACAGGAATGCAATTAGTACAGCTATAGCTAATTGTTTCAGGATGTGCTGTGTCAGAATTCATTTGCCTTGCATGGCCCTTTGCAGAGAGCATTGTCTTAAAATGCACTGGCTACCAGTTCGGTTTCAAGCGTAATTCAAAGCATAGGTTTTAGCTCATAAATCCCACGTTGCTTGAAATCCTTGCTGTTTAAAGACTGTCTTTTTTCTCAAAGCCCACTGAACAGGGGGACACTCATGGCAAGGGAATTCTTCTCTGCCTGCTGATGTATGAGATCCATGTTTGGACACATGCAAGAGTCTCTCTTGTCATACTCAGCTTGCGTCAAAATATTCAGATTCTTTAAATAAATAGACAGTATGGCAGCTTTCTGCACTCATTGCACCAGTTTTGCAAACTAATTAACATGTATGTGCTAGAAGATTGTTTTTCATAGTTTTTTTTATTAATTAAAACAAAAAAGAATTTCCTTTGTATCTGAAAAACATCATCAGTAATTTCATCACACCGGCATTCTCAGGTGGTTTCAGGTGGGCATATAAAAAGCAAAATCTTCAGTCCTTCTTTGCAGCTATCTTACAGGTGCACAGGGATTCTTAAAGACAGTTGCCTTTTAGTGTCAGATGGCCACCTGGGCAGCCACCTCCTTACCCATATCAGCATTATCAGCAACAACCTTACTCTTCACTAAATGTCTGCAGAGTTCATTTAAAAACTCAGCAACCTTTATTCGCACTCCTGGAGAGTAAATCATATCCCTATAGACAGCAGTGCCACTAACTGCATCATGCTGACCCACCAGTATTTAATCTCTTATAGCTTTTTCAGTGTCTGGGCTGATTTGGCACCTTCTCTAATTAAAATTCCAAAATGGAAGCTCAGTTAATGCCAGCTGTGGTTATTTTCTTTCCTAGGAGGCGGACATCCATTTTGTAAGTAGCTAGACTGACATCACCAGCTTCATGTTCAGAGCCCACCCACACAGTGCATCTGATGCTCAGTGTATTGGGTTTGCATGGCAAGGTTTTGGTAGTGGGGAGATTACATGGGTGGGGTCTGTGAGAAGCTGCTAGAAGCTTCCCCTATGCCCGATAGAGCTAATGCCAGCCGGCTCCAAGACAGACCCGCCGCTGGCCAAGGCCAAGCCAATCAGCGATGGTGGTAGCATCTCTGGGATAACATATTTAAGAAGGGAACAAAAAGTTGTGGCAGACACAGAAAGTGCAGCTGGAGAGAAGAGCGAGAACATGTAAGAGAAACAACCCTGCAGACCCCCAAGTCAGTGAAGAAGGAGGGGGAGGAGGTGCTCCAGGCGCCAGAGCAGAGATTCCCCTGCAGCCCGTGGTGAAGACCATGGTGAGGCAGGCTGTCCCCCTGTAGCCCATGGAGGTCCACGGTGGAGCAGATATCCACCTGCAGCCCGGGGAGGACCCCACGCCGCAGCAGGTGGGTGCCCGAAGGAGGCTGTGACCCCGTGGGAAGCCCACGCTAGAGCAGGCTCCTGGCATGACCTGCAGATCTGTGGACAGAGGAGCCCACACTGGAGCAGGTTTTTTCTGGCAGGACTTGTGACCCTGTGGAAAGGACCCATGTTGGAGCAGTCTGTGCCTGAAAGACTGCAGCCCGTGGAAGGGACCCACGCTGGAGCAGTTAGTGAAGAACTGCAGGCCGCGGGAAGGACTCACATTGAAGTTCATGGAGGACTGTCTCCCATGGGAGGGACCCCACACTGGAGCAGGGGAAGAGTGAGGATTCCTCCCCCTGAGGAGGAAGGAGCAGCAGAGACAACATGTGATGAACTGACCGCAACCCCCATTCCCTGTCCCCCTGCGCCCCTGGGGGGATAGGTAGAGAATCCAGGAGTGAAACTGTGCCCGGGAAGAAGGGAGGGGTGGGGGGAAGGTGTTTTAAGATTTGGGTTTATTCCTTATTATGCTACTCTGATTTGATTGGCAATAAATTAAATTAATTTTCCCTAAGTAGAGTCTGTTTTGCCCATGATGGTAATTGGTTGAGTGATCTCTCCCCGTCCTTGTCTCAACCCACAAGACTTTCTTTATATTTTCTCTCCCCTGTCCAGCTGAGGGGGGGAGTGATAGAGTGGCTCTGGTGGGCACATGGTGTCCATCCAGGGTCAACCCACCACACTCAGCCAGCTGGTGGAGGGCTGGATCTGCTGGTCATGACTATGTGGAGCTGGACTCCAGAAGGCTACTGGTGGGTGAACCCCCCTTAACACATCTCTCAGGCTCCACCCTTCATGCTTTGATGTCATCAAATGTATGAAACCGTGAAGTTCACGGTCAGGTCTTTTGAATTCAGATTGTAGAAAACTATCGTTCAAGAAATGTAGGTTTCCTTGTCCACTTCATATGCTGGATTCCATGGCATCCATAAGCCAGAAAAAGCTGTATCTCCTATATCTCTATGGTATAGTTCTACAGCCCCCATACTCCCTACCAGCTGAAGCCCTGACAGAAGAATTATCCCCTGCATCAATAAACCATGTATGAAGAACTGCAGAGCAGAAATAAGTAACGCAACATCAGGTGGAGTGCCATGAGTTTCTGCTACAGTTTGGAACCATCAGAGTAGGCAAATGTTTCTGGAGGCATGAGTAGATCAAAGGGTTACTACGAGCCATGAATGTGATACAGACAAATGCATTCTTGCATGTCAGGCAAGATATTTCCATAGGAAAGGCAAGCATTGTGCAAATCCCTGATGAGAACTCACCTGTACCATATGGACATTCCTCATTCCTCAAGTTCAAGAAAGATAAATTCCATCTGGGATTAAAGCAAACAAAGACTAAGCAGTTGATTAGGGGCATGGAGGGCATACAGAAGAGGATGACAACTAGAAGGAGCAAGACAAAGGCTGAAGGCTACCATCACTTCCAAGAAAGGTATGAAGAATGAAGGCCAGAGGAGGAAAAGAGCTATTGAAGTGCAAGGAAAAATACAGTAAGGAACACAAAACAATTCAGGACTTCTTTCCAAGAAGAAGACTTCACCATAAGCAGCATGCTCTCAATGTGTCTGCGAAGTTCATGCAGAGGGAACCAAACCCCTTTCTTTCACCTCTGGCATCACCACAACCAAATGAATGTATATGGTATAAATGTCCTTATTTACATAGTCTGAATGTACACACCAAGACAACCAGAATAGTACCTTCCTTACTCTTTTAGTACTCAAAATACTAAACCCTAAAGGAAAAGGAGATTTACCATGGTTTTAGATAAGATCTGAACATCTTCCCACAAAATGAGGTAGGCAAATGGGATGGAGGGCTATAAGCTGTTCAGGAGGGATAGGCAGGGCAGGCAAGGTGGAGGAGTTGCACTGTATGTAAGGGAGGGGTTTGCCTGTACAGCCCTTACAGTTAGGGATGATGTGGCTGAGAGCCTCTGAGTGAGGATTAGGGGGATGGAAGACGAAGCAGATATTGTCATGGGTGCCTACTATCAATTGCCCAGCCAAGACGATTGCACTGATGAGTTATCCTATAGGCAATTAGGAGAAATTAGGAGAAATCTCTGGATTGGTGGCCCTTGTCCTTATGGGAGATTTCAACTTCCCAGACATCAACTGGGAATACCATACTGCTGTGACAAGCAAGTGTGGGAAATTCCTGAATTTTGTTGAGGACAATTTCTTGTCCCAAGTACTCAGTGACCAACTAGGAAAGATGGCCTCCTAGACTTATTTGTGAATAGAGAAGGACTCATGGGGGATGCGATGGTATATTGCTGTCTTGGCCACAGTGATCATGAAATGGTTGAGTTTAAAGTTTTCAGTGTAATGAGAAAAAAGGTCAGCAGAGTTGCTACACTAGATTTCAAGAGAGCAAACTGTAAACTACTCAGGGAGCTACTTAGCAGTGCCCCCTGGGAATCTGTCGCTCACTCGCTTCCCCCCCACCCAGTGGGATGGGGGAGGGAATCGGAAAAAAAAAAAGTAAAACTTGTGGGTTGAGATAAGAACAGTTTAATAGAACAGAAAAGAAGAAACTTATAATGATAATGGTAACACTAATAAAATGACAATAATAATAATAAAAGGATTGGAATATGCAAGCGATGCACAATGCAATTGCTCACCACCCACCAACCGACACCCAGTTAGTCCCCAAGCAGCGATCCCACCACCTCCACTCCCCAGTTTATATACTAGATGTGACGTCACATGGTATGGAATACCCCATTGGCCACTTTTGGTCAGCTGTCCTGACTGTGTCCCCTCCCAATTTCTTGCACCCCTCCAGCCTTCTTGCTGGCTGGGCATGAGAAGCTGAAAAATTCTTGACTTTAGACTAAACATTACTTAGCAGCAACTGAAAACATCAGTGTGTTATCAACATTCTTCTCATACCAAACTCAAAATCATAGCACTGTACCAGCTACTAGGAAGACAATTAACTCTATCCCAGCTGAAACCAGGACAGAGGTCCACCCCGGAGAGCAGCTGGAGAGCAGTGCAGGTCCCTGGCCCATCCAGGAGACAGGGTCAGAGACGGGCACACCTATAACATAGCTCAGGCAGGGACTGAAACATCCCTGTATCATCAACACTGTTTTCAGCACAAATCCAAAACATAGCCCCATACAAGCTATGATGAAGAAAATTAACTCTATCCCAGCTAAAACCAGCACAATGGGGAATGAAATGTCTGCTTGTTAATAACTTTTTAATATTATTTTCATGTTCTACTGAAAGTGTTCAGAATACTTTCTCTAATGAATCTCATTTCTAGCAGTGTTAACAGTATTTATAGTTAGAACTTTATTTGAGAGACAAATTGCATTTGTACTTGTGTCTTCCTTCATCAATTTTTCAGTGTTTTGTCAAGCCATTATAAATCATGCTGAAATTCTGTTGTCTGTGGCAGTCTCTGAGGACAAAACTAGTGAGAAACAGACCTATCATCAAGTCAGAGAAGCAGCAGGTGAAACCACACTTTTGACCATTTTATTTGAGTTCTAGTTCTGTCTTTGTGTTGTGGAAGGAAAAAAATGCACATTCACTGTCCCCTCTGGAGCTCAATATATAGAAAACTTAATGATTCAGCAACTGTTGCTCTTTTTTGGCACATGCTGTCTTTGTACTGAATAGAGGTGTTAGACAGGAGATTTTTTAAAAATTCACACTCCACAGTGAAACAAAACTCTCATCGTTCAAAAATGTCCATGGCAATGAGAAACTGCAGTATAGAATGAACTCTGCAGCATCCAGTAGTTCAAAGATTAAGAAGTTGGTGGGATACACACAGGTTCAAAAGCCAGCCCAGCATGAAAGACAGCAAAGACCCAAACCTCACATCTTCTCTGAGAAAGTTAACAAAACATAATTATCCACCATTTAATTTTTCTTCTCCCATGTTCATTAGAACTTCCTATGAATTCTTTCCCAAATAAATTTTTGCTGAAAGCTGAACATTATACATACTTTAGTTACTGTTTACCATCACCTTCTGTTGAAAATCTGTCTCATCCATTCTTCTTCAATTTAAAATGAGAAATGAATGACCTTTCATTACAGATAAGTCAGTTATCTAATATGGGTGTACAACTATTTCTTCAGTATATATGTCTACAAAATTGTTGCAGAAAGCAATTAAGAAAATGGATTGTCATGACCAAATTGCATGAGTGTAACATGACAGACAGAAGAGTTTCAATGAAGTGTTCATCTTTCTGATGTGTTAGATATGACAGCTTCGAGAACTTCAAATCATTGTACCCTCTCTGGCAAAGTGAGTTCATGATTGATGTCTTCTTTGGTAAACAGAATAATGCATTAAAAGGTTCAATGAGTTAATAAACACTGTTCAGGCTGAGATTATATAAGTAAGGTTGGCAGAGTCCTTCTACATTTTTCATTAGATGTGTATTTAGCCATAACAATATACATTCCGCTCAACTTAAGTGCAGTAGTTAGACCTCTAACTAGTGTTCATATATTAGTGTTAAAATATAATAGCACATGCTTGACTGTTGCTTTATGCAAGAATGTTTATGTTTATAATGGGAAATTAATTTTGTGCTTTTACTTCAAGATTAATTCATTTAGCACATACTATATATTTTCAATTTATTAATTTATACTTTATTACATTAATACTATCATCAGTTAGAATGACACAGTATGAATTATTTTGACAGTCCTTTAAAATACTTATTAGAGAAAACACTTTTTCAACTTTTTTTTTAAAAACATGATTATACATAATATGGAAAAGACCAGCTAGTTAGGGTCTAGCGTCTTAGACTCTGCTGGGCGTTTGTTGATTTACAATAGTTACCTATTAAAGTTAAGTATCTTAACTAAATTAGTATGATACCATCTTAATTTAAGGATGTATATTTCTTTGTATGTTTTGAAACCTTGCAGTAAGTAGTAACTAACAGTGGACTACTGAGAATCTAGATTTTTATCTACTCAAATACGAGGATGCTACAGGACAAATTTATGTACCTATGGTAAAAGAAATCTTATAAGTATCATCTCAGATTGCAAAGTCTATCAATTACAAAAGAGACTAAAAAACCCCAGGGTACTAGCACTTTCTACTAGTTATTGAAGAATAACTTTGTATTGAACAACTGAAAAGTGAAATCACATATACAGTAAGTGAATCTTTTATATAAAAAATACTCATCTATGCAACACATATAGAAATTCTATGATATTAAAGAAGGTTTGAGCATAACTTACTAGTCCTTAGGAAGCATTCTTAATTTTTGGTACACATTTTGCCCTGTTGAATTTTTTTTCTGATGTGTAATACATTTTCATTCTCACAATTTTTCACAAAAAGGTCATTTTCCTTTCCTTTTTAGCCATAACTGAGTTACAGTACACAAAAATGTATGAAATTTTCACCTGTATTTTAAGACCCTTGAACATCAAACTTGCTCCAGAAATGCTAGCTGAATTCTGAGTCTGTGTCTATAATATATTTGAGTGAACACTACTGTCATGGAAATAATTGTTTCTGTGGCTTTTATTTCTTACACATACACTCTGGTAAATTATTCAGTAATAGCCATCTCTTATTAAAATCTACACTTAGGAACTGCAAGTACTAGATAATTTGATTTTTTTATTACATATAAATGTTTTTAGTATTTTGCTATTTTAGAAAGCTCTCCCTAATGAGCATCAGTCTCACACTCGGGGAAAAAAGACGCATAACTCCAAGCTTTACAATGTAGGCTTCAGGCATTTAAAGCAGAAGACTTGTCCTTACGTCCCTTGCGGAAGCCCTTTTTCTCATTTTTCCCTCTTTTCCTTTAAACCATTTGAAGAGAATTTAGCGCTGATGAAAAGATGCATTGTGATAGTCATGGAAAGCGAGTTTCTTCTATGCTTAGAGCAAGTATACAAAGACACTAAAAATAATGTAAATTTTAAAGCAATAAATTTACCCAATGAACCAATTTCATATGTCACTGTTTAATCACTTAAATTATGCTCATTTAAAGTTTCTCCTTTCTTTTTGCTTTTTTCCCCAAGTATGGAAGTAAAAAGATCCCTCGTTAATTAGACTCCACAGGTTCTACTATTTATGCATCTAATGACATCTTCAAATCCACTGAGGAATTTGTAGTCCCTTTGAATTTGACATTTCCTTTCAATTTTCTGCTAAACCAACCACCTTACTTGCTAGATTCACACTAGTAGAACCTTCAGAAATACTGATAATATTTGCAACCAATCCAAAACTTCATTAAAATGTATGTCTTTTGTTTTTCTTCCCCATCCTAACCCAGAAGAGCAAATTCTGCATTTTTCTTGCTGTGGCCTTTCTACTTTTCACTGAGCATCACAATCAGACACAAAAGGCTTTGTATGGATTCATTAAGTGGCAAAAACTTGTTCCAGTTCCAAATTGGAGGGCAAGAAATCATTGCAGAACGATACAACAGAGGAGTGAAATAATATTCTTCATTCTACAAAGTGATACAGAGCCAGTCCATGATCACTATCTGTTGCCCTAAAGTTGAAACAGAGGATAGATATACCCATCCCTAACATAACCTCTTCAATGTTGTCCCCATAACCATGGCAAAAGTTAATTAATTCCTTGCTCAAAGGCAAACAAGAATCAAATCAAATGAAGAAATCATTAACAAACTAAACCCCTCCTCTGGAATTAAACCTCACCTTCATCCTCTTCTGGAAAATAGTACAGGTAGCCAGAAGCATATGTACACTTCACTAAGGACTGTAACAAGTTGTTTTAATTTTTCTGTGATTCAGATCTCTTATTTTCATCACATGAATTTATTAAATCCTTTTCTTACCTATTTTGTCTGTGTTGTCTCATTCTCTACCCTATGTGTGAGTGCTGCACAGCACGTGAGTGCCAGCAACTGGAGCAGATGCTGTGGATCACAATGCCCATAGGCACGTGCCCCAGCAACAGGAGAGACCTGGCTGTGTTTATCTTTCCCCAGTGAACTTAATCCTGAATGTGTGTGTGCATGTGTCATTCATTAACAAACTTCAAACTGGACTAGCCAACAAGCAGATCTGCATGGAAAGGCACAAGGTCTGGGCCAGGAGGTGGGTGAGGGCCCCTCTGTCCAGGAACTTAGGTAGACTTAGGGCTTGTGCTAATATATGAGGGATATGTGACTGTGTGGGTGCAAGACCGGTGTGAGATGAGTGTGCAAGTGCATACATCTGTTTACTAGTGAACATCAAGCTGCACCAAGTGGTGAGTAGGAGACCTGCATGATGGGTAAGGGGCCCAGGGTCCAGTCATGGGTGTTAGATGGACTGAAAGGCCACACTGATATTAAAGTGATCTGTGATTGTGTGTTTGTTTGTGAATCTACAGAGTCAGGGTATGTGTGTTTTCACTTCAGTCCTGATTGGCCAGAGAGGAGGAGCAGGACTGGGCTGCTTTATGTGAGTGCTGTTGGTGTTCATGGGGCTGCTGCTAAAGACAGTGCCCTGTCTATAGTAGTCTGTGTTGCCAGCCATGTTACAGTTGTGTGTGTGCGTGTGTGTGCCTCAGGCTCAGCCTCACTACCTGCCAAACCTGCAAGCAGGAACAGCAGCAGCAGCATGCATGGGAGTGGGATGGAGAGACCCCCTGGCTTCCCAGGTGGCACCTGGCTGGGCTTCAGCAACTGCAAAGAAGAAATCCTGGTCCTGGAATCCACAGGCTTCAGCAACTCCTAACTTCCTCAACATTTTCACTTTTACTACCTCTGAATTAGATATGTTAGTTTTGATTTGATTTGCTTTGAACAGCTTTTACACATATCCATTAAAAATACAAAACAACATTATTTTCAGCTGTTTGACTCATATCTTTTTCACAGGAACACAGCATCTGATGTACAAGATCAGAGACCCATTTAATCTAATTTTCAAACACTTTGTGCAATGCTAGGTGTTTCTGTGAGATGCTATGAAAACTGTCATGTTGAATGATTCTGTTAACAAAATCCTCATTTTAGAAATTATTAAATTATGCATCTAGGATTCTCTGAGGACTGGTGAGAATAGAGAACTTAGCATTAACCATAGGACAAGAAGAGTGTCCTTCTGAGTAAGCCACAAGTTGAACAGCTGCTCCTTCCATGAATGTTGCCAGCAAAAAAGAGAGTTTCCAAGTCCTTACTGACAGCATGGGGGAAAGGTGATATCAGCAATGAGGAGTCCGCTAGTCTGGATGAGACAGCAAGAGAAGGGGACACCCTCAGACCTGAAAGGATCCTGAGATGGCAGCAATATCTGCAGAAGATGAGGCGGCTGAAGAGACAAAACATAGTGCTCCTTCTCCGATGGTCACTGCTTTAACATTCAACTTTTAGGCTATTGCAATTGAACATGTATGTGTCTATATATATATATGCACATATATTATAGATATATACGTATGTATCAGTTAATTAAGAGATTGCTGTGATATAGTGTTTAGAAGACTGACAAATCAGGCCGGTTTTAAGTTTTAAAACCAAACCGTACTAAATTTATTCATTAACAACACATTTTGTGCTAATAATTAGTTCTTGCATGTTACTGATCATCATTACTACATATACAAAATTGTCAGTAACACTAATATACTACATTAGTTATGAGTATACAACACCCTGGAGCTCATGATGACACCATTGGCTACAGTCCTTGGTGGTTCTCAGTTGCTGAGGTTAAAGTGATGAAGCCCAAGAGATTTTGATGAGAGAACTTAGAACTGAAGGGGGTTTGTTTTCTTTCTTCTCCATATTTCTACCATGTTTGATGTTTTTATGCTATTTGGTCCTCCCAAGGGGAAGCAGGGGTCTTATCTGCTCCCAATACTGCTTATATTGTTTTTTTTCCTTGTCTTGTAAGTCAAGCTCCTTGTGTATTCCCCAAATTGCCCTGCATGCAACTACACACATCTTTATCCCTTTGATGATCACATTCTTCACATACTTTGTGAAGTGCTTATGCATTGTGTCTAGTTCTGCCATCACAGCATTACAAAATACATAAGTATTGATGGTGGTAGCTTATTTTAGTACCCTTATATTCGGGTTCAAGGCAAGTTAATACTGATTAGGGCACTTGTAGTTTCTAGTTGACACAGGCCTCTGCTTTGGCTACAAGGTATATGGTACCAAGAGAAGTTATTTAAGTCCTAAATTCAAAGTCTTAGCTCCAGGCAAAATGCACAAAGGTATTTGGGCATTCAGTAATCAGATGAACAACAGCCAGCCCTCCAAGTACAAGGTTTGTGAATTAGCAAATAAAGAATGACGAAGAAATGTGTCAGGAGTTTACACACCTGATTCTCAGCTAAAGGGAAGTTATTTTATTATATGAAGATTATCAGCCTAGAATTCTCTCCTGGACCTTGGTTCTTAAACAATCTCTTTAAGAAACACAGCTGAGTCATTTATTCCAAAGGATGCCTGGAAGGAATTGTGCTTAGTAAAAATCTCAGGAGCAGACAGATTGCCAGGATTTGAGAGTCAGACTGGATGCTCAGCATAGGAGACATACTACCTGGAAAGTATGGACACTGATCAAAGCAGAAAAACATGCTTCATCCCCTTGAGAAAAGCTCATGAATAAGCATTCAAAGATTAATACATTCTCTTAGGAGAACAGAAACATGTGTCTAGTCCTAGTAAGTATGACACAAAAACCTTACTAAACAGCCATTACAGAAAGTAAGATTCAGCAAGTTCCAACTTCTTTGTTGTTTTCAGAAATATTTCCTCATTTCTAATATTTTTTCCATTCTGTATTCACCCTGTTTCCCCTAAATTCTATATGCAATGATGTGAGAAGAGATGGATGTAAGGGCCATTATAAACTGTTAATGTGAAATGGCATCATTTTACTTATGTCAGTTAAACAGTATCTATATACAGCAGCTGAGGAAAATTTTTAAAATGCGTATTTTCCTCTACATGTAATAAATTTTGACAATATTTTCATGTTAAACAAATATTTAGAATAGAACAGTATGGAACAGAACAGACCAGTTCAGCTGGAAGGGACCTACAATGATCAGCTAGTCCAACTACCTGACCAATTCAAGGCTAACCAAAAGTTAAAGCATATCGTTAAGTGTATTGTCCAAATCCTTCTTAAACACTGACAGGGATGGTGCATCGATCACCTCTCTAGGAAGCCTGTTCCAGTGTTTGACCACCCTCTCTGTAAAGAAATACTTCCTAATACCAAGTCTGAACCTCCCCCGATGCAGCTTTGAACCATTCCCACACATCCTGTCACTGGATACCAGGGAGAAGAGATCAGCACCTCCCTCTCCACTTCCCCTCCTCAGGAAGCTGTAGAGAGCAATAAGGTCATTCCTCAGTCTCCTTCTCTCCAAACTAGACAAACCCAGTGTCCTCAGCCACTCCTCACAGGACATTCCTTCCAGCCCCTTCACCAGCCATGTTGCCCTCCTCTGGACGCATTAAGGGACCTTCACATCCTTCTTAAATTGTGGGGCCCAGAAATGCACACAGTACTCAAGGTGAGACCGCACCAACGTTGAATACAGTGGGATAATCCCCTCTTCGACCAGCTGGTTATGCTGTATTTGATGCACCCCAGGATGGGGTTTGCCCTCTTGGCTGCCAGGGCACACTGCTGACTCATACTGAGCCTGCTGTTGACCAGCACCCCCAGGTCCCTTTCTGCAGGGCTGCTCTCCAGCCACTCCTCTCCCAATTTATACTTGTGCCTGGCATTACTCTGTCCCAGGTGCAGAATCCGGCATTTCAACTTGATAAATTTCATCCTGTTAATCATAGCTCAAAGCTCCAATCTGTCTAGATCCCTATGCAGGGCCTCTTGTCCCTTGAATGAGTCACCGGCACCTCCCAGTTTAGTATCATCAGCAAACTTCCTAAGGGTGTATTCAACTTCTGCATCCAGATCACTGATAAAAATATTGAACAGAACTGGCCCTAGAATTGAACCCTAAAAAACGCTGCTGGTGACTGGTCACCAGCCAGGTGTAACCCCATTCACTACCAACCCTTTGAGCCCTGCCGTTCAGCCAGTTCTTCACACAGCGCACCGTGAACCTGCTCATCCTGCAGTTACACAACTTGTCCAGAACGATGCTGTGAAGGACAGTATTAAAAGCCTTACTAAAATCCAGAAAAACTGCATCCACCACCTTCCCTTCATCCACTAGGTGGGTGACCTTATCATAGAAAGATATTAAATTAGTTAGACAGGACTTTCCCTTCATGAACCGAAGTTGACTCTGCCTGATGATTACATTGTTCTTTAAATGCCTTTCAATAGCACCCAGTATAATCTTCTCCATAATTTTTCCAGGAGCTGAGGTTAGCCTAACAGGTCTGTAGTCCCCTGGGTCTTCCCTCACACCCATTTTGTAGACTGGAATAACACTGGCTAGCTTCCAGTCAGCAGGGACCTCCCCAGACTCCCAAGACCTTTGGCAGGTAATTGAGAGGGGTCCTGCTGTAATATCCACTAGCGCCTTCAGTACTCAGGGATAAATCCCAACAGGCCCCACGGACTTACAGACATTCAACTGATACAACTAGTCCCTTACAATTTCAGTGTCCACCAACGGAAAGTCACTGTTCCTGCAGTCGTGGTCCTCCAACTCGGAGAACTGGGCAGCCCAAGATCTATCAGTATTATTAAAGACTGAGGCAAAGAAAAAAACATTGAATGCCTCCACCTTTTCTTCATCCCTATTTGTCAGGTAACCCTCAAGTATTGATCCAACATTTTCCTTACACCTCCTTTTGCTATTAGCATACCTTAAAAAGCCTTTCTTGTTGTCTGACACAATACTGGCCAGTTTCAACTCTAACTGAGCTTTGGCCGTTCATGTTTTCTCCCTGCGTATGTGAACAACAGCTCTGTAATCTTCCTGTGAAGCCTGACCTTGCTTCCAGACATCACACAATTTCTTTTTCCTCTTGAGCTCCAAGAGGAGTTCCCTGTTCAGCCAAGCTGGTCTTCTACCCCACCTGCTTGATTATACTATGCATTAATTATACTGAAAAAATATATAGAGTTCATATAGCATATATTGTATTTTGCTATTTATTTTCCATCTTAGTCTGGACATATTCCAACATTTTACTGTGATGAAATCAAATGAATTATTTTGAGTAGCCTTTCAAATATTTGACATTATTTCCAACATGTTTTCTTGAAATAACTCTGAAATATCTACAATTAAATTGAACTTGCTCCATTTAATGATTGTAGAGCTACTAAAGATTCTTTTAGACTCACCCAAGTTCATTATCAATTTTTCAACATATTCAATATTCAAGGATCTCATTATTTTCTTTACTTGTAGCCCTTCAATGTTTCTAGTGCAAATCCTATTTCTCACTTAGTATAAAATATTTTGATGCCACTTATCGTATCTCTAAAATACTTTTGCCAGAGGCTATTAGGATTTTAGACAAGAAACTGCTTGCTTATAAATGAAACAATTTTCTTAAAAAGACAAATAGACTGAGATGCATACAGTCATACATTCAGTAAGACAATACACTACAGTCCATTTTTCTTTGTTTCTATAATAATGACAAACACATATATGGATAGACACTATGTCTGAAATAAAAAATGCAACTGATTACTGTTTCAGAAAGGTAGCTAACACCTTCATAGGAAACTGGAATTCCTAAGGCAATAAAAATACATCAGAAGAAAAAAAAAAATCACAGGAACTTGATGACAGAAATTGTTTATATGTGATAAATTGGCACAGTATGCAAAATAAAAAATTAGTGCCTCTGGATAGTAATACTGTATGTTCTATTTATTGAAGTACTTAATTCTTAATAACTGAAATTGGAGGCCTTAAAACAATAGTTCATTTAGTCCATTCATGCCAATGGGTAATCTTATACATTCTATATTTTCATGTAAAAACCAATAATCACAGAACAGTTTAGAATCAAAAGTAGTGTACATACCATGCCAACAAATTTTGCTACCCATCAAAACAATAAATAGGTAAGCAGCAGAACATTCAAGAGCATCAAACTAAGCAAACTATAGATGCATAGTGCTGAAAAATGTAGCCCACCAGCTGAAATGCAGACAGGGTACCGACCAGCAAATTGTCAACAGGTGATTGGTCCCCTTTATCTTCTTATCTCTCCATTTTTGCACATTTGTTCCTCCCAAAACCACCCTGATCCCTTCATTTCCCCACCTTTGGTTCCTCCCCTAAACATCCCATAATAAGTCTCGCACAATCCCAGCATGCTCTTTCCCTGCATCCCATAATGAGCACTGTCCCCCAGGGCAGGGACTCCCCAGTCTGTGTGGTGCCCCGGAGAACACCCCCCCCAGGGACTCATGGTGCTGGGTCTCACCTGGCCTCTGGGGCTGATGTTCTCCTGGGACAGCCCTGGGGAGGTCGGGGCAGGGGCTCGTGTCTCTGTGCTCTTCTGGGAGGGGGGGGGGGGGGGGCTTTTTATCACATACCCTAATCCAGGTCAGCCCAGATCTGCATTTCAAGCTGCACAAAAAATTACAGCATCACCACATCACCACTCATTACTTTTAGTTCATCATTCTCCAAGTGATACGCGATGCCCATACAGAAAAAGAAGCAAGTGACAGAGCTGGTTGTGAAATGCTATTCAAAATCAGCACCAATATATTCTTTGCTGTAATACTGCACTCAGCTAAACAGGGGAAGGGATTCAAACATTATAAATCATTTGAGAGTGGAGTACAGAGCGAAATAGCAAAAGGGTCTAGCTATGTTCATGCATACCAAATATCTAGCTGAAACAAAATAGCCTGAAACTAGTCCAATAATCTCTTCCACCCACTTTCTTTAACCACCCCCAGCTTCCGATCAATGTCTAACATTAAATAATGCAAACAAAAGTCTGAAATATTTTACTAGGCTACCTTGAACACTCTGAGACAAATTAATAATGCAGTCACGAATCAAAATTAAATCTCAGCTGTGATATTTGTGTTCATCAGATACATTTAAGTTCCATTTTTGCCTGTCTTTTCTTCAACATTAAACACTCACCACCAAAGTTTCCTAACCTACCTGTGCTTTTATAACCTCAGCATAGGGCATCTGAAAGCCATCAGTATACTTTAGTTGCATATTCAGAAATACGTCTCTAAACCAGGTTATCAACTCTGTCTGCAATGCCAACAGTCTCTAAACTCTTACATGTTTATTAAAGAATATATGGCAGGCAGATAGAACACCAGTCTTCTTTCTAGGTATAAACTACTTAAAAATGTTCATTATATAATTTTCAATCTGAAATTAGAGTCAAGGTTACCAATATTTTACAGGCTTAGTTTTTCTACAGCTCCATGCACAGAATTCCTGTTCAAGCCAAGTAGAATCCTTCATGCAGAATAACAGCAAAGCAGAGGCCTTCTAGATTTGTTCTCCTGCAGACGCCGGAGGATTTATATATGTAACTTCTGTAAGTATCATCAAGAATAATTAATAATTAATTTTATATCTACAGTGCTTATCTTCCCTAACATTCCAAGAACCACACAAAGACATTAAAAACATTAAACATTAAACAATGCAGCAGATAATACAGATAAAAAACAGTCACATAAATAATTAAAACAGAATCTGAGATGCAGTAGAAACCTTTTTTCTATGAAGTATTCTTTTCACCCCCTGGCTAACAAATAGAAGTTTACTAAGAAAATCTACACTCACCAGTGAGAATGCATTTCAGATTTGCTCAATGAAGAATGATAGTACATACATTGCATCTGATTACCACTGAATGACAGTTAAATAACTGACATGTTTAATATACCTTTACTATGTCTCAATGTAATGCAAACAGGAAAGGGGAATTTGGAAGGATGTTTTAATCTCCCCCCACCAGCTCACCCACTTTCCTACCTACACAATCCACTAAAAAAACAAAATCTTTTTTCTTCCTATTTCGGCACCTCACCACCCTTTCCTGATTTCTTTTCCTTTACGTACAGCAGTAGTACTATTATGACAGAAGAATAATATTTGATGCAATTCTGGACAATTCTCTTTTGTTTTTTACTTCAGTGATAAAACATAGCAATTTCCTACCATGCTTTTTTCCCCCCAATATTTACCTCTTCTTTTCTTTTGTTCTACTGACACTACATGCAGCTGTTCCCTGTTATGGAATTTCCCTTTTTTATGTCCATGGTATCCAGAACTCCAGGCGATAATCTGTCTTTAAGTATATATTAAATAATTGTATTTGGTGCAAGGATCACACTAAATATCTTTTCTAAACTTTTGCTATTCAAGCGTCCCTTTGGCAAGCTTTCACTGCACAATGTTGTACTGTATCACATTCATGAGCTTGTTGGGAGCTACTTACGTATCTCAATAAAGCAGTGCGTTGAGCAGAATAAACAATGACGTCTTTGGTCATGGATCAAAGGTCCTAAACTGCCAGATCTAAGGGGTAATACAGCTAGTGTTCAAACAGCAATTTGAACATATGCCACTCAATTACTAAGGACAGGGGAATCAAGACATAAATTCTGCCCAAGCTGACAGCGTAACACATCTTAGTGAGTCTGGCCTCACTGCACATACCATGTAAAAAGTCATTCTGTCTGTGTAAAGAAGTCAGACACTTCTGATTTTCACACACCCTATAGGATTTCCAAATCATCAAACTCAAACTGCTGACCGGAGATGGGAGAACATTACAGTGGTGACAGCTTTTGCTGAGAATGTCAGTTGGCTAAATCCCAGACAAACACAACTACACACCAAGATCATCTTGACCGATCATGACTGATACAATAACAACAAATTTAGTCACTAAGATATGCAAAATCTGGTAGCAGTAGACCAAAACTAATTCTTTGAATTCCACTTGAAAACTAAGTGTTATATAGTACAATATCTAAATCAGGAGATGCTGCATAAAATAGAACTGCATTCTCTTTGTTGTCTCCAAACAGATTTCAGATGTGGCCTCTAGCACATGCAAGGAACATTTAATAGGGAGATTAAAAAATCACAACTAATTGTGATTATGAAACATATGATCTCTGTCTCCCTGTGAACAGTGTATTTGAAAGAAATGTTCCTTTTTTCCTTTGTTAAGGAGTATAAGTGGGTATTTAATATTGCTATCTGGTTTTCTTGAACAGAGATATTTTGTGCTAGAGGCAGCTTAGAACCTTATTTAGGAAAACTCAAGTTAAAAAGTAGTCAAGAGGAGGTAGGTATTATAGCACCTTTCCCTCCAGCTATTTCCATCACTAGATTTGCTTTACTGCATCTTTGTTTGGGTTGTATTATACTTGATCTTCATACTACGGCTGTATCCTGTACTGTGAATATGCAGCAGTAACATCAGCACACGGTAGCACCCCAACATTTGTGGAATGACCCCTACCTCACTCTTTCGCATCCAAACTTCATTATCTGTTTCACACGAGTAAAACTGTTCTACTCTGAGTAAACAGAGGTAAGGAGTGAAGTGCCACCTCCCTGGGGATGGCACACTGGTGTCCTCCTCTTTGTGACCTCCCCTGAAGGATTCCAACACATGTTGAAAAGCGTAAGTGAGAAAATGGAAGTTTGGGAGTACATTTGTAACATTCTCCTACTGTTTTCAAGGTAAGAGAAGAATGTTAGGGCACACCAATGGATGAGCAAACAGTTCAGGATCCTAGTTAGGTCTGACAATCATATTTGGGTTTATAACCAGATGGACTAAGTTACAGGAATTCAGAAAATTCCACATTCTGCATTAGGTCACAATGTTCAAAAGAATTACGTGATATGAGTGAATGAGATTTGTATCCTAAGTCAAATACACATTTTTAAATATCACTGCCTATATGCTTTACACATGCCTACATATGCTGTCTGTGCTTGCAAGGATCGTGTATCATATTATTCATAGTGTTATTTGTCATGGAAGTCCCCACTGCATTTTTTAAAGCAAAGCAATCAGTCTATCTACAATTAGAGTGAAGTTACCCGGGGGCGAAACGTAGGAGTTATTTAAATACAGCTACCTTACACAAAAGTATATGACAGCGAATGAGGAATAACAAATGCAGTTGAAAATGTAGGAGGAATTTGTAATGTAATTATCAAAACTTAAATTTGATCTGCCTTGGCAAAGTGAACAGGGAACTGTGAAGGGGGTAAATGCAAATACCAATAGTAATACATTATTCCATAGAACTATTTTGGTGTATTTATTTCTTGGAGCTTCTGAGGCAAGAGTGCCTGCTTACAGATACTGTAACTAAGGTATCACAGCGTAGTTTACCTTATGAAGCATCCAACAATAATAGCACGAAGGAGCACCATCACTGTCAGGTCTCTGATACAGGTTTTCCAGTAGCGATGCTGATATTCATGGGCCTGACAGGTCACACATTTAAGTATCTGCCCATTTCTGATTTCAGCACATTTTAAAATTCTTCGGAGTATTTAATCATAGTGATTGACTTAATGGTCCTTGCCAAGTCACTTTCATCCTTGACTGGTACCCAAATGATCAATAAGCTTGACCATGCCAAAAGAGGATAAAAAGAGAGAAAGAAGAGAGAGGAGAAAGAGAAAAAAAAGAGGGCAAGAAAGAAAAAGAATGAGGGAGAGAAAGGGGGAGAGAGAAAACACAAAGGGAGGAAGAAAAACAGAGTGAGAGAGCACAAGAAGGAAAGAGAGAAAGAAGGGAAGAGAAGGAGGGGAAGAGAGAAAGAAGGAAGGAGGGGAGGGTGGAGAGAAGGAGGGGAGGGAGGAGAGAAGGAGGGGAGGGAGGGAGGGATAAGTAAGAAAGAGGAGGAGGACACTATATGAATATGAAACATACAGCGTAATCTACAGCTTGAACCCAGAATCACTCAAAAGGTTATGGGATGCTAGTATTTAACAACAGAACAACCACAATAAAAATGCAACATCACAATGTTTGAGGGTTGGGGTGGGGGGTGTTCTATAAAGAAATTAAAATCAATCCCTAGCATTAATTCTATCAAATGTGCCTAAAATTTGCCCTAGTAGCTGAAGTACTTTTTTTAAAAAGCATCTACATTACTCGGAAACCTAAGGGTCTTTGAAAATTAGTAGGAATTTGGCCACAAAAATTCTTTGGGCATCCCATTTTTAACTGTAAGCATTTATTCATTCATGTTTAACATCTAACCGATGAGCCAAAATTTCATTTTCAGAAGTATTACAGATAACTCACAGCGTAAATCTTACTGGATGTCAGACAGACATGACTTCTAACAGCACTAAAATAAACCTCCTACACAAGTTAGGTATTGAAGTACTGAGCAATGCAATACATGAATTAGAAATAATAATAAAAAATCTAGGTCTTCGATATCTATTTCTTCTGCCCTATAACTGATAAAGTATTTACCCCAATGAGATTTGAATTCCAGAGCTGGAAAGTGTTCTTGGGGGAATAAGGGCAGAACTGTATTCCAAGCACATAAAAAAGCTGAATACTAGAAATGAGGCCATTCGTGCTATTCTGAAAGTACAAGTCTCCCTTCAGTTTTGAATCGCTCTTGAAAAATGGATTCCTGTTACATGTATACATACATGTATAAATGTAAATACATATATACAGTTAAGAGAGATATATTGGAATTCTTTTAATGACTACAGTAGGCAGGTTCTGAACAGAGTGATTTTTCACCCATCCCACATTACCTAAAACAGGGACCACTGAAATTTTGTCAAAAAGTTGATCCTAACGTGGCACTGCCCTTAACACCAGCACAGGGCTCGTGACACTTGTGAGATCACATTCCTGAGCCGCTGCAGAGGAAGCAAACAGACCCACCAAATTTCAATTACAACAGTCACACTCCAAGACTTATGTGTCTGCAAGAGAGGGCTGTAGACAGTACACGAGGCGGTGAAATATATACCTTTGCTTCTCCCCAGTAAACAAACCTGTATGGATCCGATGGGGCCGGTTAGTGTCAGCACTTGCAGCTGAAGATATTCTTTCCTCACGCCAGCTACACGCAGTCTTACAGCTACAGAGATGAGTTCAGCCAGCCACACGCAGCCACGCTCTGCTAAATCCTGTTGGCCTCGCTAAAACAGGGCACAGTTGTAAGCAAAGGTGGAAGGCAGGCACACACTGCTCACCCCTACACCCGCATGGGAGCAGACTCATGGCCATGCAAACTCCTCTTTTGCATTGTGCTTTGGGAGTAAAGGACGAATCATTACCTCTCCAGATTCCTTCGGCACTATCTTCTGTGATACTGTGGTACCACTGCATATATATGTCTAATTTATATATACATAAATATATGTCCATACCAATTCCTGTATGCACCTACACATGCATAGAAAGCCTCACATCACATCTCCAGCCCTGTTGAAAACAGTTCCTAACCAGTGCACACCTTTCCACAAATGCATGCCAAGCACATACAAAAACCACACACGCTGTTCAACATGGGGAAATGCAAACCCCCATGCAGACACACATGCAAAGATCCACGCTTTGTGACTGCTTGCCAAAATTTGCCAGCTCACACACTCGTGTACATCAGTGCTTCAGATTATACTCATGCACTCACACGCACATGCATGCACACGCACCGTATGCACACCCACGTAAAAACAAACACATGCAAAGCTGTATGAATGAACACATACCCACACATGTACAAGACCGAAGCATGTGTAAACACAGAGGCACACACATTGATGTGTAAGAACACAGGCACATGCACGCACACACAAAATACATGTACACACGGAGTCACAGGAACAGATCCATGCACACTCTCACACACACACGCACGCACATACACACAGAACACGTGCGCACACACACATGCACGTGCATGCATAGAATCACACAAGCACACATGCACACACGCAAACACACGCACTCACATACACACAGAAATACACGTGCCCACGCTCACGCACACAATCACACACGTGCAGCCGCACTCAACTCGACAGCACGTGCGTGCGCACAGACACACACGCGCCCAAACACACGCTCACCCGCGCAAAAAACGCGCGACGCACGCACTAACACGAGCGGGCCCTCCCAGACGCACTCGCACCGTAGGGACGGTTCCACACGCGCACACCCCCGTACACGCACACACCCCCTCACGCACGAGAGTGCACCAGCCCACACGGACACCTGGAACACATCCCCCGCACACCCACCCACGTGCCGCACCCCCGCACCGCAGGCGCCGCTTGCCCGCCCCGCCCGCGCACTACCCTCAGCGGAGGGAACCGCCGCCCCGCGCCCCTTGCGCGGTAGTTGCGCCGGGCGGGGGGAGCCGAAAGCGCGGGTGCCGAGCCCCGCGAGGCGGGGTCGGTGCCGGTTCCCGCCTCCCCGGCCGGCAGCCGCCTTTCCCCGCTCAGCCGGGGCTCCCCCCGCCCCCCGCGGAGGGGCCACGGCGGCGCGGCGGCGCGGCCGCTAGGTGGCGCCAGCGCTCTTCCTGGCGGAGCCGCGGCCGCACCGCCCCCGCCCGGCCCGGCCCGGCCCGCGGGGACCTGCCGCCGCCCCGCCCGCCCGTCCTCCCGCTGCGCGGGGCTGCGCGGGGCCGTCTGCCCCCCCCCCCCCGCCCGCCGCGGCAAAGAGCCCTCTCAGCTGCGGGCGCGGCTGCGGCCGCGCTCTTCGGGGAGCGGGGCTGTGCCCGCCGCGGCTGCCGGCCACCGCCTCCCCGCGCCCGCGGAGACCGGCCTGTAATTAATGTCTCCACGCAGAGCAATTAGCCTGCAAATCCCCTCGGAGGCGCATATGCGGCCGTGCGAGCTGTGTGCCCGAAGGCGCGTGTGTGTGTGAGCGTGAGCGTGAGCGTGTGCCGGCGGTGACGACGGCAGCCCCCGAGCACCGCACGTGAATTCTTAATAACGAGGCACTGATTGCTTCGGCAAGCGGCGGCGGGATGGATGCGCCCCGCCGTGTTAGCTGCCCGAGGCTCCTCCGGGAGGCTGGGGAGACCGCGCCACTCTATCTACCGCTTCCCGAGCCGTTTTCCTAGGCAGAATTGATCCTCGCGGGGGAGCGGGGGGGCGGGGGGAGAATCTCAATTGCAAATACTGTTTGGAGTTTATTCGAGAGAGCGTCTGAGCTTTAAGATGCTCTTCCGTGGCTCCTGGTGGATGCTGTAAGGAGCCAGGATTGTGGTGGGTTTCGGCTGTGCAGGGAGTTGGGGTAGCGGGGGGGTGGGGGGAAGGAAAAGACACGATCGAGAGTAGCTGAGACTTTGTGCCCCCGTTGGAGAGATGGTTGAGTCCTCGTCAAGGTTGCTGTGGTATCCCAGAAACACCATTCACTCCAAGCTGTGACCGCGCACCATCAACAGCAACAACTCCGCTGCGCCTGGCCAAGGAATAGGAATTAGGAGCTCTCGAGAGTAATATGAAAGGGATCTGCAGAAGGGAAATCCGTGCAAAGGAATCGAAATTAGCAGACTTTTGGGAAAGGGGATGTACTGAATGTGGCCGGCTGGACTTCATCCTGGTGAAGAAAATGGAGATTAAAAGTGGATTTACATTTTGGAACCTCGTCTTTTTATTGATGGTTTCGTGTGTGAAAGGTAGGGTAGTATTTGAGGGGTATATTTTTAGGGGTGCGTTTGCTTTTGGTCAGGGCGTTGCAAGCTCTCGCCTTATACCAACGTGTATTTCAAAATATATTTCTCTCTTATTTTATATTTTTACCCTGGGTACTTTGCAATGGAAAGATATAAATGATCGCTAAAGCGGGGAGGAAAGAAGGAGTTGATTCAGAGCTCTCTTCGGAGATAGGAAATGTATTTGCTTGCCAGGCTTGGCGTTCAATGCAGTGACTGAGCTGGGGCTCAATAAATATTCTTGCAGTATGCTCAAACGGAGACGTGAGTTGGTTCATATAGCCTCTAACTAGTGTATATTCAAGCAAATCCCACCGGATTACTTTTCTAAGGTGATGATGATGGTAGTGTGTGTGGGGGGGGGTCACCTACATTTCTGGTTTTCGGTCGAGCCACGAGCTCTTTGCGGGAATGCCTGTATCGATGCACTTATTAGTTTAACCCGTTGCGTGGGGAAAGTTACGGAGGAGCCCAGCGTGTGCGTAGCCGTCTCACAGCCCGAAATGCGCTTCACGCTCAGCTGTTTGTATGCATGCAGGGCTCCCTGGCTGTCGAGAAGGTACGTTAGCAATTCAGCCTTGAAGGCATGGTCTGCCGCTGGGTGCAAAGATCGACACCTTTTCTCTTCCCTCCTTTGGTCCCTTTTCCCTGATGGGGGGGTGGGTGGGGTTTTTTTTCTCTTTTTTTGCTTTCTTCCTGCTTCTGTGTTCATGAAAGGAGAGCAAAAAGGAAGCCTCTAGTTAGCGGCATAAATATCTTCACTAAGTCTGTGCTTGCAGACAGTTAAGGGAAATGCTACATGCAGAGAAAAGAAGAAATATGTGGCTTGAATAATGTGCACCTTCAAAATTACACAGGCATTGCTAAACGATGAAGTGCTGATCCCATCACGCGTGCCTTCAGTAAAAGGATCTATTCTGCAACTCCCCACAGTCGGCTGCCTACCCGAAATAATCTCCCCTTGTTTGTGGCCAGTGATTAATACCTGATTAATCACCCTTTTATCCCCCTCCTCATCATCATCCCTCCTCCCCGCCACACTCATACATTCCCAGAATATTTAGTAGACATTATCGATCCTCTCCGAGTTTTTAGACTTGGTTATCGCCTACAGAGGTTGCCTGCACGGGTGGGAAGGAGGTGTGTTGCGGGGGGGCGGGGGTGGAGGGGGGGGCATTCAAAGGCGTGCCTTCCCAAGCTGGCTCTGCCTTGGATGAAACAGTTTATTGTAGAGCTTTGCAGCTGCTTGTCCCCCCATTTGCATCGCGTTGAAAAGATAACTAGTGTTTCACGGAGAGGGTGTCGAGGGCTTTTACCTCATCCCACGTTATCCTGGCGCGGGGGATATAAGCGGAAGGGGCTTGCCTGCGACGTTAACGCACGTTTTAATTACGGGCAGCCTCCCTCCGCTTGCATCTATTGAAGCGAGCTGCTCCCTGCGCTTTGCCCCATTCTGGAGAAGGTCTGCGACCAAGACCGACCCGGGGCTTCGGGGAGCATTTCCTTCCCCTGGTTCAGCCCGCTGTCATTAACGCATTCCCTGTGCCGGCTGCGATCGTTGGCAAGTCATGGGCTCGCTGCCTGCGAGGCGCGCCGTGCCGCTCCGCGGCGCGCAGCAGGCGCGGAACGGAGGCGCCGGGGCTACCGGGTGGCTCCGGAGCTGCTGCCGAAGCAGCTGCTTTGTGAGCAGGAGTCGCGGGGCGGCAGCATCCTACAAAATTCAGGACTCAGGCGGTTCTCCCCGCGTCGCGGTGGCCGCGGGAGCGGTGCAAGTTTCCACAGCACCTGTTGAGAAGCCGCCTCGTTTGCCCTTGGGGGTGGGGGGAGGAAAAAACGCTGGGTGCTGAGGGCAAAGCTGGGGTGAAGCACCTAAAACGGCCCAAGAAAAAGAGAGAAAACGGGCTTTGCGAAACTGGCCCTTTCTCTTCCTGCCCACGTACAGTCCCAGGGACACGCTGCGAAGCTGGGTCCTCTCTATTGTCAGGGCCTGAGCTTCCCAGGTGCTGACCCTAGCAGTTTCCATAGACTTCCTTCGGACCGGGGGGTCCTCCCAGCAACTGCAAATCGGGTAGGTCGGATTTTACACCCTGGGTGCGGGCTCCTTTAGGCAGCGAAACTCCATAGAGCTGGCTTAGACTGAATGCAGCACTGCATCTATTCTGGGCGTTTATATTTAGTTCTCTCCCCACTCCGTGAATGAATACATTTTACCTTGATTTACATTCCCATTGTGTCAGCACACGCTTCGGCTCCCAGAAACCTTGGCAGAGGCAAACAATGAATGAATACCTACCCATTTAAAACATTCCAGATGTTGGGAGCAAGGTGACTCCCCAGATCCTGCATCTGCTCTACCATTGCCTGGCAAGGCCTTTTCACCACACCCCACCTCCGCAAGCTCTAGCCCATACCATTCCTTGCTTGATCACCTCTACTGAATAGTCCAGCACCACATTGTAACACCCAAACTGTTGCTGAGGTTCCTGTCATCCAGACCACTTCCACAGCTTTGCTTGATATCTGCGTCTCAGGCCCTTCCTGCTTTTGTCATTGTCCTGTCGCCATTTCTCCAGTCTCGATCCACAGCTATCCCACTGTTACAGGTGTCAAACTATCCCAGGGTGCTTACGGAGCCATGTTCATATCTGATTGATTATGCGCTCCTTGTATATATCCATACAGACAAAAAAATTCTCCACATTTATCTATAAATTCGTGCCTCTGGAACCTTGCGACAATACTTGGGAGGGGTTAGAAAAGGGAGAAGAAAGGAGAAAATGGGAGGAAGGAAATTATCAGAACTGCTGGGGAAGGGGTGATAGGAAGAGCTGGAGTACAGAGAAATTGTAGTTTCTTCAATGAATATCTAACTGCTTACGCAATATCTCATTATGCTGCGGATCAATCTCCAACAAAATCTTTCTTGGATAGACATGGAGGAAAAAATCAAAGAAATGGCACCATTGAAAAGCGAGAGAAGGCACAGAAGGCATTAAAATAAACAAACAACCAAACAAAAAACCCCAAACATTTAGAAAATACCAAGTAGGGTGATTCCTGGCCAGCTGCAGGGGATGATGGATCCTGTGCTCTTCCCTTTAGATGTGCAAGACACCTAGGAAAGCTCCTTCCCCTTCTCCCTCACCCCCACCCCCCCCACACACCCCTGGGAGAAATGAGAAGAACCATTTAGGCATGGGAAATACAAACCAAGCTTGGAGGAGCAGGGAGTGGAAACCTCCACCAGCCAACTCCCTTACAGAAAAGGGAGGAGAGGGGATTAAAAAAAAAAAACCAAGCAAACCCCCCCCCCAAACCCCCCCCAAAAACCAAACCTAAAAATGAAGCAGCATCAGTGAGCTTTTCCTCATGGGATTTAAGAGAGAAACCACTGATACCTGCACATGCACCCCTTCGGTTTGGCATGTCCCTTCACCAGAAAAATAAACAAATTAGAAAACGCTTGAGATCTGTTTGTGGAAGCAAGCCAGAGAGGAAATCGGGTGAAATGACCAGAGACCACAAGACTCCTCCATCTATTCTGTTTAGCTGTCTCTCCGAGACAGAGAGCAGAGAGCACCAAGGTCCGCTCTTTTGTCTGCCTGGCTAAAACGAAGCTTTGCCTCTGCTGTTGTTCCTCTGTTGCCCTGTTGCAGTTGTGACAAGTGGAACAAGGGCAGCTTTCAAAACAAAAGGGAGACGAAGCAGTGAGATTTTAAACGGCTCGTTGACAGAAGAAGGGATGAGAAAATGGAAAAGATTTCCATTTCCACTGATGTGTACCTGGCATGTGGAAATATTGAGCAGGGACAAAGCGTGCCCTGCTTCTTTCAGCCACCTCTGCAGTCTCCCTTCTCCCCCATTCCCACCTCAGCCCCGCTCCCTTCGGGCTCCGCCAGCCCCTCCCCACAGCTTCCTTCCCAGGCACTTGACTTGTGGGGTTACTGGCGTCTGGCTTTCCTCGGTGGGGCACGGGTGGTCTCAGCGAGGTGCTCGCTCTGTCCCCGAAGCGGAAACGGCTGGGCGAGTAGCAGTGGGTTCGGGTTTCCTCAGTTCCAGACGGTCGCTGCTGCTGCTGCATCTTTGTGTGCGTGTGTTTGTGTGTGTGTACGCACGCAGGGGTGCAGGGAGACACTGACTAGCGAAGGGACGACGTCGCCCTTCCTTTTCAACTCCTCCGCACACGCTCAGCTCCTCTACGGTGCCTCTTTCCCATCAGCTCCCGCAGACCACATGGGGCTCCTCTGCACAGCACCTAAGCGATTTTTCCCAAGCTACACAGTTCTGCGGGGCTGCAGGCAAAGTTACCCTCTCTCACCCCCGCCCTTCTCCTTCAGTTAAGGGCTAAACCAAGGCTCCGCTATGCCCCCCGCTTAGCGCACGTCTCCTCCTCCTCCTCTTCTGCAGGGCAAAACGAAGAAACACGCATCCCCTCGCAGCAGCAGCAGCAGGGACCGCTTCTCCTTCCCCTGCCCGGTGGCCTTAGGGATCCACAAAGGGCACAGAGGAACGTCGCCCGCAGTCTCCGCTTTTTCATTGCGAGAGGCAGCAGTCGCAAGGCGGGGCCGGCACGGAGCGGCGGCAGCCCGCCGGCAGGCTCCACCCGCGCCCGGCACCGGCACCGGCACCGGCTCCGGCTCCGGCTCCGGCACCGGCCTCAGCAGCCGCCCGAGGCCCCCGCACCTCCTGGGAGTCCTTCTTAATACACTCTTCCGTCGTTTGGCTTTGCTTGCTTTAGCTCGGTGACTCCTGCAAGTCTTTTGTTTGCAAGTCTGAGGCAGCATTAGGGTGGTTGGTTGGGGTTTTTTTTTAAGATACAGAACTAGCCCCTCACTCCCTGAGCGCAATGAGCCCGTTCCTCGCGGGAGCGGGCTGGGGGCTCCAGGCAACCACACAGGCTGAAGAGGGACAGGTTGTATCTTCAACTCCCCTATCGACATCCCGACTTGTAAGCACCAGCCCACGAGACATAAAGAATTCCGTGGATGTGCTTTCAAATCCCTCCTTTTCCAAAACTCCTGTGCAATAAACGTAGCAGAAACTTGTAGTCTACCTGGTTTTTTCCTTGGTTTTTTGGGGGGGGATTTTTTTCTTTGTTTTTGAGGAACAAATCAAGTAGGATCAATTGCCCATCTAGCTTAGTGCTCTTTATCTCAAACGGTGACTATTAGCAGTAGTCTAGGGAAAGATAGGAGAAACAGCAAGTACAGAGACACTAGCATATTATCCTGGATTTCAGCAGCCAGTAGTTTTGGGTCTCCCGAGCTAGAGACTGCTTTCCAAACATCATGTTTTAAGAGGCATGGACTGGCCTGTGCTCCATCACTTGTCTATTCTCTCTCCTGCTGCCCTTGCCTTGTCTTGTATTGCCTTGCCTTGCCTTGCCTTTTGCCTTCCACCTTCCCTTGCCTTGCCTTGCCTTGCCTTCCCTTCCCTTTATACCATTGCATTCATATACATCCTCCACCCTTCACACTCTGCATCTGGCTGGAAGCACTGAATAGTGTGAAAGTTTGTAAAAAAAATTGACTTTATTATACCCAGTGTTGTTGATGTGCTACACAGGTCAACCCCCAAAATTTGAGATTTGTAACCATTGAATGCACATGGATCTAGTAAAGAGAAAGAAAAGCAGAGATATTTTTTAGAGAAATTTTAAAAGAGTTTTGAAATATCCTGTGGGGATGGTTCAATTTCCATGATTGTAACACCCTTTCAGAGAAAAGGTTATGAAGAATAACATAGCCTTGTATCCCTCCTTTTTAATAAACAAGTGTCTTGGATACTATCTGATTTTCAGAGGTATTGAGCATTTCTGATTTTAGCTGGGTCCAGTGAGAGCCTGGGGAACTAGTTAACACCTCTGAAGCAAGGCCAAGTGAGTCCATCATTATAATGCTGGGACACAGAGAGACAGTAAAAGTCAAAGGAAAACATCTATAAAATAACTTAGAATTATATGTAAAATGTTAATTCTACAGAATCTGATAAATTGGAACTGGTAGGAATAGGAAAGCCTTTACAATCTGCTGCAAAAATTGTTTTTCTCCTTCTCCACTAATAGAAAATTTCGTTTCTAAGTCAACAGGCTTGTGACATCTCAGACACAACTTCTTGCTGATGAGTATCATAAGGCTTGTATTTCTGGACATAAGGGTTAAGATTGAAACAACAGAACAAAGCCCTTGAGGGAAATTAGTTTACCAGTTACTCCAAAGCAATCTCCCAGGAAAGAACAGTCAGAACAGACAATTTGGTCTAAGTTGTTGTTTTTTTCTTAGACCCCTATAATTTTAAGGAAGCTCTTACTACATGAGATATTTGAAGAAGCAATATTTAAGTAACAAATCAGAGGTGTATGATAAAAGTAGTTATTACAAGGCTATAAAACTTACCTCACCATTTTGATTAAAGAATTTTCATGCTAAAGTTTATTACAAAATTCCAGAACTCTTACGTGCTTTAAACATGTGCCTTTCAAACAACTTCGCAGAATGTTTCCTTCTCAATGAAACTGTACAATTTCTCTACCAAAAGAGAGAATCTTTATATTTATCAAAAATTCAAGGGACAGTATTTGGCAATTATCTTGGACCTAAATAGAAGGGTGAATGGTGTGTAATGTACAGGATGTCACCTGCCTCTTAAAAAAAAGCCTAGTAGTATTAGGAAACATTTAATATCTGCTTCCCAACATCCAGCTTTTCTTCTGGGAAACTGAAAGGACAAGGATATTGGACTATGAGGAAGATTTTTTGAAATAAACATGCACACACAGACAGACATACCAGGTTTTTGTAGATGTTTACATTGCAGTTGTTTACTTTTCTTGGGCAGATTTGCATTCATGGTCTCACTGCCTTGTTCTTACAGATCACGTAAGATTTACTATGGCTCCATAATTCTGGCATTATAAGTGCTGAATACCGTTGTAAATGTCAAAGAAGGAAATGGTGGAAATTCATTATCTCCTTCCCAGTGTCTGAAATGTTAGACAGATAAGTTTGTAGATTTAGGAACAGTGTTAGTCAGAGAAAGCGAGCCTCAACATATTGGGGAACGACATACAAGGGATTCCACCAGGACTGGTCCTCTGACAGGACTGTATAGTCAAAGAGCAAAATGGGATGCAACCAGTGCAGACGTAGAGAGATGGACTGCCCATTTTCCCTTGGATTCTACAAAAAGCATCATAGCATCATGTATCATTTTCATATTGTATCATAGAAATAAGGTGAATAACAGTAAATAACTTAACCACAGAAGGATTCACAGGGTGATGAATTTTCACCTCCCGAGGCCTGTAAATAACACAGATTGTCTTTGCAGTAGGACTAAAGGAATCTGCAGGCTTGAGGCAGAAATGAGTGAGTAATTACTTGAATTATACAGATGATGAATCACTACTTCTGACCTTGAATTCTATTTTGTCTGTTTTCCATATTTACATATCTTATTAGCTTTTTATCTTTATGCATTATAACTTGCTTGTTTTCATTCTCATGGAATTGTGTATACACATATGTGTACACATACATCTATAATATGCATATATAGAGATTATATTCATATATTCCGTTATGTTATGAAGAAATTCAACAGACTGCATTGTTAGCTTACAAAGGTGCAGGTAACAACTTGAAATGTATGTGCTTCCTAAGTATCCATTACCTCTTAATTTATTGTGTATTCCCAATCTCAGAAGAAAGTTCTACTATAATACATAACTGATTTCACTAACAAAACAAGAGTACAAGTAGTGATAGCTAGCAAATGTTAGGAGGAAAGCTTGATGAAAAGAAAAAAACCACCAGTTACTAAAAACACTAATAAAACCTGATCCTAGCATATTAACAATTAACTGAAACAATTACTTATTCCCACTGATTTAGGAAATTTTTACTAAATATAGTTTCTATAAAACTGGTTTTATTAGAATGAAAACCTCTAGTCACCCTTCAAATTAAAAAAAAAAAGTATTTGTGCTATTTTGTGTCTTGTTTTAATACTTGTATTGTCATTTAAAGAGGATGACATATCACATCTCAGAGGTGGCTGTATTTCAGGGGCAGTTAGAATGATCCCTCTGTGATCATTATCTTCTTATAGAACTGCTTTCAGACTCAGAAAGTGGGTATCTGCAAGTGTAGTTTGGAGTCCTTAGCTAAAATAACCTACATAAATACATAGTACAGATATTATTCTTGTTTCAACATAGTGTTGAGATGGAACTACTTGAATTACAAAACCTTTCCTCCACTATTTAATCTAACCCAGAAGGAAAACTTCACATTCTACTATACTTAGCTTTCTTGATTGCTGTGCAATTTGCTTTGGGAATTGAAGCTTAGTCTAATTAAAACTAATCTTTTAAAAGTCTATACTAAAAGTTGTGGTGTTGCTTCTGTAGATCAGCTTTGATCCAAAGGTGAATGGAAGTTATAAAACAGGATATAAAATGAGCTTCTAAACTGCCTGTTGTTGAGCCCATTGAAAACAACAGGAGAGTCCAGAATAGGACCTTTGAGAGTACATTTGCCTCTGTTTCTTTTCGTACTGAGTTTTGAATTACAGTTTTCTGTACATACCTTTCATTTGACTTGGAAATATAAGTTATAACAGAAGCCATGTATTTTACAATACACTAGAAATTTTCAATAGACGTGCTCTTTGGAAAACTCACATTGCATTATAAGCATAAAGATTATGAAGTAAATTGTTTATGATTGTATTTAAGTAAAATAAATTATATATTTGGATACAGTCAGAAAATGCTCTGTCTTTCTACATTTTATTGATCATGTTAGCACTTCTGGGGATCAGTCCACTAGATTCGATGTAATGGTAGTATGCTAACACAACGTCAGCTGTAGTCCTTAAAACCACAGAGTACTCATGCTTTTTGTCAGGACATATGCTGAATTACAGCCAATTTACAACCTGGTTTCAACATTCCTTATTAAATTTTTGTTCTCCAGTAAAACATTTTAGAATTTGCGGAAGGCTGCTAATAGCTGCAGAGGAACTGGGAGGAACTGAGAAAATAGATTTCAGTTTAGAATGCTTTCAGAGATAATTATTAATGCAATTTGGTTTTACTTTTATTGGATTATCATATATTCCAGATACATAGTAACATTTGAAAATGCTGAATTATCTAGGAAAAACAAATCACAAAAATAAGGGACTCTCCACATTAATTTCATTGTATTTATCTTCTGCTAGCACATTCTTTGTGTTTGCCACCATCTCAAAGTCTAAAAACATGTAATATACTCAGCCAAAATCACAAGAGCTAAAACATACTTGAAAACAAGGGTCCAAATCCTGACTTTTGGAAAGCCTACCTGGTTAACCAAAGGTGAAGGGAAGAAAAGAAGAATATGTCTTTGGCTACCTCACATGGTCAAGTCAATGAATCAGCTCTGTGGTAAAAGACACTTTTTTCATGCATCTCCGGGCATATGTAGGAACACAGACCCACACACAGGCACATGCGAGTGTGTTTGTGTGCACACCAGCACTTCTGGTAGCAGGCATCTGCAGCTGTGTGCTCTATCAAGAAGAACCTATGCTTAATTCATGACTATGCTCATCTTGTGTGTTTTCCCTTGAATATATCTATGCTAACTGACATTTATACTTAATCATATGACTACTGCTAGTGACTTTAGCAATGCTTGTTGCATAAGATGGCAGTTTTAATGATCACAAGAGAAGAAATACATATATTTCATAATTCATAATGTATAACTGAAAGGGCAAGACATTTTCTCCAAAAATCTTTACATCAATATAGTGCTCACAAAAGTGCTTACCTGATTAGAAAATTTTCATCAGTCTGATGTATCGAAGCAACGATACAAATTGTACTTTAACAAGTGAATGTCTTAGCAAAAGTCATGACAATGATCCTTCCCTCTTAGGACTTACTAAAATGGCTAAGATTTTTACAGCATTCACATTATTTACCGAATATGAAATCCTTTCATATGAAACTGCTAGAAGATTTCATCTTCAATTAGACCCTTCAATAAAGGGTCCTGAAACTGAGAAAAAAAAATCAACATTTTTACATTTCATGGGCTTGAAAAATGTCCTCTTACAACAGAAAGAGGGGAGCTAACTGCTCAGTCTTCAGTTTCTTGGTGTGATCTTCAACTTAAAAACAAATAGGAACATCATTACCTACTCCTTTCCACATTACTAATCAGCATATCTACCACTTCCATTCAGAACTCTTCTTTTCAATAGCAGATCCTTTCTGCGAGCTCTTTTGAAGGAGGCCAATAATTTCCTTCACACAATTCACATAGTTACTAGCTTCAGAGACTTTGATAATATCACCTCTTTACCCTTTATTTCAATCTTGGCAACTCCCTCCTGGGAAAATAAAATACCTCTGACATTTGGGAGAATATTTTTTTAGAGGTTTTTATAGATTCTATTTAATGAACTTTCATATATCATAAATTCAACCATATTCTCCTTATAGCAATTATAGACTTCTTGTAAGAATGTGAATGTTATTATACTTCTTCAGTGGCCCAATTTTCTACCCAAGTACTTCAGCACTCTTGAGAAAGTATAATTTTCAGCTCCCTTCTGTGGAAAAAAAAAAATAGACTAGCAACAGCATTTCTGTGTTTTTCATAGAGGATACAGTGCCAGCAGAACCTCTCATGTCTTCTCATGCAAGGATAACAAGTTTCCCCTGACAAATAGGTAAGATACATTTTATTGGCATTTTCATTGTCAGCAGTGGAAAGTTGCACAAATCAACCATATAAAACAGTGATTTTTGTAAACATCTTGACAAACTTATGCTTCTCAGAGCTATTTATCTGAAATAGCAATGAGCAACAGAATCAATGTTTAATATAGAACAAGTTCAACAGCCTTCGTGACCCCTGCATGCCTGCCTCCATAACTTTCCTAAGGATATGCTTCCAAAATTCCTAAATCTTTCTAGTACTACAATTGCAGCTCACTGAAATTTGTATGAGTTTCTACACTAATTTCAGCTAGTTTTAAATTAAGCTACCCATAAAACCCCCCACTCTCCTAAGCTCTATCTATATATTTTTACTACACTCAAATTCTAGCTCATCAGCTAGCTCCTGTAATTTTTCCCAATTTATCCAGCCTCCCCTGCACTTCTGGGCTCCCTTCCCAAACTCTTCCCACTCCACAAGTACCACTGGAGAACTCCCAAAAACATAAAGCCTGCAGTAAAATATAGAAAGTTCTCTTCAGTTTCTATGTCATTTGTAAAGTCTTTTTGTGGCCCAAAGTAATAACCACGTAAGGGTAATCTGTTAGGAAATTAAATATCCTCCTAGCCTTACAATCATCGGTTAGACTTACCATCTTTTTCAGGATGTTCTTTGGATTTTAAATCATCTGCAGGAAGGTGAGGCGAGATTGGAAGAGTGGAATTTCAGATATATTTGTTTTTATTCTTCAGTCTATTGTGCCTGTCTACAAGATTATTTTTTGGTAACCAAAATAAAACCTGGTCACTCCAAACAAAGAAACTTCAAAACACATGATTAAAAAAAGTCAAACTAATAGTAACTTAAAGATAAAATCCTTACTTGCATAGAAATAAACACTATAGAATCAGATGGTTAAAATTTGGACACTTGGCATGTTTTGGAAATCCAAGATGTATGTATCTTCTCTGTTTTTCAAGCTCCAATGTATGCAATGAAACTGTCCATGTGACATGGTAAGGGAAATTTTACAGTTCTAATAGTAGTACTGTATCCTTTACTGATATCATTATTCTGGGACGACCAGAACAGACTAGTCAGGACTCTAAATTCTACAGAATTTCATAGATTAATAATAAAAAAAAAAAAGAAATACAAAAGGCAAAAAAAAAAATCACATAGGGTAAAACAAGGCTAGATTTGTAGGGATTCTGTTACTCGCTTGTTCCAAGAATGACTGAGCATTTCAATGAAATCAAGAGAGTTTGCTATGTATCTGACTTGTGAAAGCTGCTGTTCCAAATTGCTCCCTTTGGGGCCTCTTGTACTGGTCACCTCTTCGAAATCCATTGACAGCTGAGTTAACACAAATGTCTAATCTAAAGAGTCACAGCGTGCCACAGATATCAGCTAAGGAGAGAATCTGCTCAGCAGAACCTCTATAATTATTAAGAAGTCATTAATTGCCTGCTAGGATTTAGGGTAAGTCTGAGGTAACTATAAGGAAAATGGGTCCTTTATTAAAAATGAAGTACACAATACAATGAGCATTGAATCATCATTAAAGAATTTGCAGATACTCCTGAAGATATAGCTGTACTTTAATGCTATCTATCTGAGACATTTTCTGAAGAACATTTTCTTCATTCTTAAAAGGGGGGGGGGGGTTGCACTATTAAGCCAGTACACAGTGTCCTGTAGGTGAACATCCTCTGGCCAAACTGATTTGGATATATTTAGTTGCTAATTTTTTTTCTCATCTACTTCCTCCATGCTTCATTTGCACAAAGTTTATTTGCACCATCTCTTTTGTAACGTACTTTTTCATGCTTTTAATTCACAGACTGTTTGGGGCTAGATTCCTGTTCTTTGGCACACTTGGATGACTGTGCATTTTTTGAGAAGTATCATTGACTTTTCCTGTTTGCCCATCTCTTATCAGGATTTTCAATATGCTAGTTATCTTCTTGAATATCTGTATTTTACAATCTCAGTGCCTTTTTTTTTTTCTTTCTGAATTAATATTATTTTTCTGTCTCATTTCTATTGATGGCTCAATTAATGTTTATAACAGTGATTCTATTGCATGTTGCTTGGTGGCTGTAAGTCTTCCCATTCAAAGCTTCTTACTTCTCAAGTGAGAAGTGTATTTTTGAACAAGAGTGATTCAATTATAACCTTATTGAAATATTTACTAGTACATTATTTTAGAGCTTGTCCCCACTGAAATGAAAAGAAGATTTGTCGCTGACTTTTAGCAGAACAGAGCAGATTGTTATAACAAGCAAAATATTTCCTTTTGTTGCAGAAGAGTTTATTTAGCATGTGACAGTTCTACAAAACTGCTCATACCATGCATGGAACTAAACTGATGAAACTAGAAAACTTTAACAGTTGAACTCCATCAGATTCTTTTTGGCCAGTAGCCTAAAATGGTATTAGAGCTAGTGGGCTAAGTAATTGACACTCTCAAAAAGCTTACAGGCTTTGGTCCATTTCTGTTCACTGTCTTATGATGGTAGTTAAGTGAGTCCTAAAAAAAATGTTTCAGACTTTAAGATTACTATCAGGTTTTATTATAGTTTTTGAATCCTATTGTAACTCATCATTCATTTATAAAGATGGCAGGAGAAAGGCTAGAATTGCAAGATGAGTGGAAATTCTAAAATCCATTTTAAAGCCTAAAGTAAATAATTTCAAAACTTTAGAAGAAAATGAGTCAACAGATTATTAACCAATCACATTTTTTTTAACTGTGATTTGGTCTAGAAGTTGGCAAAAACACAGGAGAAACCCTGAGAGTTTAAAGTTTCTGGCTGATATCTAAATCAAAAACAGCTGAGCAGATTTAAATATTTTGTGTAAACAAATTTGCATCCAGGCTGCTAATCTGCATGCCAGTTTTCAGTGTGACATTTTCTGAAATGATGGAAAAATGCTAAGCCCTTAATGCTAAATGGAGTTCATAATGGAAATGCTGACAGACCCGTAATTACCTGTATTGTGATTCTACTGAAAGCTTCTTTATCTGTCTAATCTTTCACAATGGAGTTAAATATATAAATTCTTGAAAGGAGGAAAAAAGGAACTTTTTGTTGGAAATGCTGAACTGTAGCAATGCTATACTTTCTTCCAGACATCCACTTAATGGAGGTAGTAGTGACAAAGAAATTATCTGAAAAAAGATGTAGCATTTTCTGTGGAACTGTAAAAGCAGCCAGTGATGCTTAAAAGTTTAACTTAACTTTAATTTTTCAAACTTTTTGAGTCACCTTTCTTGTAAGGTATGAGTAAACAGATCCAATCAATAATTTTTAATATGGCAATGAGGAATTATCATAGAAGAAATTTGTCACTGACTTGACATGGCAAAAAAATCCGAAGCAACAACAAATCAGAAATAGTATCAGAATTAGTGTGGCCAGCAGGAGCAGGGAGGTGATTGTTCCCCTGTATTTGGCACTGGTGAGGCCACACCTGGAGTACTGTGTTCAGTTTTGGGCCCCTCACTACAGGAAAGACATTGAATTGCTGGAATGTGTCCAGAGAAGGGCAACCAAGTTGGTGAGGGGCCTGGAGCACAAGTCTTATGAGGAGCGGCTGAGGGAGCTGGGGCTGTTTAGCCTGGAGAAGAGGAGGCTGAGGGGAGACCTTATTGCTCTCTACAACTACCTGAAAGGGGGTTGTAGCGAGGTGGGTGCTGGTTTTTTCTGTCAGGTGGCTGGAGATAGGATGAGAGGAAATGGCCTCAAGTTGCGGCAGGGGAGATTTAGGTTAGATATTAGGAAAAATTTCTTCACTGAGAGGGTTGTCAGACATTGGAATAGGGAAGTGGTTGAGTCACCATCCCTGGAGGTATTCAAAAAGCGAGTAGACAGAGTGCTCCAGAACATGGTTTAGTGGGCATGGATGATGGTTGGACTCGATGATCCTGAAGGTCTTTTCCAACATAAATGATTCTATGATTCTATGATTCTAACTAAAGTGTTTGGGAGAGCTGTTGAAGGCCCAAGCATGAAGGCCCAATACAAAGAGTCAGGCTTGTAATCACAGTTTCACAGAGGTGCCTAAATACAGTAAGAGTGCAAGCCTATGGACAGTTTCCAGTGTGCTTCTCTCTTGAGAGCTCCCTATTGGCAGTCCACAGAAATCCCAGCCCTTAGCACATTAGCTGCTGTTAATGCTAGTGGAGTTAAATTCTCTCATACATGAAGTATGTGGGATATAGGACATAACCTACATTTCTGAACTCTAGTCTTGGACTTCCTATCTTATGGTTCAGCCATTGAAAGAAGGGTAAGAATCTGTCTCAGCTCTGGAACATCTGACATAAGCACCCAACCTCACTAGGTCAAGCCCCAAAACCACTGGAGAAGAGGGCTGCCTGTATATGTTGCCTTCTCCATTAGACAGAAAAGCCATAAATATTTTGTGGGCTGAATCAGAATGCTTTTCATGGTACTTCTGAGGTAGAATGAGATTGTTTAGTATTTTAATAGCAGACTTAAAAAATATATTTCTAAAGTTGCAGGAAATGGTGCTGATTCTGTTGGAAGTACTTTTCTTTCTAGAATTTGAACTGAACTACTATTCCAAGCAAAGTGTTAGGGACACTGAGCTGTTGCAGTTCCCATGTTTCAGATGAGATGTTGCTGGCATGTCTGGTCCTGAAAGATTGCATGGCATTTTTCACAGAATATTGTTATTAGCCTTCATCTGCTGGCCAAATTCCAATTTGGATAATTACAGTCTGCTATCTAAATTCTCTAAGCAGAGTATGTTAAATAACCTTCTACACTTCCTTTCCTAATCTTCTGAGGGGCATTTCTGAGATTTATTAAATAATAGTTCTGCTTAATCTAAAAGGCAACTGCTTCTAAATGCTAGGGGAAAGTGACTGTTTTAGAAGGTGCATTGACTCCTCACTGCTCAGTGATAAATTACACAGCAGCATTGGCAGCGCTTGCCATGTAGGAAGAGTTCCTTAGCACTGTACAAAACCAAAAGGAAACTACCTCCTTATCAAGATAGCTGCAATTTAATTCAGAGTTGATGGAAACATCTTAGATAAACAATGAAATATATTTTACACAAGAAGATGAGTGTGAGCCTGGAGAAATCTACATAGAAAGTTTTGGAAAAGTTACAAGATTTTGAAGGTTTAAATAAAGATTTCTTGTTCAAGATGAGGGATAAATACACACAACTGTAGTACACAGGACAATGTGGAAAAGTGTAAAGCTGTGCAGAACTTTGAATTTGTCTCAGATATGAAAGAAATCACAGGGAAAAAATTGGTCAGTGAAGCCAGTCATGAAGCCAAGTCTCAGTTTTGCAATAAATGGATGAAAAGGAGACATTTCAGATATAGTTGAGTAGAACATTTTGCTAAGTACATACTAGTTCAGTCCTTCACATACGAGTTCAGTCCTTTGTTTCAATGTGAAAAGAAAAGACAAAAGAAAATAAAAGAGAGATGAGAGAAGAAAAGAGAAGACAAGAAAAAAGAAAGAAAAAAGAAAAGAAAATACAAGAAAATACAAGAAAGGAAAGGAAAGGAAAGGAAAGGAAAGGAAAGGAAAAGAAAAGAAAAGAAAAGAAAAGAAAAGAAAAGAAAAGAAAAGAAAAGAAAAGAAAAGAAAAGAAAAGAAAAGAAAAGAGGAAAGAAAGGAGAAAAAAGAAGACTTGAAGTTCAATATTAATCACATTACTGTTCACAATGTTTTTTAACACTCCTAATTACTGGACTAGTTTAAGGGTAATTTGTGGAGCTTCAGTGCATCATTCCATCAAAACCTGATGTTTTCTTCTCCGTCTCTGCCCCATGGTAAATATCAACATTGACCAAAGTAAGAAAGAGATAGGAAGCAAAGGGACTCCACAGAAAAGTCCTGCCTCAAAGGATGCTCTAATGTTCAGTATCTCCATCTTTTCCCTGTGCCTGTTGACACAGCTGTGTTAAACTAGAAGAAACCGTCTCCCATATAATTTCTTCCAATCTTATTTACTTCCCACAGAATACCCTCTATCAAACCAGAAGAAGATTCTTCCTCTCTGTGAAGAAAGGACAGCAGTGTCGACATTTTTGCTCATGATTGTTCAACCACGTATTTTTTAAACTCCCTACAGGCTCACGGGAAAACTTTATTTTTGTGGGGTTTACACAGAACAATTCAACATACTTAATGCAAGCTCATAACAATTCTATGGCTGCCGGTACTGTTTGGCATTATTTTAGTTCGACAAAAACATTATAATAATGCTCACATACTCTCTCATGTCTGCTTAAACTACATCTAAGCTCAGTCCCATCTGTTTAAAAAAGCACAATACCAAGAACATTTTGCATAATGTTACATGTAAATTAGGTATTCATAGGACTGATGCATGTCTGGATTGAATGGAAGTAGAGTTTGTGTTTATAGCCCTTTGAGAAATCATTTAAATCTGATTTAAGCAAACAGTGTTGTTACAGTGCCGATGTTTGTTGTGACTGTGATCTCAAAACTTGATTTCTATATTTCTCTGATGTTACAGAAGCACAGAGACCTTTTTGGCCTGATTATCATTATGACTTACTGTTGCCAGAAACTGCATTAACTGCTATTTTGGAGTGTCCTCCATACAGAATTTTCATTAGCTTATTTTCTTGTTTGAATACAAAATTAATAAATTTGAGTGTAATACAATATGCACAGTTCCAAACCAAATAACTGCATTCTTGCAGGTAATGATCAGGAGAAAAACAGAATAAGTTAATTTCTCTGTTAAACAGCTTCGTTATCTGTGGGTTAGTAAAACCTCAGGTACTTTGGTTTGCAATTTACCACTAGATTTCAAAAAAAAAATCAGGATATACATTGTAGTATGAAATGCACTTTGAAGTCTTCAGTTCTTTACAGTTGTATAAGAAATTGGCTTCAAGGGAATTGCTACTGTCCTTTGCTAGAGAAAAACAAAAATAAAATCTTGAAGTTAGTGGGTCAAATATCATCTGCTTTAATTACTTTAAACAGATGGAAATCATGAATAATAATTCATAAAAACCTATTTATATGCCCTTTCTAGGGTTATTATTGCAATATTTTTTTTCAGTTACATAAATAGCAAAGTAAAAAAGAGCAAGTAATATTGTCTTATATCTGCATATTAAGAAACAACAGTGGTTTGTTTTATAACTGTTCTGAGAAGCTGGGTGGGTCCAAATCCAGTGCAGATGGCAAAAAAAATCTAATGTTTAAGATCAACCTGTATTGAAGGATTTATTCCCAAACTTCCAACTACTACTTCATTTTTATCATTGTGGTTCACTAATACATGCTGTTAAGAGGGGAAGTAAGTTTCTGGGAATTAGATTTTTCTCTAGGAGAAAAAAATGACTCTTTTCAGATAAACTCTCAGATAACACTTGATTTCTACCAGCTTCGGTGAGATTTAAGTGTACATCTTACTGATTTTTCAGTATTGGGCTATGAATCTGTTACTGTACAGTTTGGGAATGATACTCTACAATATTTTCAAAATTGCCAGAATAAGAGTTCTTTCATACCTGGAAGAGATACTTTTTCTGAGAATTATCCCACTTTCACATTTATATTACTTTTCATTTTGCATTTATATATGGGTTATTTCTCAGTTTCAGCTCATTAATATATCATGTCTTGCATCTGAAACCAAACATTTCCCTGCTGTCTAGCGGAGTGAATAATCTTATTTAAAATGCTAAAGTATGCAAAATCTTAAAACCAGAACTGAACAACTGTATCAACGTTGCCATTTAGACTCATGCATCTGCTCAGTGGCTCATCCTTCTGAGCTTGCTGGCCATCTATGTTAGCTTCTGAAACTTCCTCTGTGTCCATTCATGCAATTCATGGGATATCACAATACAACCAAATTTACACAGTTACAAGTGCTGAAATAATTTACTTCCTACAATCCACCAGCACATTTCAGCTGAGAGGCAGCAGGTTCCTGAATTACTGTTACACAACTACAAAATAAACACATGAGCATGTGTGTTTCCTCTTTCGCTTACTCCTGGCTGTGAACTCAGTCCTTTGTAATAGCATATTTTTCTTTTTTTCTTATTTCTGTCAATTCCTAAAAAAAGTTTCAATTTCAGAAAATGGAAGGTAAAAAGGGAGGATTACGCAAGTGCCTCTCATTCTACGAATTTCAAAGACTCAGATATAAATTTGAGAACATAAGTTCTATATTTGCAAAAACAATAAGAAAAAGTAATTGTTACTTGTTTCTGCATTTTGAGAAAAATGTACTGTAGGTTACTAGTTAACTGTAACTAAATTAAGGATCTTAGTTTTGCCTTTGAAATATTACTTCTCCTCCCAATGCAATTCAAACACCTATGCACTGAAACTACTTATGCAACCTCACCAAAATCAATTTTTGTTACCGTTTCCATAATAAACCTTGTGCTAGGTTTTTGTTTGGTTGGTTGGTTGTTTTGTTCTCATTTGAGAATAGTTTGGGGATTCTTTTTATCTCAGCATAATTCTCAGCTTTCACAAGCAAGGGATGACTTCCCCTGTTGTGAGTGAGAAAGCAGGAAAAGAAAGCCAAACGATCCTTGTGTGTGCATTTAGGGCAACATGTTCTGGCCTGACTCCAGAGGCGCTGCTCTGTAGAGACAGATAAAGGACAGCCTGAATTTCAGTTCGTAATACACTTTGTGATCCTTTGGGTTAAAAGTTGCTACTGCCATGCAAACATGACTTCAATAGCAAGCCATACAATTCTTTCAGGTACCCTCCTGTTGTTTTCTCCCCTCAGCTGGGAGGTTTTTCCATCAGTGAGCCAGACGAGCCACTCACCTGTACAGAGCAAGTGGTCCTGCAGAGAATGCCGGATGCTCCTCCACAGAGCACAAAGCAGCCATGCAGAGGGGAGCATCCTCTGTGCTAAGTAGGCCATTTCCCACCGTATTATAACAATTTCACACTACGTTATATTGTGAGCCTTAAATGATTGAATGTCGCCTTTGAACATTCAAAGGTTTCCTACTATACTAGCTCACTGTTATTGCTTTTTACATTGCCTTATGGCAAATTAGTGGAATATACTGTAAGACAAGGAAGATCATCAGCATCTTATTTGCATACAAACATCATATTATTTTCAAATTATCCTCTTTATGCTTCTCATTTTCCTAGGATGTTTTCTTCAGCCTGTATGAAGTTTGCCCATTCTATCTGTATTCTCCTATTAATGTTTTGTTCCGTAACATAACAGATTTTTTTTTCTACTTTTATTCCCTCCCTGAATATAAGAGCTAATTTACACAATAGTAAGAACATCAGCGATACTTCACTATTAAATTTTACCAGTTTATACTAAGCTAGTTAAAAAAGTTAACACAAAAGTGATACAAACTTTCAACAAAAATGCAACTCTTCACTTTCTCACTGCATAGAAAATGTTTGAGGATGGCTTCAATATTCCTGTCATTGTCACTTTGCCTAAAATGTATAGCAAATTTCTCAGGCTCATAATGCCTTTGGCAACAGCCCCTGTGCTTTCCCCTCCACTAGAGAAGAACAAGAAAATGCAGTCATGATGAAGGCTAGTTTCCCTAGCAGCCGGCTTCCTTACTCTAGTGTTCATGGGTCTCTTTGGCTCATGCCTGTTACTGTATTGTGCTTGTGTTGTATGAAATCATTTGTACTTTGAGGGACATGTGAATGATAAGGGAATGGGAGGTGATTTTTCCAAGACGAACATAGTGAAAGAAAGCTAAGCTATGTACAGTTACAAGTGCCTTCATTATTGGTAATGTCTGAACTGCAGACATGCTGAGACATAATGGGGAATCGCAGCTTCAGGGAGCCATCTGTAGATCTCAATGCAAAATCATTCAACCCAGCAAAGTTAAAGCAGAAGGAGGTCTATTTTAACTTTTTTTCAGCTGCAAAAAGATTTTCTAAGGAAGTTTACAGCAGAATAAATGTATTTCCATTCTACCTCACTTCTGCCTTATATTGACCAACCTTCTTTAAGCAGTGACCCGGTTTTCATGCAGTATGTAATATTAACATTATACCTCTGATAGTGAAAATATTAATGTGTTTCCTGAAGGACACTTTGATTGCAGCTTTTGAAAATAGGGAAACATGCAATTATGACATTTCTTAACTTATATATTCTTGAGTTTACTACCTGAAAAATGTCTCAGGTAGCCAGTGTTAGTATTTATAATGGGAAGTGTCAGAACCTTACTGTGTTAGCAGTGAGAAAAAGTTAAAACGATCTTTGAAGCAGACTCTTTTGTCCATTGCTTCACGCCTATACAAGTCAGATTAGCAAGGGCCTAAAATATGTAGAGAAACAAAACAAAATAGTTTTTAATGAAAATGTTAATTGCCTCATATTCTACATACGGTAAGTACTCTAAAGTGAGTCATTAAAGAAATTAGTGTAACAATGAGCTTTAGTTACCATTTGCTCAGCCATTTCAATAGGGAGGAAGCAGAGAACAAAATAACTACTAAATGAAAGATCCTATGGCAAGCCTTAAAACACAGTATCTTACAAAGATTACCATACATACCACACTACTTCTGGATTAGATGCAGTTCCTTGCACTGCCAAATACTAAAACAAACAGCACTATAGTTCAGCATTGTGCTAAATATGAATCCAAAGTTCACTGGGCCCATTGTAGACTTCACAGGGCTCCAGGTCCATAGCACTAGCTAAAAATAAGCAAAATAGACTTCACAGATATAAGTAGTGAAACACAGGTAAATCCAGCGCTAATCGTTTAGAACTTGAACACACAGAAATATTTCCTTTTCATTGCTGAAAAGAAATTACAATGTACAATCATATAATCATGGTTTGACATTCAAAATAAACCACAAATGTTCTATATGTGAACTAGTGGGAAGGGAAATAGGTGTGTAGGGAAGAAGATGACACCCAGGCAGATGATCTGCCCAGTGATTTGGTTTATTTTTATTCTAAAATACCATTCTCAGTTCTCTCTACTACTGATCAGGAGCAGCATGTTTAAAAGCTGCACTTCAGGCAGTGTCAGCTAGTAAATATTGGCACTGTTTCGAGGTGTTAGTAAAAAAAAGCATCTTTCACAGAATACTAGTTTTCTAATAATCTCTGGCACAGCTAACTTTTTCTTAAAGGATTTGCATAATGCTGCTTAGACAAAAAAAGTGATAGTCCTTTCTAGTTAGTAGATGTTGAAGTATGTTTAAAAAGCTTTCATGCTGACTATGAAGATTATAATTGCTCTTGTCTTTTCAGTCTCTGTCAATATGTTAGCTCTCACATACATTTATACTATTAGTGGGATGTAAAACATTTTGTGGTAATTAAGACTCAGGCCCAGTTTTCTCAGTGGTTTTTCTTCATCATATGCTCTGTTTTGAAGTGATTTATTAGAAACTGGGATTATTTGTTAGATTCACTCTCTTACCTAGTAACAGCTGCCTTACCTTACTCATTTCTAACTGAATTGTCTTACTTACATGTCAAATGTGGTTTTCTCCATTTTGGGATAGCAGCCTTACTTTCAAATACAGACAATGCAACAATGACACAAAGATGCTGTTGTAGGAACTCCTGGTCCAAAAGTCCACTAAGAGAATACGAAATGATGGTAAAATACAGATGTAGTATATGTGAAGTAGAACTGGTAGGAAGAAAAAAGAAGAGGAAAATGTTCCCAGCATAAATTCTAGAGGTAGCTGATCCAGAACAGATTGCTAAGACATAGTCTGCGATGTTGTGATTCTGAATATTTATGATTTTTTTAACTCTATCATGCATTGCCCTTTGGATTATCTTCTATCACACATTTATTAACCGTTGTTATTTTATCAGTATATTAAGTCCATGCAAAATCTTCAGTCGTTAGCAGTACCATGCATTAAATTCACACATGTCTTTCAATGCCACTTGTAGACACCTTTTGGTCTGCCAGTCCTAGGTATTTTCGGTAGACTTGGCTGATTTTTGGTTACATGATGAACATCCTGCTTATCAAGCTGTAACCTATTGTTTATCAGTATCATACTTGAGATACTTTCTACTTCTTTGAACAGGTACAGTGTATTTTTTACTATTTTTCAGACATTCAAACTGTTGCTTTGATGTATTCAATTGCTAGGGAAAAAAGAAGATAGCCAATTCAAGACAAACAAAAAAAGCAGAGACAAAGCTATACCTTGAAATTAAACACATACAGATATTGATTTTTTAATATAAAATACCTTTGTAGCTTACAAAATATCTGACAGATAAATAATGCATCAGAAAGAAAGGAGAAAAGGAAAATATCTACAGCTAAAGCATGTTAATCTAATGTGTGAATGCACATAAACTGATAAAAAGTACAGGGGATCTAGTACAGTGAGCAGACCAGCTCATTTAACATAAGGTCTTGCTGACAAGTTTGGTTTCTTTTTGTTTTTTTCATCTTTGGGATTCTTACAACTCTTTTCAACCTCTGTTCAAACTGTTTTTTCAATGCACTTAATTCTTTTTGTCACAGTCTTTAAACCACCTTGTCATGGTTTAACCCCAGCCAGCAACTAAGCACCACGCAGCTGCTGACTCACTTCCCCCTCCCCCCCAGTGGGATGGGGGAGAGAATCAGAAAAAAAAGTAAAACTCATGGGTTGAGATATGAACAGTTTAATAGTACAGAAAGGAAGAAACTAATAATGATAATAATAAAAATAATAACATGACAAGAGTAATAAAAGGGTTGGAATATACAAAACAAGGGATGCACAATGCAATTGCTTACCACTCACTGACCGATGCCCAGTTAGTTCCCGAGCAGCGATCCCTCCCAGGCCAAGTCCCCCCAGTTTATATACCGGGCATGACATCACATGGTATGGAATACCCCTTTGGCTAGTTTGGGTCAGCTGTCCTGGCTGTGTCCCCTCCCAACTTCTTGTGCCCCTCCAGCCTTCTTGCTGGCTGGGCATCAGAAGCTGAAAAACCCTTGACTTTTAGTCTAAACATTACGTAGCAACAACTGAAAACATCAATGTGTTATCAACATTCTTCTCATACTGAACCCAAAGCATAACACTATACCAGCTACTAGAAAGAAAATTAACTCTATCCCAGCCAAAACCAGGACACACCTCTAGTTTTGCAGTGTCATCTCTGGTACAGGTTGGGTATTACTGAATGCAGTTTTCTAGATATGACTACACCATTAATATTAGGTAATGGCTTTTCTTAATGATCTACCTGATGTATTGATATACCACCCCACACTTTAGTAGCTAGCAGCGCTATAATCTTTAATGCATGTTTCCTTACACCAATGTCATGAGAGAATACTATTACCTATTACCTTCCTTGCAGATAGAAAGTCTTTCTGCAAGTCAGTTATGGGCCAGACTTTTTAGGGGTACTTAGGTACCTAATGATCCAGGCAAGTTCCTAGCAGAACTGACAGAAACCTAAATGTCTAAGTCCCATTATTTCAGTAGCTATTAGGTACTACATTTTTCAAAATCATGCTGTGGCCTATCTGGATTTCCAGACCCTAAATACCTTTTAAAAATTCTAAAGAATTTTTAAAGATTCTAAAGAATTTTTAAAATGTCCCAAGTAACTTCCCAAAGTTACAGAAGTGTTTGGTCAAGCAGAAAGTTGAAGCCATGTCTTCTGATTCCAGGACACCTCTGTTAACATTGGATCCATGATAAATCCTCTCCTTTTATATGAGTAAATGTAAAATACTAAACATGTTATCTCACATATCTTACTATGTATAAGGGAGTAATCTCAAAGAGGTTTTTCAATATTATTTTAAATTACTATTTTTTTTCTAATAAGATATTCGACTGCATACCACTTTTCAGTACTGATCTGCCGTCCACCTAAAATAATCAGACTAGTGCAATAATTCATAAAATGGAAGTGACACAAATCTCTAATTTTTAGGTGTTACTTTTTCTGACAAACTTAAAAATCACCCCCTTTACTATGTTAAAGCATTAGATGAAGATACTTACCAGTGACACACTTGTACATACAGTCAAAACCCTTGGAAAATGACACATATACAATGAATGCATATGAGAATCAGTAGTATTGACTAAAATATACAAATAACTGTACTTCCATAACATATGCGCAAGATCTGGTAAATTGGTAAAAAAGGAATTCATATTGCTTTTTTTTAACATGCTTTATGAATGATCCCTTTTTCAGATACTTCATTGCTACAATTTCTCCAAGCCTAGTACCTGTCAAGCAGCTGGTGAGCTGAGACTACCACACATTATGGTGATTAGCACCATCTCATTATTTCTTTGTGCTCCCTAGTCTGCATGCACTTGTGCTATCCTGTTTTTTGTTTAGACTGCAGTCTTTTCAAATAAAAATCCGCGTCTTTCCTGTCTCTATGCAGTGTGTAGCACAACATACACCTTGTATATGTAAATATTTCAGGAGTATTGTCACATACTAATGGCGGAAGCTATGCACATGGTTAATTCAGTGGGTCTAATTATCTACTGCTTCGTGCTTTTGAAAAGCCCAGTTGCTATAAATGATACCAAATCATAATTTTGCATTTCGAATGGCAATAGCAATTCATGTCCATTTTTCAAAGACATTCATGACAAAAGCAGATTCACAGAGATGAAGAATCAAACCTCATCTCTGTGGAGTTCTTGGCCTGAAAATAAACTGGACTTCAACAGTTTTTAATCTCTTAAGCATGTTTCAGTAGACTGGCTAATGATTAATCAAAATGCATGCAACAATAACCTACCTAATTAACTTCAAAGTTGGCTGGGTTTTTGTTGGGGTTTTTTACATTAAAGTCCAAAGTGGAAAATATTTCTCTTGAATGTCACAAACAACTTCATACTTTAACTGGAACTTCCTCATATTGTAACCAATTACCAATCTGTAATGAAGAAAAATTTGGTGGTTTCTCGAAGGATTTTTTTCTGGCATGAACTAATGAACAATGGATTCTCATTTGATAGATATTTGGTAAAAATATGCCTACAAATCTGTAAATATTCTGATCTTTTCTCAAATATGCACTGGGAAGGTCTGTATTTTTGTCCATATTCCATCTAATACAAGTGGAACACCTATCTTTGCCAGACATAAATGGTAATTTTGACATCTGCACCCTAAACTCCCTTCCCTGGGCTGCAGAAAAATGCAACTAGCTACACAATACACTGAAACATGCAGAAATCTCAGAAAAAAAATGGGCCAAACCTTTTTTCCCCTCCTTGTTATCCATTCAAATCTGTATGTAAAGAGGCCAGACAAACAGCCAGTATGGAATGATCACTGTTGTAATAAAGAACACACTAAAATATTTATTATTATGTTTCTCCACTACATTGCTATTGTTTAGTCACAAATAGGTGTGTAAGATACTATTTTTTAGCTCCATCTTTTAATAGTGCTTATAATCATTTTGCAGTGATAAAAGGGGCTGCAAGGTCATAGAAAATCAGACCAGATTCAGAGTAATGGACACTTAGGCTCCAGTAGTTGTCTTGCACTTTCACATTTCAGTGTCTCAGGTCTATCTAAATGTTTTGTCCCGACATGTAGTTGCTATATCCATTACAAGTTCAAATGAATATAAACATTAAATTACCTTTTTTCTGAGGTTTGGAGGGTTTTGTCCATGTTTGCTATAGCTGTATTGACCAACAGCTATCATAATACTCAAGGCAGGGAATTCTACTTACAACTTTACAGCCATCTTTGTTTTGATGTATAACTCAAGAGACACAGACAGAAAAATTATTTTAGTGATTGCTAGTGCCTGAATCAAGGACATTTTATGGCTTGTATTCTTGATCTTCCCTTCTGTTCCAATGAATATTTCTTTCTATTTTTTTCTCTTCTTTTTGCTAGATGGCAATAGAATGACTATAAATGGAGGACTGGAGAATGTCCAAGAACCATAGTCTGGTGTTTAGGGAAATCTAGAAGACAACTGAATTTCCTCAAGCAGAATAGAGAATTTCTGAACCAGGAAGAGTACTATAATTTTAAGCTTCATTGTAGTGTTTCTGCTTGGTTTTTGTTCTCTGGGAGGTTTTTAAGGACAGAAAGAGGAACAGAGTGTTACATTCACTTGGTGTATTTAGGGTAAAGTTGTGACCCTCATAGCATTTTATAAGAGACCTAGTCTATTAGATATATTTTGAGAATTCCCACTAGTTGTTCTGAAGATGTGAGCAAACGGATGGCCTTGATTCTGTCTGGGTCAAGTCCAGGCTAAATATCAGACAGCAGCTCAGCAACTCAATCCTATCCATATTGAAGCACAGCAAGGCATGTTCAGAGTGGATTTTAGGTACCCAATGAACTTTTACATAAGATACTGTGTAAGTTTGAGTGTATTTTCTTCCCCAGAAAAGACATCAGTGGAGAAGGAGATTTCTGGATCATAATTTTCATTGAGATGAAATTCAGGTACCCAAATCCCACTTTATCCAGCAGTGAGGAACACACTGGAAGATAAGGCAATATCTCACAACATAAATCCACACAATTTAGAGTGGATGGGTAGCTCAGGTGCCTAATCCATGTTTTCCTAACATTGTCCTACCTTTCAGAGTGTTATTTATATGACTTGTTCTGATTTACATAAATAATTTCACTTGGCAACTACAAAAGTATTAAGCAGGAATAACAAAACCAAACCCAGAGCAGTGGCATGACTGATGCCGATTCACACCAGATGTTAATCTGTTTTGGAGCTCCATACAAATCTGTTTCTGAATATCTATTCTTTATTCTTCTTGGTTAAAGGAACCCAGGCTTTTAAGATGATTTCAGACAATGTTCTTTTTTTTTTGGTGGCCAAGCAGATTTAGAAGTTTTGATGTTTAAGATGCTCAAATATTCAGAGGTACTTTAACTCCAATTCCAGTTGCTTCAGTGGCTTTACAAGTAACATTTAATGTCCAGCTTAGTGTAACACTTCTGTATTGCCCAATACTTTCTAAAAAACAACTGTAGGTGAAAGAAATATTTGGATAACATCAACACTTATCCAGTATACAGAACACATCATGGACATGGGATTTGCTACATATCTTTATGATCCATCATTGTGTGTTTGGGGGATCTGTAGGTTGGAGAACTGGAAAAAGTTTTATTTAGGTTTTTTACTAAGTCAAAAGAGCATGTCCTAAAGATACATCTTAATAATTATGAAAAATATTTGAATTAAAATATCTTGGCTTAAATTTCTTACATTGGGAATTGTTTGAATAACCAGGATTAAACAACTATTGCTGAATAATATACGGTTTCTTCCAGGAATTACATTTGCTTATGACTTCTCTCAATTCACTGGGTGGGTATTTAAAGAAGCGTGTGGACCTTATTTTCATGTGGGTGTCTACCCCTTCCTTCCCCCTGGTTTTGTAAATTCCCAAAATATGAATGCATCAGAAGTAATTCACTGGCTGTGCATGAGACAGCTATGTGCAAAAAAACAGTAACTGCTCTGTTTCTCATAGCTGAGTTCAAGCCAATGCAACTCTTTGTGCTATTAGGGATTAAACCTTCTCTATTTTGTGCTACAATGTCTGCAGAAAAACTTGGCATGCACATGGACCTTCTTTATCATCTATATTGCTGGGAGAGAGAGCTGATTTCATTTACTGTACACGACTGCTGAAACTAAAACCAAGTCGACCTTGGTTTTGGTGTGGGTTTTGTTTTGTTTTGGGCTTTTATTTCTTTTTAAAGAAGGAATGTTCACAACAATAATACTAAAATAATATTTCAGTATCCAAGAAGTAGTGGATATAGTTACTTTGCTTTATTGTTAGTGCATTTTGATAATGGAAAATCAGTCTCTCACCTCTTTAGTGTGCTACTCTTGGCAGGCTTCTGACATTATTTATCCTGCATTTGCTAAATCATTCTCATAAAGCTGACAAATCTAAAAATCTTTGTTTGTGGGTCTAAACCATATGAGATGAATACAGCATGTGAATTCTGAATTGCATCAATTTCATCATATATAAAAATGAATAAAAATTCTTTTTACAAGCTACATGTAGCTTTTCTGCTTGTGTAATAATTCTAATGCATAATATATCGTAAAATAAATGCTCAAATCTTATGTAAAATTCAATAATTTATTGCTACAGCTTCACTTTTACTGAAGAAATATTTTGTAAGCAGAGAAAATTCCTTTTTATTCTCTACAAACATATCATAGGGACCAATTAATATTTGCAAAAGATTCTATGATCCTGAGCTGAAATACTAGGGAAAATTATAAAATATCTATACTTTATGCTGCATAATACCTATATGTATGCTCTCACTTCTATGTCTGATCCTGCACACACAAGTTTAATTTCATTTACAGTGAAATAATCCTATTAACTCTTTCCTGTTCTTTCCCTGTTGAACTGAATAGCAAAACTCCCAGAGGACTTGAAGAACAAGACAAATTTCTTAATATGTAAAGTTAATTGTGTGGCTAGATTCAGTTAGTGGGTATCACAGAACAAACAGCATTTACTTGCTCCCTTAGTACTGTTGTCTTCCCTCCCTTCTTTCCACAGGCCGCCTAAAAAAACCCCTTGTTGTAAGCTAGAACAGAGCTGTTCAACTCTTGTCTGCATGTGGCTTGTGTTTAACTTCGGTAAAAGCTTAGATTGCCTCCAGCACATTTGGTTTTTCAACAATTCTGAAGTCATTTCGGGCAGAATTTATAGATTTCACAGAGATCAACTTGCAGCCTGCACATTCACTTTTACCAAGCACTTACTGTAAAAAGCAGGAAAAATGTGCATATGATGGATACATATGTATAGAAGGACTGGTTTTGCCTTCAGAAATTAACCATCATAATAGACAAAAGTGCTGATGAAATAGAATTTTTTTCATATATCCATCAATTATATAATTATACATTTGAATTAGTGTTTTAATTATTATACCATAAAATACTTCAGTGTTACATGCTATAGCATATTTGTCAGAAACTATTTCCCAGAATATTTTAGAGCAAAAGCAATTCTAACTGAAAAAAAAAACACAAACCAATTTCTTTTCTTGTTATTTTTTTAGAAGATGATTTTCAAAGCTTATTAGGTAAAGTGGAGTTATAAAAAACACTTGAAAGTACAAAGAAATGAAAAACGGAGAAAAACAAAGGAAAGCAGAGAAATTCAGAGCAAACAAATATTAACCCTTTATAGGAAGATCTTGCTCCCATTTGGCGACAGAAAGTGTCTTCAATTACCTTTTGCATAAAGCTGAAATTATGTTAAAATAAATGATAGTTCAGCACATATGTAAAATTAGGCAATTAAATTTAAGTACTTCCTTGAATTACAGGGATTTTTTATTTCTTTTTCCAGAAATTTCTAAGATATTATCATATGAAACATCCTTGGGCAATAGATAGGTGTTACTCCTTTTTCTACTCACATGGTATAAAAAAAGGATGCAGTGAGTTGACCCTGGCTGGATGCCAGGTGCCCACCTAAGCCACTCTATCGCTCCCCCCTCAGCTGGACAGGGGAGAGAAAATGTAATTAAAGGCTCCTGGGTCAAGATAAGGACAGGGAGAGATCACTCAACCAATTACCATCATGGGCAAAACAGACTCAACTTGGGGAAAATTAACTTAATTTATTGCCAATCAACAAGAGTAGGGTAATGAGAAATAAAACCAAATCTCAAAACACCTTCCCTCCACCCTTCCCTTCTTCCTGGGCACAGCTTCACTCCCAGATTCTCCACCTACCCCCCCAGGGGCGCAGGGGGACAGGGAATGGGGGTTGCAGTCAGTTCATCACATGTTGTCTCTGCTGCTCCTTCCTCCTCAGGGGGAGGACTCCTCACTCATCCCCTGCTCCAGCGTGGGGCCTCTCCCATGGGAGACAGTCCTTCCCGAACTTCTCCGACGTGAGTCCTTCCCACGGGCTGCAGTTCTTCACGAAGTGCTCCAACATGGGTCCCTTCCCTGGCGTGCAGTCTTTCAGGCACAGACTGCTCCAACATGGGTCCTTTCTGCGGGGTCACAAGTCCTGCCAGAAAACCTGCTCCAGCGTGGGCTCCTCTCTCCATGGGGCTACAGGTCCTGCCAGGACCCTGCTCCAGCGTGGGCTTCCCACAGGGTCACAGCCTCCTTCGGGCACCCACCTGCTCTGGCGTGGGGTCCTCCCCGGGCTGCAGGTGGATATCTGCTCCACCGTGGACCTCCGTGGGCTGCAGGGGGACAGCCTGCCTCACCATGGTCTTCCCCACGCGCTGCAGGGGAATCTCTGCTCTGGTGCCTGGAGCACCTCCTCCCCCTCCTTCTTCACTGACCTGGGGGTCTGCAGGGTTGTTTCTCTCCCATATCTCACTCCTGTCTTCCGGCTGCTGTTCCACAGCAGTTTTTTTCCCCTTCTTAAATCTGTTTTCGCAGAGGCACTACGGCTGTCGCTGATGGGCTCGGCCTTGGCCAGCAGTGGGTCCGTCTTAGAGCCGGCTGGTATTGGCTCTGACAGACATAGGGGAAGCTTCTAGCAGCTTCTCACAGAAGCCACCCCTGTAACCCCTCCCTGCTACCAAAACTTTGCCACACAAACCCAATACAAAGGCAAAGAAATTGAAGAATTTGACTATAGTTGGATTTGGATGACAGCTGATGTGAAATGAATCTTTACAATAGACATCCACTTTCTGATTGAACTACTAGGCAAAAGATCTTTTCTGTACTGTATTTCTTAATCTGAAGCAAAGAAACTTTTGAATGGTTTTAAACTAAGGTGTGTGGGTTTGTGTTTTTTTTTTTTCTACACTGCTGAAAAATGAGTGTGCTTTTGCAAGCTTCCTTTGTGTGATTTGGAATCTGTCAATGATAAGGTTTTCCCACCCCAGTCTCATTCCAATACTCTTGAATATCCAACCTACTATTTTTAATAGGTAAATTTGCAATGAATGCATCAGGATTCCCAGCCTTTTCTCTAACCTCTCAAAGCTCCACTTATTTCCCAGAAGGTCCATTACCTTTCAGTTGTAAACTGCCATGGCCATAATGCATTAATTAATTCTCCAGCACTGTTTATCACTACTCAGAATTGACCTTTCCAAATTATTTTGAAAACCAGAGTGCATTTTCAAGCATAGTGTATTGGATTTTTTCTCTCTTTCACTCATGACCTGCTCCTGTGTGACTCATACTTTATTTAAATATGCCTTTGGCTTTCATAGCATCTCAGTGTCTTCCATTGTTGGAAATCAAACAGAGTAATTAGAGCAAAACTTAACCATTCATTTCACTGAAAACTGAGCCAAAAAGGGTGACTGCAAAATGCAGTCTACTTGCTTATGGGAACAAGCGAGTTTATAGACTATAGAGTTGGTTTTTTTTCTTTTTAAAAAAAGTTTTAATTGCTTAATAAAGGATCCAAAATGAATATGTAGATAGTGTGCTGCCTTTTTAAGGTGTATTTTCACTTGGTAAAATACAAAGGGTGAGATTTTGAAAGCCCTCAGTATTGACCTAAGCTTGTTCTCATTTCAGACACTTCTAGTGACTGCAAAAGAAGAGATTTCTGCCAGGACTGAGTGCTGTTGAAAAATCTATCTATCCTGTTTAGTAGTACTTACCACTTTGTACTGTTTTATGAATCCAAGTCTCCTATAAACAACTTAAGGGAAAAGCCATGACCTTGGAGTAACAATGTTAAGCATTTCATTAGTACCAACAGTGAGTGACATAAGAAAATGCAGCTTTAGACACACCCTTACAGTCCTGAAATGCTGCATATCCATTTGTTACAATTGCCTTTACTCCATGAGAATAAATAAGGTAACAAGGCTTTGAGAGGGACAAACAGAAAAGATGCTTGATTGTCACACATATAGGTTTATTCTGATCACTGTTTTTATAACCAGTAACTTCTGCAGATAGAGGGTTTTTTTAATAAACCTTTTATGCTGTAATTTCAATGAATTAAGTATAAGGTATAAAATTTTAAATCACTTCTTTTAGTCAGACCTAGGCCCCCACATTTGCCTCATGTATTCTTGTGTTGTGTCCTAAAATCTGCATTTTTATGAGTTCATAAAAAAGTATGTTATGCAATGTGAATTTGAAAACCCTTTAACTGGATAAAAATATAACTACCGTGTTAATTAGAGATTGTCTGGATTTATCTCTCTAACTTAAATTTCATACCATTCTCCACCGGCCTGTCAGTCAGATTTACTTCCTTCTTCCTCCTCTCGGTGAAACTACTTGAACAACATGAATGACAGGTACCTTCGTCCTTCATAAAAAGATAATTCAGATTATTACAGAAATCTGGGCGTGGGGGAGCTCTAGATTAATTTTTGTATCCTTTTCAACATTCTGAAACATCTTAAAATCATGAACACCAAACAGAGAGCCTGAAAGTAAGTCTTGGGAGTTCAAGTGTTCAGGCAATACTGAGCATGGCAGCAACCAAAGGGAGGGACTAGCAATGGTGAACTGCCTGTGTGTGGTTCTGCTACATTTTCAGCATTCCTGAAAATTGTAAGCAGGAATCTTTATGGAAAAGGCCCTTTTAGAATTAATTCCATTTTATCTCTTGTTCTTGTGTTTCTTGGCAGTAAATATCTATCTTGTTTAAGATTTTTTTCCCATTTGTGTCTTATTTTGGATACTCTAATCAAACTTTGAGAGTATCCACTGTGCTAAATGCATTAACACAGCCAGTAATGCTACTGCTGACAGGTCTGGCATAAGGAAGGATGGGGCTGGGAAATGGCTGCTTCAGGTCACACTAATGTGAATAGGATGGAGAAGTTTGAATTGCTGTTTTTGTGTAGAAAAACAGAAGCATGTAGCTTCCAGAAAAGTCAGTATCTTTAAAGCTGTAGCATTCACTTTTCAAATGTTCCTGTTTTTCTTTAATTCTCTCTTTTTCTCTGCTGCTTTCTCTTTGTGCTTCTCCTTATCCCCTTTTCCCAAAACATAGCGAGTGTTTTTCTCACCTTTCTTAGACAAGTTCCGTCCACAGCAGGCTGATTTATTACAGAGTGTTTATACAGTTTTTCAAAGGTGAAGATACTTAGCTTTGGCTTAAATCTGTGTTGTAAAAGTGACCCTGCCAAAGACTGCTGTGGAGCAACTGCAAGCAGAGTTGCTTGTATGTGTGCCAGGGCAAACGGTCAAGGGAAGAAAGGGAAAGCTGCAGGAAATTGGGAGAGAAGTCTTGGCATTGCCTAAAATGGAGCTTTCAGATTTGCTCTAGTGGAGAAATCCTTACCTCTTCTAATTTAGCTCTGTTATTTACTTGTTTATTCTTACTTTAAAATTAAATACACTCCTAAATGTCATTTGGGTAGAATAATATATAAAAACATATTCTGGTTACCAATATCAAGTTAGAAGTCCAGGTAATAAGAATGAAAATCTAGGATAATTTTATTCCTCTTCTTTTTCTGACTCTTTCAAAATGATTTGTAAGAGTTTTATTAGACAGAAATGAAAACAAAAAAGATGTGCAAAATCTGGGCCAGCTATGGTGTGGAGAACAAGGAAAGAAGGAAGAATGAAATCAAATACACTGGGCCCTGCATTAAATTCATGTTTTCCCCTGATGGAACTGGTTATTAATCTTTCTGTCTTGGAAATGAAAAGGTTCTTCACATTCCACTAATCCCTCAGCTCTGCTTTATGAGCCAGATATTTGTCCTACTAGTTTGTCATGTATGCAACAGTGCTGCAAGCAACACACAAATTACTTGCTAAGGTCAAAGACGTTGCTAATTCCTTCTTACTTAGGGAATCCATCAGTGACCAGCTTAATTAAGTGCAAGTTGGATTCTACTCCTGTGCAAATACTGCTGATAGATTATATAAACTATAGCAAGAGAGAGAAGACAAATAGTCCGCTAAAAGCTGTATGTACTATTTTGCTCTCTTTGCCTCTGGTAACAAAGTTGGGCGAGACATTTTAGTAAATAAAGATAGGACTTGTCCCAGGGCTATTCAATACTCATGAAGCACGACTTCAGTGACCTCTTTCTTTATTTTAAATATAGATTTTATTTTTGGTTTGCTTGATTAGTATTGTTTTTCAGACAAGGGTAGCCAAGACTGAAGTTTAAACCAAAGGGATTATCCCTGAACAAAATTGTTGTGCTTAAGATGGCATTCAATACACTTGCCTTGATCTAAGCCTTCAGGGTGTATTCAAGTATGCTATAGGAAGATGAAATCCATCTGCTAGACTAAATATCATTATTCAAGCCTATATATTAGGGGTTCTCCATAGCTGAGTGCCTTCTGTAACAGCTTTTTTTTAGGCAGGTTTTGGTACCTACTCATAACTACAGTTTCAATCCATATTTATTCTCAATAAATGGGATCTGCCAAAGAGCTGTAAAGGAGGATGCTTCCTCTACCATGCCTACAGTAGTGGTCACATTCCTTAGTAAGACTTGAGATGGAGGATAGTCTATGTCTCAATTTGCCTGCAAGCTGTACAAAAGCACCAGTAGAGAGGTGTGCCAGTTCCCTCCATTCTCTTATTCAGGCAGCAGGGGCTCACATCTGAACCCAGTTTTCTATGAAAACAAGCTCTGAACAGTTGTATTGCTTTCCTCTGTTCCACTCTAATCAGTTTTGCACTTCTTGTACCATTTTAATGAACTTCAACATATGGCTGGAGGTAACAGAGGTTTCCATTTCTACGGGCTTTGTGAAAATAAGTAAGGAGAAGAAAACCTAAATAGTGTTTTTCCATCCTACGCCAGTAGAAAGTTTCAAGAAGAATCAGCTAGACTACCAAACAATAGAAAACCAGGCCAGATGAGTGAATAAATTGGTTTTGGAGAAAAAATAATTGTAATTAGGCCTTAGAATTTGTCAAATAACAGAAGTACAAAAGAGTCTTCACAGACCAGACTTCATAAATTTGCTATTCATGGAATTGTTAGATCTTATTTCATTTTTCACAGGTTAATTTTTTTCTAGTTTTGAAATATTCTTGCTTGCAGTATATAATTATATCATTGTTTACAGCAGCCATCACATTTGCACTTAAAAATCAATAACAATCTAAGTATTTCTGAAAATCAGGCATTGATTTAAGGACTTTTTTTTTTTAGCTGTCCCATTTGAAAATATTGCCCATGTGGCTACTCTTAAGAGAAAAGTTTCAAAGGCTTAACTAAGTAATATATTAAAACACTAAAATTCAATTTGTAAAATGGATGGCAAATCATTACATCTATAAAATTTACTTGCACTTATAATAATTTTAAGTAACATTTACTTGACAATAACATTTTAAATATAAGCTGAAGATAACCGCTTGTGTCTAATCCTTGCAGTCTTTTCAGTTACCGATTCACTATGATTTATTTCCCTGAAACTTTCTAGTATTTTGAAGTCATAAAAGGAAACAAAGGTTCCTTTCAATGTTGGAATGGCTTCATATTCATGCAGGTAGTGTTTATGTTTCTGGTTGCCAGTTTACACTGTATCAGTATTAATCTGACCAGGATATGTTTTTCAGAAGATAGCTACTGTTGCTGCAACTTATTCACCTCCATTATGGAAACATTAATGCCATTAAGAGGACTTTGTTCTGTATTCAGCTAATTCTCAGTCTGGATAAAATGTTGCAGATTTACACATAACAGTATCCTTGATAGAGCTGCAGAGCTGATATAGTTAATGTAATTGTGTGTGAGACCCTTGGTATTGACCTCAGAGACATCAAATTTTGCCTTTAGTAACACTCATATAAATCAGGAATAGGTCCATTGATTTCAATTACTCAGTATTTACAGTGAGATGAAACTGAGAATATAATTTGCCCTATACATCTAAATTTAACCTTGACACAAACACGCACAGTCCCCATTTACTTGAATGAAGCGGTTAGGGAATTCAAAGATCACGTTGGTTAACTGGAGAACGGTGATATCCTGAAAGGGTAAAAGAAAAAGTAGCTGAATGGCCAATTTAAATTAGAGAAATCACAATTAGAGAAATCCCACCCCCCAAAATTCTTCTGCTTTTAACTCTCTTCATCTCTTACCAGAAGTACTTGTATTTAGAGTCACCCTTTTGGGTGACTGTGGTGCAGTATGGATTACTCTTAATTTTGTCTCAGTGAAGAACTATTCCAAACTATGTATTTATGAGTCCGGTTTCTGCTGCCTGACTCCATGAAAACAGAAGAGTTAGACCTCTAGTCTCTTAGGAGAGACTGGCAGTTCATCTAAACCAGAAAGCAGTTATTCTTAACATGGGGTTTTGATATTTATAGTGAACAATGTTTAATCTAAGCCTTAAATAATATCTAGAAAAATGGGATTATGAAGAGGTTAAAATGCAGCTTCAGGGTTTTACGTGATGTATAGGGTGGGAAACACAACCGATGCTGTCTTTCAACTGGTTATGTGGACTGAAAATAAATCTTTATTAGGTTTTTATATCTAATTAGAGTATAATAACTAGTCTTATAAGATATTAACCTTTTTCCAGGAAAAGAATGCACATCTTTGTTTATGCCTGCAAAGAAACATGTAGTTCCAAGTGCTGTATGAATAATGATATTGGATGTTCCTTGAGCCTCAACCTTGACTGTTTCAGCTGACTAAAATTGAAAGTTTATTTTAAAGTCTACAGCATTCTCCATAGAAATGATTTTTATGCCTCTTGCTTTCAAAATACATCTTATTTTCTGTTCCATAAATAACAATTCCTTGTGATATGGATATACTGACGTTTGCTAAAATTTTCTATGGGTGGTAAATATTTTCCCATTTTCTATAGCTGTCATTAAACTGTGTTCCCTGTCCAGAAAATAACAAAAGATGATAGCACACAGTACCTATCTGGGTCATCACAATTAAATTGTATAGAAATAGATAAAAGAAAACTTAAAAGAAAATTGGTTCCTTTCCTCTGCAGAGACTTGTTCCTCCAGGGTTTCCTAAGGATGGGCATCTTTAATCTTTAAAACCAGACACCGTGCTGAAACTATGTTCCGGAATAAAAATATTTTTGTACAGTAAATACGTTTTGCAAAACTGAGTATTGCAGCTGTCATATTTATCATGAAAACCTCAGCATGGAAAGTTATTTCCTTCTCTGACATTGAGTCCACCTGCACGCACACACATCCTTCTGATTGGGAGATATGAACTTATGCTGGACAAGTTGGGCTGGTTTTTTGCTTCTCCCTCATGCACAGAGGAATAACCTCTTCTTAATATAAGCCTATCACTGATTGATTACTTCGTAACCACTAATGTATTTAGCTTCATAATAATCCTTTTAAAGTAAAAGCAGCGTAAGTTTTTAAAGATAGAGAGGTGTCAAAAGATAGAGGTGTGCATCTAGTAATAATTTCAACGGTGCATAAATAATTCAGTTACATCTCTATCTGCATCAGCAGATGCCTAAGCCTCAATTCAAATGCCTCTAAATTTTATGTAGAACATAAGAAAAAAGTGGTAGAAAACCCACATTAATTCTTAGTTTCAGGCTGAATGATATGGTTTTTATTTGGTCATCATGATATCAAAATCATTGAGCTCCTTCTCTGATTTTCAAGTGGCTCTGATGATAAGCATTTGCACTGGTATTAATGTTGCAGTCCCTGTTATACGGATACAGAAGTGCTTGCAGTTTTAGAGCCAGGTATTTGATCTTGAAGAAATACATACTGTATATCCTGATGTTGTGAATTTCGACCTTATAAAAGCATGTCAAATTAAGATTAATTAAATTTGTGCTTTTATATTTACCCAGTCACTTAGAAGTGTAAGATAATCCCTTCTGCCTCCCTCAGATTTTACCATCTCTATATGCCTGTGGTGAGCAAGATACAGTGAACGGAATTCCTAACATTTTGCATGGCTTCTTGAATCAGGAGGGGCTGAAAGCTCAGAACAAAAAATTGGTACAGGACATCAGAGGGCATTAGATCGCTTTCTTATATGGATAATCCTACTAGTAGGATGTTGTTTTCAGGGCTGAATGAAGATAACAGGAAGACATATTTACTCTTCTAGTTTATAGGTGATATGTTGAAATAAATTAGCTGGTACCATATACATATATGTGCTAGCTTCCTCATAATTTACTTTGTAAGTTTTACCAGCTAAACTTGCTGGTAAATGGTACTGTTATAATGCATCGATTTCATCCTCTATGTGAAGTAATGCAATATCAGAACTCTAACGTCAGTCATTGCTCCCAGTGCAAATCACCAAGAAAATTAATTCTGGATGTGCCCACTAGTCCTCAAAACTAACTGAATTTTAATGGGACATGAAAATGAGCATATTAGAACAGAGTAGACTTTTGGCCCACCACTGAACCTGGGAAATAACAAAACCCTGAGAGGAAACCTGAGAAATGATACTGGAGGCACGTACGGATATGGTGGAAAAGATTTCTCTTCAGACTTACACAGCAAGGTTATAAACTAAGCAACGTTTTCATTATTCATCCACAAGGCCAATGGTTAGAGATAAGTAGCCTTCACACTACCACTCAATCTGCAGATACCATTACAAAGAATTTTCCCATGAGCATCTACTAAATATATGAGGGATGGATCTATTGCACACAGTCTTGAAGCAATCTACAACTTATGCATTTAATTACTGGAGAGTTAAAACAGAAGGATGTCAGTTGAGAAGGAATACATTGTTAAAAAAAACCTACATGGCAAGATATCTTTTCTTCTCTTTCATAACCACAGAATTTGTCAGTTAAGTTTTTCAGCTTCTATGGCAATTTATGCCTTAGTGTGATAAGAACTCAGAACAACACTCCACTGCTGAAATATTTCCCCCACTGATTTTAATGCCCACCCTCATCAAGCATTTACTGTAATCACATGGAAGGAAGAACAGGTTTATAAACTACAGAAAACAGTGTGTCTCTAATGTATATAGTCAGGGACTGTGGGATACAGATGTTCCACTGCTTAGCCTACAGTGTCCTGACAGCATATGTTGGGTATAGGCAAGGAAAATTAATCTTAATTAGACAAAGAATTAAAAAATTTACTATATACTTATTGCCACCAGCTTTAATTAGAAATTATATGAGTCTCTTAAAAGCAAAATTATGTAAGCAAAATACAATATTATGTCATCATTTATTAATGAAATGAAGGGGAAAATGTCTATGTAGTTCATGCATCCATGAGCCCTCTTGGTCTTTTAGTGTTTCTTCCTTGACCTGGACTCCATTACATTTTTTTGTGTTTCTTCTTGATTGGTTTCAATGAAATAGATGTTTTTAACATAAAGCAATCCTCTCACCCAAAATAATTTGGACTATTAGAGACAGAAAATCAGAATGAAGATAGAGAAGTAGGAGCAAATTTGCACTTTTAAATAATTTCAGTTTACCATGGGTATACTTAAAAGAAATCTTATCAGTTCAGCAGTGGCCAGCAACAGAAGTGCTTATTAGGAACAGTGATTATGGTGATCCATGAAAAGAACTGAAACATTTTGTAAAACAAATGTTTTACACATGCAGTGAACTATTACTATTATACAAAATGTATTTTGTTCCTATATCTTCTTTAAGAGGTGTTTTTTTTCCAACCAACACAGGTTCTTTCTGTTGAGAGATTTTTAAAACTAGCTTTTCATAATATTAAAGGCAGCAAGTTCATATATATTGCATCTTTACTGAATGTCTGTCTTACGTTTAAATTGCATCTTCCCCCCCAAATAATGAGAAATAAAATCCATTGAGAACTATTAAACACAAATAGATATGTCTTAACTTCATAAATTTCCAAGGAATTTGACTGCAGAATATACCAAGGAAGTTTTACTGCATGATTACCTTGTTTCATATTCTTCTCCAAGAATTTAATTTACTGACTAACGTAGCATGCAGGAGGTAGGCCAGTCTAACCTTTACTGTGCTTCATTATTAGGGCTGTAGTAGCAATGTGAGGAAAATAACACTAACAAATGTGTATGATTTCCAAACAGCAAAAAACATAGGTGTAATGTGATTCAAGCCCCAGGCTATATTTATGGTGGTAAGAAAACTTGCATTATTTTCCATGATAGAAAAAACAGCTGAGATGAGAACATAAATTACCACTTCCTAAGAAAATAATTACTGTAAAAACATAAATTGTTGTAAAGGAATCCATGCAATGCCCATTAAAGGAATTAACTCATGTTTGCCTAATGTGTGCCTGAGAGGATGAATACATTTATGTGAACTTGTTATGCAAAATGTTTGCTTTTGAATAATGTGTTGTTATTAAATCACTAGCTGCAGAGGATTCATAAATCTAGGAAGGATTGTTGGTAGCCATTTTGTTTTCTGTGCTGAAATTGGTGAAAGCCTGATATTACTGCTTTTAGTCCTTCTTAAGTGATTTCCTTCTCTTCTTCAGCAAAGATTCTGATGTACAAACATCCTGATAAAATAAAACTGTGTGTGTTTTCTTATGTTTCTTTGTGAGAAGAGGTATGTGAAGTGATGTGCAGACATTTCTTTTGTGTTCTTTGGTACTATAACCTGACAAGCTAATGAAGACGAATAGTTTCATTCAACAGCTCTGCATGTCTTGGCTTTTTTTAACTCATTTGCAGCTCTTTGTGGTCTTGTTTTGCATTAGGATGCCTGTGGAAATACTATGTGCATAGTGTTATTTCCTTCATATTCTTTATTCTGTTAGCAAGGTTCCCATTTCTTCTGACGCTTTCCTCTTCACAGTTTTGGTGGGTTATACAGGAAGGAATATAACAAGTAATACTTCTACTAGCGTGAATAAAAAAGAAGAAAAAAATCATCTTTAATATCTGCTGAGCTATACACACTGCTCTCTGATTCTTTAATTTCATGTTGAGTTTGGTTTGGACTTACAGACTGATAACCAGTTTTCAAAGGTTTTTTTGCTTTGTTTTCTGTCTTTGTGTTTCATGAGATGATGTAATGGTAGGAATTAAAGTCAGAAATATGTGAAAGTGGATTTTCTCTCTTAAAACATTGAGATACAAAAATGATTTCAAGCAACCCTCATGGAGATATATAGCTTCTTTCCTAATATAAACTGTTATCAAAACCAACTGTGTTTTATAATTTTAAAAGGTCAAGAAAATGTATAAAGTTCTGTGGAAAGTTTAGGCTGTGTTATGTTTTACATATATTTATCCTAAGATAAGTATTGGACATCAACTCAGTGTGGGCAGAAGAAGGTTGGAGATTAATTACCATTTTCAAAACAATTCCCAACTAGAAGTGTAATAAAATTGTCATTTAAAGTGAAAAACAATGATAAAAGTCATTAGATCTAATTTGGATGCTTAAAAATTGTGGCTGACTCTTAAGCAGTCCACCAAAGGTCTTTTTTTAATCAACATATGGAAACAAATAGTAGTAGAGGGCAGACTACATGGTCCTCCTGAGATGTTAATCTGAAGACAAGAAGAACATAGAGATGCCCTTTTATCTCCTTTGTGTATAAAGGAAACATAGAATGACTAGCCCAGGCTTAAAAGCACAACTTTTAGATGCCTAAATCAGGTCAGAAAAATCCCATCTAACATGATTAGTTGAAAACACATACTGCTACTTAGTTTAATTTTTCACAGTAGAAATTTCTGATCCTTTCTGAGGTGTTAGGTTTTGTTTTGTTTTTTTTTCTTTTTTTTTTTAAATATAAACAAATATGAAAAGAATCTCCTCATAAGAAAACAGATCTTACTGAGCACTGAATTTTAAAATATCAAATAGGTTGAAGTTAGTGATAAGACAAAAGAACTTCAACATTTAGGACACAGACTTAAGTTTTAGATCAGATCTTTTTTATTATTTGGCTATTCAATGGCTTGTGAGTCAAATAAGATTAACTGTTAGGCCACTTTGTAAAATGCATTTGATGGAATGCATATGAACATCCATATAGTTTATGACTATCATAAATGATTGCTATGACCTGTCATGTAAGTCTCAGTAAGGAGATGGAGGAATTAGCATGGAAGCAGTTGTGTTGCTGGGAATTACTCTTCCCTCCCCACATCCCCTAGAAGCATTAACATTTATGTTTGCTTTTGTTTAAATTCCACAGATCTCAAAATCTCTTTGGATTTTGTAGCATGGAGAAAACTGGTCTTAAAAATACTATGACACTGCACTATGGGAACTGTAGTTCAGCAGTTTCATTTGCTTATTCTCCTCCAGGAATGAAGCTTCCTTGCTGGACTGAGGTTTCTGTGCTTATCCTCTTTACATTTCCTTCATCCATTACAGTTCACTACCACTGCCTGACTACTGCTTGGTCATGTCGCACAGCTCCGTAGTTATTTAATTTTGGAGAAAATCCACTACCTTCACGGTATGCACAAAACTTTTATGTGGAAGAAAAAAGTCATGTATTAAAGGTTTCTATTTAAAAAACTTTTGGAAGAAAATGTTTTGTCCAATCATGGAAGCCTTCAGTTCATCTAACGATTATAGCAAACTCCTTGAAATGAACTATAGGGACCTGATGTATGGATAAGAAGGTTCCTTGTGTAAGATATCAAAATAAAAAGTTTCCAAAACATTAATAAGAATAAAATATGGGCCTATGCTGTGTTATCCAGCAGTGAGATTCTGAGTAATGCATTAATTTAAAAGAGTTCCTGTCTGAACTTAGAAGTATATTTTTTATCATGGTTAATGGACAACAGCATAGATGTAAGAGCTTTCATACAAAGAGTATGTGACACATTTGCTTTAAAAAAAAAGCAAGCTGCTTATATAATTCAATTACATCTTTTTCACAGTACAACTGTATATCATCTCTGAATTAAGTACGTTAATACACTACTGAGTCATCACTACAGATACCTTAGTAGCAAGATCAGGGACATTCCTATAATAATTTTAACTGGAAAAAATATACGGTGTTGGCTTTTCTCAAAACTGCTTAAAATTTTAACTGAAATCAGTGGAATTACATCTGATTCACACTCAAAGGAGAAGCCAGTTGGAACTTTCCTTATCAGTGTTTATTTGTGGATACAGGCTAAGAAATCTAATTTATGTCAGATGATAAGCTACTAAACTTTCCCTAGCATGTTCTGACTTCAGGTAGCTTCTGGAAATGTTAAATTTAGGAAAAACAAAACAAAACAACAACAAAATATTTATGAAATATTGAAAATAAATATTTTAAAAATATATTTCTAGATAATGTATCATTAATGAAAAAAGAAGTGACATTGTAAATCACAAGCTGATCACACTTCCATCCCTCCTAGCATAGGTTTTGTCCTTCCTATATCTTTATAGAAACAAAGTGGTACAAAATGTAAGTTTTTGTCTCACCAATAGTTAGCTGCATGGGGAGGCAAAGAAATATGTTGTCCATGAAAAGCAAAGGATCCTAGGTAATAAACACACTTTCATTTAAAAATATATTCTGGGCCTGGATATTTGAATTAGACTCCTAAATGTCCAGTGAAACAGTACCAAAACAATTTGATGTCTTAAAGCTAGTCATTCAAACATAGACACTCTTTGCTTTAGGAGAAGAAAATGACAGCTTTGTAAGATTTTCTAGAATGTCTCTACACTGCTTAACAAATTAAGCTTACAGAGACCTAGACCTAGCAAAGCTTTTGTCAGTATTTGATAAAGCAATTGTATTTTCTAAACCCTAAATTCATCAAAAGGATTAATAATCATTCAACAGAAAAAAAAAAGTCTAGTCTCAGTGTGATATTTCAGGATAGGGAAGTGTTCTCAATTATTTCTTCTCCCAGAATGGACTGAAAAATGGATTTTGGAGGCTACTTCTCAACCTTCTGCTTTAAAGACAATGAAAAGGAACATAGTCCCCTCTCTTCTACCCAACTCACAAATGTAGTTACTGGGCTCAGATAGGTGGTCATACTGCCCTGTCTGAAATGCAGGACAGTAAGGATACACTCAGGTAGATTATTGAACCTAATTAGCACAGGATCATTAAAAAACAACCCAAAAGTAAACAAACAAACAAACAATAAAAACCCCAACCCAACCAAAAAAACAACCACAAAGTCACAGTTTTTAAAAGCTTCAGTAGTGTCAGCAAAACATTATCTCAAATGAAGTGGTAGAAAATACAGTGTATTATATGTATTCTGTGATCTGCCCAAATGATTACTGTCTAGTTTTAAATTTCACTGTAGCTTGTAATTGCTTTTCCATTGAGTAGAGGTATGGTCTTCTTACTGTAGGAGGAAAGAGTCAGATTCAGACTTCCTAGAGAAGCAAGACCATATGATCTGAGGCATCATTTTAATTTATGGTGCAGAAGCTCAGCCAATCTGATGATGTTAATAACTTGCTTCTGGAACCATTAGGGCAAGCATCTGTTTCAACATAGTTTTCACTGGGTGAAAGGACTTTTGTCTGGATACCCATTTGCCTTTCTTGAGTCATATGCAACCATAAATGGTATTGATGAAGGCAGTTGATTCCAAAACACAAGCTTCAAGTTTATGGCCCAAAACAATGTGGGCAGCTGGGAAAATAAGGTGTGGTGATCAGCTCTTCACATGAAGTTGATTTTATAAATGTGCATCTGCCACTGCCACAAAAATATGACTACTTCCCACAAGCCTCTTCCTCATGCAATCACACCATGATTTCAATTACATAAAAACTCTCTTTTCTAAAAAGGTTGTCATGATTAAACTAAGAATTCCTTTGATTACATAAGACTTCAATTAACTGAATGTTTTGTTTCCTTTAGGACTTCAAAATACTCGAGTGTGTTGTATTATCAAGTTGCGGTTGTTTGCATAAGGGAAATGATAGATATTATCTCTATCTCCAACGTGTGACTCTCTGTAGAGGCCATCTGGTCCTTAAGATTCTGGATGTCAGTCTGATGCTAGTACATTGTGTATTTATATTTGCACATATGTCCCAGTAAAGTCAGGATGGCAGCATATTCTAAAGCCATGTGAGATAGTATTCACATCTGACCAGCGCATAGGGCTATCATATGCCACTGTTAATTTATATTTTAGATAATTAATCCAAAGATGGAAAAGATAAGTAAAACATTTTCTGATAAGTAGCTAATGCTTTCCTCATTTTTGAGAATGGGACAAGGACACTTGTGCCACCTGGACATATATGGACATTTTTATAGTTTCTAATTGAGAGTTGCTCAAAAATGGGTTACATGTATTTGAATATGTAAAACTCATCCTTCAGTTAATTACAATACTGCATCATTATGGGAAGGATTGTCATATTAATATTATTATCTGTTATATACTGGAAAAATAAAGTGCAAATGCAGAGTTGGATACACTTCTATCACACTAAGTGGAAAACAACACTGGATTAATCCATCTTCATTTGCAAATATAGTAGGAAAAACTTTCTGAATATATTAAAGTACAAATTACTGCTGATGGCCATAGCTAGAATTAAAATAAAAATGAAAAAACTTGGTCAATTATTTCACAAATCTCTTTTCTAAGATATACCATCAATATGCTTCTTTGACTTCTAGTGTGTGAAAACACATTTCAGTGTTTTCCTTGAAATTTCTAATTTGATACTTTGCTAATTATATGGGTAAAAATGCCTTGATGATATTCTAAAATCTTTTTGCACTTCTGCTTCAGTGCTGTAATTTACACTTTGTTAATACATTATTTCTGTTTGGCATGCCTTTTCAACTACTTCCAATCTTAAAGCTTGCCAAGTCAGCCATGAAATGTAAGACATGATTACAAATCTATGATCATACAGTAGTTCATGTTACAAAAAAAAAAAAAGATGTTGAGATATAAAGTTCTGTTTCAGTCACACCAATCCATACAAAATTTTAGCAAAGTAGGTAACTTAGATGACATATTAGTTGGCAGAAGTGATATGGTTCATATTATATTGCATGTCACAGAAACACCAAATTACAGAATGGTTGAGGTTGGAGGGGACCTCTGGAACTCATCTACTCCAACCCCCTTACTCAAGTAAGGCCACATGGAACAGACTGCCCAGGACTATGTCTAGAGAGCTTTTGAATGTCTCCAAGGAGGGAGACTCCACAACCTCCCTGGGCAACCTGTGCCACTGCTTGGTCACCCTTACATTAAAAAAAGTGTTTCTTGATGTTCAGACAGAACCTCCCGTGTTTCAGTTTGTGCCCGCTGTCTCTTGTCCTGTCACTGGACACCACTGAAAAGAGCCTGGCTCCATCCTCTTTGCACCCTCCATTCAGGTATTTATATATGTTTATAAGATCCCTGTTGAGCCTTCTCTTATCCACGCTAACCTGCCCCAGCTTGTTCAGCCTTTCCTCATAGGAGACATGCTCAAGTCCCTTGATCATCTTCATGGCCCTTCGTTGGACTCTCCCTACTATGTCAATGTCTCTCTTGTACTGGGAAGCCCAGAACTGGACACAGTACTTCAGGTGTGGCCTCACCAGCGCTGAGTAGAGGGGAATGATCACCTCCCTCAATCTGCTGGCTACACTCCTCCTACTGCTGCCCAGGTTACCATTCGTCTTTGCAGCAAGGGCATGTTGTGGGCTTAGGTTCAACTTTGTGTTCACCAGGACCACCTGGGTGGCCTCTAGCATGTAGTGGTGGTTGGTTTTTTCCCCAGGGGAAAAATTTGCAATTCCTTTTGTTGAACTTCATGAGGTTCCTGTTGGCTCATTTCTTCAGGCTGTCGAGGTCCCTCTGGATGGCAGCACAACCCTCTGGCGTATCAGCTACTCCTCCCAATTTGGTGTCATCTGCAAATATGCTGAGGGTACACTCTGCACCATCATCCAGATCATTAATGAAGATGTTAAAAAGAATTGGACCCGGTATCGACCCCTGGGGTACATCACTAGTTACTGGCCTCCAGCTGGACTTCATGACACTGATCACCAACTTCTGGGCCCAGCCATTCAGCCGGTTTTCAATTCACCTCACTGCTTATCTAGTCCATACTTCATCATCTTGTCTATGATGATTATATGGGAGACAGAAGTATTTCAGGAGTACCCTACAATGGGAAGACTGTACTGTAGAAAATACAGTCACTATATTGTATTTCTTTCCATATTGCATAAAGAAGAAAATAAATAGTTATGGCTGCTACCACCCATCAACTATAAAATAGAACAAAATTGAAACTTTATCTCTGCTGGAGGTCTGTTTAAGACCTATAATGGGAACTTTCCCCACGCCGTTCCTTTCCAGATGCACTCTTTCTTTTATAAGTTTCCTCTTGAAAATTCTTGATAACTGTTCTCAAAATTATCTGATTTCCACGGTCTTTCAGGAAAGCATTTAGAAAACCAAAATTTACTTTTCAATGTAGTGAAATCACAAAAAATAATATATTACCAAAAAATAAAAAATGTTAGTGATCATTTATTTGTCTAAAACCAGTAACATAGTCAGTTAATGGTGTCCTGGTTTTTGAGGCAAATGTTCTCAAGATTGCTTGTTTTTTCTTTGTAAATTTATATTTCCTGCTAATGTTCCTGGAATATATCAACAAATAGAAAGATAATAGATGATAAAGGAATTTTAGGGCTTAATATAAAGATAGTAAACACCCTGTAGTAAATATTAACATCTTCAACAGAGTTGTGGGTAAGTATCTTTTTGCACTCTATCACAATCCAGAAGTAAGAGCATGTTCCATATCTTTTAGACTCCCTCTTTTAGTTTTATACCAAGGAGCTAAACACAACAGATGCAAAACAGAGAAAAGATATCCAAGTCTGTATGAATGCAGTTAAAAATACCCAGACATCTTTAATTTATGGAATCCCAAGCAGATGGTAGAATATGTTTACTGAACTCTTGTCTCTTTTTCTCTAAAGAACTAGAAGCTTTAAATATCACAGCATGTTTCAGAATTTGGCAGTGAGGACATGAGTTTTCTGTGGTTTCTTCTTCTTTTTTTATTTTTTTAAGTCCTAATAAGATGTTCTTAAATTTGGAACACTGTTAAGATTTGTGATGGCTACAAATTTGACTCAAATTACTGATTTGAGATCTTTATGTGAAAAATTTATTTTTAAAAAAGATATGAAAGAGAAAATGTTCACTTACTATTTTCAATGTCTGTACTACTGTTTGATTTAGGAACTATAATTTAACACTGTCAGAATTAGGCTGCTTTGAAGGCCAATGTTACAATTAAATAATGTAGTTTGTTTTCTTGTATAATAGGATCATAAAAAGATGATTTCATTATCTTTTCAGATAAGGACAATGTGGTGTTTGTCTTAAGCATATCTTCCAGATAGACATTCATTCGTACTTCAAGACAGCAAAAGATTGGAGTATGCCCTGCAGTCACTGATCGTTTGTTTCAGTCACTTATTGAGGATCCTCTTAAAACTTTCCTCTCTTTTCTTCAGTTCAGGCTTTAGTTTTCCTTCATTTTTTGTTGTTATTATTTCTCCACTCATGTAAATTCTTGATCATAATTCAGTTTCAGAAATTAAATAACACAATTTAAGTGATTAAAGGAAGAGTACTAGACAAAAATCAGAACTACTGTTACCACGTATCAGTAAGTGGTATCACACATCAGATACCACATATCAGATGCAGTTTGTACCTGTATGTGGCTCCATGTTCAGGTGGTTATTTTAGTAACGTTTGGTAATATTCCTGTTTGAGGACTGTACAATAGCAGTGCTCTACATAGCTAGATAACTATTAATAATTATGTTGTGTTTTCGTGTCCTCCCATGTAGTCGTGCACTTGTTTTGAGTTATTCTGAGAACTTATTTGATGTTTAGAAAATCTGAATTGTCTAAAATTTTTTATTCTCTCAAGCTTCAAGATAATGGAGAATGCACTGTTGGCCTTCTGCATGAGGTTGTCAGTTTTTGCAAAGTGATTAGAAGCAATATGTGTTAAAGTCGGTATGTACAACTTGTGTGAATCTATCTGAAAAGATCAAATTACAGTCTGGATCTTCTGAATACTTCTTCACAAAAGTGCTTGGCTGTGAGAGTCTCCTTAGAAGCCTGGCTAAACCAGAACAGGACAGAGACCAAGCAGTGGCTGGGGCAGTGTACAGGGAGGAAGCAGGAGTCAGTTTCTTAGGCAACCATTCGTCAGGATTAGTTCTCTGAAGAAATTCCTGAAGCTCAGTCTCCAGATGCAAGAGGGAAAATGGATTTTTGGTTACTAAATTTTTATGGGCTTTTTAATGGATTCTGAAAGAACAGGCAAACGACACATAAAACAGAAGCAGAGTACTGCTGTCGTTACCTACTTATCCAAGACTCAAAGTGAAACTCTTGTCCATTTTTATGACTCATGCTTCAAAAATTGTGTGGGTATTACTGACTTTAGATTTTTTCCTTCCTTCTCTGAAGATAGATAGTATCATGAGAATGAATGGTAAGAGAAAGGATTCTTATGCAAGCAACTCTGTATTTTGTGTGTTCTGAGTGATAGCTATAGTAGCGCTTCAGGGATGGCTAAGCCTCAAAGTCTGAGTAAAGAATGTAGGTGTGTGTGCATGTGTATGTGTATGTATAGATATCCCATTTTATATATTAAAAAAAATTGGGGAACTGTGTGAAAGTTGAATTTGATCTATCTAAATTTGCAGGTTTTGCATTCAGCAAGCATAACCCTAATAAAGAGGAAGAGTAGGGTTAAGTATGTAACACCTGACAGTCGAATCTGACAGCAGAGAAGAAAACTGTGGTTTGGGGAAGCAGGTTACAAGAATATGTAGAAGTGCAAATCTGCACATTTAGTATGGAGACTTATATATCTGAATATATGTTTTCATATATACATTATTGTGATCTGTTTAAAGACTTCGGGTTTTTTCCTCATACATTCCTAAAATTCGCATTTCTTTGATTCCACAAATATTTTTAATAATAATTTATTTATTAATCATGATATTGACTCTTTAGAAAGTGTTCAGACCTTCTAACTGCTTAGAGTAACATTAAATATGTATAAATATAAATAGCATTATAAATAATACTTGACATTCTTGACATCTATAATTTAATTTATTCCTTTGAACAATAACCTCTTAAAGACTGACATTCTAAGCTTGTGAAACATGAGTGCTGTGGAAGATTCTAAATAATAGTTTTGAAGAAAATGAACATGTGAAGTATGTATATATTGAAAAGGAAATTGTGAAATGGTTCTCTTGAAAAATCTGATTGTGAGTGTGGTGTTAATTGTCCCCTTGAATGTTCCATTAAGAATAAGGACGAGAATTCACATATTTTATTTGCATTAAGCACTTGTATTACTCTTTTGTGATTGCTAGTTATAAGCATTTGAACTGCACAGACAATTAATTCTTTATTTTTTTAAATTAACAGTTCCAGAACTGCAGTCTTGATTCTCAAAAATGTCTGAATCTAAATGTCAACAATTTGACTAAAAATAAAGGTAGGGAACTGAGAACTGTGGTTAAGAAAAGTATGGTTTTGGCTATGACCACTCATGACAAAGACATGTGAAACCTAACTCTTCATTCTCTGTTCCTCCATTTCATCCAGTGACTTACTAAGAGAAGTATTCCTTTTTTGTTAAGGAAGTGGCTATACGAAGGAAAACAAATTCTCTACGGCCTAGAACGCATCACTCACTTGGTGATTTTAGGATATGGAAATGTTCTGGTTAAACAACCTGTATCTTATTCTTTCTGGAGGAACCAAAACACTTTCCTGTGGTTATAGATTACTTCATAGCAAGGCTTTGTTTTAGTAGAATCAAAGTGGGGAAGTAAGCTTGTCAGAGGCATTTAATGCCTTGTGTCTGGCTTGCATATTTCTTACACAAAGGTTTTGTCCAGAACTGTTGGAATTCCTTTCAGATAAGCTAAAACGATAATAATTTTGTTTAAGAACAGTTTACCTGTACAGTTGGATAAGTTATGGATTCTTTTATTTGCTTTTGAATACATCAGTCTGTAATTCTGACATCATAACTGTTATATGCACATTGTCTTTCTGGTCCTGAAAACACAGGAGCTGAGGCTGTAACAGCTATCAGAATACATTTTCTAAACCTTTTTCTGTTCTTTGACCTTGTTCCTTAATGCACAAGTCTTCAACAAGACAAGAAAATGGTTCTAGTCAACTACTTATCTTCCTTACTTAATAGTACCAGGTTGTCCCTTAAAATAGTCATACAAAGGCAAAGGAAGGAAGCACTCTCTGCAACCTGATCATCTGGCTGATTACAAAATTTCACATAAGCCTTTTCCTATTTTCCCATGAAAAGAAGCACTTTCAAAATGGGACATAATATCAAAGCACTGGAATCAAAAAAAAGTGCAATGCTAAAAATAGAACTCCAACTCAATTGTGTATAGTATGTCTGCGTATATGTGTGGACAATCATTTAAACTTGTACACTTGTAAACTTGTACACTACACTTCAAAATCAAGCCAACAGATATTCTAAATCTCATCTGTGCAGGACAAAGCTCCTCCCAAATGCTGACTTTGTATTTAAAACTCTATTTCTTTATTTGTTGTGATATCAGTTCCTAAATAATGAAGCTAATTAAACGTGTTCTTTTTTTTCTCTGAGGATTGTAAGAAAAAAAAATTACAAATCAACCTTGTAAATAAGTGAATTGAGCATTGTTATACCAGAATTTTCACTATGTTAGAATAATTGTAATTAATTGGTTGGTTCTTAATTTTTTTTAATTGCGATTACATCAAAGTCTGTAATAAATCGTCTTTTCTTGCTGTGGAAAATTATAAACATGAAAACACATATTTAAGTATATGAGGATATAGCTATAGGCTAAGGTTCACATATAGTTTGGGCAGCAAGGAATGTAACATCACATAAAAAATATTCTCTATGAGATTAAAGTAAATTCAGCAACTATATACCAAATTTTGGATTTAAATTACCTGGGAAATATTTGAAACGAAGGTGGAAAAAGGAGTTTGTCAGGACTGCTAGAAGTCTATCCAAGATAATTTCAAAGAAGCAAAAATCAATGTGTAGCTCAGAAGAGAGTCTGGGCCATGATTACCAGGGGTAAATCACACCTGACTTATCTGATTGTCTTCTATCATAAAATGACTGGGTCTGCAGATAAGGAGAGAGCGGTGGATGTCATTTACCTTGACTTTAGCAAGACTTGTGACACTATCACGCACAGTTAAACATTATGATCTGGATGGGTGGAAAACCAGATGGGTAAAAACTGCTTGGATGGTTGGGCTCAGAGAACAGTGGTTAACGGGTCGAACTCTGTCTGGAGGCTGTTAACAAGTGGAGGGTCTTGGGCCTGTCTTATTTAACATCTTTATCAATGACTGGGAGAAGGCTGTGGAGTGCACTCTCACCAAGTTTCTAGATGACATCAAATTGGGAGGAAAATAAACATAAAAATTAGTACACAGTAAAACCTCCTTTAAAATGCTGTAACTCACCACACAAACTAAACGACTTAGGAAAGATCTATGGGAAAGAATAGAATGAATTAACCTGAATGTCAAGTTAATTCACTAATCTATTATAACATACAGCAAAATGAGTATTCAGAAAGAGAAAGTATCTGCAAAAAGATTAGCACAGTACAGCTGTATCTCATAGGTCATTCTTTGTTTTATTTCATTTAATGGGAATGTAGGAGAAATATCTTTCTAGAACTCAATTTCAAATGATAAAGTTTTGGAAATGTGAATAAGATCTAAATAAAACTGCCTTCCAAATACCTAGTTAACCATCTGAATATATGACTTCGTTTTCCAAGTTGGGAACACTCAGAATTTCACACTGAATTTGCAGATAAACTTGCAGATAAGCTTCTAAAAGTGTCTAATTTTTCTCTATTTGTTTTTAAAATTCAGTAGGAGCTGCCCAATATTTCTTATTCTGTAAATTAGCTATGTACAGAGGAAATCAGACCAGTCACTTGGGAATAAATACCATATGAAGATAATATCTTTAAGTCCATTCAGGGATGATGAATGTCTTTCCTTCAACTTCCATTTACTTTGTAATTTACCATGTAAAATCCATGTCTGTTTTACTCCTCTATCAGCACAGCTGTTTTTTATACAGTCCTTGTTTTAAGAATCTTAGGAACTGTTATGAACCAAAACCTGCTTCTGACTGGACTCAGTGCACAGTCTTTCAGTGGAACATTTTAGTATGAAAGTTATTTTAATGAAGGAGAAAACCAAAGCAAGGTGTGTTGGCAGGTATCACAAAATCGGGCTGCTAGGTTTGAGGTTTAATTTATTATGCTGTCATAAGTAGGGCAACACAAATTTAAATGGCTTTTTTTTTTTTTTAAACCAATGTAATGCATCTGAAGTTAATTTTGGAATTTTTTTTTAAGTTTTATGCATTTAATTAGGACATAATAAAACCAGATTTCTCCACTATCATCTGAGTTATGATGCCATAAAGCACTCAGGTTTAACTACACATGGAGTTACTAACTTGTGTGCCAGTTCTTGATAAAATTAGATGGTATCATATAATTTTCTATAAAATAGTTTGTTGCCAAGTAGGTTATATTACACTCAAGCACTTATTTCATCATTATGAATGCAGGTGAACTGAAGGAACTTAGAAACTGCATACATTACTGTAATATTAAGCTGCTTGTAAAATTGTCTGTAAAAACACCAAAAGAAGCAGGACTAAAAGTTAGCACTGCAAGTAGACTAGCCCAGGCATAATAGAGAGAAAAAAAGCTTTCAGTTCATAATTCAGCAATTTTTTTAATAGAAAAGATATATTTCATTTCTACTTTAATTAGGAATGTAACAGTCAATAAAATGGAGATCAGTGTCTATGAGATCCAAGTAAAAGTTCTTGTTTTCCTTTTCCTTGTCTTTCCGATCTTATTCTTGCTCTTATATTCCTATTTTCAGTTCAGGCTTGTTCCCCCCTAAATGGGAATATTGTTGGAAATGTAGATTTTACAGGACATTCAGAAAAAGTATCCCTGCCCAGGTCTTGTTGCAAGTCAGGAAAAAAGGTACTAAGGATTCAGGAGTACACCGAACAAACTATTATTTAGCTATTCATATAAGCTATTGATAGAGATTTTTTTTTTTAAGATCATGTTGCCCATTGTTAAATTTTCTTTCAATCTTTATTTTCAGTTATACTAGATCTTTCTAGAAAACTTCTCTTGACTAAATAGTAAGCTGAAAATACTGATAGAACCTCCCAAGCTGACAGCTCTTCTCCCCATTTTGTGCATGAAGTATAGGACAGAGACATTTGAGCTCATGGGATGCCACAGATGTTGCATAGCAACCGATGCAAGAAGCATCTCATCTCTGCTGCCTGTCAGACTACCAGGACAGCAGAGGAAGTATTTCAGGGACTGCAACTCCAGATCTTTTCGACTATTTGACCTTTTCTGTTTAAAAGAAAAATTTATTCTTAAACAACAATGGATACATGGCTTTTCAGGTTCCACTGAGGCAAGGAGAGTTGAACAGGAATACTAATACAACTTTTTTTAAAAAGCTTTTTCTTCTTCCTTGCACTATCAGAGAATAAAGCTAAGTCTGGGAGAAAAATATGAAAGGAAAATATCATATTATACTGTTGTCCATTGACAACATTTTGCTACAATTAATTTTTGTCAATGATAGTCAAACACTATTTGTCGTATAATTCTGCATTAGTGGATCCTTTGCTGTGCAGTAAGGGCAGTAAAAGATGCATGATACACACAGAATAAAGGAAGGGTTGGAAGTCAGGAAGGTTGGCAGTTAAAGGTGACAATGAAAAAAGTTGCAGTTGGGCTAAATAACACTGGTCAGTAAGTGGGCAGCATTTCCCATTGTTAAAATTTCTAATATTTTAACTTCAGTATTTTCATACTTTACAAAGTAGAAGTGGGACTTTATCAAGGATTTTCATTTCTTTACAGAGAAAACATATGAATCCCAACAACATTTCACACTTCTGTAACTGTTCCTTTAGAAGATTATAAAGCCCTTTAACAACACTAAGCAACAAAGCTTTGTGACAAATTACTCCCAGATATAAACAAAAACAAGTATGGCTCTACAGAGAAGTAATTAGGACAAACTGGCACACTATTTAGATTGGAAATCATCATATAATAAGATTGCCTTTTTAAGCCTCTAAAGAGCTTGAAGTGGTAAATTAGTTTGTCAATGAAATGTAGACACCTCCTGTGTTAAGCTGAGTGAGGATTTGCAGGATCAAAAGTCTGGATTTAGGTGCCTAAAATCCACATACATTCTCTGTGATCCATATTCCTTAATGATGCTACCTAAGTGGTTTAAAACAAACTTTTAAGGTAGTCAATAGTTGTATGCTTGTCAGTAACTGATCCAAGGTCCCAGAGGCTGAGTTTTCAGGGGTGCTAAGAATTAGAGTTACAATGGAGGCCAACAGTAATGTGCTTTTGAACTTGTATGAACTTACAAAAGGTTACATAATGCTAGGTAGTGTGAAAAATTGGATGAGTCTAAATGCAAACTTTGTAATGACTTTTGGATTTGAAGACTATGTGCTTCAATTCCTCTCCTGTAAACTGCACTACCTAATCTAGCATGGAAATTTTTTGGTGAAGCTGTGTTTACATTTTGGTAACTGGATACTTGCAGAGGAGTTACTCTGTCTGAGGCACATACACTTTATTTCGGTGGTGAAATCGTCTCTGCCATTTCACATGCAGGCTTTGGTTTTGTTATTTTCATATTGTTTTACCATAGGATAAAATAAAATGCTAATTCTGAATGTTCGTGTCTGATCTTTACTTAAGAAGAATGACATGTAATTCAGGAGCTGGCCAATTTGTTATGATCACTGTAAAACAAAGGCTGACCCAACTGGGAATGGTATCTCAGTGGTTGAAAATGACTGTTTTTGAACTGCTGCTGAGCAGACACAATTAGGATCCTCATATCCCAAGATGAGAAAATTCATTTCCATGCCTGTAAGCAAAAATAGTGCCAAGTGCTAGAAGTACCCCAAGGCGCAAAGACTCCAAGGCATGCTTACACAGATAAACAAAGCCCAGGATGCATTACATTAAGTGTGGGAAAGTAGTCTGTTAAATAGATGGAATGCAATACATTAGTAACATTCTTGCCCACATAATGTTGTTATATATTTTTAAAGAACTATATTAAATATCATACATAAAAAGCTAATTAAGAGAAGGGACTTCTGCCAAATATATTAGCATTGCCATTCAGAAATTGTTTTGGAGTAAATACTGTGATTTCAGAACCTGCATCTGTTTTGGAAAGGAATGAAAATTTGGAACCTCCAGTTTTCACAAAATCCATTGAATAAACTAAAATAACATTACTAAATGATTTCACTTGTTTAAAAATTTTAAAGTACAGTTCCTATTTGCCTATGGCACTGAATATAAAACTAGCTATACTATTTTAAATATAAAAATATTTGGTAAAGCTGAACAATTGATCTTTGTTGAAACATTTTTATTGCCAACATGTTATACCACATCACAGAAGATATAAAAGAAGAATAAAATTCAGTTCTATAGCTAAGAACTTCCCATATGTGACAATAGGTTGTCCCAAAAGGCCTACTGTATATTAGCTTTACTAACGTCTAATGACAGGAATCTCTTCAGACTAAAAAAAAAAATCTCACAATATGTATCTGGTGGTAAATATATTCACATCTTGGTTCTCATTAAATAAAAGTTAAGATTTCTTAATATTTTAACATCAGTCTTGAAGACTACTGAATTTTCAATATGAGTTGAGGTCACAAAAATTTATCCATGAAAATTAAGTTACATAGAAGTTTATGGACTTGGATTTTGACAAGTTTCCAGTATTACCTTTCCTAGCATCAGATAATTTAGCAGCAGTGACCTTTAATATTTGGTAGTGGTACCTTTTTTCCAAATAATAGCAGGAAATGAAAGACAAGAAAAAATACTTAGCCTGTGCTATGTGGAACTAACAATTTAAATATGCAAGCCCGAAGGAAAGAAAAATTATTATTTTTCTATTTCTGTAGATGGGATACTGAGTCACAAAAATTTAATTAAGATCATAACGTTGCATAAAAAGTGGTGGATAAGAACTGAAAGCAAACTTTAAAAAGTTCTCTGTGATTCCCATATTACTAAACTCTTCTCTTCATAAATATTTTCTCCTATGCTTAGTGCTCTACCTTTCTAACCCTCGCTTCTAGTCATAGCACTTACTTTCTTAACTTGTTTTTATATTTTTTGTCCTTTGTGTCCACTTCTGTAATTGCTGACAATTCTATAATTGCACACACACACACAGAATTATGTATTTGGCATGTAATAAGTATAAATATAGTATGTACTGTATGACTCACTACTCACATTTCCTAGCATTTAATGACTAGAATAATTGTGAAAATAATACAGTATTTTTGTGCCAGCCATTATTAAAATTTTAGGTAAAATGAAGGAGTAAAATACACTTTTGTTTACCTTTTAATTTTTTGTCTTAATTTAGATCTCAAACATATGTAAGAAATACAAACTGTTCTTAGAAAGCCTTGAAAGCTTTACAATCTGTCTATGTAAAGTCAAATCTGCAATGATTTTGGTGGGACTATGCAATATGATTAGGAATACAAGATTCTGAGGTCCATACTGAACCCCCTTTTCATACAAACCTTGTTTATTATGTTCTAGCACTTGCTGTATATAGTATACATACTATATATAGTGTATATAGATAAATAAGTATGACGGCTTAGTTTTAAATTATTTCAATGTATCTAAGTTTGCAAGTTAAAGAACCTATAGTATCAGAACAATTTCTAAACATCTATATGCATTTCCAGATCAATTTTGGTTTTCAGTTTAAAAAATATACTAGAGAAAATAATATGTAGCACAGGATAGCTGCACACAATTTTCATAAACTGTTTTTCAGTAAACATTGGTGTTAAGTTCATGATGTTTTGTTTTCAAAGGAAAATCAGAAGAAAAACACTAATTTGTTTGCTATCATGAACTACTGAAATTCAAAATGATTATAGAATTCTAGTTGAAATTACACAGGCATCTTCCTCAGAATCTTTATCTTAAACTAAGGCAAGAGTGCAGTATAGATAGATAATGATACTTGCGAGTGTGCAGCAACAGTATCCTTCTCTGGTACTTAACTGCTTCTTATCTCTGAAGTGCTCTTTCCCTCTTGTCCCTTGCTACATGACATGAGAGTTTGTCCTCTGCACTCACCTAGACCTCAGAAGTAGAATCTACACATAGAAACTTATGTCCGGAGATATCCTGGCCTTTGGTGTTATGATGCAGATGATTATTGCTTGACTGACCAATGCAGCTCCTTATTGCTACTAGAAAGATTTTTTCCAGAACTGGGTATGAGGTCATTCAATAACATCTTTTTTTCTTAGCAGATATAACAGAAAAGGAATGAGATGAGGGCCCTCATAGGTAGAAGGCTCCAAGGAACAGATCTGTTCTCAAATATTGTGTATTACACAGTGGGAGTTGTTTTAGTTTTAAAACTGTAAGAATTTACAAAGTCCTGGTCAGGAAAGACACTGTGATAGGAGCAGGACAGAAGGGGCACTAAAAATAATTCTGGCGTTTTGGACCCTGCTAAGTTTTTCACATGACTGATTAAGATTTGTTGCATTTCCATGTTACTGTAACCCAGAAATCTGTAATATTTTAACTTCCGGGACACTTACAGATTAGCCAATTATGTATGGCTAATTACAAATTATTTGGCTAATATTTGATCATGTGGATGATAGAAGTTATTGATGTCATCTGAGAGTGTGCCTGTAAGCTGTGAAAAATATTACTGATACTACTGCTCAGTTTATGCTGGCTGAGGGAAATGTGAGAACACTTCACTGAGAATTAATACACTGCATTTTTGCAATGCATCTGAAAGCCAGCAGATGGAGTGTTTCAGTTACGCTGATGAATACAGTTACTCCAAATTTCATCGGAACAGCTGATACCTAACCCTTGCATCACAGCAGTTACACTTTGCCTTTTAAGCAACCAAATGCTTAACAGCTTTGAGATGCAAAGCAGCTGTGAAGCAAACCATCTTACATTTACAAATATTATTTCTATACTATTGTGTCCTGGTTTCAGCTGGGATAGAGTTGTCTTCCTAGTAGCTGGTACGGTGCTATGTTTTGAGTTCAGTATGCACAGAATGTTGATAACACACTGATGTTTTCAGTTGTTGCTAAGTAATGTTTAGATTAAGTCAAGGATTTTCCAGCTTCTCATGCCCAGCCAGCAAGAAAGCTGGAGGGCCACAAGAGGTTGGCACAGGACACAGCCAGGGCAGCTGACCCAAACCGGCCAACGGGGTATTCCATACCATGTGACACCACATCTAGTATATAAACTGGGGGGAGTGGGTGTAGGGGGATCGCCGCTCGGGGACTAACTGGGTGTCGATCGGCAGGTGGTGAGCAATTGCACTGCGCATCGTTTGTACATTCCAATCCTTTTATTATTGCTGTTGTCATTTTATTAGTGTTATTATTATCATTGTTAGTTTCTTCTTTTCTGTTCTATTAAACCATTCTTATCTCAACCCACGAGTTTTACTTCTTTTCCCGATTTTCTCCCCCATCCCACTGGGTGGGGGGGAGTGAGTGAGCGGCTGCCTGGTGCTTAGTTGCTGGCTGGGGTTAAACCACGACGTATTGGTTGTGAATGCAGTTCTGTATCAAGTATACTTTCTACACATTCACAAGATTTCAGCCAGTTTATATAAATGTGGTGCAGACAATCTTTTCCCTTGCAAAAATGTGTCTTTTCAATTCTACTGTATCCTTTCTGGAATGGACTATCTTGTTTGCTTGTCATATGAATTTTTTCAATTTACATCATATTCAGTGTGCTCTATTCATAGCCTTTGTACTCTTGATTATTTTAGGATAGATCTTCCATATGTCATCCAACAGAACTTATGATTTATTTAATTTCTAGAGACTAAAATGTGCTTTACCTTAAACATAGAAATACAGTAAAACAGTACAATGGGCAAAATTTAATCTTCGTCCTTCTATTTGTCCCACCTGCCATTTAAAAAATAATTTGTACATAAAAAATGAATCATGCTATGGATCCTGCCAGTAACTGGTCTTAGACACTCAGACAACTCCAGCAGCTGGCCCCGGAAGCCCCAGCAACCCCTTGTGCTCCCCCCCCCAGCAATCTCTCAGTGCACAGGAGCTGGCTGGGACCTCCTGGCACCTCCAGTAGCCAACATACAGACCCTCTGGTCTGTCCCAGATCCAGCTTCCACACCTGCATCCCAAGCACTTATTCTACTCACCAGTTAGTCCTAGTTGATACTCACTGCCCATCACACACCGATGTATGTTCCCACACACTACACACGCACTTCAGTCTGTCCAGTCACTGTCACCATGGTCACATGGATGTCTCACTCTCAGTCCCACCCCAGTTGCTGTACTCAGACCCCAATCACACGCATGCATGGGGTATAGAGAGCATCTCACACAGGAAAGACTTAGAGATGGAGTTTAATGACAAGACAGGACAGACTGCACTGACCAGGCACAGGGCATGGCCAGACCAGTATACTGACCAGCAAACTGCTGACAGGTGACTGGTCCCCTTTATTTTCTTATCATTCCAGTTTTACACATTTGTGCCTCCCAAACCACCTTGATCCTCCCTTTCCACACCTTTGATTCCTTTCCTAAACATCCAATAACAAGTCTTGCACAATCCCAGCATGCTTTCCTAGAGGTATGCAGGGCAAGGACTCAAGGCTCTGACTGGGGTACTGGGGTTTCTGCTCCTTTGTGTGTGTGGAGACAGGGTAGTTATCATATAAGCTAACACTACGCTTAGGAAATCGGCTGAAAGTTAAGCAAATCTGGCCACAAAACACTTTTTTTTTTTTTTTGAGAAGATGCAAAATTTTGAAATGATGTTTTGTTCTTAAGTGGAATATTGTAAACATTTCACAGTTTAAAGCAAGAAAGTCTAGAAAGACTGACAAATAACCAATAAGATCATATTAGCGATAACTTAGAAATTACTTCCCTATTAGGAGTGCGGCACATTTTAAAGGCAAATTCAGCTTTCTCTGGAGGGTGTTCAAAATAAGAATAGAGTTGGATGGAAAGAGAAATGATCAAAATTACAAGACTAACAGTTTAATTTTGCATTTCTGCTAGATTTTCCAGTAAAACCTAGAATAACAGCAAAAGCTCTAAACATCCCATAAAGTGCTTTATAAAGTTCAGAAAGGCTAAAAAATAGCAAAGAATCTACATGGGAAACTGACAGAGCCAAATGAGGTAGCTGTCTGTTCCCAAAGCAGACATTTTATTTAATGAATTATTGCTAAAGTGGAAAGAAACATGGAATTATGTTTTTAAAGAAACATGAGTGGAAATTTTCTTTATGGATATAGTACAATAGTTAAAAAGGAGTCTTGCCCACACTGAAGTACTCTTGCAAACTTGTGCAAATTACATTTTTAGAACTACTGAAGAGAGAAAAATGTTTCTCAGAGCTAACAGCAATTGTCCAAGACTTGTATATTATAACATGTAAATTATTCTTAAATTTTGAAAATGCAAGATTATTTCCATTAGCTACTTAATATATCTCTTCCATGAACAATTAAAATGGAAATCTAGGTTATTTCCATAATTCATTTGGCTCATAATTAATAAGGCACTATCATCATAAGCAAAAACATTTTGGGGATGAGATCAATGAATTCTAAATGTTCAAAGATGACCCTGCCATTTTCTTTGAGGAACATCATCATCACTGAAATGTTTTAAATAATTTGCCTATTTAGGAAAAAAAAAAAAGCCTATCAGCATCAAGGAATTGATACTTGAATTAGAAATCCTTTTACATTATTTAGATGAGACTGCTAATGCCAAGCTAAATGGTGTGGAATGGTGAAAAATCTTGGCTTTAGTAAGTGGTTGATATTTGGTTAATATTCAAAAAATTTTCTGTTCATTGTGCTTCTTACAAAATAAATCCTGCTGAGTGGGACATTTATGTTGCTAACTTGCAGGCCACAAACTCGTCTACAAATAAAGTTCTAGTGCTACTCTATCCTGATATGTTCCTGAATTTTTATGAAGGAAAAACAATAATAAATATTGTAGGAAAAAAAATCCTTCAGAAATGCAAAGGCTACCTTCTACCTTAAAATTAAAAGTAAGCTTGAAAACTTATCCTAAAGGAGTGTTTTTGTTGTTGTTGATTGGGGGGGAGGGTTCATTTGGGAGGAAAATGTAGGTTCCTCCAAATTAGAAACATAGGGCGCTTTTTTTTTTTTTTTTTAAGCTAGTGGGTCTGTTTAGACTTTTGAACTTATCAGAAAAAATACAAGTACTTGTGGCATTAAGCCCTCACTGCCCCACAAAAAAGCCCACCTTCCAAACAAATAAAGAGAGAATCTTTTTAGAGAAGTCAGTCTATAAAGTCCACCTGTTTCTCTAGTAAATAAATTTCTACTGAGGTTTTTGTATAATTTACTGTAGTTACTGTATTCAGAATTTTAATCATAAAACCAAAACTCCGTTTCATCTCAACAAATATTTTGAAAATTAACAGTGATAACAAAACAATGTAAGCAACATGTCAAGCTTAACACCATTGAGCTCTCTGAAAAAATTTTCACATTCAGTATTGAATTAAAATGCTGTATCTCCTCTTGAGTATCAAAACAGTAATAGCGTAAGAAAAAATATGATGAATAGCACTGTTGAACTCTATTAGTTTTGTGTAGGAAGATCTGAGCTGGATGTCTCTATCATGGTTCATTGGTGGGATTATTATTTGGAGAAAAAGCAAACCAAAAATACTCCTATTATACAGGAGCTTCAAGCCAATTGATTTTTCTCTCTCTTTCAAACTGGAGAAGGAGTTGTAGAAAGATAATAATGACAGCAGGTTCACAATCTGGTTCAAAGTTATTCATACTGAAAAGGTCAAATCTTACCCATTTTTGAAAATAAGTGTTTCTGAAAAAAAGTGTACTAGTCCTCATCAAGATTTTATAGGAAGGGAAAATGTTGTTATAGCACAACATTTTATTTTCTCACATATGTTTATGGTAATCTGGATGCAGTCAGAGGTACAAGTTTTCCTAGTATTTAAGCCAATACCAGAAGTTCTTTCCCCTATTCTTTATTTCCTTCCTTGCATGAGAGGCCATCAATGAGAACCTGTACTGTTCGGTTTGGAGGCATCGTATGCAATAGTAAGGAAAAGAGAAGGCACCTGTGTGTGTATACAGGAAAGTCATCTTGAAAAATACAGATCAATGTATTAGGTTACCAAAAAGGAAATCACAACCCCAAAAACCAACACATTATTTACTAAAAAAAATGAAATCTGAAGGAATCTGCAGATCTTATAATGACAGTGACAGCCATCAAAGTGAGCCTGTGTCGTAGTTTAAGCCCAGCCAGTAACAAAGCACCATGAAGCTGCTGGCTCACCACCCCCCCCCCCCCCCCCGGCCCTGGTGGGATGAGGAGAAAATATAAACAAAAGCTCATGGGTCAAGACAAGGACAGGGAGGGATCGCTCACCAATTATGGTCATGGGCAAAACCACAGACTCAACTTGGGTGAAAAAACAAAATCAATTTAATTTACTACAAATCAAATCAATACAAGGATAATGGGAAGTAAAACCAAACCTTAGAACACCTTCCCCCCACCCCTCCCTCCTTCCCACCTCAACCCCACTCCCGGTTCTCTCTGCCTTCTCCCCACCAGTGGTGCAGGGGGATGGGGAATGGGGGTTGCAGTCAGTTCATCACACCTTGTCTCTGCCACTCCTTCCTCCTCAGGGGGAGGACTCCTCACTCGTCCCCTGCTCCACTGTGGGGTCCCTCCCACAGGAGACAGTCCTTCACGAATTTCTCCAACGTGAGCCCCTCCCATGGGCTGCAGTTCTTCACAAAATTCCCTGGCATGGGTCCTTTCCACGGGCCGATCTTCAGTCACAGACTGCTCCAGTGCGGGCTTTCCCATGGAGTCATGGCCATATTGGGGGGCATTCCCCTGCTCTGGTGTGGGCTCCTCCACGGGCTGCAGGTGGGCATCTGCTCCCCCACTCCCTTCCATGGGCTTGGGGGGGGACAGCCTGCCATCTCACCACAGGCTACGGGGGCATCCCCTCCTCCCCTGCTCCTCCTCTCCCTCCTTCCTCACTGACCTCAGTATCAGCACAGGTGTTCCCCTCACATTCCACTCCCCTCTCCCCTGCAGGTTTCCCTTCTTAAATCTGTTCTCCCAGAGGCGCTACCACCGTCACTGAAGGGCTCGGCCTGGGCCAGAGGTGGGTCCGACTTGGAGCCAGGGAAGCTTCCAGCAGCTTCTCACAGGAGCCACCCCTGCAGCCCCTCCCCCGCTACCAAAACCCGGCCACACAAACCCAAATGAGTCTGTAATCTGGTATCACTGATGTGGTATCACTTTAATATAGAGAAGAAATACAGGAGAAATCTAGGAGAAACTTATATAAACTGGTAGTTTATTCCATCATTTTTCTCTAAGTTGATTTACAAGAAAATAACACAAAGATTCAGAGACTTTGATGTAGTCACAATAGATATGATCCATTTATTATTTGGACTGTATCATTTCATATTCATTATCATTGTGTTGTTGGGAAAGGAAAATAAAACATGGAAAGGTGGTCCCTAGAACACTTTGTGATGGAACTAAATTCTGCCTGTTCAACTGCAGCTTCAGTTAGTTCATCCAAAAGGTTTTTGTAGGTTGCTGTAGGTTTAAGAAAGGAAGTGATTTCTGAAGAAAGGGCTTTGGTATCTTTTTTAATCTTAGAAATGGTAGAACTAGAGAAATTATACCAGGAGAGAAAATTCAGTGGCTGTAATTTCATAATCACATAATTTAGTTATAGTTATTAGCATCTAGAACATGACTGCTTGTATGCCTATGTAATGTAATTGTGGGAATTCTTTTCTTTCCATTGAGATAGCTTACCTTGCATTCTTAGTAAATTCATGTGCTAAGTATTTTCTTGTGTGAAAAACTTCTATGGAACACACTGGTTAAATTGAATGTGCTTTTGGAACTTTACAATATATAAATCTCTTCTTTTAATATTCAAGAATTAGGCAAAATAATCATTCCAGAGCATTCTATCTGAACGGTCTGACCTACCATTTAATCACTCCATCTTTTCATATATCCCATTCTTACTTATCTCCTTTAAATTGCCTCCGTTCATTCAGTCTCACATTGTCATTGCACATTTTTTTCTGGTTGTTCCTGTATTCTTTCTGTTTATGAATGCAGTTGAACAGTTATCAGCTGTCTTACGCCACTGTAACTTGCTTGGCTTCATTGGATTTATTCCAATGCATGCCAGAGGAGGATATGATTTAGCGTTTCAGGGGAAGAATTTACAGGTACATTGATTCAAAATAACAGCATTACATGAATTTTGTGGCATCACCCCCCCTTTTTTTTTTTTTAATTTTAGATCATTGTTTCAGTATAGTTGAGATGTTATTCAGATAAACAAAGAGATGTCCAGGTTGCCTTCTGGGGTTTTTTTCCATTAATTTTAAACCAGTTACTTTTAATTTAGAAGTGTGTTAAATTAAATCAAGCTATGTTCTGTTTCACCCACTGTCGTTTTCTCAAAAGCTTTTTTATGGTCCTTGTGAACATCCTCCTGGCCTTTTCCATCTTTGTATCTTTCAAATTATTTCACCACTGTAAAATTCTGATACCTCTTCCTTAACCCTTTTCCAAAATGATTAGGCATTAAAAAAAAAAAAAAAGAGTTGCACTACAGACTGTACTTTCTCTCCATTCTAAACGCTCCACACAACTTACAGTCTAATATGGATAAGTAAACTTTCTAAAGTATTCTGTGTTCATAGGGAGTTAGAAAGATGAAATTCAATTTTTGCCTTGTTCATAGATGGCTATAAGCTCTTCAGAAGGGATAGGCAAGGAAGGAGAGGTGGTGGAGTAGCCCTGTATGTTAGGGAGTGTTTTGATTGTCTAGAGCTTAATGATGGTGATGATAGGGTTGAGTGTTTCTGGCTAAGAATCATGGGGAAGGTCAACAAGGCAGGTATCATTGTGGGAGTCTGTTACAAACCACCCAAGCAGGATGAAGAGGCAGATGAAATATTCTATAAAAGCAGCTGGGAGAAGTCTCACAATCACTAGCCCTTGTTCTAGTGGGGGACTTCAACTTACCAGATGCCTGCTAGAAATACGATACAGTGGAGAGGAAACAGTCCAGGAGGTTCCTGGAGTGTGTGGAAGGCAGCTTTCTGACACAGCTGGCAAGGGAGCCAGCAAGGGAAGATGCCTGCTGGACCTGTTGTTTGTGAACAGAGAAGGACTTGTGGGTGATGTGATGGTTGGAGGCCATCTTGAGCATAGTGATCACGAAATAATAGTTTTCGATTCTTGGAGAAGTAAGGAGCGGGGTCAGCAGAACTGATATCTTGGACTGCCGGAGGGCAGACTTTGGCCTGCTTAGGAGACTGGCTGACAGAGTCTCTTGGGAGGCAGTCCTGAAGGGCAAAGGAGTCAAGAAAGGCTGGACATTCTTCAAGAAGGAAATCCCAAAGGTACAGGAGCAGGCCATCCCCTTGTGCTGGAAGATGAGTCAGTAGGAAAGAAGACCGGCCTGGCTGAACAGAGAGCTTTGTCTGGAACTCAGGGAAAAAAGGAGAGCTTATGACCTTTGGAAGAAGGGACAGGCCACACAGGAGGACTAAAAGGGTGTTGTGAGGTTATGCAGGGAGAAAATTAGAATGGCCAAAGCCCAACTAGAACTTAAATGTGACTAGTGCTGTAAAAGACAATAAAAATGTTTCTATAAATACATTAGCAACAAAAGGAAGGCTAAGGAGAATCTTCAACCTTTATTTGATGCAGGGGGGAAACATGGTGACAAAGGATAAGGAAAAGGTTGAGGTACATAATGCCTTCTTTGCCTCAGTCTTTAATTGTAAGACCAGTTGTTCTTGGGGTACCCAGCCCCCTGAGTTGGAAGACAGGGACAGGGAGCAGAATGAAGCCACCATAATCCAAGGGGAAATGGTTAGCAACCTGCTACACCACTTAGACACACACAAGTCCATGGGGCTGAATGGGATCCACCCAAGGGTACTGAGGGAGCTGGCGGGAGTGCTTACCAAGCTACTTTCAGTAATTTGAACAATTGAACCTCCCCTGGCTAAGGGGGGAGGTCCCAGTTGACTGGAGGTTAGCAAATGTGATGCCTATCTACACAGAGGGCTGGAAGGAGCATCTGGGGAACTACAGGCCTGTCAGTCTGACCTTGGTGCTGGGGAAGGTTATGGAGCAGACCATCTTCAGTGCCATCCCACAGCACATACAGGACAAGCAGGTGATCAGGCCCAGTCAGCATGGGTTTATGAAAGGCTGGTCCTGCTTGACTAACCTGATCTCCCATGACAAGATGACCCGCTTGGTGGATGAGGGAAAGGTTGTGGATGTTGTCTACCTAGACTTTAGTAAAGCCTTTGTCACTGTTTCCCACAACATTCTACTGGAGAAACTGGCTCCCCATGGCTTGAACGGGTGTACTCTTTGCTGGGTAGAAAACTGGCTAGATGGCAGAGCCCAAAGAGTGGTGGCGAATTAAGTTAAATCCAGTTGGCAGCCAGAAGTGGTGTTCCCCAGGACTCAGTATTGGTGCCAGTTCTGCTTAATACCTTTATCAATGATCTGGACGAGGGCACTGAGTGCACCCTCAGTAAGTTTGTGGATGACACCAAGTTGGGCAGGAGTGTTGACCTCCTTGAGGGTATAAAGGCTCTACAGAGGGATCTGGGCAGGCTGGATCAATGGGCTGAGGCCAGTTGTATGAGGTTCAACAAGGCCAAGTGCTGGGTCCTGCACTTGGGTCACAACAACCCCATGCAGTGCTACAGGCTTGGGGAAGAGTGGCTGGAAAGCTACCTGGCAGAAAAAGACCCGGGGGTGTTGGTCAACAGCCGGCTGAATATGAGCCAGTAGTGTGCCCAGGTGGCCAAGAAGGCCAATAGCATCCTGGCTTATATTCAGAAATAGTGTGGCCAGCAGGAGCAGGGAGGTGATTGTTCCCCTGTATTTGGCACTGGTGAGGCCTCACCTCAAGTACTGTGTTCAGTTTTGGGCTCCTCACTACAGGAAAGACTTTGAGGTGCTGGAGTGTGTCCAAAGAAGGGCAATGAAGCTGGTGAAGGGTCTAGAGCACAAGTGTAATGAGGAATGGCTGAGGGAACTGGGGTTGTTTAGTCTGGAGAAAAGGAGGCTGAGGGGAGACCTTATCACTCTCTACAACTACCTGAAAGGAGGTTGTAGCGAGGTGTATGTTGGACTCTTCTCCTGAGTAGCAAGCAATAGGACAATAGGAAATGGCCTCAAGTTGCACCAGGGCAGGTTTAGATTGGATATTGGGAAAAATTTCTTCACCAAAAGGGTTGTCAAGCATTGGAACAGGTTGCCCAAGGAAGTGGTTGAGTCTCCATCCCTGGAGGTATTTAAAAGACACGTAAATGTGGCACTTAAGGACATGGTTTAGTGGTGGACTTGGCAGTGTTAGGTTAATGGTTGGACTTAATGATCTTAAAGGTCTTTTCCAACCTAAACTATTCTGTGATTCTATGATTCTAGATGGTGCCATAATAAACATCATTAGTAATGTACTTCTACTCACCTCTTTACTACCCTCTGTACCATCATGGTATCTTTCACCCTGATGTGCTGCTGAATTTACGGTCTTTAAAAGGCTTTTGTGAAGGACTTTGTCCAAAGATTTTTAGGCATTCAGATAAGTCATAGCTATTGTTTTTCCTCTGTGACATTATTTTGATGACTCTGTAGTCTTCAGACACAATTTTTGTTTGTTTTCCTTGTAGTCCAGGTTGTGTTAACTTGCTCCATTGACACTGTCTGGATTGTGCTTTTCTGAATGACGTGACTTTCATGATTGTTTTCATCAGTTCTCCAAAAACTGAAGTATCAATAGCCCCTTAGTTACCAGTTTTCCTTAGTAGTCTTGCGAAAATGATAATGCTATCATCTAATTCATTGCATCTTAACTGTCGATTTAATTTGAAAATTAAAATTAAGAGAGAGTTTTATACCAATCTGCCTGCAAAACAAATAAACTGAATAATATATGAGTGGTTTTTCTGCTTTCTGTTTCTGAAAGTGGAGGGGTGGGGTGAGGGTCATGGAAGATACCCAGTGAGCCTGTTTTGAATGGAGGTCTTCCAAATCTAATGTAAATGTTCTGATTACTATTAAAGTCCTTACATCCAGATCCTCTAAAAACTACAACACACAGTCCCCTCCTTGTCCTGTCTCATTCTAAATATATTTTAATTGCAATAATGAAACAAATATTTTATAGTACGTTTTGTACTATAATAAAGGAGAAAAAAAAATACTAGTGGCAGAAAAGAAAAGCACATTTCATTCAGAAGTGTTCTGCTGATTCTGAAGATAGGACTTTCCTTTATTTTGGAGAATTATTATAGGTTTTTTGTTAATGAGACATTTACAGATGTTTGAAGGGCAATGTACTTTATAGATAGCATCGTGTAGAGCTGTAGTGGCTTTCCTTCTCTTTTTTTCCTAAGTCTTGATCTTCAGGTGGTATGGTTATCTTAGTTCAAAGTCAATGTAGCTGTGTCATTCTGTAATCATTTAGGTCTGATCCTCATGAATTAAAGATATGATGTACAAACTCCATTCTCCAACTTTTTATATAAATGTTTCGCCATAACAAATACCAAGAAACATTAAGTTAAAGAAAATTGAAGAGAAAAGTGGCCAGGAATGTCATAATTTGTGAACCCAGTAACAGCTCAGTGCAAAATCCATAAGTGTTCTTTCATCTTTCTTGAGCTCATTAGCTGTAATAATCTTCCTGATTCTGGGTCACTCATTGAAGTGTAAAACTCACAGGGATATGATTATATTTACCTGTTGTTAAGACTTAATTTTTTTTGACATCTAGGGACTGATGAGAAGGGTAACTGTAGCTAATGTTTCTGCATTATTCCCTAGGCATTTTGCAAATCTTGTAACTCGGCCACATGGAATATTCCAGCATGTTTCTCTATAATATCTCAATGTCATCTTCCCTTGTAGCAAGTAATGCAAGCCACAGGAAGGTTACTAGCTTAAGTAGGCAATAAATTCCCATAACATGAAGTTTAAAAGACAGATCAAGAGATGTTTTCTCTGATGATATGTTTTAAAAGCAACTACTCTTGACAATCAATTAATATTTTCTTTTATCTTATTCCTAAAACTACTTATCTTCACTTTTTTTTCATTTTAAACAGTAATCTGAGGGAAGATTACAGAAATAGTATTTAAACAAATTGTCAAAAAATGCAGAAAAAAATTGAAGCAGAAAAAAGTAGTATAAAATTTATTGCAATGAGAACTTGAGTAAGAAATGAATGCATGCAGAAGCTAGGAGCAAATACTGAAAAAATTTTAAAAAATGGAGTAACTGAATGAAGCAAATATTTAATGAAACAAAAGTAGCAAAAATGAAAGCAGATAAGCTTACCAAGACATTAAAATATTGTCTATCATACAATGATACAAATACAGTATTGTTTACAATTTTCCCCTTACATGGCAATTTTAGTATCTCGTGTCCTAAGTAAAATTAATTATCAAAGGTAAGGATATACAGAAACGTTCAATAAGTAATATAATTTTATTTTAATTTTTCTTCTGTTGTTACATAGTACATTAGGAAAATTCAATGAGAATATTTGTGCAAAAACACTTGTAAAGGAATGCATTTTAATGATGGCACAAATTGGGTGCTGTGCTATTTCAAAAACTGAGATGTATTTAGTTTTAAATACAGTACTTAACACTCAGAAGGAAATCTGTTAAGCAGACTGGTGTTACCTGCTATTTTTTCCAAAGTATGGGTTTAATATAAAATTGGGACCTTCAATGTTTATGGATTTTAAATGAAAATAAAATCTATATCTTATATCTTTATAAAAACAGAAGCTTTAATTGCTTGTGAATTGCAAGAAGCAAGTTGTTTTGATTTACTCCTGCTTACAGGAAAAAAAATCAATTCATAATTTCATAGAGGCATGAACAACTCTTTAAATAGATTATTTCAATTATTCTTGCTGTTTATTACTCCGCGTGGGATCATTAACCCTACAAACATTTAGGATTACAGATTTACATAAGCAAAATATTAATCAAATCTACATGCAAAGCAGAACAGAATGTCTCATGTTGAGAATGTGCTTGATTGTTTTGCTGAATAGGACCATCTAGGAAGACGTTACCCACAACGAATGATTTATCTTTGACAAAATGTTGTAAAGAAGAAAAAATACAGATTTTTATGAAGTGTTGATAAAGTAATAAAGTACAAAGAAAGGAAGAAAGTTAAATCTTCTGATTTTCTCCATTCTGAACATAATTTTGAAATATACCTCAATGTTATTAAATCATATATTTCATTAGATGGATAGGGTTGGGGTTTTTTTCATTGTTTTATAATTTCTGCTGGACTACAATGGGGGGGGACTGAGCAAGTGAATAATCTTTGCAAAGTTCTTTTGTGAACAGAATCGTAAAGTGAAAAAAGGGAATAAGATCTAGAGAAAGTGTCCTATATTTTCTAAATAAAATCTAAAAATATATTGATTATTCATGTAAGTGAACAGTCTGATTCTTATCAGGAGCTGCCTTATTTGCAGCATTTCTGAATATTAGGACACATCCTTGGGTATCTAATCTCCTATTTCAAAGCACTGCTAATGGATGGGTTTCATTTGGTGTTTAATACATTAAGTCCTGTGTCACTTAAAAAAAAAATCACAATTAAATTAAATTCTTATTTCCTCTTTAAGTTCTTATAAGCATTTTTCAGACAAGTACAAATGCAGTGTGTGCTAGCATGATTCTTTCTGAAGGTAACCTCTTGGAGTTGTCCCCATGATTTGTTTTGGTTTTTCAGTACTGAAAAGTCCTCTCTGAATTTTCTTATTGCCCATATGCTGAACTTTCAGAGAGCTTTAATGAACTTTTAAGCTTTGAATGCAGTCACAGAATCCAGACATAGAGATATTCAGCTTCTTGAAATGAAGATCTGCTGGTTTTAAGCTTTCTGGTGAGTTCTAAGAGTTACCCTATTAATCAACCCAAATCATGGTAACAATGTTTAGCCTTGATATACCAGTTCATATTACATATTCAAAAAGCCTTTCCAATATTAACAATTACATTGTGTTAGTAGCACACAGTTACAGCCTAGCAATCTGGATTTTTGAATGCACTGAGCAGCAGTTACATTCCCTCCCCACAACATAAATAGTATGCAGTTTGCCGTAGTAATTGAAAAAAGTCAACACGTTCTTTACATACAAGAAGTAAGTGCTATTTTTTAAAAGTTGTTAGGTTCACTGTGCATTGATTTCAGCTTATTACACTGCATTAATAACTTAGTCACATCCCTCAAATTACAACAAAGTAATTAAGAGAAACAGAAAAATATAATTACCTTTTGTTTGAAAATTCTGTAATTTCCATGCAGACTGGGTAAATTATTCATACTGGGTGTGGATTCCATTTTCGTTTCACTGCACTGATAGCATAATCACATAGTCCTAATTATAGAGATAGTAAATAAGAGAGAAATGAATATACCACTCCTCACTCCTGTAGAAACTTCTGTTGGCACACTAAGTGCTAATTAAAATTCATTATTGCATCACATTTTGCACAGATACAGAAGTTTTGTAACAAAAAGAAGAGAAGATATTTTGTGTAGGAAGGAGGAAGACAGAGGGTTACTGTTAAGATGTTTTTCAGTGAGTACTATTTTTCCTCTCTAGCCCTTGTTCGAATGCTTACAGTTATTCCCTTAAAGCTGTTCCTGTTGCTCACTGGTGTAACGTGAACTGGGATGCTCTAAAAAGAAACCCAGTGTAGAGCATTCATTTGTACCAGCTGCAGAGCTGATACAATTTTCACCATGTTTTTCTTGAAGAGCTGGTTAAGCAGTACTGCCACTACACACTGTTCTCTCCCTCTTCACTGCCGTCTCTCCATCAACTCCACCCTGTGCACATAAAGGTCTGATTCTAGGATTTGAGACTCTGTCCTGGGATTCCCTGCATCTCCCTCTCCTACAGAGGGAGAGAGCAGCTGAGCAGCCTACTTACCTTCTGTACCTCTTGGAGCTGGGAGGAACCTGTTATAGGGAGAGGGAGATAAAAAAAACAGCTTGATGCTTCTGCCATTACCAACAAGAAGTGATGGCTTCAGTTAGTACTGATGGAAAATGCTGACAGATTTCTCCTTCCAATGCTGGCCATCTTGCATTCTTCTGTGCATACTACAGTGATGGCAGCAACGATGGCAACTCTGTGTTGTAATGTGCAAGTAGGAAATGGAGACCAGATTTTGAGTATGCACTACTTGGCTACCTGGCCCTCATCTCATTCAGGAAAAGCAAAGGAAAAGAAAGGACTGTGAACCTTACAGGTATAATTACAATACTGAGGATTCTAAGCAATTGCCCAGTTTTACCTGATTTTACTCCTGTCCTTGTCTTGCTTGGGAAGAAAAAAGGCATTAATATAATCATTGGAAAGGACTAAAATGCAGATGTGTCTTAGGCAGGATTCCTTCACTTGACATTAGGCACCTGCAGAGCCAGTGTCTAAGTTGATCAAGGTATTTAAATCTGTGTTATAGCCAACTGAGACTATATAGAATCAGTTTATTTGATTGCAGTCTGATGTACACAACTAAGTGCCACTGAATCTATTGTCCAGCACTCCACTAATAATAACAGGAGCCTTGCTGTTAGGACATTGTAAACACCCACATTTAATAAAATTTTGCTCTTTGTATCTCATTTGTAAGCAGATGAAAGAAGAATAAATGTCAGTAGTGGAACATAAGGATGACTTAAATCCCTGGACTGCATTCAGCAGTTAAATGGTTCTGGATGCACTGGCAGAGGAGTCACTGGACATACAATTACAGCTGGAAAACAAATCTGCTTTTACAGAAACAGAATATAGAGGTTTGCAAATTTGGCTTTGATCCTAAGTAACAACTTAATGAGAGCTAAGACACCTAGGAGATAAGAGCATGAAGTTGACTTGCAAGTAACCTATGTCCAGTACTCTGCAGGACATATAAACTGGGAGAACACAGAGAACGAGGACTTGAAGTCAAATTTTGAATAGCCCAGTAAAAACTGTGAACAGTTAGTTATTACATGAGATGTCACTTTTAGTTGGACCAGAATATCATGCTGGCATTAAGAAACCTTAATAAAAATATATTTGGATATACATTCAAAGAAGATTTGATTTAACAAATTTTGATTATATGGCAAAACCAAAAATGAAGTTATATCCAAACATTTCATTCAATTCTGCTTCCAGCTGCACCAACCATCACTGAACAGACAGTGCCACACAAGATGGTTAGATCTCCTCTGAGACAGGCTCTTTGATTCAGTCAAAGCTTTTTGTCTCTGGTGCAGTCTTTTACCATGCCCCACTCTTCTGGGTTTTTTTTACCAAAACTCAATCCAAATTCCATGTACTTGCCTCAGACTGAGCACAATGAAACAATACACTGTGCATTTATAGTATGATTCTGCTTGTCAGATAGCAGGATCAAACGATGCTGTTTCTGTTGTAATCTAGGGACTAAACACAGATCTTAAAATATACTCCCGTGGTAGCAAACAAAGTTGCCACCTGTGTCCTTAAGGTTTCTACTGGTATGGTGGCTGGTGTATTCAAGACACCCAGATCTTCCTCAAAATTGCTGTGAGAAAATATTCACAACCTTTGAAGGAAGTCTCTGTGGGTTCTTCCTGAAGGACTTGTATTGCAGTCCTTTTTTGGATTCCCCAAATCCCACTTTCTGCAAGAAGTAAATATTTTAATCTTGATATACAACAATGCACTCTTTGACTTTCTAAACTACTAGAAAGTCTTCCTTCTTATGAACAACTCCTATACCTTATGCAGGATGAGACTGGGCATTTCCTTATCACAGTGGCCAGTGGTGTATTAGAATGAATGTTTTGTTTTCCTAGAGAAGTATTAGAGGTATGAGCTTTGCCTGCCTTAGTATCTATCTATCAGTCTATCTGTTTTGTGGCATTCACACGCAGACATGTATACTGAAATCAAATGTTTTCATAATGCTACCCATGAAAAAGGCAGTCTCTGTATTAGTCTTTGTTCAGTTACAAGCAACATTTTCAATTAATCCAAAGCAGCAGGGAATCAGTGACCAACAACACAATAACCTGCCTTTGGTTTAGGAAAAAAAAGATTTTAAAAAATGGGCCCCTTAATATTTATACCAAGGTGCCAGAAAGATCAAATGCTTATTTTTTTAATATTAAAATAAAAATCAAAGTACACAGTTTTTAAAGATTTACAAAAATAGTGCCTCCCACCTGAAAATGTTGTTAGGCAAGACATTGCTATTATCTAATATTTAATAACGAGAATACGACTGATTCAGCCTGAGAAAGACACAAAGGTCTCTCTTCTTGTTTGGAATTGAACAAGCTTTAATACTCTACTGAGATTCTTTACTGCTGAGAATGTTTCAATGCAGTAGAATTTGTTTCAAAGTAATAGCTTTCCTGTTAGAGCTAGTTTGTCATGTCAGAGGGGATGATTATTTATGATAAGCCAGTGGCACTATTACCAGCAATTTTTTAGAAATGGGGGGTACTGATTAATTTCAGAAATATTAGCTACTGAAAGCAGACATCAGTACTGCAGAATGGATGAGACACTTGGAGTAACAGTTGCCAAAAGGTGAAATAAGCTAAAACCAGGGAGCACATCAATTAAAGATGTAAAGTCACATAATTTAATAGAAAATTCTGGTTTGCTTACTTCGTAAGAAAAGACACAGGCCCCTGCTGAGTATTAATGCCTAGGAGAGAGAAACTGAATGTCCAAGGCTATGCCTTGGGCTATTATATAACAAATCATCATTAAGTCTCAAGAAATAATTAGCACCATTTTTTTTGGTGCTGATATAAGATGAAACCCAAGAAGAAAGACTCAGACCAGACATCTACATTTTTCCCATGCATAAAGTGTTTGCATAGGAATAGTAATAGTGTAATAGTATGTAAGAGGCGTTTGTGAATGATTAATACCTAGTGCATTTACTAAAGTCTGTCCAAATTCCAATCTGAAGATACTGCAAAAAGTAAGTAATATGCCAAATTCCTTTGCCCCTTACAAATGAACATGAAGATATTTAACCAACAATAAAATCTCAGTATTTACAAGAATAATTTATTCAAATAGAATGGTATAACTGTTGTCTCAAACAGTTTTACATGCCAAGTTAAACTACGCCATCCAAGTCAGAACTATTTATCTAAATATTTTTGCTTCCCATTTCTGCAACTTCAGTGCTGTGCTGTTTGCCTTTATTGGTTTTCTTTCCATCATTACATGTTTTTATATATTCCTTTTCTACAGAAATTCTTCAGTCTGGTTTTTCATGTAACCATTTTGTCTAACTTTGTTCTGCACCCCAAGTTCGGGTGACCCAGAATTTTTGGTTAGAAGATGTTTTTGGCAGGAATATGGAAAAGGGTAACTGGTCAGTTCTGGAGAACAAATGGGTTTTTCTTTGATGCTGGGATGGAGTGGTTGGGTTTTTGTTTCTCTGTTATTTTCAAGGGAGGAAGGAAAGGAAGACACCACTGATACCATTAAATATTTATTCCTCTTTCTCCTTTCTGCAAATGGTCACAATGTAACTCCAAGTTTTAACTAGCCAGGCAGAGAGAAAATTCAGCTTTTCTTGATGGTGTTGACTCTACGTGGTGATTTTTATCTCACTTGGTAGACTTGCAAAATCAGCTGCGGTGAATGAATCAGTTAATGTGCTCTCCCTTGTCCCTTTCTCTGTAATTCACTGTCATAGTAAGGACAGCTGCCCAGGGAAACTGCTTATCGGCTGAAGTATAAAACCTAGTTATTCACATAAACTCCCAACATTTTACCATAATATGCTGGGCTCCTCCTTGACAGCTTGAGGTATGCAGTTCATCTGACTGCCTCTGCAATGAAGCAGGTTGTCTCTGGAAAGGACCAGGATAAACATATAGAATAATAGCAACAGCTTCAATGGTCCTGGGACCATTAGGACCAAAATAAAACCTGAAATAGCACTTGACTATATTGCTTGGCTCTGTAAATTTTTAGCATTGTTATCTCTATTAAATGTTCTAAAAAATTAGGTCATTTCAAGAAGCTATCAATTCCAGAAAGTTGAACACCTTTGTAGTCCTCCTGTTGTAGAGTAGTATTGTCAGCAGTTTTATCACCTTTTCTAGAAAATTTTCCATGACTTTGCAGTATTTTCCAATGTATAGAGAAGTAGACCGTCTCTGTTTTTCTTTTTAGCCAATTATTTTATTTGTTAAATACTACATATTTTAGAGTAAAACCTTCCAGTGGTGATGTTTGCTTTTTAAATAGAAAAAATTAGTGGCAATTAATGTAATATAAACAATATTGATAATACTAAAGTTACTGTTTTAGTGATATCAATAAATGAGGTCTCATTAAAAAATCTTACAAACTGACATAAGTCCGTGATTAAAGATGCTCTTCTTTTTATCCTATTTTTGATCTTGCCTCAGTCTATACTGCCTCAACTGACTACTGAAATTTATATTATGGCTTATGAAAAAAAAAAAATTATGACACATAGAAAGAAGTATATGGTAAAGATGTTAATACTTTGACCTACTGCAAATTTAAAAATGTACAATGGGAATTCATTCAAAATTAAAATATTAACAGAACTGACAATATCTGAGAAATTACCTTTGCATTCAGACACATGAAAGCATTGAAAAAATCATAACAGTCTGTAGATTTATAGATGAGAAGAAGAATTTTTTTTTTTATTGTAAAAGGCTGCTGCAATAAAAAATTACTTTTTTTAGAAAATTTATGAGTAAATGAAGACAGAATGAATTTATGTTTTTAAAAAAGATCTATGGTAGTTCTTGAGGAAACCCTATTACAACATACATTATTTTAAGAAGTGGACATAAAACGTTGTTCTTCAAAAGACTATTACTGACTAAACTTTCTGGTTGGTCTAGTGTTCTTTATGTCTGGAGGTTTTGGTGTGTTTTATTTTACAAAAATCCTAAATACCTCAGTACAGACACTTCAGTTTAATAACCTATCATTAAAATCATAAACAGATTTACTACAAACACTGTGGTAATACCTGTTAAAAGTTCAAAAAATAAAGGGATATGAGATAAAATTTGTTTAAAATCTGTAGCTTGATGTGAGATTCCTAATTCATAAAATCTGACTTCAAAAAGAAAAATATGTAGAAATATAATGCTTGAATATCTATCATTGACAATCATTAGTTTCCAAGTTGTTTAAATTGTTCTCCCTTCACTTTTAAAAACTGTGTCAGAAACTGTTCCATAGTATCAAATCCTTTGTGATAAGTTCTTCTGACCTCTCTGCATTCACTTGACCCTTATATAGTCTGTGGCTCTTTGATTTTTGAAGTGGTGGCATTTTTTCATTATTATATGATCTAGGAAATGAAAAACAGAAAACCCATCCCAGTGTGCTATATTGTCACAACTGTGTGTTTCTCTATGTGTCTACTTATGGAAGGACATTTTTTGCTTTACTCTATAGTGATCTTCACTGTATTTTCTCTTTTTAACTTCTGTTCCACTTGCCCATCTTCAGAAAAGCTGTATTTGCTAATACATTCACTAAAGGGGTTGTGATCCTGCCTATTTAATTCAAATCTGTCTGCTATTTAACTCAAAAAGTTTTGTCACTGTTTGGAGTAGATCAAAGACTATTGTTGGGTTTTCCAACTGCTGCTTCCCTTTATTCTGAACACATCTTTAATTTTGCTGCCCTCAGGTAGTTTAGGCTGTTGTAGAGCACATGGAGTGCATTTGGTACAACGGTCCAAACCCCATAGTAATGGCATCCATCACAGGGTAGCTATTGTCATCAAGTTTTTATGGATGTTTCACTGAGAATGACAAAGTTTCAGAAGCATAAAACGTTAGGTAGATATTTTTTTTCATCCCAAGTTTATAGCAGAGTTTCAAAGGTCTGAATTTTCATGTGGTCTAAAGCAAAAAGGTTTTTGTTTTTAAAAATTACATCTCTTCTCAAGGTAATCCCTGTGAGTAAATGAGAAGAATTTCTAGGTTGTTTACATCAGAAGCAACCTTCTGTAGAAGGTCGTCTGTTATTTTTTGAAAGAAGGAAACAGAATATAGGAAGACCGTCTGCAGTAGTGTGCAGTAAATACTGAGTCATTCCTGCATTCAATTTCTATTGGCAGAAACTTAAAACAGAGCCTTAATTTTCTCCTGATTTTCCAGCACTGAGTCTTCAAAGTCTTTTCTAATCTTGTTGAAGTCATTTCAAACCAGCATCATATTTATTTGATAATGTTTATTTACTATCTGAATGCTTACTGGAAATTTTTTCATCATTCTGGGTTTTCTTCCCCCTTCTCCCCCCTCCCTTTTTGAGTTTGACTAAATCTATGGTGTTTTAGAAGGATTATGGAAACTGTTGGGTTTTTTTTCTCTAAAGCTATATACTAATTTCAACAGGTTACTTAGATTTGCAATAATCTGTTCTCTGTCACTATCTTGAATTACTGCAAGATTTCAAACTACCAGATGTAACGTACTGTAATTGTGTTTTTCTTTTTTTTTTTTTTCTTCACTAGATTAAGTCTCTGTGTGAATCTCATTACAGGGGTCCATATCCCAGATCCTAGATTTTAATGAACCAGCTATATAATAGCAGAGGTTTACTGTGTATGCCGATGGGCTTTGAATTTAAGGAATTCAAGTCAGCATTATATTGACTATTCTGCTGTTACATTACAATTAGTGTGAAAACTGTAATTAAGGTTTTTGGACATTTGAACTTTAATTTAAAAGTGTAGTAATAAACATGTCTTAATTTATTCAGAAGTTACTTTTGTTTTAACTTTTTTTGTTAAAAAGGGTATTTGCTTGTATTCCACTAGTACTAAGAGTGAAAACTCTTGAAACATCTTATTGTGTGACTCTTTCCCTTTTTTAAGAATTCTGATATTTACCAATTTCACAGTATTGTTAATTAGTTATTCTGCTGTGGACAACTTAATTTAGTCTTTTTTATTTTTTTAACAAATACAACTTTTTAAGCCGTTATCTACTTATATCCTAGAGACCCACAAACCTGTACTTTGCAGCAAAATCTTTTCTCTACCAACACTTAAAATATAATAAGAAATAAATACAACAGTAATGAAGCTCTAAAATAAAAATATTTCATGGATTCAACCAAATGGTAAACTACTTCAGAAGTTTTAGTTTGATCTGCTATTGCAGTGGTTGTATAATTCTTTCAACAACTCATCTTTACAGTGGAATCTCTATTCATATCTTTTCCACAGAGTAAATTTCCCATGTAATCAAACATGAAATCTGCATTAATTAATTTTCAGCCATACTTTTTATATGGTATTCTCTTTAGGGCTGCTGGGAAGATTCCTGGATCAATTTCTGGTTGCATGCTGGTTACTTTTCACTTTTCAAGTGGAAGAGCCGCAGGAAGAGTAGGTAGAAGAAGAAAAAAGAGTGCAGGGTCAGAGTACTAATGAAGGCGCTTTTCACAATTGGTTCTCCTAAAATGAGGAAGTCATAGCTCAAAATGTTTATTTTTAAACACAGGAGAGAGAAGCAGGGTGGCCAAATGCCACTGAGGCCAGAAATTCTATTATTTGAAATCCAAATGTTCTTTAAAAATCCCAAACACTTTTAATATCTATCTGCAATCTCTCCAAACATAAGAAATCTTATTCCCCTACAAGTCTGGCAGCGCTAGTATGTGTGAGGAGTTTTAAATATGGCAGGCTTTCAATCCCGGAGAGGATTTTGAATTCATTCTGTGATGAGATTCCAAATGTCCTCTCTTGTTTTTATGTCTAGTTCAATTGCCCAGATGTTTGTCACATCTGAGAGATTACCCTTCTCTGGCTGCATGAGCAAGGAGGCAGTTATTTTGGAACAGATGATCCCTTGTCTACAAAGCATTTGAGATATTACATGAGGAATAGGAGAGAAGTAGTGAAATAACCTTAAAAGAGAAGTTAATCACATACTGGGGATAAAATCTTGAGTGTATTTCAGCTGACTTTTTGTTGAAATCAGACTTTCATCTGTGGTGGTGGTAGCAATGCTTTTAAAATAGAAGCAGAGGACTATTTGCTGTCAAAGAGTTACATACAAACCAAAGTAATTAAGTGCCTAAGGGTAAGGGAAAAAAACCTATATTTTCCTGTGAAAGTGACAATCTTCTGTTGAATTACTTACGGGGTGGTAGATTTATGCTACATCTCTTTTAAAGTTCCTTAAAGACTGATGACAGTACTGAAGTTAAAGCCTTTTAGTTTTCAGTTATAGGAAATGACCAACAGTTTTCTGTTGTAGAACAAGAAATACACACAATGAGAATAAATATTTATTTCAATATATGTAACAAAAATGTTGTGGATGCTTTTGTTAAATGAGATGTAGTTGTTTATTTTGCCATCTTGCCATTTTAAGCCTTCTGCTCCTCAGGATGCATTCCATGTGAACATGAGCCGTCTTGCTGTTTTTAGACTTTATGTTTCTTAAAGGAAGAAACATGCTCAATGTTGACATGAGGGGGCAGAATCTTTTGTCCCTCTTCCAGTTTTCACAGCTGAGACAAGTGGAAGACAACACTAAAATATTTCTGAGCCTCTTTCAGAAAAGGTGGCTGAAACAGAGATGAGAAATTACTCTTTGGAGGAAAAACAGTACTTCCATAAAGTTCTTCAAATGCAGTGATAATTACTTTACAGTGAAAGCTTCTTTTTGGCTGGTATTCTGTACCAGTTCCACTGAGCTTGTTATAGGGTTTCCAGCCAACCCTACCAAATGATTGGAAAAGTCATTTTGGCACCTTGTTATAACTTATGCAAGGGCAAGACAGTCTATCTTACCCAATTATTTGCAAAGAAGTATAACCATCTTTTCTCATAACCTTAAAATGATACAAACCATAGATAAAGAAAGAGTCTTAAAACAAGCTTCTTTTGAACACTTTATAATGTCTACATATTGGCACAATTTCCAGTAAGCTGCGCAGAGATTAAGCATTCAAATATCTTGTTTGTGAAAGCAAATGATTTTAAGAAGAAACTGAAATGAAATGGCAATCTAGTTAAGAAATCCTAAATTTCTTGGAACTCAGCTGATTTTCACAGAGGCGCTACAATGGTATTGCTCTTACATTGTGCACTTCACAAACACAAGATTTTTGTGGTTTTTACAAGGCTTTATTAGGCATGTCTGGAATTTCTCTAGACTAAAGAAAACAGCCTAAAATCAAGGAAATAAGCATTATATGTAAAAAAAAAGAATGATTGACAAAAATAGAAAGCAAAAAAATCCAACCCACAGAGATAGATATAACCACTTAAAAAAGAAAAAAATCACATAATCAATCTGTGGTTATTTGGATTTTTTTAATGGTCAGGTGAAATATTAAATGTAGACTTTGTTCAGCTGGTAGAAAGCTCATTGTAAAAGCTTGTGGGAAGGATTCTTTGAAGTAGAGTATTGGGTAAAACAGGCATGGAGGTCCATATGAATACAAGATAGACATTTCTGAAACAGCAGCAGCTCTAATGCCTTCTAGCTGGTATGGATACCTACCCCACTGCAGACTACTACAGGGGTGCAGCATACTTTGGTTCTGGTGTGCTGTGGTGCAGGGTTGCTGCTGGTATGTGCACCTTCCATTCCTAGCACAGGAGGAAAATGAGACTCAGAAAAAGCCAGGGAGTTATAATGTTCTGGTAGGAAGGGACACCAGTGAGTGTCCTCAGTGTAAAAGTCACCAGTCACACCTGTTATCAAAGCACAGTAGAGAAAGAAAGAAGTATGCAAGTATTTGAGGGAGGCAGAGATAAAGGTGGAGAGTAGGAAGGAACTAGATCCACTATATTAAAGGAGGCAATTATCTTGCATGTTTGTAGTGATGTGAAAAAAGCCAATAAAACTTTGTGTTGGAAGTTGAGGTTAGAGAAAGGAAGCTTGTTTTATGCAGAAAAGAGGCTTATTGGGAAATGGAAAAGCATAAATGGAAGAGAACTAATGATGAGAAGAGATAAAAAGGTAAATTTAAAACATAGTCCAAAGTAAAATACAGTCATTACATCTGATGAGAGCTTCCTCTTCTCCATTTTGTAAATGGGCTCAAAGGTCTTGGTGTAAGGCATGTCAGAACAATTAAAATGATAGAGAAGCTGAGATGGTTTAGAAAGAAAGACTGTGTATATATTTTCCAAATAAAGGAAGGATTGGTAAGAGGGAGAAAAGGGTTCACGAAACAGGGAAGGGTTCACATGACTATGAAATCTATCACTGTAGCATTTCAATAGGTTCTTTGAAGTGCTAACAAACACATGCGAGAGTATAATATGAAACTACAAAAGCAAGAGGTTTCAGAAACAGGACTATAGGAGAGAATAAGGAAACAAGAAGGATGAACACACAGGCACCATAAAACCTGAGGTGATGATAATGCAAGTCAACAGAAAGAGAATCTAGCACAACAGAAGAGAATTAGGAGAACAATCCTTCCTGATTTATGGTCGTCATGAAAATTAACTGCTCCTTGCTGCCAAAGACAGTCAGGTGATCAAAGATCACAAATAGAAAAAGGTGTTGCAGAAACATGCAAAGAGCAGGAGGCACAAGTGAGTAAAGTTGATGGATTCTGCATGGAGGAGGACTACCATCTTGGGGGAAAAGAACAATTTTGCAAATAGGTAGCTTGCACAAAAAAAGGGAGATGAACATGGATGACATGGCTAAGGAATACTTTAGGATATGATTGACTGTGCTTTAAGGTGAGTGCAAGTGAAAGAGATGAAAGAAGATCGGGATATCAGAAAAGACAGAAGAAAAAAAAAGCAGCATGTGAACAACTCATCTTCCCTTTTCTCAGTTTGCTCTTAAGGTAAACGACAGCAAGTATTAAACACCTCTTTAAAAGGAAATACATAAGCAACTTAGAAATGTGTAAATGTGTTAATCAAGGCAGACACTGTAATTATCTTATGGTGATGACTACTATTAAAGAATACATTAACCAAAGGAGATTAAACAAAAGGTGTGGAGTACTTGGAAGGTGAGGGTTGTAGAAATATACTATTAAACAGTATAATTGAATGGTCAGGAGGAAAAGAAAAAGACAATTTTGTGTATTGAGTGAGTACAGTTATGGGACATCCAAGGGCAAAGGGTGTGGATATGGTGTATTACTTGCTTTGTTAGAAGGCAATGAAAGTCAAATAGATTAAGTAAGAACTGTTGTTACTGACGTTTACTGTAATCCCATAATGAATCAAAGGATGACTGAAATCAGGAAGAACAGCAGTGTTTTCTGATTTCAATAAATATTTATCCATGTAAAATTGATGAGAATTAAACATCTAAATTTTAAAATCTGGTAGAAAACAATGCAATGGAAAATTTGAATCATACTAACTACTAAGAGAATATCATCAGTGCTGTTGTTCATCTTCACACTTCAACAAGTATTTTTCTTTTCTAGTCTAACTTCAAGCTTTTCAAAATTCTTTCTCTCATGCTTTGAATCAAATCTTCTCTTTAATGAAAAACAGTTTGGAAGTAAAGTCTGGTTTGAACGCTAGTTCTGAAATCTAGATGAAAAAGATCACAGTGTATGCTATCAGTTATTCCAGCATAAGTTTTGCCTTGTGAAAATAAGGCATGTCATGTTTTCAACATTTGATCAGCCCAGTCAGTTAATGCATGTTGTCTATTTTGAATGTAACCAAGTTGGTCTGCCAAGGTGAAGAGCATTACAGAATGGATTAACATACGAAAGTAGAGATTAAAGTGCACGTTGTATGGATTCTGTTGGCATGATTTTTTTATTTTACAGACTAAAAGAGTAGACCAATGAAAATCAAACTTCATTGTTTGTTTTTTCCATTCTTGGAATTAAAAATGTATCTTCTGACACGTGTATAGCTGTATTACATTCTGCTGGTTATTGCTGAAAAATATCCAAGTTATATCATCTTGCAGCATATTAATTCTCTTTTGTTACAGTTTGAATATAGAGTAAAAGGTATAAGTGGAACTTTTATGTGTCACGGAAATTTATATTTCATATATATGTATAGATAGGAACAATTATTGGATACAATATGAAGCATTACATTCCTTAATAAGTAGTGTGTTATCTCACAGGGTACTTTCTCATTGTTTTGGCTCTGTTCTTTTTTTAGAAAAAAATAATTTTATTTTGGTCACAGAAGACTTATTTGAGTTTTTCTTTACAGCTTGCATTGAATTAACAGAATAGTACATATGTAATTGATAGCTATCCTGACTTAGATACAGCAACAGTGACACGTGTTCTGAATTACGGAGCTGTATTATGACATTGAGCCAAAATTCACACTGTGCTTTCCACGCTTGGTCTGGAGAGATGCATAGAAGTTAACAGCGCATGCTATTTAATTTTCAAGTGTCTCTCACTCTAAGATTTTTCTCTAATTCAATTGAAGTAGGCCTCAGCAAGAGATTTCTAGGAAAAACTAAATTTATAAATATATGTACACTTAGCTATTTTAAAAGTCTTATTCCAGTAACTATATTTGGTGGGAGGTGCTAGATCTCTAGGATGAAGATCTTATGATGAGTAAATAGTTTAGTTTTGTGAAGTGACTTGCACACAAACTGCATTCCAAAAGATTTTTAAAGTGCTATATAAAACAGCTGAGCTTAAATAATAAATAATAACACATAAAGGAGATTTAAAAATAGTTTGAGTATATGAGGGAGATGCAGAAAGACATAAATAAAACAGACTCCTAGCAATGAAGGCTGATAACAAATGAAGTGCGTAGGCACTGATATGAAAATCAATTCTCTAAGCTAATTTCAAGTAGAAGGTAAAATTTGCTATACATGTCAGAAGAGGCAAACAAAGCCCTAATTACTTTCCAAGAGGATCTTCCAATCCCGCTCTGTCCTATATATCTATGATATACTGATATTTGTAGTAAAAGAGTAATTACACTTCATAAGAGGCATCTTTTCTCACCATTGGAGATAAATATGAAAAGCCAAGATAAAAATATTGGATGTGTCCCTCTTCTGTTGTCAACAAAAGTTACTTTACAGTGTAGCAATACAGAGTGTAAAATCTGAAGAGATTTCTGCTTAGTACTTCATAGAAAGGGGTCTCTGCACATTTAGATGCTCAACACAAAGACAAGCTTGTGAATATGCCATAAAGAAGATGACGTAATGAGCTCAAATATATACATATGTGTATAATTAAAGAGACGGCATCTGGTTTGTTTGTTTGTAGTTTGTTATGAAATGTATATCATGTTTCTCTGAAAGAGCATACTGAGCAGCTGAGTGCTTTGTGTTTTTTCTCAGTTGATGAAATCCCCCCACTAGCAGAGGGGGCTTGCTTTGAGCACGCTTGGAGAAGAGAAGCTTTTCAGGGGTGACAAATGTAAAGCAGGAAAACTGGTCTAATGTTTAGGGGATAAGACAGCAGAAAGCCTGGAAAGGGGATGTAGACCTACAGTCAGACTGCAAAGCTGGTGGAAAGAAAAAATATCCTAAGGACCTAGAGGAGTTAGGAACTGCTGTAACTGAGCATTAGAATTGACAGCAAGAGTATAGAAAAGGACCTGCCCTGCCAGTACGCAGTGACTTGGGGGAGATATTTTTATAATTATTCTTGTTTCTATTTTTTCTCAGAAAATGGATTTTCTATATAAAAAGAAAATTGCTGATAGTCCAAGAAAACTTGGCTTTTGAATGTAGAGGCTATTTCTGACATTTGGGGATAATCATGTTAAAAAGGATCTATTGGCAGATGCACTTTTCACCTTTGACCCACTGTACTGATTTTGGCTGGGATAGAGTTAATTTTCTTCATAGTAGATCTTATGGTGTTATGTTTTAGATTTGTGACCAAAACAGTGTTGATAATACAAGGATGTTTTAGTTATTGCTGAACAGTGCTTACACAGTGTCAAGGCCTTCTCTGTTTCTCACGCTGTCCCTCCCAGCAGATAGGCTGGGGATGGGCAAGAAGCTGGGAGGAGACACAGCTGGGACAGCTGGCCCCAACTGACCAAAGGGATATTCCATACTATATAACATCATGCTCAGTGATAAAAACTGAAGGAAAGAAGGAGGAAGTGGGGACAGACGTTCACGGTTATGGTATTTGTCTTCGCATGTAACTGTTAGGCATGATAGAGCCCTGCTTTCCCGGAAATGGCTAAACACCTGCCTGCCAAGGTAGCAAATGAATTCCTTATTCTGCTTTGCTTACATGGACAGATTTTTCTTTACCTATTAAACTGTCTTTATCTCAAACCACGAGTTTTCTCACTGTTACCCTTCTGATTATCTCCCCCATCCCACCAGGGGGGAGTGAGTGAGCGGCTGTGTGGGGCTTAGCTGACTACTGGGGTTAAATAATAACATCCACTTAGGGTCAGTCAAAATACATAAGCTGTTCATCTTAATATTTTATTTAGATATAGAAAAGCTTACTAAGTTCTTTCTGGTTACAAATACACAAGGCAGTTATTTACACGAGATAATATAATGATGCAACAGATGGCTATTTCACATTGACTCTTTAATTACACAGCTTTCATAAACCAGAATTATTGATTGGAAAAAGCTTGTTCATAATAAATAGCCTTTCAGCCTCTTCCAGTCCCAAAATCTGGGGAGGAGTAACAGAAGGTTAATAGATCTAACCTGTATCAGACCTTCACCAAAAGAAGACTCATTTACTTTGCTCTGGTTGCTTCTCTTCCTTTTTACAAAAAAGGGAACTGACACAAATACTTTGCCTCATAGGCAACGAAATTTAGTCATAGATGTTGTTTATATATATTTATTTGCAAAGATGCTACCATATGTCTTTACATAAACAGTATGGAAAACACATTTGTTAGGTGGGTGGGCTTGTTTTGCAATAAGTAGCCAGGACTTGTATTAAAACATGGGGTTTACCTTTCTAAATGCAGTACTCACAAAGAAGTATTTTGATAACTTTTTAGAAATCATTCGTTCCAATGATGTATTTTATTGAAGGTTGATAGAAAAATGGATTGCTAACTTTTGTTTCCTTGGGTTTTTTTTAGGATTTATTTATACCTGTGGTGGAACATTAAAAGGACTTAATGGCACTATAGAAAGCCCTGGCTTCCCATATGGATATCCAAATGGTGCAAACTGTACATGGGTTATAATAGCAGAAGAAAGAAACAGAATACAGATCGTCTTTCAGTCTTTTGCTCTAGAAGAAGAATATGATTATTTGTCATTGTATGATGGGCATCCTCATCCTGCAAACTTTAGGACAAGGTAAAGAATAAATATTATTAAAATGTAACTTGTATTCCTATCTTTAAAATATCTGAGAAAATAGTTAAAGCTAATATTTTAAAGTTATAGATTCTTTCTTATGTAGACTTTAAGGTGCACTTTCCTTAATTAATCATAAGTGTCTTAAAATCTATATGGTGTGCTTTAATTCTAGTAAAAGTGCTAAAATTAATCTTGTCTCAACAAAACATAATTAATTAATAAGCATATAAGCATGGATAAATGAATGTAAAGTGAATATGCCATGTAGAGGTCTCAGTTTGCATGATCTAGTAGTGGTGGAACTTTTGTAATCTTTGCAACAGGAGGCTTTTGAGAGAGATCAGAAAAAGATAACATATTTAAGATAGAATAGGTAATTTTTGCAGTTGCGTATGAGCATTTTCTAACACTAAGGGATTACAAGAGTGAAAAATCAAGAGTGTGATGGGTCACAGAACATTTTTTATCAGTGTCTACTTCAAAGTCATGGCCCAGATGTCCAATTCTGGAAGACTGTGGCTTGAGGGATACATAATAAGCAACAGATATATTATCCATACATTTGCTAGCTATCTTTATTATCATCTATCTTGATTTCTGTATGTCAAGTTGTCATCTACCTAGATTTCTGTAAGGCCTTTGACATGGTCCCACACAATATCCTTGTTGCTAAATAGGAGAGATACAGATTTGATGGGTGGACTATTTGACGGATAAGGCATTGGCTGCATGGCCACATCCAAAGATTTGCAGTCAACGGCTTAATGTCCAAATGGAGATCAGCAAAAAGTGGTGTCCCTGTGACCAATACTATTCAATATCTTTGTTAATGACATGGACAGCACGATTGAGTACACCCTCAGCAAGATTGCAGATGACACCAAGTTGACTGGTGCAGTTAATTCGCTTGAGGGAAGGGATGCCGTCCATAAGGACATTGACAGGCTTGAGGAGTGGGCCTGTGAGAAGCTCATGAATTTCAATGAGGTCAAGTGCAATATCCTGCATCTGGGTTGGGGCAATCCTCAGTATCAATACAGACTAGGGGACGAATGGATTGAGAGCAGTCTTGTCGAGAAGCACTTGGGGATATCAGTAGATGAAAAATTGGACATGAGCCAGCAATGTGGACTTGCAGCCCAGAAAGCCAACTGTATCCTGGGCAGCATCAAAAGAAGTGTGGCCAGCAGGTTGAGGGAGGTGATTCTTCCCCTCTACTCTGCTCTCATGAGACCCCACCTGGAATACTTCATCCAGCTCTGGGGTCCCCAGGACAAGAAAGAGATCGACCTGTTAGACTGGGTCCAAAGGAGGGCCATGAAAATTATCAGAGGGATGGAACACCTCCCCTATGAGGAAAGGCTGAGAGAGTTGGGGTTGTTCAGCCTGGAGAAGAGAAGGCTCTGGGAAGACCTTGTTGTGGCTTTTCAATACTTAAAGGGGGCTTATAAGAAAGATGGAGAGAGACTTTTTACCAGGGCCTGTAGCAACAGAACAAGGGGCAATGGTTTTAAATTGGAGGAGGGTAGATTTAGATTAGGTATGAGGAGGAAATTGTTTATGATGAGGGTGGTGAGGCACTGGAACAGGTTGCCCCGAGAGGTTGTGGATGCCCCATCCCCGGAAGTGTTCAAGGTCAGGTGGGATGGGGCTTTGAGCAACTTGATCTAGTGAAAGATGTCCCTGCCCACAACAAGGGGGTTGGAATTAGACGATCTTTAAGGTCCCTTCCAACACAAACCATTCTATGATTCTATGGTTCTATGACACTGTGATGAAGAATGTAATATGTATTCCTAATCAGGGAACATCCAGTTTCAATTTACTTTGCAAGTGCTGCTCCAATAAAGGGATGTGTTTTTATAATATTATATGGCAAGTGTTGATTCACTGGTAATGAAATTTTTTTTTAGAACTATTGTGCAACAGTCCAGCATCTGTCCACTACAAAGAAAATGTAACATGGTATTAGAAGGAAAGTAGAGCAGTAAAATTCTTCATCTCAAATCTGTGCAGGGTGTGAATTCTGTTTGTCAAATGGGTAACAGTCAGCAGATATGGAGAAATGTATCTCTAATGAAATTGTTTTTCTTTGTACTTCTCTGTTTCTATTTTTATTTTCTGTTTCATGAGTGTTTGTATGCAATTCTGATACCAGCTGCAGGAAAGAGGGAACCCATAGCTAAAAGATTTGAGGGTTGTCTTTCACAAGAAAAAACAAGAACATGTAGTTTTCCTCCTTTCTGCCCACTCCTCAAAAGATAAAATTTACGTGGAGATTTGATCACATGTAGGAGCCCAAAAAGGCCCTCACTGTCAGTCAGGACTCCCATTGGTGAATCCACTCTAAATCGTAATCTGAAAGAGTATGTGAACAACATTCTGCACAAGTGCAAAAGAATAAAACAATCATTGCTATTAGGAACTTACGGTCTTAACTGAGTTACAGTTTTAATGAGCTTCAGAGAAAACACGTAAAGGAAACTAGGGGGATGGAAGGAAGAGGAAAATAATATCTTGCAAAGGCAGAATTTTTGTTCTCTGTATGTCTTGTTCAAGCTACCGAGAAGGTTTATATATATTTGTGTGCACACATATGATTGTATCTATGTATATCTATCTGCATGCATAAATATATAGATGCCTGTCTGCATATATAGATTATATGTGTCCAAGATTCTTTTTATATTAAACTAAGCCTTCAAAGCTGGAGCTTTGGGATACATTTTTTTAAATGTCAGTGTCTTGAGAAGAAAGTCAAGGAAGCCTGGCATGCTCAAAAGTTTTGGTATTGTGTATTTAGGATGCCACTACATTCTGGTGAAGAATAGGATACAGAGTTCTGTAGAACAGAATAAAATAAGTCAGCACTTAACAGGGAAAAGATGATTAAGCTTCCATGTAGGTCTTGAAATAGACTGCTTTTGCAAGACTTACAAGATCTTGCCAGTGTGTGGGTGCAGTAGAAAAATAGTACACATTTGTGTGAGTGCAGAATTGGGTTTTAAATTAAGAAAGTGTGATAGTGAAATTATGCAAGCTTTACTAAATCTTTCGTGGTGACGTTTACTTTCCCAGATTGCTGTAGCAAGTAGTAAGGTGATGTTTCCTAGAGTTTTATTTTTGCAAAAAGCTTTTACTTAAACAAGTAAAGTTTTACTGAGGTACAGTTGCTTGTGGAAAATTTCTTTCTAGCATGACAGTGGATTTTATCATTTTACTTAGTGACATTAATGAAGGTGTAATCAGATTACGCTAGTCACCCTCCCCTTAATTTTATAACAGACAAAAATGTTTTCAGGGGACTATACAGGTATATTTGTAAAATATATAACTGGACAGCTAAACAAACGGTCTCAGACAAGGCCACTATTTCTTTTTCTACTTCAATATTTTGATTGAAAGAAGTTTCTATGTGACTGAAGAAGATTTTGCGGATTGGTATTTGTAAAGCTCATGACCTCTGACTCTATCCTTATGCAGTTTTGTACTTCTTTGTTTAATTGTTCTCCTCAGAATTGAATCTTGTTGAAATTTGCAGTCATTGACTGTCTTCAGTGAATGCTTAACAGCCTTAACTGGTTTAGATGGCACTTAAATGGCAGCTAAACAATAACAAATGGAAGAGAAGCATGTCAGATATGGCCATTACGGAAAGTGTAGAGTCAATATTACAATTTCATTTCTGTGTTACTGTATATGCTTGATTTAGCATATTTAATATGCTAGATCTTTGCCTCAAACTATAGAGAAAATATAGAATAGTTTAAAGCTTTGAACTAAACGGGAAAAAAAAAATCTTTCCATAAATCATATTTGCAATCACCTACAAAAAAATATTTTTGCAGAAAGATAGTATTACTTCCTGTATTTGAACCAAGCTTTTAGCAAAATTTCATACTTGGGAGTCTTTCTGGGTCATGTCATAGACACCGTCTATTTTTAGGGCTTCCTTGCTGCTCTCCATGTGTATCTTTGTGACTTTTGTGTACTCTTTCTTTCATATTTATACATCTAGCTCCCCTCTAAAAAAAAAAAAAAAAAAGAATCAGGATTGGTTTTATATGATACTTTTAAATTGCAACTTTGTATACACCTTATTTTGGAAAGCAGCTAATACTTCTGACTGCTATTTTGAGTGAACGTGTTGCATTTCCAGATAGAACTCTTGTTCCATTTTTTTCAGAATTTCTGCCTTTCACATAGTTTTTGTGTGTATTACTAGAGGAATCATTTCAGCCAAGCTTTTTGAAGATGCATATCAAAAACAAGTTCTCAATTTTCCGGGTGCCCAGCTTGAGAAACAAGAGTTTTGTTTGCACTAGTGATAAGAAATCCCGCTTTTAAATTAAGTTCACGGAAGGTATGATTTGAACTGATAAAACTTCACATAAATCAACTGCTTTGCAAAAGTCAATTTGGGTCAGCTGATGAGACCTCTTGCATGTTATGAAAATATTTTTTAGTATAACTTACAGGTAATTCACTGCAGTAGCTACTGCCATATATTAGGGAGTGGCACAAGCAGGGCTGCTCCATGAAGGGCCACGAGGCAGGAGCCAAGGATAACCCCACTCAGGCTGTGCTCTTACCAACAGGGCACAATTCTGCAGGGGCTGAACACAAGGGGCAGAGCCGGGGACTGGTAACAGAGTCCATTGACAGCACCCTACATGGCAAGCAATGAACCAGGTCCAGGGGCCATCCAGGGAGTCCAGCTGTGAGCAAAAGCAATGTGGCCAGGGATAGAGCTAAGCTCCCCACAGAGTACGGCTGAGGGGCTCATACAGGAGGCAGGGACAGGGATACAGTTGTAGAGAAACCACAATTAATGTTAAACTACACTATTAGTGGCAGTGAGATGGTGCATGTGTAGGTGGAGGAGAGAATGGCAACCTCAATTCTGACATTTCCTTGCAAGTATTTTACTTTGTAACTTGGGTAATATTTTGTTTTCTGTTTTTTTCAGAAATTTCTGAGCATAAGGCATAATATACTATCAGTAAATATCAAAGAGTATGTTTGTCCTTTTTTTTAAGGAGTAAGGTGCTTCACTACTTTTAAAAGAGATGTCAGACTCAATAGTTTTCTAAAATATAATTTTTTCCTCTAATTAGTTACCCCAGTTTGCACTGTGATAATAGAAATAGCTTTAAATAATTGAATAATAACTTGTGATTATATACCCAAGCTCCGTTCACAGTTCCAAGGGAATGTATTTTCCAAAATTACCAGTACCTAATTGGTTAATTGATTTGACATTTAAATATTCATCACAAAATTAACATTGCATTGAAATCAATGAAACAAATTCAGATCTATTTTAAACAGAGAAAAAATACATGCCCGCTGCAATTTTACTGGGATAAACTGGATAATTCAATCCACTAAATTTCTATCTCATTGTATTGACTAAAAGAATCTTTCATATGTTTATGTTCAGAAAGCAATTTTGTAGTAGCCAAAATTATATATTTTCTAAAGTTAAAAATAAATTTATTTAGAAAATGAGAAGTCTACCAGAATGTTCTGGTAAAAAACATCAGAAAATTTCACTATGTGTGGTCTTCAAAAGAAGAGACATGATGTGGGAGTTTGGAAAGCTCCACTGTTAGGAAAAGGGTATAATCATTTTGTGACAGCCATTCATTTGTTTGCATCAGTGCAAAGAAGTATGGATGAGTTTATCTAAAAATCATGAGAAGTGGAGGTGTGACAAACTGGCACAAACTGAAATTTTTGAACACTTCATAAATATATATTTTGCTTGTGTTTGAGAGCATGCAAGACCAGCATATATCTGCAGAGATATTTTAAAATGTTCATATGGTCACTGTGTCCAAAGAAGTAATTGGATGAATTAAAAAGTTTTCTCTACATACTTGTTATGGGTTTGTGTGGCGCAGTGGCTTTTTTTGGTAGCAGGGGAGGGGCTGCAGGGGTGGTTCGTGTGAGAAGCTGCTGGAAGCTTCCTCGGCTCCAAGATGGACCCACCGCTGGCCAAGGCCGAGCCCATCAGCAACAGCGGTAGCGCCTCTGGGAGAACAGATTTAAGAAGGGAAACCTGCAGGGGAGAGTGGAGTGGAATGTGAGGGGAACCCCTATGCAGACAGCAAGGTCAGTGAGGAAGGAAGGAGAGGAGGAGCGGGAGAGGAGGGGACGCCCCTGCAGCCCGTGGTGAGACAGCAGGCTGTCCCCCCCCAGCCCATGGAGGGGAGTGGGGGAGCGGAGGCCCCCGAAGATGGCCGGGACTCTGTGGGAAAGCCCGCACTGGAGCAGTCTGTGACTGAAGATCGGCCCGCGGAAAGGACCCATGCCAGGGAAGTTTGGGAAGAGCTGCAGCCTGTGGGAGGGACTCATGTTGGAGAGTTCGTGAAGGACTGAGGGACCCCCACGCTGGAGCAGGGGAAGAGTGAGGAGTCCTCCCCCTGAGGAGGAAGGAGCGGCAGAGACAAGGTGTGGGGAGCTGACCCCAACCCCCATTCCCTGTTCCCCCACGCCGCCGGGGGGGAGGAGGGAGAGAGAACCGGGAGTGGAGTTGAGGCGGGAAGGAGGGAGGGGTGGGGGGAAGGTGTTCTAAGGTTTGGTTTTACTTCCCATTATCCTTGTATTGATTTGATTTGTAGTAAATTAAATTGATTTCGTTTTCACCCCAAGTTGAGCCTGTCTTTTGCCCATGACCATAATTGGTGAGCGATCCCTCCCTCTCCTTGTCTCGACCCACGAGCATTTCTTTGTATTTTCTCCTCATTCCACCAGGGTCAGGGGCCTGGTGGGAGTGAGCGAGCAGCTTCATGGGGCTTTGTTACCAGCTGGGCTTAAACTACTATGGTACTCATAGTTAATTTCCTCTTAGGAGATTTGAATGGAAGGAGGCTTTAACATTCTCAGTGTTTAAAAGGTGAGCTAATACTCATCTTTTCTAATCTTTTTTTTTTAAGCAAGATGAATCATCCTTTCATCTACATTCCCTGCTGAGACAAACAAGAATCAAATGCACAGGTTACCTGAGCTGCATAGCAGAAATTCACTGAAATTACTGGAGACATCCATTGCCCTTTCTCTATCGATGAACTGCTTTCTCCTAAAACATCTGACTCCCTGAGTAGGCCTACATTTTTAACATTTACTCCCCAACCACTTGAAGAGAAAAAAAGTTTTCAGAAGATTAATAAGTAGGTCTTTAAAATTTCAGGATGCTCCTAGTCTTGAATGTAATTGGGTATGCTCCCTTCACCGTAGTACTTCCAAGGGTTTGAATTTGGTACTATAATGAACAGACTCATACTTTGATAAACTACTCAAAAAAGAAATCGTTATCACATAACAGAGGAATAAGCTCAAAACTAATTTTAAATAAAACTAAAATACTTTATTTTTTTAATTCTGTAGTATATGGAATAACAGATATTGCTCCACTTAGAATGGGTGGTACAGACTATAAAATTAAAATTAATTTCTTTGTCCAACTAATTAAGAGCAGAGAAAAAATCTGGAGTAGAAATATTTAAAATTACAATGAATCCTGAATATTAATTCATATTAAATATTGTTAGGGTTGCAGGAAGGTGAGTTGGCTGCTTATTTGGCTCTGGGCTGAGGTTATGCTAGTTGAAAAGGTCATGGAAAGCTATCAGACATGCCAGGACAAGAAGCCAAACTGGCTGCTCTGACCATGCCATAGGAGTTAGACCTGCTTGTTGGTCTAGAGGACCACAGCAGGAGCAGGATGAGTGCTTTACCCAGCTGGTAAGGGAACACCCTCACAGATGAGCTGAGCATCCTGCTGTCACCCCATCAGTCCCTGCTCCTGGCCTGATAGCATTGTCAAATACCTGTCTCTCTGTCATAAAAGTGCCAGGTATTACTAACAACATAATCAAACACTGTGTTTTAGCTCAAAACCAATCACAAATTTAAGGTACAGTTTCTCTGAATAATTTACATTGATTTGATTTTACAGTGTTGAAATGCTAGCGTCATCCATCCTTTTTTTTTTACACCTAAAATTTTATTGAAAATCATTCAGGGCATGGGATAAATTCAAACAAAACGAAACAACAAAGAAACCCCAGTAAAATCAAGGGTACTTTAGTAATTTTATGTTCTTACTTAAAAAATAAATAGCACTAAGTAAAATGCTAACAATTCCCAATTTTAAAAGGGGAAAAATAGATTTCTAGAACACTAGATTTTGCCTATATAACTTTCTATTTTTAAAGTGGAAGAATTGTAATTTACCTTCTACATGCACTAAATTGTCAAAATTACCTTACAGAAAAGTTATGAAGAAAGAAGGCTAGCAAAATAGTGAATGTTGGCAATAGCAGAAACTTCCAGTGCCCTCATTTAATAGCTCTGCTTGTTTTTCCATTATTCTAACTGTGCTGATTATGTGTTTCTCCTTTTAATAGGTAGAAGTCTGGTCAAACAGGCAGCAATTAGGCTATGCTGCTAACATTAGTGCAACCTCTAGCTTATTACATGTCACCTAATGACACTCCAGTAGCTACAGTAATCTTTTTCTTCTCACTCGGACTCTTTCCTTCTTCTGGTCCTCAGAACTTTAAACTTAATTCTTTGTGAAGGTTTATATCTATGTTACATCCTTTACTATCTCCCAGCCAAACTCATTACCATACTTTTTTGGGGAATCTATTATACTATTATTTGTTAGCAAGTGTTCCAATCTTTCTCATATTAACTCTCATCAAAACCAGAAGATAAGAAAATCCCCACCTTTTTCCCTTGCTTTTGCTACCTTCTTCCTCCACTTCTGCTATGTCAGGGTTTCCACTTACAGAATTTCCTGACTTTAAAGGCTTGTTTTACTTGCTCTTTCCTTTCCCACTTCTGTCTTTAGGTCATCTACAGTACTACAAGATGTACTGCAGGGTGCCCAGAATTAGTGCCAATGTCTTGCCTGGGCAAAATGCCATGATGGTGTGTTGATTTTCCATTCTGAATCCAAGCTTTGTTGTATGTAGCTCTATTTTACTTCATACATGTGTATCCTTTTGTTCTTTGTAAGTTCTTACTCATATGAACAATGCCTTGTTTAATTAAACCGTATAAAGACCCTTTCTGAGTAGCTATCATTTGGCTTTTATTATTGCTATTTCAAATCCTTTTATTAGAGTTATCCTCCAAGTTAGTTCTGTATCTTTCATCTACTACTATAGAAGTTACTCAAGTTAGCAGACTCAATACTAATAAAATAAAAAAACGGTAACTCTGTGAGGTTCTAGATTAAATTTGACAGAGACAAATTCTCTCTGACTATTTGGTTTTTAAGCCTTTAAGACACATCAGAGCGGAATATTTGCAGTCGTTCAGGTCTTCATTCCCAACAAACCTTGACAGCTGAAAATGTACAAAGCTTCCTTTTCCACTCTCCTATTTAAGTCTTTTCGAACATTGATGTAGACCAAGAGTTGTTGATAGGGAGGTGACAGAACCTCAAAAATTTTCATTGTCGTCAGAGACAAATGTAGCCCTCTGAGTTTTTTCCGCTCAGGCTGTTTATTATGCCCTAAGTAAACGTATTTCTCTTCTCTCATCACTTCCATCCAAATTGGCAACCAGAGCAGAAACTGTGATTAGGATCAAATTAAGGATTCAGCACTTTGGAAACACCTTCAAACAGCTGATCACTGAGCTAATGATTTTTCTTTCAGCTGATCGACAGTTTTCTAGCTTTCTCCACTATTGGCATGGAAAGAGAAGAAAGGAAGGAATTTCACTTGAGAATTTAGGGACCAGTGAACAAAACCAAATGGGATGACACTCTCCCCTTACAAAGACAGACAAAATTAAAAGGTATAAGTGCTAGTTAAAGACCAATGAAGAGATAGGAGACAGGAAAAAAAAAATCAAAGACCAATGCAGACTGAAGGAGGGAACAATGGCAATTAAAGAAAGAACAGAAAGCACAGTGAACCACCAATCAAAGTGGAAAATGAAGAGACAGATAACTGAATGAATCTAAACAAGAAAATTTTCACTGCATGAACAAAAAAAATAAATATGGCAAAGGTTTAATCAGAAGACATGTAGAACGTTGAAAATGGACTGAACATGGATAGGACACACAGCAATAAATACAGCAAAGTTAGTAGATACGAGAAACAAAGATAATTGAAAAAAATGTAGCAGAATATGATGGTAAATAGATATTCAGCTCTGAGAGATGAGTTCTGAGCAGGCAAGACATTTAAATGGAGGTTTCTTTTTCTCAATCTGAAAAGTTTGCTTTATGAAAAAAATACATTAAAGCAATAAAATGTTTGGCATTGTGATTATAAATACAAAGCTGAAAGAACAGTAGTTTACATCAGTTGTGCTATACTTTTGGGAATATTTTGATATGAAGTTAAATTTCTAGATACCCATTGAGAGTGAAAGGTAGAAAATTAAAACTGATAAAAGAAAGTGCTTATCCAGACAAGGTGCAACTGGTGTCTTGAACTTGTGCTTACATGATTGTGAAGAAGCCAAGATTTTAGCAGCTTAGGAAAAAATGGTTAGATGTTGGTTTAGCTAGCAAAGAAGTCCGAAGTTAAATGGTAAGGATTTAAAACCAAAACCAGACCAAACCAAGCCAAACCAAAGCCAACCAACCAGCCAAACAATTTTGGTAATTATTTGAAGGTGGAGGTAACTTTCTGCTAACTGACCTTAGGAAGGGACTTTCCCATTATCAGCCTTCCATGGGATATATTTCTCTGAAGTAATTGGGATGGCCAGTTTGGCTACTCTGAAGTAGCTGATGGACATTGGACTAGCTTGTTTACTTGACTTCTCATGTAATGCAAGAAAAACCTCTTTTACAACCTCTGAGAATATCTTCTTTGGAAAAACTGGTAAATAGCATTATACAGATGAAAAGTGCATACACCAGTTTTATAGGGAGATGAGTGTGGTCATCTCTGAGAACCAGCTTTGCTAAATATTAGTTATTCATTTTTCTTTGCATTGCTAAATTGCTTTATGGCATTTGAAACAGTCTAGCAAGCAAAGCTGATTTTTATTGTGGAGACCACTTATATACAACACAGATATATGACATTATATTGCAGCATGCCAGCACAGACTGTCTGTGGCCACTAGTCTTCCGCATATGTTTCAGCTACAGAAGAGGGAAGAATGAGATTTCACAATAATAATCTTGTCCCAGAAAGTTATAGTCTATGGGAAAGACTCATTCTATTGCAGGTGTATCTAACTGTTAGACTTGCTTACATGACAGAAAGGTAACTCTTAAACCAGTTGTTAAATTCATCTTGTATTGTTGCAGTTGACAATATCGATAAACATACCTCATAAAGTTGATAATCGAATCAGAATGTACCTAGAACAAACATATACTATTACTAAACTAAACTCTGAATGTTTAGTTCCTACATGAATAGACGATTTCTGTTGTTTTTGAAGAAAGGTATGATCATTCTTTTAAAATTGTTACATCTGCAGAAAGCCAAAAGAAACATCTGAGTGTGCAAATATGTTTTATGTGTGTGTGTGTGTATTTACATATACACTTATTAGAATGAAGTAATGTTTAGGCGTAAGGCTTGAAATGGAGAACTTTTCTCTCTGTCCCTCTAATATTTATCTTAAATTGTGAATGTGATAGCTTATTACTGAAAAGTGGCTCCTATAGATTACATTACATTGCACAGTTTGAAGTGAATATTTTACCATCCAAATTACTTATGTAAATATAAAATATGTTATATTTTACTTTACCTAAATACAAGTTAATGTCAACAGTATACTAAAAATTCCTGAATCAGCTGACATGCAAGAGCAGCTTTTCCTAAAAAAAAAAAAAAAAGAAAGGCTCCCAAATGCCAGAGATTCATTCTAAATATTAGTAGCATCAAATAAATTACCTCCAAATCTGCTGTCAGTTCTTCTGTAGACAGTGCAGATCTCCAGGACCTAAATATAACGACATAGATAGTTATGCAGAAATGTCTTTTTCATTAGGATTTACAAATTCAATCATGAATTTGTACAATTTTCTTATATGGTCTTGACCAAATTTCATTACTCCAATGTGCTTCTGTTTTTGCATTGTAAAACACATATACTACACATCTACTTTTCAAGGTGTATAGCTTGAAAATGTCTATACCAAGGACCAAAGTAATTTTGGTAGTTAAATATTGCTTCCTTATAATATGAAATGAACTGTGCATAGAGAGAAATGTATATTTTATCCAGTTTTAAACAATATTAGAACTTCGACTAAGATAAAATAGATTTGCTTTTCTCACTCACAGTTTAAAGTCACTTTCTGTACATCCACCATACTAGAACTAATAAGTAGACTAAGTAAGTTTTAAGTGAGATTTGCAAGCAGAGAATCCTCATCTCCTTCAGGTCTTTTCTAATACTATACAAAAGGAATCTTTTCTTGGACAAATGCTGTTCATTCTTATCTATGACCTGCAAGAAACCAATAAAGATGTCTATGGCTAAAGCCTGCAGATGGACCTTTCTCTAATACTCTTTTATCAGGTGATTAAAGTTGTTGAGAACACCTCTCTAGAGTAACAAGCATCTATGTACAAAGAATGGAGCTCATCTTTTTAGGTGGAATATTGGGTGTTGGAAAAAGTGAAATGAAAAAGGCCCAGTGTGATGATCTAACTAATAAACACTAAGTATAAAAATGAGGAATGTTGTGAAGAGATAGCATATATATAGATAACATCTTTGATATATGTCTTTTATTATACGAATTTCTAAAATAAATGAGAAACTTTAGTAAGCAACAAGTAAGATATGACAGGAATGAGAAGAGAGAGATGCTATAAAGGGTATAGCAGACCCATGCAAACTCCTAAATGGGACTCTACATACACAAAAGTGCCAAAGTCCTGAGTACCGTACTTCTAGGCTATTTCTGTACTGCAAATGTTCATATACTGTAGTATTTCAGTTGTCATTTAGAAAATAGCTATTGATAATTGCAAAAAAATTTGTACAGTTTGAAGGCAGCAGTAAATACTAAAGGAGACAATTTTCAAATCGTAACCACTGACATAAGTTTTTGCCTATGGCAAAATCTGGAATTAAGTCAAAGTATAGTTTTTTTGAAATTTGAAACTAATTCTTTTCTTAGGTTACTGTCTTCATAGAAAGAATGTAGTATGGTACTTGATAATCCAACTCTATAAATATAACCTGGATGAAAAAGTCACAGTGACATGCTAATCAAGGTAATCACCTCTCATAGACATTTGATTATTAATTGCAAAAGTAGTCTTCTAGTCCCAGTGCCATTGTAAACATGTTATAGCAGACCATGTGAAAATTAATCATGGCTGTAATATTTTCTATTAATTATTTTTTTTCCTCTGTGATTTCAAGTGATTATAGGAAGTTAAAATATATTTAAATATAGAATTGAAAAAAATATTTAAAATATAAAATCACCACAAAATCCTCCATGCCAGGCAAAAACATAGTAAAATCAAGTAAACCTCTTGATTGGCCAAAATACAGAACTCAGAGGTATGAAAAATATAATTCATAATGTAAACAGGCTAAAGTAAGGGTTTTTTTTCAAATGAAATACTAAAAAAAGTATTATAAAAAGGTACTATGTTTCCACATAAAGATACTGTGTACGTGTCTCATTCTCAGGGTGTGTATTATAAATTCTGTAATTATGGCTACAGATAGGGCAAAAAATTAAAATGGAGATATCTCTTTTTCAAAATTAAAATGGAAAACAATGGATTTGACTAGGCTTTCCCACAAAAAATAAGCTCTGAATGTATTTCTACCTTCCTCTTTTCACAATAGTGCTTTCACTATCAAACTATTGTCTATAATTTATCTCTTGATTCCATTCCATTCCACATTCCTTAGTAGAATTGTTTTATCCATCTCTGTCCTACCTTTCTAAGCCCACTGTAATTATCCTCTCATAATTTTTCTTGTTTGACTTTACTATTTCCTATTTGTAGTTTCTATCTGTGAATTTACCACTTCTGAAGACATTTAAGATCTCACAGTGGCCTTAACTAAAATTACAAAAAGCCCTCAACTAAAAATCTAGACAAGTTTCTATTTGTATCATAGTATTTGCGCCTGCAATAAGCAAGATTCTGATAGGCTTTCAGCTTTGGTTATATTGAATCTTGGAGTCACATTTGACATAATTTTTCAGTTTTATATGGAGGATTTAAAAACTTATGCTCTATCCCTGTGTTTTGTGTGAAGTAGGTTTAATCTTTCTGTGACTAAGGTTTTCTGAATGGTTGTCTAGGGAAATTAAATCTGATTTTTTTCTCAGACTGTTATTGGACATTGTTTTCTTGTTGTTTAGAACCACACTAGGTTATTGATCAACATGCTGTAATACCAGGTTTCATTATTATGCTAATGTGATCCAGATTTATATGGCAGTGGGTCTTAACACTGATTTATGTGGTGCAGCTATAAGAAATTTTCTAACTGATATTAAGCCATGAAGAAGCCATTTCAAAAAGAGGAGTTAGTTACTGTTTTTTTCAAAATAATTATAATCCTCAACAGACAAATTTATTTATTGTGCTTTTTGTGTGTGTGTTTGTTGTTTTGTTTTGTTTTGTTTTGTTTTTAATAAAAAATGTGTTTGCTTAAACAAAGTGCTTTTTTCAGACTGGTATTTAGAGAAGTCGTCAGTTATTCCTGGTACTGAATTCAAAGGTAAAATTTCAAGAAAGTAACAGAGCAGGACCAAGCTTCACTGTTCTAAAAAACCTTATTCACTGTGTACTCTGTTAAATGGATTCTGTCCTGAAAATAAATTTGTATTGATTTCACACTTTGCATTATGTGTCTCAGTGGTTTGAAAAAGTTATATTTAGCATTTTTATAAAATATATATCCAAACAATGCAGGGACAATGAAATTGTTTGAAACTTCCTGCATAGGTTTTTTTGTTTGACTGTCTTTATCAGTTAGAGTAGTAAAAAGTAATAACTGTAACTGCTTATGTTGGTATGGAATGTGGGCAGCTCACTCATCCTCTTTTTTGTGAGATATCCTGTTTGCAGTATTATTTCCCTTAAAAGTCTTGTTTACCCCACTATCTGATTCTGTTTACTGAGAATTGTTTTTTTAATGTCAGTCAAAATTACTCATATGTGGAATTAAGATAACACAGCCTATTCTTTGATGATTGCAAAATAGGTTAGCTAAGTGGACTCATATTTGTATTATACATTTATTTTTATTTAAACCTACCCCCATTTATTAAAAGCTACATGCTAGATGCAGACCTGGCAGACCTGTAACTATTTACAGATGTGCATTTTATACACGTATAGCTATTATCCAATCCTAAATACAGAGACAAACATTAACTGCATTTTCTTACCTTTTTTTAGCAACAGTAACAGAATCCTTGAAAATTTCTTTCCTGAAATGATTGTGGTATTCCAAGCATGAAAATAAATTTATCTGTTTGCTAAAATAGTGGATTCTCAGCATGTAATAAAAAAGACCTTGTCATATTGGACTTTTCTTAGTAATGTTTTGTAAAAGTGTTCATAAGGAAAAGCAATATCATATTTTGAAATCACCGTCTCTAACAGTGGAGCAGTACAGATAGATACTCACACAGCAGTGTGTTCTTAAAACTGTAAATGCAATTTGGTCCCTGCTGCAATAATAGTTCTAGTTATTCCTTAATATTTAAAAATATTAGAAAAACATTATCTTTTTTTTTTAACAGTAGTACAACATTGTATGCTTTCATGCATAGCACAATGACATGCAGTAAACAGCATTGTCAAGGCATATAGAAAAAAGAGAATATTCTAGTTGTGCATTTATTGTTGCCATGGGTAAGCTGCATTTTGTCCCTACACTGATGACTTTTGGCATGCTTATCTATGTTTATTATAACTATTAGGGAGAAAAATCCCCCTAAAACTGAAGTGCTCTATACTTTTACATGTTATCTAGTCTGCTTCAGGTAGGTACTGTTTTTCAGTGGTCCTTTGCATGGTCCTTGTGTGAAAACCAAGTACAAGCTTGGTTTTCAATTACTGAAGAAATGTAGATCCTGTTTATTTTAATAAGAATGTTCTGAGCTGGTTTGTAGCGGAACAAAAGGTGTGACTCAAAGCCCATAGAAATTGGTGTGAAGGTGCTTATTGGTTACAATGGGTTTTGTATTAAATCCACTGCCCAACGAGCAGTAAAAATCACTGGTGTAGGGGTGATAAATGTATATAAAAATTGGTGATGGGAATGATACATACATTTTTTGATTAATTTTGCATCTTTGTTACTTTTGGAAAGATTTCTCCTTTGTTAGATCAGTTAAGGGAAGATTTCCAAAAGTAGAGGTTAGAATAAGGTACCTGACACCCTTCTGTTATATTATACTGGATTTAAAATGTTACACTGTCTTTCATGTAACAAAAAATTCCTTTCATAATTGCTATTTTTTCTTTTCATTTCATATCACAGGAGATGTTTGAAGAGAGCAGTCAATTAATTTGAAAAGCTATACTTAATTATTGAAATATTGTTTTAACAAATTTGAAACTTAATTATACTGTGGAGAGTTTTTTCTTCCTAGAAAGTCTTCTCCTTTTTGTTTTGGGGGATGGAAAGGGAAAAAACTCCATGTGCATTGATTGTCTGTAGGGGAAGGAGAAAAATTAAGAAGAAAAATCTACATTTTCCAGGATCAAATTTTTAATTTAGAATTTTCTCCCTTGGAAGAGGGATCTTCTTTTCTATTTTAAACTCAAATATGATTTTCTTAAAATTGCTTTTCACTTTTCTGCTAGAAATTTTGCTATGGCATTTTAGATATAATGATCAATATGGAATTACTTACCTCCTATGAGGTTGAAAATGACATGTTTATATTCTTTATGCTTATGTAGTTTATACATTGTGCTTATGTAATAGATACTTTAATTTACAACCCTTTTCTGTTTTTTTTAAAGATCATTATAGGGTCTCATTTATGGCTTGATGGGATAGTGTCTCAAGTGTCACAGCTTTTTTTGGAGATCTGTCTGTCTCAGAATTTTAGATCTGCAAATGAAAAATCTTTTCCATTATATCCTGGCTTTCTTCTCCTCCACTTTGTGTTTTATTCAGTTGTCTCTGTTGCCCTATGTTTTTCCATTTTTTTCCTGTGTTCTGAAACTCTTCCCCTCCCATGCAACTACAAAGTTTTACTGCTCCTCTAACCGTTCCCCCCCAAGGGCATTTCAGAATGGATATGGGAAATTGAGAGCTTAATTTCTCACTGCAGTGGTCAAAAATAAAATCTTTATACATACTTCTTTCTCCACCGCAGTGGACTCAGGCTCTGTCTTGAAGAACCATATGCTCCAGACCTCTCTGTAGAAAGATAGCAATACCCAATGTTGGAGGAGAGACACCCTCCTCTAGCATCTTCTGGACCAACCTCCCTCTCATTGTCTGCTGCATACTTTGCCTATATTTTCTCCTTTAAAGTGAACAGGGGCCTGTGGGAAAAGTAGGTTGCTTTTGACTCAGAGTGCAAGTTTTCTGCAAGAAAAGGAATTAAATAAAGTCCATGGATTTTAAATATTTTTTTTATAGCTATTGCAGTCTGTTTTCCGGCTAATTTAGCTGATGAATTGATAGGATTTATTCTATTTGTTGCTGTTACTCAATGATGACTTTATATTCTAAGACAGTGAGGTTTTCACATTAAAAGTTTAAGATTCTGAAATATACACAGATAGCTTTTCCTCCTTCACATGCCCTGCTACTGCAACTTTATCTCTGTACCAGAACAGAAATAACATGTGTGGTGATAATGTCACAAGCATTTTGCTTGTGGATGAATTCCAAAACTCCACGGAATATTTAGTATAAGTTGAAGCTGTTCTGGAAGTTCCTGGCACCTGCAACGGTGATAAGCAAAATATGGCGTCTCTCCTTTCCATATTGTGCTATTTTCACACATTAAGGCAAAGTTACAAAAGATAGTTGAGCTCATCTAAAAGCTTGTTGTCACTTACAGGAGCAAATCCGGCTCCCATATTCCTCTGGCTTTGGCTTTGTGATCCTTCCCTTCACTTCCATTGGCTTTGGCACTCATCAGGCATATATCCCTTTGTGGATACGCTTCCCTTTGCTAATTGAATTGACTTGGGTTTATGTTTAATGGATTAGTTCTTCATCAGGGTGGTTAAATGAACCAATTCACAGAGGAGCGTGCAAATCACTAGAAGCAGTGTGAAGTCAGAGTCAGAGAAGTGGGAAAATCGGAAGGAGCAGGCTCCTCTACTTTGGTGTTTAGAAAGCTCCAAGATCTGCTGAAATGTACTGTATATCTTTTCCCAGATTCAAGAAGATGAGAAGAATAATCTATGTTGTCATAATGTTCTAGCTGCTAGAGGCTAAAAATACTTACTGCTTGCTTCATCATTTTTAGATTCTTGTTACTTTAAGGACCTAGAATGTTTTCGAGTGTGCTAAAAGCAATTGTTTTGATATGGTTTTTTCTGATCAGTTTTTCTATCCAAGAAGCAAGCAAACCCTCACCCTAGAGATTTTTAAAGACTATTTGTATAGTCTTGTAGTGAGATATCTGGTTCTTCTTACTTATCATTTGAAGTTCTTCTTGCTATTTTTTTATGTATTAAAATAAATTGACTGTTATAGGAAAGACAATTATTTATAAAGTCTGTTTCACTTCTGATGCTAAAGAAAAGTGGTGACTTGTATAATAAAAGTTTCACACTGATAATGGATGGTGGCATTTTTTAGAAACATGCTTTGTAAAGAATATAATGATTGTGCCAGAACCTGATGAGTAATTTATTGTTTAGTTCAAAGCAGCTGTTCAATTAAAAATGTTCAGCCTTGACCTATGATCATTATTTTAAAATAATAGATCGCATGAGCAGTTTTGCATTTTGACAGGGAAAAATGATCATTTGACAAAAATAAATTAGTTCATAAATCATATGTTGATTTGTTAATGAATTGTTGAATAAAGTAGAAGATATTTCTATTAACATTTTCAGTGAGATTAAAACTTGAACCCAGTCAGCCACTTCTGCTTGATCTTGTTTGCTTTGTTTTATAGGCTATAAAGACAAATTCTATTTACTTATTTTAAACTGATTGAATAGACATTTAAGAAGTGTAAGAGTTACTCCTATTCATATTTGAATTGGAATTCTTTTAGGGAAGCCTTTACATTCCTTACTTTCTTCCTAATTCAATGGGTAAGTAACTGCTTCCTTGGAAGGAAAGTTGGAAGATGAAACATCAGTTGAATTTTACCAGGATGCTGTAGATCAAGCTTGCAATCCTCTCAGCTGCAATTCAACACCTTTAATAATTTCTCAACATGTACATGTGCATGCGCATATGCACACTCAAAAACTTAAACGCTAATTAGATTCAGACTTAATTGTCTATTACTCAGTAGGGAAGTGTTTCCTTTTCCAATACACTTTTGAGATTTCAAAAATGTTTGTTCTGAATTGGTATGTAAGAAAGAACATTAGAGGTTGTGGTGAGTTGACCTTGGCTGACTGCCAGATGCCCACCCAGCCATTCCATCAATCCCCCTCAACAACAGGACAGCAAGAGAAAATAAGATGAAAAAACTCCTGGGTCAAGATAAAGATGGGGAGATCACTTACCGACTACTGTCAAAGGCAAAACTCAACTTGGGGAAAAATAATTTAATTAATTGCCAATTGAAAAGAGAGTTGGGTGGTGAGAAACAAAGACAAAAAACTAAAACACCTTCCCCCCATCCCCACCCTTTTCTTCCCAGGCTCAATTTCACTCCGCTATTATCTCCTCTACCTTCCCACTCCCTGAGCAGCACGGGGATGATGAGGAATGTGCGGTTGTGATTGGTCCATAAGAGTTCCCCTCTGCTGCTCCTTTGTCCTCATACTTTTCCCTGCTCCAGCCTGGGTCCTCCATGGGCTGCTCCAATGTGGGTCTTCTCCATGGGCTGCAATTACTTCAGGGAATATCCATCTGCTCTTGTGTGGGGTGCTCCACAGGCTACAGTGTGGATACGTGCTTTAGCTTGGTCCTAGCATGGTGGGCTGCAGGGGAATCTCTGCCACATTGCCTGGAGCACCTCCTCCTCCTCCTCCTTCTCTGACCTTGCTGTTAACAGGTCTGTTTTGCACACTTTTTTTCCTCACTCCTCACTGCTTGTGCAGCATTTTGCCCCTTCTTAAATATGTTTTCACAGAGGCGCCACCAGCTTCGCTGGTGGGCTCAACTGTGTTCTGCAGTGGGTCTGTTGTGGAGCTGGCTGGAACCAGCTGTGTCCAGCACAGGGCAGACCCTGGCCTCTCCTTACAGAACCTCTCCCACTACTAAAATCTTGACACCTGCACCCAATGAAAACGTGAAAACCTGTCTGTCACGTGAAAGACATATGTTGCAGAGCCTCAGTTTAAATCACTGCCTAGAAATTGATTTCTTGAATTGTGAGATTTTCATAGGCCTCCTAAAACTCTAGCAATTCTTTTAGTGATATACTGCTAAACTCTGAATTTACTTATTAGTTACATGTCCAATCCCTTTCTGAATCCTTTTAAACTCTTGGATTAATAAAAGAACTATTTCAACAAGGCAATTGGACTCCCTCTTATCAGTTTTAATTTGCCACTTTTAAATTTTACAGAATTCTTTCTATTAGTATGAAAGAATTAATAGCTTTTCTTTAAATTAAAATAGTTATTTTTCTAATAAAGTATAGCAGAACACTAACAAAAAGAGCATGATGCTTGACTATTTGAGTAATATAGGAAAATATATACTGGGTCAATGGAAAAAGTTTGAAGTAGGAAGGATTAAAAAGGAATCTATTACAATTTTAATTATTCTGGACTATATTACTTTCTAATATAATGCTTGAAAAATAGTTAGAGCATATCTGCAAAAAGACAGAAATGCAAAGTGTAAGTCATTATTTCTCCCTCCAAAATCCATTAATAAGTGTGAGTAGTGACTTGATTGCCATCATGAGTGATTGCGCGATCCAATTTGTTAGAATTCTTTTGGAGTGTATTTGATCCTCTCTTGGATTAACTACTATTGCTTCTTGACTTTTTAGCCCTTGGTGTTCTTGGAACTTGCTGTTCAGACGTGGTCTGCTCTGCTCAAAGGTCAGAAAGGCATGAATGCATAGGTGGGTGCATAGATTATGGATGTGAGAAAAGGCTACAGCATTAAAGAGTTAAAAGGGAAACTAGTTTTGCTTTGACAGCTAATAGAGCAGTCAGAAATTTACAGTCATGGAAATATTGTTGAAGTGATCCATCAGATTAGATATAGGACTCAGATCTTCAGAAATTTAAATTCATATGTACAATGCAAATAGTAGTTTTTTACTCTCAGATATGTTCTGGTGTATTCATTTTAAAATATTTTCTTTGTTTTAGTGTGAAACTTCTTTTTTATCATTCTTCTATCTAAACAAGAAATAAAAATTAAAAAAAAAAAAACTCAGAAAGCCACTGCAAACATATACTGGAAACTAAAGAAAGTTAGGTGTCTTTGTGCGAATGTAGAAATACTCTTGTAAGTTCTGTATAAGAAATAAATAGTATTATGTACTAACAAAGGTTTATAGCTGGTTTATGTGGGAATCAGTTTATTTTTACCGGAGTGATGGTAAAGAATAAAATTCATTCGTTTGTTCTAGGAGTTCTACAGTGAAATTTATCTTTCACCATCAGACAGTTTTGTAGGTTGACATGTTAGACATTGTGTTTCTCAACTTTGGCAACCTCCACATTTTCTTAGTATCATTCTCTGAGCTTTGTTTTGTTCCCCCTCCCCTCAGCTAGAGGCTCTGGGGAGAACTTTTTGCTGCCTTTCGATACTTAAAGGGGTTTATAAAAAAGGTGGGAACAGAACTTTTAATAGGGGCTGTAGCGATAGGAAAAGGGGTAATGGTTTTAAACTAGAAGAAGGTAGATTTAGACTATATATAAGGAAGAAATTTTTTATAATAAGGATGGTGAAACACTGCAACAGGTTGCCCAGAGAGGTTGTATGTAGATGCCCCATCCCCGGAAACATTCCAGGTCAGGCTGAATGGGGCTTTGAGCAACATGATCTAGTTGAAGATATCTCTGCTCACTGCAGGGGAGTTGGATTAGATGACCTTTAAAAGTCCATTCCAACTCAAACTATTCTATGCTTCTATGATTTTATTTAAATTAAGGACTGTGAGAAAGAACTGTCTCTACACAGAGATTAGGGCTTTTAAAACAAGTCTGAATCCTGGTCTTTTGTTCTTTGGACTTGTTCTTCACTGGGAGAACAGCACTTTCCAACTTTGGTGTGTGTTGTGAGAATAAGCATGTTAGAATTGCAAGGTCCTCCCTCCTGTGGTATTTGTGATCACTTGGGTATGTTACTTAGATCAGGTGAAAGAGGCTATTATCACATAGAATAATTTGAATCTGGCCTAGTATGTCTCATGGGCAATTAAGGATCAGATCTGACTGCCCAGGGAGGCTGGGCCATCTCCATCCTTGTAGATTTTCAAGACTTAACTGTATAAAGCCCTGAGCAACGTGGTCTGACCTCAGACCTGACCCTGCTTTGAGCAAGATGCTGGAATAAAGAGCTCCTGAGGTCCCTTCCAACCTGATTTATCCTGTTAGCTTGTGTTGTGGAATTAATATTTTGGGATATCCAGGTAATCTTTACAGTAACTTTCCTGTGTATTTTTCATATTTTCAATAGGATAAGATTTCTATTTATTTATTTGGGAAGATTAATGTAATCTTGGTAAGCTGCATGGGAAAGCCAAAACAAGAGTGAAAAAAGATCTCCTTTCTCGTGTGGCATTCATACTAGTTTGCAGTGGATACTGAGAGAGTAAAAGATGCTAAAACGATTAGAGCTGAATCTCAAGCATTAGACTGTGGAATTTGATATAGAAATCCTATAGCATGAGATGTACTTCAGACTGAATGACCTGTATGACTTTGTGTGTGGAATATGGACTACTCAGTTTCAAGGAAGGAGGAGAAGCATTGTGTTAATATGTTCTGGGCTTCTTTAAACGTGTGTGGTCTTGTTCAAAAGCAAAGATATATGTAGATAACAGTTGTAGGTAACTTAATTTCTTAAAGTAATTTAATTTCTTAACTCCTTCGTAAACATAAAAGCACCACTGATGTTTAAATAATGCATTTAATGTTGTAGATTCTATCAAAGATCTTGGTAGTGAAATGCATACTTTAATTTTTAAAAGGATATTACCTTGCTTTTCCTAGCTTTTTACAACTGACTGCTGCTGCTACATAACCAGTTTTCAGTGCTTTTGGAACTTTCTACTGGTAGATAGCTTGCTGTTCAGAAACTAGAGATGCTTACATGTCTGGTGAATTATTATGGAAGACACACAAGAAAAAAAGAGCACAAACCAGACTGAAAGGGAAACAGATGCTAGATTTTGCATTGTCACAAAAGAGGGCAACCAGAAATATACCAATAGGGAAATGTAATTTTAATGTGGCAGTCAGAATCTGGGATGCCAAACTGGATACAGTGAACATTGAAAATTCATATTTTATTAAGTAATCATATCTTCTCTTCAATACCTCAGTATTCTAAATAAGAAAATGCTATGGCGTGTACAAGTAAGGGGATAGGGTCCTCAGAAACAAACATTTAATGAGCATTAGAAGACAAAAATAAAACTGTGCCTAGAAAAAATACTGAAGAAACCTTTTATTTCAGTCAACCAGATACTGATCACAACAAATGCAGTAGCAAATTGGGTGAGAAGAGCATGCTTTAATCTTAGAAAAAGCAAATAAGCAATCCCTTCTGCTAAGGGCATCTATGATTTCTTTTCTTTTTTTTTCCAATAATCAGAGCTAGTGGGAAAACATAATACAGGAATTTGGCAGGCAAAAGACCCGCTCTCACTAAATTTGAAATTGAGTCGGTGTAACATCAAGCTAGTCAGATGTTAAATCTAATCATCTGGTACTTAGAAAATGAATAGAAGTGTGTATGAATACACAAACACACAGACAGAACTCCACTAGCTAATGATGAATTCATCAGCATGTAGTCCAAAAAGACCAAGCCCCAGCAGTACCTTACTAAGTTTAAGTTGTATTTTTTTGGTAAGCATTACATGTTAGTGTCTGTATAAATAACATATAATAAGTTACTGGACATAGCAGCAAATAACAAAATTGGTAGGAGGATTGTATTTAGTTTAATGGGAGAAATCCACTGGGTATGTAACTTCATTTTTTTATGTACTATAGATTTTAAGATTAATATTCTCTGAAGATTATCAAGTTGCATATGTATCACTGAGACCAAAATTTCATAGTGGAAGAAAAAGCAAAGTTACATTAATATTATAAAAGCAAAAGCTATAATTAGAAATATTTTATCTGTGCTTTGAATATAACAGGTATTTCAGTTTCCTGAAAACAATTAAATATGGAATAACATTTCTACTGTCTTCAGAATGTTTGGCTTTATCTGTGGGGAAGATTCTCAGTGAAGGTATAAAAAAGTTCATTTTACCTACTTTTATTTTATACTTGGCATTTTGCTTATTTGCCTGTACCTTTTCAGAATCCGTCTTCTCCATTTGACATGAAGAATAAACAGTCCTTCTGAGATCAAACTAAAAGTGAGAATGGATGGACTTTGACACTCTCTAATTTTACAGTCAAAGTTATAAGTTGGCATGTTGACATGTTTTATGTTTCTGCATTATTTTACATAAATTAAGGACAAGCTTTTCTTACACCTTTCAGATTAGCCTAGAACTCTTCCTATTGTAAAATTCCTATGAGCTTATCAAAAGTTTATTGAGATCAAGCGAAAGACTACTATTCACTTAAAAGATCTTCTGGTGAATCTCTTTGTATACTGTCCAATCCAAATTGAAATATTCTAGGTGAACTGTATTTTCTTTGGAAATGAGTAACAGACTGTAGAAAAGCTAAATTTTGTGAACCTGAAAAAAAAAGCCTTTAAAATATATTTTTTAAAAATTACATATTTAAAAGAGTAATCAATGCTTTGTCAAACAGTGATTATCTAAGATACACAATGAGAAAATGCTGTCATTTATCACACTACAATCTCAAGTAAACAGTTTATCTAGGAACACTTTTGTATGACTAATCAAGACTGTTCCCCATCATTTTAACTTTGCAAGTACGTAAAGATTGCTCTAATTTGATCCTGCAGTTGGGAGCTTGTCTTTCCTTAAGGGCTGGTGAGTTTCAAGTCCAGCATGCAACTAAAAGTTCACTTGATATATGATTAAAGGTTTATCCCAAGGTTCACAGTAAGAACAGAAAACAAAGGATTGATAAAACATCAGAGATTTCCAGTCAGAACCCTTAAAAGCTTGGAAACCATAAATCTAAGATGATTTGTCATTTTTAAATGATGATATAGATGATTTAAAAAAGGGAGATTATAATTACTTTTATAGTCTTTTAAAATCCACTTAAAAAAAGGAAAACTGACAGACATTCAACTGTTTAATGTTGTATGCACATTGTTTTTGTGAATCTACAGTATGTGCCGACATATAGTAACTCATAGGAATAGACAGTGACACACACTGTAAATGGTGTGTTTGCAAGAAAATAATTATGTAATTTTCAGTCACTTTTAAAAGAAAAAAAATTACTACAGATTTTCATATAGATTCAAACATAATCAACATTTCTTATAATTTATTTACTATATTTTAATTAACAGTGACAGAATATTTAGAAATTCCTGCAGACATAAGACAATGTTTTGATGCAGACTCCAGCTGACTCTTTCCATCACTGAAAAAACATGTAAGTATGGAGTCAGAGAGCTTTCCCACATACGACACAGGTTCCTTCAAAACTAGTCTCTCAGCTGGAAACAGACAACCTTTAGTCACTTTATTTGTAAACTGGGAAATTTTCTGCACTTTCATCCTGAGTACTTAGAGACATCTGAGGACTCAAATAAAATCTGTCTTATTTTGCCAAGAAGTCTTAGCAAATAAAAATATAACAGTGATTATAACAGTTGTTATTACTAATACACTTAAAATATTACTAACGCTCACACCCCAAGTAACTAATTATTACAGAAAGATCTCATTGATAATACAGTTAAAATTGTACAGAAACTTCCTAGAATCTACCTCTTTTCTCTGGTGGTGTTCTCACCCTTCTGATGTCCCCCTGGATCCTCAACAGCTTTGGTTTTCCTCAGGAGGATGAAGTTGGGACTAGGGGGGTAATTATGGTAAACAATCAGCAGGATTAATTCTTTGCCAAAGAGTATGATGGTGATGATAAGGATTTTCTTCTCCTCTGTCTTGCATCTACTTAGGATTATTTATACACATATCTTTAATTATATCTCATATGCCCTTTTCTCTGGCTCCCGGTTACCACGTGATTCTGTCCTCTATTCCTTCTTATACAGTGAGGTGATTACAAAAACATTGCCAGATTCACGTTACTGAAACTACTTTACAAAGCATCATAATTTTGCATGCAAATAATATCTAAATTCTAAATACATATTATGTCTCCACGTGATATATTGTCTTTAATTTCACCATATTTACTACTGGAGTTTCTATAGACAAAAAATTTTTCAGGAAGAACATCTGATCTTTCTAACGTAGAAGAGCTGAATGAATAAAAGTATTTCTCAACCTTTTCCTGCACTCCCAGAATTATCTGTAGTCTTTGGGTATCCACCCAGCTAATTTCATACTTCACATTCACAATTTCAAAGTCTACTAGGTGGACATATAACGTGCCCATTTCCTGTGGGCATAAGGTACCTGACAAGCTTGCTAGGACACCAGAAAGAACAAACAAAACATATATATTCATACGCAGTGTATTAATTTACAAATTTGTATCACTGTTGTACATTGGATAACACTCTGTAGCTGAACAGCAACATCTCAAACAACTATTCCAGTAGAACATTACAATTCAAAATTTCTTTTTTTTTTTTTTAAGAGTTGGGACAGAAAGAAGTGTATCTCCTTCTCAGAATTCTGTAGACATTGTCTTTTAGTTCCCATGGTTTCTCGCCACAGAAGGCAGTATCAGTTGCTTATGGGACCTCTTTATATATTTCAGGGAACACTAAATGAGCCAATTCCAAAACCAAAAAGGGAAAGAGTATAAGAACTGGCTGAATAAAAACGCCACCAAAAAAAAAAAAAAACCAACCCCAAAACCACCTGTCCTAGTATAAACTTCTTCTGCCAAAGTGGTACACTATAAAGGAGTGATTGAAGTGTCTAATGGAACATATTGACACCTAGAATCCCTGAGGGATCCTGCCTGGCCTCCAGCTCTCCAGAAGACCATAGGTCTCATGTTGGTCCAGCATCCTATCTACCAGCTCTGTGCTGATGTCTCAGATACCTCATGGTATCTAAAACAGCAGTAGAGAGACACCTGAATCACTCCATTAGGTATTTTAAATTTGAAAAATGATGATGCAAATGGAATGAAATATGCAAATGGAATGTAAGAGAGAAAATTGCTGTAGATAAAAAACCCTCAGCTACTGCAGGAAATTTGTATTTTAAATGTGTTTAATATGCAGATGATACCAGCTTAAGGACATGACTGCTTGTTTTGTGTCAGTGTCCCACCTAAAGTTTTGCTTTTACCAGGGTACTCTCTTTAAGTTAGCCATTTAGTTGTGACTGGTCTGAATAAGTGACAATGAGACCTATGCACATACAGGCATTTTGCTGCTTATCTGACGTCTCTCTCCTGCAGTTATTATGTATTTGCTATGTTTCATTTTAAATGGCTAAGAAAACTATTCTAGCTAACATTTATGACTTTTTTGAGAGTTTTACATACAAATGAGACAAGCTTTGAGGTCAATATACTGTAGTATTCAATGAATAATACTCAAGTATTAGGTTACTTCAATTGTCTGAGCAAATTACATTCCATTCTCTTTTGAAAATTTGTAGCATTTTACCAAGTGATATTTGCATGTTGTTGTATTTTTATTTATTAAAAATTTTAATTAATTTTGTACCCACTAAACCACAAATAAAACCTTTGCATTTTTTCTTATGAATTTAAGTGTAGTAACCAAATTAAAGAAACAATCTGAACATTTCTGAGTAAATGCAGCATAATGATGGTGATAAAAAGCACACCCCTGAAAGCTAAATGGTATAAACCAGCTCTAATAATGATTTGTTTCGCATGAGGAGGTGTAATGCTTGCCATGCTAGTAACATATATGTTCATTTTAAAAATCCTCTGCCCATCTAAGCTGTGCATATGTACCAGTCACAAAATCAAATAATTTGGGATAAATGTGTTTTTCTTTCCTGCTGGATATGTTTATACCCACAATACCCTCAAATCATTGAGTAGCTAAATAGATACGAGCTAGATCTGCTGTGTGCTGCAAATTAAAGTTTTACTCAAATTATTGGCTTGGTTTTATGTTAGGTCAGCTTACTTTCAAGTGGTGATACTTACCCATGAATTAATGTATTTATTGGTTTATGAATAAGCTAATGGGAAAATTGCACTAATATTGACTTGTCAAGGAATTATACATACGCTTATTTGGGAGAGGTAAGCATTTTATTAATTTTATTGTTAGAACACAAATATATTCTCATAATCAAATAAAAAATGCATTTCCTAAATCCTAAATATTCTGTAAATAGTTTTCCACCTTTAGATATTAGCATAAATTCTTTAATCTAGTCTTGTTTTAATGACATTATTCATAAAGATGCCAATGACAAAACAAAGAATAGATGTCTGGACACAGACACACTGATGACTTGCTGCATATTTATAGATCTGTATATACACCTGTCGTGGTTTAAGCCCAGCCGGTAACAAAGCACCACAAAGCCATTTGCTCGCTCACTCCCCTCCCACCCCCCAGCCCTGGTGGGATGAGGACAAAATAGAAGGAAACACTCGTGGGTTGAGACAAGGACAGGGAAGGATCACTCACCAATTATGGTCATGGGCAAAAGACAGGCTCAACTTGGGGAAGAAAAAAAATCAATTTAATTTACTACAAATCAGATCAAAACAAGGATATTAGGAAGTAAAACCAAACCTTAGAACACCTTCCCCCCACCCCTCCCCTCCTCCGGGAGACAGTCATTCACGAACTTCTCCAACATGAGTCCCTCCCACGGGCTGCAGTTCTTCCCAAACCTCCCTGGCGTGGGTCCTTTCTGCAGGCCAATCTTCAGTCACAGACTGCTCCAGTGCGGGCTTTCCCACAGAGTCCCGGCCATCTTCGGGGGCCTCTGCTTCCCCACTCCCCTCCATGGGCTGGGGGGGGACAGCCTGCTGTCTCACCACGGGCTGCAGGGGCGTCCCCTCCTCCCCCGCTCCTCCTCATCCTCTCCTTCCTCACTGACCTTGCTGTCTGCATAGGGGTTCCCCTCACATTCCACTCCACTCTCCCCTGCAGGTTTCCCTTCTTAAATCTGTTCTTCCAGAGGTGCCACCACCGTTGCTGGTGGCTCGGCCCTGGCCAGCGGTGGGTCCGACTTGGAGCCAGGGAAGCTTCCAGCAGCTTCTCACAGGAGCCACCCCTGCAGCCGCTCCCCTGCTATCATAAACCCAAAACAACACCTCTTTAAGTGTTGTTGCTACTTTTGTTCATGTTTTTCAATTTTCTGCTCTTTATTCTATGAGTAATACTGTCTTATCATTTGGCTTTCATACCTGTCATCATTGTAGCCAATAGCATACATTGGATGTTCTGGAATCCTGTAAAGATGCAGTGCAAAATCAAATGTCTCTGTGAATCTTACTTAATACATGGCTGTTTTTCAGTGGGTGTTTAATGAAGTAGTGAAGAGTTTTGGAGGGTTTTTTGTGCGTGTGTACACTAGATTTTATATTTCACATATAACAGTAAATCAAAACATGATCATGAATGTATGTACGAAAAAAAAAAGAAATGGTGAATTTATTCTAACAATGGAAAAGGAAAAGGTAAATCTTGAGCAGCCTGGACTAACTCTTACATTAAGCCTACTCTGAGCAGGAAGTTGGACTATCTGACCTAAATTTTTCTATAATTCTAAATTCAAAGTAATATGCAAAAATAGGGCTTAGCTACAAACACATGAAAACAATTTAATGTTAATCATTAATAAAATAAATCATCCTAATCTGCTACACAATATTTGCCACACACAGCTAACTAGGCTGAGGAGCATACACAGCTAAATTATTCAACTTGTTTACGTATTTTTGACAGGTAAATGCTATGGGTTTTGTTGGTCTGGTATGAACCCTGATAAAGTTATTCTCCTAGAATAGAGAAAGTAAGTGTTATCATATGTACATCAAATGAAAAGAATGTGTAGAGCTGAGTATCAGTAGAGCATATCAGCAGTGCTATGAGTACTCAAAAATTGTCCTTTCATCTGTGTCTCAAACATAGTGGTTTTAATAAAACAAAACCAAACCAACCAAAAAAAAAACCAAAAAAACCCCCCCTAGCAACCCTGTAATTCCTTGCAAGAGAGCTTTCTTTATGGATGTATGATTTCACTATGATGGTCTTTGGATTTCCTGTTTGAGTTGAAAGCAGAAATATCTTCTCTAAGGCTAAAGTACCTAGTTTAAATAATCTTAAATTCCCTGAATAAAGTGAATCATGGTCCCCTTTCTTTCATCATATTACGGCAGAAAATTCATCCACTACAAATTTTAACAGAAGTCTGTGTAAAATATATAATGCAATAGATGTTTGAACATAACTCTAAATAGTGTAACTTGGCTGGTGGTTTGTGAGGGGTTTTTTTCTTATCTATCTACTGATAATCTGGACCATTTTTGAAGTCCAGTTTCTATATCTTACCATCATCTCTTCTAAGTACAGTTTTCTCAAACCAAAGTACCTTACCCAGTTCAGTGTCCATGACACCCACTAAAATTTTATATTGATTCCTTAAACTACTGTATAAAAATCATTTTCTCAAGTAATATAAACTATATATGTTTAAGTCAGTTGCCCTTTCCATGATGAAATACTGTTTAGAACAGCAACCTGACACATACAGTTTTATTTTTCAGAGAATTAACTATGAGTTTTGCTTTTTTCTTTCTTAGGTTAACAGGATTTCATCTTCCTCCACCTGTGACAAGTACAAAATCTGTATTTTCACTGCGCTTGACAAGTGACTTTGCAGTTAGTGCTCATGGCTTTAAAGTTTACTATGAAGGTAAGACATTCTTAAAAAAAGATTCTGGATTTTTTTCTCTGATCTCTGTACCTAACAGAACTAAACGTCCCACAAGAATATATATGTATACACATCTATAACCTCATCCAAGTTACAATGTTTCCTTTTCATGCAGTCATTCAGATGCGCAGACTCACATCTGAAACCAAAATATTTAAAACTCTACCATCTATAGTCCCATCTAGACACAAATGTTTTATGACCTTTATTTTAATAATGCCAAATTCTTTAAATTCTGAAAAAAATAGTCATAATCTTTCTGGTCCTTCTAATATATGCTTATTCAAATTAATGCCAGACATTACTAGTTAATATTGAATTTCACTAGAAAGTTGAATTTCTATCTGCAAGTTTTATGGACAGATTCCTTCTCATACTTGCATAGGAGAAATGCTCACTCAGTTCTCTGAACTGACATAAAGCTACTTCTCTGTTGCAGTTTTCACAATTGTCTACAGTTTTCACGCAGACACTGAAGTAAACGAGCAGGCTCATGTATTCCTGAAGTCCAGAAGTTCATAGTATTGTATGTATGTTCCAGGAAGGATCTTGTTAATGATCAAACTCACTTTAGTCATGTTTAATCAATTTCTTGGCACTGGGACTATGAACTCTAACATGTGTTTATAGGATATAAACAGAAACTGTTGTTTTTCTCTTTTTCTTTCCTATTGTTGTTTTTTTTTTTCTTTTCTTAATTGATGTAAAAACACTTGATCTTTCTGCTTCCACTAAGTGTCTCTGTCAGCAAGCCAGGAGCTATAGTAAATAGCCTGGAGAAGCTCTGAGGCCATTGTAGTACCCACCTGCAACAGAAGCTAATCTCTGAGAAAGTAACTAGCTAAGTAACACTTTGACAGCTAGGAAAATATCCAAAAACTGGTAATGCAATGAAGGGCTGCCATAGAAATACAGCCCAGAATCACTCTCTAGTAAAATGTATTCAGCCATTGACATAGTTTATCTTCAGGTATGATGCATTAGAATGCTACTTCATATAGAAATTCTCTCCTATATGTACTTATGTAAAGATATGAAATGAAAAACATAAAAAAATTTTCAGGTCTTTCTTGTCTCTTGAGTTATTATAGAAAATAAATGAGTCAATTACACACACTCTTTTTTCTGGCTTGCACACAAGGAAGAGGTAATTTACAAAATAGAAATTCAAGCTAAGTGTAACAATTGTTTTTGGCTAGATTATAGCTACTCTGTAGTCTGTTAACTTTTCAAGTGTTCAGTAACATTGTTAAGCAGCAGCGTTATTACAAAAATATTACATAGAAATCCCTATGGATTTTTAACTATGCAAAATATAGTATGTACTTCTCTTATGCATATTAGGAAAATATGTAGCACTTTTTATCATTGATTTGGTGCCATAAATTGGGAAATTCGAATTCACTATGTATGGTATCAGCTGCTGTCCTTATACATCGTTTGCCAAAAGGTTTTGCACTACTAATGCTAACAGATAGTGTATTATGCATTTTGGTTATGATAGAGAATGATTAAAACTAAAATGGAAGATGACTAATAGAGTTCAGTTTGCACGTATAAATGATTCCTCACATAGTTTGTTTCTAGGCTAAAATAACATGCTGATTAATAGAACTCAGGCTCCTGAATCACTGACAAGCGTGGGGAAATTTTACTTTCAGCCACAGAAATCAGCATTTTAGAACAAAACATAAACTTGTTACCTTGAATCTGATACTCATCTTTTTCCAATCTCAGGCTTTATTTTGTGAAATCAGGAATATTGAAAGAAGTTAGGTTAGACCCCAGAGTTTTAGCTCACTGGAGTCTCCCTTCCCACAGCCAGATCTACTTTTTAAAGAGCTGCATCAAGGCAGCTTCATTCAGTGAGAGATTTTTTCTTTCAATTCATATTTTTCTGACTTCCTCTGAAGCTACCTGTCTTTACACTCAGCTTGCAAATAAATGAAAACTCATTACATTACATTCATTTCATGCATCGTTCCTTGACGTGAGAGAATAGATGTATTTAAATGATAATCACATCAGGGCAATCTCCATTTCTGTTCTTGTACTCTGTGAATGTGTATAACCCTGCAATCAACATTTTCAGATCTGGTTCTACCTAGTATCCAATTTTAAAAAAATTTGATTACCCAGTAGCTCCTTTTTAGCTTCCTGATGAAATATCTGCATAGTTAGTACCGCTAAATATCAGACCACATACTTTAGTGCTTCATTATAGATTTGTAATTTGAAACCCAAGACAGAAATTATTAGCAACCTATCATTGCAATAAAGCAAAATGATAGACAAAGATAGCATGAGAGGGCAGGATGAGCAGTAGAGACATATCTCTGAAAGGATTAGATCCAGGTGTGATTTGAAAAAGAAGGAACATACTTTTCATAATCAGTGATCATTTAAAATACTTTCCTTTGAAAAGTTTGAAAATAGAAGACATAGACAGACGGTTATATGGGATGCATTACTGTTGACTATCTTTAAAAAAAGCCCCAAACCTGCCAAATAAATAAATAAACAAATAAACAAAGCCCACCAACACCTCTTTCTTTGACCTCCCATCCTCCTTGACGTATCTGCAGTTGAGCTGAAAATTGACAAGAAACTCCAGAGTACCTGACAGAATCTGTGGGAACTATGAATCTACTATGGACTTTCTTGATCATAACTTAGAGGAACATATTAATTTTCTGGTATCCTGAGAATAAAAATGTGTATGAAATTATATAAAATTATATCATCAATAGACCTACTGTGCTAGGACATCATTTGTAAGCCCCTGCAATTGCACCCAGTCAAACTAAGTACACAATAGACCACAGAAATACGCACTCCGGCCTCCTACCATCAATATCATAAACCTCAGTCTGTATCTTCTGTCCCTCCATCCTTCTCTCTTTCTCTCCCTCTCTCCTTCTCTCCCTCCTTCTCACCTTCTTTCTTTCCTCAGTGTCAAGTGGCATATTTGGGTTAACTTTGGTACCATTGTACACATACTTCTTTATGTTCAGTTTCTCTATTATTTGGGAAAGAACACATCTGAGAAATACGGAGATATACCTCTCTATATAGCACAATACCCCTGGAGAAAAAGGATTTAATGAGAGAAAACTGAAACAGATTACTCAAAATAAAAAGACTTCACTTACAGTGGCAACAGAAAATGGTGAGATGCATTGAAAATTAAGGAGGGATATTAAGAAAAAAACTTGAGCTACAGTATTACCAGCAGCAATTTATCATTCCATCACTGTCTAGTGACACAGGTTTGCTGACTGGAGTGAGAAATGAGGGAGTTGCAAGTCTGCTGATTCCTTGCCTGTTTTTTTCTGGAGAGGTTTCTGGCATCTTTTCTTTTTTTTTAGTAGCTTTCAGTATCTGTGTAACATGTATGGGTATTAATGTATGGAGGAGAAATGCTATACTTGATCCCTTATTTGATCATTTAGGCCAAGCCACAGTGTAGCTGTGTCCTTTTTATTTTACTTCTGACAAGATTATTTTTATTTTGGAGTAGAAGAATTTGATGCACTTTTCCATTTCCTGTTGTCCTGAGATACATAAGCAGCTTTATTCACTGAGGGCAGGGGAGGGGAAATACAGCTGCTAAGAAAGCAAGCAAGATAGCAGCTTGGCCCATACAGCAAGGGGCTTCAGTGAACCTTGTCCTGATTTGAACAGTGCTTCCTTTTGTTCTTACTGGGTTGTTTTACAGCTATTAAACAGGTAGCTGACCTTGTTAAAATCATTGACTTCATTAAAAAACTTACTGCTAGAATTTATGGCAATCTTTATTCAAGGTAAGTATGATAGACATTTTTGTGCTATCCTATTGATCATGGGGAAGAAAAAAAAACTTAATATATAGTTTATTCTTATAGTGAAACACCTGCATGTCCTGGAGATGAATCACAATTATTTATAATAGTGTTGTGAAATATAATTTTATCTGTTTTGTACTGCTACACATCTTTTTAAAGCTGAATTATAAAACTGAATTATTAGACACTGTATAAATAATGAAATGGTCTTCATGTTTGTACTGGAGTGGTGGTATTGGAATTCAGCAATTCTGCTGAAATGCTTTTGAGAGGGGTTTGAGAGCGATGTTAAAAATTTCAAGACTGATCTCATCTTTATGGATAATGGCAGGGGGGGCAGGAAAGAAGGGAGCAGATGGTGTTTATTAACAGAATAGGTTTTCCATCTAGTGACTTCTAGGGATCTGTCATGCATTTCTTTCAGCAAAATTAAGAAAAATTGGTAGCTGATGTACAGGATTATTGAAGCACGTAGATCAGAAATACTAGTAGGACTTAAATGTGCCAGGATGTGGATGCTAAAAATAATTTTGGCAGTTGGTATAGAGCTAGAGAATGTGAACAAATAGGATAATCTATTTTTAGCTCTCCTGCATATCAGAATTAAAAAATGTGGCTACACATAATCTAAATCTGGATTTAGGTAAGGTTCATGAAGTACTAGCTGTATTAAGCTAATAATATCACTATTAACTTCATATAAAAATTTAAAGGAGTACTAATGAATTATTGTTTAATGTTGGAGTGGTCTCTATAAAAGGTTCACTCAGAAAGTGTTTGCCAGGTTGGAGTTGTAAAAGCCACAGACTTTAAGATGTAAAGTTGTCACCAGGCTTACTACCTGACAGATACTACAGGCTTTTTTTGTTGTCATTCAGATTTTGCCATAGCTATTTTGGGTATGGCTGCTCTCTGTCATAAGATTGCTTCAGCGAGCCCTTATTAAAAATGGAATTAAGTTGAGTTTGCCTAGTGTTTCTGAAAGGAAAGTCCACAAAGAAAAGAAAGGAGTAACTAAAATAGAGAATGCTTAAATTACCTAAACAGATGCATTCATCATGGAAACTCCTGTCTTGAAAATGAAACATACTAAATCTAACAAGGAAACATACTAAACATAAGAAGGCAATCTAAATTCTGAATTTTTACTTCCATTCAACCTGTTGGATAACAAGAAAAAAGAAAGGTGCTGGAGTTTCTTTCTTTTGGCTGAATGTATGGGAATATCTGCCACATTGTCTAGGAAGTCATGTAAAATTATCTAGCATATCCTTCTAGTCTTGGAATGCTAACTGTGGATGGAAAACATCCCAGCAATGCCTGTTCATAGACTTGTATCTACTATCCACAGCGTGTGATGCAGAAATAAAATGGCTGTATATTCAGGGAAATAGAAAACATGAAAGATGCTTATCAGGCTTTGACTTTATTGTACCATTCTTCAAGATAGTTATTAATGTGGTAAGTAGTTCTGAACTCCCTTGGTATAGGGAAGGTAAAGAGAAAGTTACAATTTGCAACATTTAAAAATTAATTTAGTAAATGAAGGGGAGTTATCAAATCCTAAGTAAAGTTTAGAGGAAGAATCAATAAATATGTAAGCTATAAGATACAGTGCTAAGTCATGTTGCAAAGTGATTTTTTAGATTGATGTGTTTGCAGTGTAACTCCACTAAGAGAAGTAAATTTGCACAAATTTTATGCTGTGATTAACAATGGCAGACTATTATCCTGCTTTTGATCATATTATTGATACTTCAGCATCAATCCAGACAAGAAAAACCAAAACAAGAAGTCCATTCTACTAAAAGTTTCAAAATACCTCAGATATTTTATCTGGTAAAACTATAAATCAATATTCTTTCCCATGTATCACGCAGAGATGTATAGCCACATGACATCTTCCTAGCCAATGTTTTTTAAAATCATAAGTAACATTTCCAAAATATACTCTGTCAGTTAATACTTAACATTGTCACTAAATAAAATAAGTTTTGGCTGGGAAAATACTTTTTTTCTTCCAGCTGATCCAGTGTAGCCTGTGTGTCACAATACATCATTGCCCCAGGACTATCATGCTAATCCTAATGTCAGAATTACTTGTAATGCTGTAGCACAGAAGGGAATCACTCTTTATGAAATCAATACCAGGTTGCCTTGGTGCTTATTAATTTTAAATATTTCACCTGTACATTGTATTTTTCCCACCATTCCTGTATAGATCCAGAAAGAGTAAAGAAAAATAGGCCTGTGGACTTAATCAGGTTAATTTTTATTGTATTTCACACAATTTTCTTGATATTGCAATCACTAATTTGGATTTGGCTAAAGAATAACTTCTGGAAACAAATTCAGCTCTTGAAGACATCAAGATTTAAGAAAACTATCACTTTCTTTGATTCTACTGATCACTCTGCCTCACTTAGAAGTAAGACTTTTTAACTCTGATTTTTAAACTTCCAGTCACTGGCTCTTGTTCTGCTTTTATCTGCTAAATTACAGAGCCCTTAGTATTAGCATCTGTCAGTTCTTATGCTAGGTTCTTAAGTACTGCAATAAAATCACACACTTCAGAGTATTCTTTCTGTTTAATATGGGCTTTTAAAATCTTAATATAAAGTATTTTGTTCCCAATCACAAATTATTTTGTGTTATTCTTCTGCATTTTCATAATTTTGTGGGTGTTGTGATGTTTCTGAAAAACGGGTCTGGTCAGTACGCTCATCCGGCTGAGTCCTGCACCTGATCACCACAATCTGTCCTATCTTCTTATTAAATCCTTTTTTAACACTCAGTGCAACCTCACTCTCTATCCTGTGCGTGTGTGAGGGCTTCAAGGGCTGAGTGCCAGCTTCTGGGGTCAGACTGGAGGTGTAGGTGCCCCTGTCCTGTGGTATCAGCTACTGCAGCAAGTAGAGGTCTCAGTGCCAGCTACTGGAGTGGGCGGGGATCTTGGCTGCCACTCACTGGGGTGGGAACAGCGTCTGTCCCAAAAACCAGCTACTGGGAGGAACCTGCTTGGGTGAAGAAAGTGAGGCACGCAGTGCCGGCAGCTGGAGCAGGCCATGTGCCTGGTGCTAGGGGAGTGTGAAGGGCAACTGTCTGTATCTTCTCCAAACCGGGTGTGCACGTGTCATTCACCAGCACAATTCCAGCTGGACTCGCCAGCAGGTAGGAGGTGCTGGACCTGGGATGAGGTATCAGGTGGGTGGAGGGTCCATGCTGGACAAGTGTGTAAGTGTTGCATGTTTGCTAGTGAGCATCAAGCTGGACCAGCCAGTGAGTAGGACACCCATGGGGCAGGTAAGAAGGCTTGCAGTCTGGGCAGGGGTGCTGAGTGGACAGAGAGGTCATGCTGGTAGTTGGGGGATCCGCAAATGTACGTGTGTTTGTGAACCCAGATAGTCTCGTGTGCCTGCCTGCACTAGTGACCTCCTGTGTCCGCCAGCTGAAGAGGGCACTTGGCTGCTGGTGCTTGTGTTTTATGTGAGTCCTGTAGGTAGGTGCTGTTGAAGGCAGCACTTTGTCCGTGGCAGTCTGTAGACAGTCATGTCAGCGTCTGTGTGTGTGTCTGTGTGTTTCTCTGGGATACATGCTTAGCTGTGCAACTGGTTAAACCTGCAAATGGGAAAGCATCAACAAGGTCCATTGGCCTGAGTCAGACACCTCCAGGTCTCAAGATGCCCCAGGCTGGGCTCCTATGGCTGGGCAAGAGGAACCTCCAGGCCCCAGAGCTGCTTGAGGCAGTGGCCACTTATAACATCCCTTTACATCCTTAAATGTCATTTGTGTTCATCAAGCATAATTTGCCCTTGGTAAGTCTGTGCTATTCCCAATTACCTTCATCCTTCAGGTGCTGGAAAACGGATTACAAAAGTGTGCTCTTCAGGATACTTCCAGGAACTGAGGGAAGGGTTACTAGTTTATAGTACTTGTGGTGGTCTGTCTAGTCATGAGGGACTACCACTGATTGCCATAATTTTTTGTGGATTACAGACAGCAGCTTTTCAGTCATGGTGGGACAGCTCTTTCAGCACCCGTGGGTGAATCTATGAAAGTGACTATATTCAACTTCTCTATGTAATCCCTCACTTACCTCACACCCAGAACTGACTGCCTCTCTCCTTCCCAACGGTACTGACACATGAAGCAGTTTCTTCTTGTGAAGAATGATACACAAAAGGCATTGAGTTCTTTGGCCTTTTCCATGTTGTCCATTGTTGTCTCCACTCACCAGCGTATCTGCATTTTTCCCTGTCCTTTTTGCTACTAGCATACTTGTAGAATCACTTTTTATAACCCATAACACCCCTCATTAGTGTTAGTGCCCCTTGGACTTTGGCCTTCTTCATTTTGTCCCTAAGTACTGAAGCAACACTTTGTCCTGGTTTCGGCTGGGATAGAGTTAATTTTCTTTCTAGTAGCTGGTATGGTCTTATGTTTTGGGTTCAGTATGAGAAGAATGTTGGTAACACACTGATGTTTTCAGTTGTTGCTAAGTAATGTTTAGTCTAAAGTCAGGGATTTTTCAGCTTCTCATGCCCAGCCAGCAAGAAGGCTGGAGGGGCACAAGAAGATGGAACAGGACACAGCCAGGACAGCTGACCCAAAGTGGCCAAAGTGGTATTCCATACCATGTGATGTCATGCCTAGTATATAAACTGGGGGGAGTTGGCCTGGGGGGAACGCTGCTTGGGAACTCACCAGGCATCGGTCAGCGAGTGCTGAGCAACTGCATTGTGCATCACTTGTTTTGTATATTCCAGTCCTTTTATTATTACTGCTGTCATTTTATTATTGTTATTATTATCATTATTAGCTTCTTCCTTTCTGTTCTATTAAACTGTTCTTATCTCAACCCACAAGTTTTACTTTTTTTTCCTGATTCTCTCCCCACCCCGCTGGGTGGGGGGAAGTGAGTGAGTGGCTGCATGGTGCTTAGCTGCTGGCTGGGGTTAAACCACAACACACTTTCATACTCTTTTCTTATTATCTACCCTTTTTTCCAGGTTTTTTTTGGTCTGCACTTCTTTGCATTTTAGTTCATTAAGAAGCTCCCTTGTTAGCCTCATGAGTCATTTGCCAAAGTTCACTTCCCATTAAAATAGTTGGCTGTCTTAAAAAAAATCAGCTGTCTCTCTGGCTGCCCTTCCTCCTCATAATTGCTTCCCAGGAGATTATGCCCAACAATTCCCCAAATAAATCCAAATGTGATGTCTTAAAGTCTAGTGTCCCAATTTTGCTACTTACTTCCCATCCTTCCTTCTAATCCAGGGCTCAATTTTCTTCTACTCTAGTTAGGTCCCTGTCCCCTGACAAGACTATTTTTAAAGGCCCTCCTTTTGAGGTAAGCAAGTCACTAGTGGTTATGTTCTTCTTTGCCTTGATCAGGTGGTTTCATTTCTTCCCAGCAGTCCTACCTCATCTTCAGATGAGATACCATGATTAAGGAGGCCAAACCCTTGAAGACAACTGTCCAGCTCAGCATTGGTCTGATGGATGCACTTGCTCATAGCCAGAGCTTTTCACCTAACCAGAAGGATTGTGAGGAATACCAACACCATCTGGGATCATATCCCCCTCACTCTTCCCCTCAGAATCCCATACCAACCTTTGATCTGCTTAAGATTTCCCTTGGCCACAATATTACCACTCACATGGGTGAATAGCATGAAATAGCAGTTGTGAAGCTGAACAAACAGCAATCGGTCTGTGAAATTATGGCTGTGGGCTCCAGGCAAGAAGCACACAATCCAAGACTATAGGTCTGGCTAGCAGGCAGGGGACTGTGCCATGCAGGAGGGAGTATCTAATCACTGGTACCTCTCAAAGGCTCAGTATGGATGGCTGTGTCACTTTATTAACAGTATGCAAAAGTACAGTCAAAGATTGTTCCTGCTGCCAAGAATTTGCCATCCTGGTTTAGATATGTGATAAATTTATCTAGATAAACTTCTCTTCCTTGTTCTTTCATTTGCAAAATAACATAACATTTGTAGGAAAAAATCTCATGCACATGTGCTTGTTATAGACCTAGTGTATTTTTCTACCATAATCACCAGTTGGACTTTAATTGTTGTCTGTTGGGTGCTAATTTTTCTTTGATAAATCTTTAAAAATAAATAAATAAACAAAAGTTGATTGATTAGAGAGCCACAGAACCATGCATAATTTTGTTCCAGGCAAAATGAATGGAAATACATTTGTTTTAACATCTGCAAAAAAAGTCATTATTTGAAAGTTAAAAACCAATGAGTAACTTATCATTTCTTCTGCCTTAAGAAATATTTAATTATTTGAAGAAAAAATGTCTCTCCCTTAGTATGGAAAAAATCCACTTACTATTTCAATGTTCTGTTTAATTTTTTCTTTCAGAATAATGTTGTTAAATAAGCCATATTTGTCCACCTATGGCACTGTAATTTATCATTTTGATACTTGCCTCATATTGAAGTTTAAGACAGTGATTAATTTGAGATCTTAATTATATGTCAGCCTTCCTTTAGTTTTTTTCTTATATTTTCAATGTCATTTTTCATAAAAAAAAAATTAATATACACTGCAAGTCTTGAAAGAAATTTCCCAAGAGATTCTGAGGTTTTCTTTGTGAACTTCTATTCTTCAGCTACTGGACTGTTATATTATTAAGATAAGTACAATACCCTGTGTCCTGGTTTCAGCTGAGATAGAGTTAATTGTCTTCCTAGTAGCTGGTACAGTGCTGTGTTTTGAGTTCAGTATGAGAAGAATGTTGATAACACACTGATGTTTTCAGTTGTTGCTAAGTAATGTTTAGTCTGAAGTCAAGGATTTTTCAGCTTCTCATGCCCAGCCAGCGAGAAGGCTGGAGGGGCACAAGAAGTTGGCACAGGACACAGCCAGGACAGCTGACCCAAACTGGCCAACGGGGTGTTCCATACCATACCATGTGACGTCACATCTAGTATATAAACTGGGGGGAGTGGGGGGGGGATCGCCGCTTGGGGATTAACTGGGTGTTGATTGGTGGGTGGTGAGCAATTGCACTGTGTATCATTTGTATATTCCAGTCCTTTTATTATTACTGCTGTCATTTTATTAGTGTTATCATTATCATTATTAGTTTCTTCTTTTCTGTTCTATTAAACTGTTCTTATCTCAACCCATGAGTTTTACTTCTTTTCCCGATTTTCTCCCCCATCCCACTGGGTGGGGAGGAAGTGAGTGAGCGGCTGCCTGGTGCTTAGTTGCTGGCTGGGGTTAAACCACGGCACCCTGACAAAAGCAAATCTTAAGGCAATCTAATTTAAGATTCACATTTTGATCCCATGTCTAGACAAGTAGTGATAACTATAATCCAATATAGTTGAACCAGTATTCTATATGAACTAATATACTGCTCATTAAAGTATCAAATTAAATATAGCTCCATGTTTATAAGCAGTTGATTCCTTCATGCTTTTCCTAAGTTACAGTTAAATGAAATTTTGAAGCAGTAATACACAATAGTAGACTTTGAAATATCCATAAAGTTCATAAAAATGGAGCTACTGATAGGTGACACTGGTACCTCTAGAACTACATGGCTGAATCCTTCCACCGACATTTGGTATTTGATAGAATTTTGGCTTTGATTTGTGTTAGCTTTGATAGAATTTCTGTATCATCAGTAATATCAAAATACACAGGTCTGCAAGAACAGGTTCAGTGTGCTCAGCATGCAATCTTAAATACTCTTTAAAAGTCAGTAGGAAACTCTACAGCTGGAGAGGTTTATTCATGATGAGCATATGCATCTCAATAATACAGAATTGTAACCTAAGAACAGAGTCATTTTGTCATCTTAGATTTTCAAAGTTTGTCAGTTTTTCACATGTAAGTTAAATTTATAGTTCATATTAGGACACTTAGATCCATGATAAGATATTCATACTGTTGAGCATTCAGAGCTCAATACAAATTATGTGACATGTAAAATGCTTGGCAATACGTGAACTTTTTTTTAGGCTTGTAAATTAAGCATCCAATTTGTCAGTCACTGACATTATCCAGAACAGTACCATTATAACCATTTAGCCATGAATATAATGACAATTTTATTTTAACAGGAAGAGAGGAGTAATTGCTTACTCAGCACTGGAATTGTCTGCCTTTTAAAATCAAATAAAATTTGTTAGAAGTTTATTTTGGAAGATATTTACTTTTTTTATCAATTCTTAGCAGACAATTGCTCATTAGCCAATGAGGTCATTCAAGCAAAACTCAGTGTAAATTTAGACAGCTTTGAGAATGGCTGGATAATGCCGTGAGCTACATGGTTAGTTAAATGACTTACAATTTAAAAAAAAAAAAAAAAAAATTGAAAGCAACTGTATCTACAAGTAAATATTAGACTTCTGGCTAGAGGAGCCATTCTCCTTTGGTAATTCTGCTTTTCTGTTGATGAATCCCTACCTGAACAACGTAAAGAAAAAAAAAAAGCCATTCCTTTGTTAGATGGTTGGCCGCAGGCCACTGAAATCCCATGGACTGTAAGTTGCATGTTACACCTAAAAATTAATTAGCTAAGCTGCTTATCTAAGATCCACACTATAGATGTAATTGGAAAAGTTGTCCCAAAATATTGACACAGTCTTAAAACTTATTTTTTTAAATTAAGCTCTACATTAGAAACATTTTAGAACTCCAAAGCTAACCTATTTCTTTTAAACAAAGAGCTTTATCCCAAGGAAAATTCATAATGAATTCTTGATAAATTTTTGATCTAAAACCCTAGAAATTTACATGCTTTAAAAACATCAGTTCATTATATTTAGGACATTTTTTAAAAGAATTTTCTGAAAATAATGGCAATGGAATAATTTCATAAAAATATCAGCTCAAGTTTTGGTGCAGAATTCTTTTACCTTCTTTGCTTTTGGTTCTTAACTTACAGTCTGTAGTTTCCCTGCTATAAAACGGCATCTGAAGTGAACAGACCTGGTATCAGACAGCAATCCTACTGGTTCCATATAAAAAATAGAAGACTAGGAGACTTCCTTACATATCTATTGCATGATTAAATAAGAAATTAAAGCATTAGAATCACAAAGATTTTTTTTTTAATTGAATTTAGCATTTATGTTCCTTTTCCCTTACTGTTCTGTCAGTGTGTGTCTAAGGAATGTGTTCTTAGTTCTTTTAGGACCAGATATCATTGCCACTTGTAGCACTCAATTCTCAGTCTCTCTAAAGAGATAATCAACACTGATGTGTTTAGTGGCAGTTGTAGAGCTGATTTTTTGATGATATATGCATCATCTGGGGAATTATTTGAAAACACAGGCCAAGAAAATGCTACTAAACTATGGCTTCTCAACATGAGTATTTATGGCCAGGTCTGAATTGGTGATGTAGAAGTGAAAGCCTGTGCTGCATGCTTATTCCTTTCAGCACCCTGTCTCTCTAGTTTACTAGTTATTAGTAAGTAGACAGATGACAAGAATAAGATGTTTATAGACAAGTAGTGTTGTAAAATAACAACATGCTATGTCATCTTTAATTATAGTGTAGCATTGCTCAATTCTGTACTTGTCACAAGAGCTCTTATTGCAAGCAATAAGAATGTGTTATTCTGGGCATGAAGCATCTTCATATGGAAAAATTTTCTACTTCCATCCACAATTCTGCTACTGTCACATCTACAATACATTCTAACTTCACATATGGTTGAGATGTAATGAAATACAGACTCCTTATACCTCAACCTTTTCCAAGCCTCTGCAGTCACTTGAAAGGGTCTTTTTCTAAAGACTTTTTTATCCATTAAATACATTTTTTTATTTACTATCCATAGAATACCTTTTAAAGTACAGTATAAAATAATATTTAATAAACCCAGGAAAAGTTTCTCAAAACCAAGGAGTTAATTGGACAAAAGAAATCAAAAGAAGAAATTCTTGGAAGATGGTAATAGAAAAGGAGACAGAAGCTAAGCATTGATAAAACAGATTTGGTTATAACTGCAAAACGGTACAAAGACTCTTATAGCACAGGAGTTTCTCACATTGGTGTTGGTGGGCAACACATTTCAATTTTGACCAATGGACCAAGATAAATAAGCATAGTATTAGAGAAGTTTTCAGAGTGGTAATCATCAACTTTGTGAGATTAAGATGATAGCATATGTCCATAAGCTGATAGCATACGTCCATACATTCTGTATGGTATGTCTAAATATTTTGATGGTTTTAATATTTTGTACCAGCCGTGGAAACTGGTTTGCTGCTAGATAACTGTAAAAGTGAGATTTGATAAATGATTATAAGAAATCATATACTAACATTATGATTGAAACAATAGACAAAAGTGTAGCCAGGGAGGTAATTACAAAAGTGTAGTCAAGTGATTAACTAGTGATTACTCATAAGTTTTGCAGTTCTTTACTCTTATGACTAGATGTTCCTGTACACTAGATGAGAACAATGTTGAAACTGACCACGTGTGATTGAAACTGTGTTAAGCTTCAAGATCAAAGAACAAGGACAAGAACAAAGACTTCAAGAACAGCCAACAGAATCTCAAATGGGTTGGTGGTCATAAAAGCAGCCCTTCCACTCGAATTCTTCATTGCGCATGATCAGATGTAGGCAGTACTATGATAATCAGTTACAATAATTTCTATGTATATGTATACTAATTGATTAATATGTAATTGTTACTCCATATAACGCTAGGTGGAATTATCCCCTGTGCATCCAGTGCTGCAATAGAGAATGCCTGCTTTCTAAAACTCCAAAACGAGTCTTAGAAAATTTCTTCAACCGGCTTTTTGGTATCAAAGCCATAACTAGAGAGCAGGCAAAGGAACTGAAAAAGTAGTGGAGAGAATATTAATTGAATTTTAGTATTAAATGTCATTACTGCTTTTGAGGTGCTATGGACTTAGTCTGGTCCCCATCTTCATGTTCCTTTCTCCCTCCATTTGCTTGCTGCAGCATTCACAAGGCTATGTAGGGAGCCAGATCAGGGAATTAGTACGGATGAAAACATACCATTTTGTTGCCTCTGTATTATTCCCTCATCCTTTTCTCTGGTCCAGCCTGCTGCATGGCTCACAAATGCTAACAGCAACCCAAGGCATGAATGAGATACATACAGTTGATGGTGTGAAAAAACATTGCTCTTTTGACAACAGCTCATTTATCTAATTTAAAACATATATCAAACTGTATCTTGATGTAACATGTGTAATGCAGAATGACAATAGGAGATTATAACAGTCTTACAGTTGTAAATTGTCTCACCACTTGTCTGCGTTTCTATTGTGTGACGCCTGCCAGCAGATTTACTGAGTACACAAAACTGACTCTTGCTGCTTAGAAGAAAATACATCACAACATCTTGGATTCTTAAGATTGTTTTGGGTTGCAAATGCTCCAAGGAGCAAGTTTGTCATGTTTGGCTTCGGGTCTTTCATGAAAGTATTATACAGTGTGCCTCTTATATTCACTTGAATCCAGTTTGATCACTATACAGACTTGAAATGATAAATTAAAAAAGAAAAAAAAATCCCAAAGATTAAATATGTATTACAGATTAGAAATAGCTACAAAAGAGAAACTTAATTTAAGAAGTTGCAATCTTAACATCCACATAGCACTAAATTCTTTCCTGGGCTGCTTCAATTTCCCCTGAGATTTAGGTCTCCTTCTTCCAACCTCTCCCCGCCCTGCCCCGAGCCCTTTGGTTCTAAGGTTGTCTTTCCCACATGAAGTATTTCAGACTATACTTTCACTGCTCCCTTCTAAGGCATGGAGTTCTTTTCTTTTGTCTCTATATTTTAGTACTCCATTCAAGTTCATTTATTTGATAGACAGCATGTCCTGAATTTATGATGATGATGATATCATCAGTCTTCACCTCCAGTACCACCTGTGGCATAAATGCAACCAAAAGAAAAAGGATCTTGCCCTATTTTCTGGGATTGGTTTCCTTTTTGGGGAGATTTTTTTAATTTTCATTTTAATTTCTGTTGCATTCCTTCCTTAGCTCATTCCTTTAAGCCAAGTACACTACCTTGCAGGTAACATTTTTAGAGACTGATACATCAGTTTACAAATCCTATCATATGTGAGGGATTAGGTGGCCAGGATTCAGCTCACAAGACTTTCAATGAACATTACAGTGCTGATGTTGATATCCTGTACTGTCATTGCAGTATATATATATAGTATATATAGAGAGAGAGAGAATAGAAGGCAGAAATAAACAATTCCAGAGCACCATCCCATTTCTTTTCTCACTGCTGGCTATAAAGTAAGCGTAAATGACTAGTACACATAGGTGTATAGATAAGCCATACCCAGCCACAACTGTAACACACAGGTGGTTTTTTTTTTCTCTTCTTTGACAGAATATGGGACATACTACTACGGAAGTTACAATATTAGCATTCTTCACCCTATCCCCCAGAACTTTTCATCAGTTTAAAGGTCCCTGTTGTCATATAAGTGCAGGTGACATGGTGGAAAACATAAGTACTTGTGGCATTATTGCTGTTCCTGCCTTCAGGGCACATCTGTTGTCTTACAAGCAGGTGAACATCACGTCATTGACTCCATAGGACACATGGGACTTTCAACTGGTGGGACTGCTGAAAGGCCACAGCAGTATTTCAGTTGTATTCACCTTTTCATCATCAGAGTGCTACCTGATAAAAAAATAACTCCCGAAACACACAAAGTATGTTTAGTGAGGAGACATTGCTTTATTCTGTGCAGGGTGCAAGGTGGATGATTTCCACAAATCAAGCATGCCTACTGAGGTTTTCAGTCCATACTTACACACTACAGTTAAAACACCATGCCTTTCTAATACATATGTTCCGCCTAACTATTGCATATTCATTATGTTGAGCAAGCATGACGTGTTGCTCTCTTGAGCAATCATCCTAGAGTCTTCTATACTTGTGTGGTGGTCTTTGGCCGTCTTTTGGGGAAGGATACCCCTACTCCTTTTGTCCTTTAATGATCATGCGTCATCTGAGGACACCAGGGTCTTGGTTTCTCTTGCCAACCCTTCATTTCTCAGTACCAAAGGAGGATGTATGTCCTTGATTAGCAAGTCTATAACTCTGAAATGTACGTTATCTGATTATCTGGTGCCTTGACTATTATCCAAAAACTCCTTAAGCATCCTCTATTGTAAGCAGAGTCTTAAACTAGATAAGCTTTACCTTGCGTACACATAATCTAATCAGTCCTTGAATAGCAAGCATACCACATTTCTCATGTTTTAGTTTTTTATCTTTAAGCTATCACCTCCTTCTTAGTTGTTAATCAGTCTTTTGAAGGCTTGAGGCAACAAGAGCACTAGGATGAGTCACAGACTCTTCCATGCTGCTACCCACAACCAATTTATCTGACCATTTCACATGTTATTTGCTTGTGGATTTTTCTTGTGATTTTAGCCTGTTTGCAACGAAGGCAAGACTAGATTTTAGCATATTTATGAATTTGTCCACTTGCTTGAAAGTCTGAAGCTAGGAAATTTATTATTCACAGAATTTGCATGGGTTTGCTCTAGTTTTAATGATATGGCCTACAGATATGGCCTAAGTATGTGTGTCTCCATTCCTGATCAAAATTAGGACTTCGCTACAGTTCATCTGACCCATTGCCTGTTTTTTTGTCTTGAAGTGTAACTAAATTAATTAAAAATTACATAAATTAGTTTTGTTCATAGATCTTTTGCAAGCAGAAAAAAATGACAAATTCAATTAGTTGGTGATTATTTTTCCCCTATACTCTTTAAAAAGTGCAAAGCCAAAGTGACTTTCCACTTTATTTCCTTCTTTTGTAATGAATATTACTAATTGCCCTCACACCATTTCAGGAATAAAAATTTAAGATTAACATGTGTATCATCTTCCAGTTTTAATCTGTGTAAGTATAGCATAGGAGAATGTAAATGTAAACATTACTTTGCATTTCCCACAAAAATTACACAGAATTCTAAGGACGGTTATCAATTGATTTTACTGCCAAATTAAATAATAGAGAAGGAATAGTTTTCATTCCTTCTTTTTCCTGGAAACAAGGAAATTCAACACAGGAGAAATATTACGTTTATGAGCAATCTAAAGTAACCAATTAGATGCAACAGACTGGACATCTACTCAAAGTCACTTGTTTTTTATTCTGCAGCAACAATTCAATCTGTTTGGTATTCTTTGCTGCTACATCCAGATGTTCAAACAGTGGGTTTGTTAAAGGGCAATACCATTAGAGTTTTGAAGCAAATCAAAGACTTTATTTCAGGCCTGAGTTACAGACCCTTCTTGCCTTTCCATTAAATATCGTAAGATACATCTAGTGTTGATTTTTATATCACAGAGAAAGTCATCTGCAGGGAAAAATAAACTAATAACTTTTCTATTATTCCAGTCAGACTCCTTTGAATGTTTTTCTTTCTTTAAACTCTCATATATATGCTATGCTGTCTTTTAAAAGAAAATGAATGTATTGGGAACTCTTGTTGACATTTCATGTCATTCTTTTGGGCCTAAAATCATCTTTTCTGTTACTGGGTTATTTTGAGAAAACACCAATCTTTAATGGAATAGAATATTCTATTCTTGTAATAGCATAAAGGTAAAGGTCTCAACCACTTGTTACATGAGTGAACAGTGTGCCCTGGAAGCAATGGTAGCTAATAGCATACTGGGCTGCATCAACAGAAGTGTAGTCAGTAAATCGAGGGAAACAATTTTTTCCCTTTCCTCAGCTCTTAATTCTGGAATACAGCATCCAATATTGGATCCCCAGTACAAGAAACATGCTGATAAATTGCAGCAAGTTCAGGGAAGGGACACCGTGGAGCACTTGCCCTTCAAGTAGAGGCAAAGGGAGATGGGCTTCTTCAGCCTGCAGAAGAGATGGCTGGGGGCAGGGAGGTGTCAGAGCATTCTTCAAATACCTGTAAGGAGCCAAGTGAGAAGGGTCTCCACTGAGGTGAATGGCAAGACAGACATCCTAACCAAAATTATGAGATTGCCCAGAGTGGTTGTGGAATCTCCTCTCTCAGGTCTTGACCCCACTTTGAGCAGGAGGTTAGACTACAGCCCTCCTGAGGTCCCTTCAACCTGAATTATTTTATGATTCTATACTAAGTAACCCATAGGAAGTAGCCAGAAGTAATCATTTTCATTTCCTCGTTTAATGTGAAAATCAAATGTGCATTCCTGAAGGATTTATTTCCATGTAAATACAGACAGATTTTGGAGTTGGCTTGAAGTACATCCAATTAAATTCAATTTTACTGTCAGAGAGCAGCAAGGGCTGGAAGACAAGGAACAAGAAACTGAGGGTCACTCCACACAGACTGTGCCCTCTTCAATGGGGCACAGTCTCACAGAGGCTGAATATGTGGGGCAGAGCCAGGGGCTGGTAACAGGGTCCATTGATAGCCATGGAAACATGGCAAACAATGGACCAGGGCCAGGGTGCATCCAGGGAGCAAAAAGAAATGGGGCCAGGGCCAGGGCCAGGCTGGAGACAGGGTACCAGCATAGGGCTGAGAATCCTTGCAGGAGCTAAGCTCCCTACAGAGTAGGGCGAAGGTGTCCATCCAGCAGATATCTGGAGACTGGCTGGAGACTGGGACTCCTATGGTGGTGTTGTGGCAGGTAACTGACAGCCCTGGGCTGAGCTGAAATGGGACTCCTGCGCCCATGGGCAGGGATGAGGGTCCCAGGTGAGGGTGGTCAGGGCTGGTAAGGTCTACTACTGCTCTCAGGGCCTTGACACTTATTCTGTCTCAGGTTATTGAAAGATATTTGTACTTTGTGTACATATGTTAAGTCCTTTTTTGAACTGTGATAGCTGCAACAGTGTGGAGACCCTGGAGTTTCACTAGGTATCTTGTTCATGAAACCTGTAAGCAAGCAGACATGCTCTGTTAATCTTTACTACACCATTCATTCTTTATATTTCTGAACTGATAGGTCAGAAACACCTTCATGTGAAGTTCCACGGGGCTATATTTCTAACATTTGTAACCAGGTGACCTCTACCTCCAAAATACCTCATAAAGCATCATGAAGGAGTGTTTACACCACTAGATTAAGGCATTTAGTTTAGCTTAGAGCATTTAAGTTGGGTTCTAAATTGTCCTCTGAAAAAGAACTATTTTTTTCCATTGATTTTGTGGAAAACTTTGTCTCTTAACTTTGAGAACTAAAATAGGAACATGACTGTTGACACCATGATTATAGGGTTTTTTTAGTAGAAAACTTGTTGAAAGATTTCAGTGCATATCTTTGCTGTCAGAGTGGTCCTCAGAAAACCAATCAAAATAGGCCTTTATCTGCACACACTCAGCTCTGAGACTTAAAAGTTTGTGAAACTGTCTAGTTTGCTTCTTCATTGCATGGCACAATCTTAAGCATAGAAATGTATATACAGATGCTGTGTAGCATTTCAGTCAATTAGAATATTATTGCACAGTGGTAAATTTCTGGTTATTAAGGCATCTCTAAATTTGGTGCAATAGGTACTGAGTGCAAGCAAAACTCATCATATTGATATTGATAGTGAATTTCATTTTCTTTTAAAAAATATAATAATTGTACCACTTTGTCATCTGGTCAAACAAAATTAAGTGAATTATATTTCAGATATTTTAAAAGTGTCATCAAATTACATGTCATTTTTCAAAGATGTGTAAAACATTTCCTGGTCCTGAAAGTTTTGCTTTACAGACCATACACAAGACAAAGGGCTAAGAGAGTATATTTCTACTTCAAGTTTATAAACCCAGACTAAATGCCTAAATTACATTGCCACTACAGAATACCTTCTTGAATGTTCATTCCTCCTGGAGCAGCATTAGCAATTAAATTAATTAAATTCCATTAATTAAAGCTGCATAAACTCAATACAGAGGACTATTTGCATATTGTCTGCTAATTTTTCTGGCCAACTACCAACTCTGAAAAACATAAATGTGGTTAAGTGGTTATTGCTATCAATAAAGGACTTGTGCCTTATTCTGTTTAAAAACTATTATCTCTACCCTGTGGCATGTTAGCTCCTTAAATAGATGGCACATTCTTTTAACTTTTCTGGTAAGTGTTCATCTACTTACTTCAACAAATCATTGAGAGCTTATTAGCAGAACTTATTCTTCTGCGACCTGTTGTTTGGTAAACAGAAGTGTTTTAAAAAGAAAAAGAAAAAAACCCAATTCTAGTATATAGTATAAAGTAACCCTCAATTTAAAGATTGGAATTGGTTTTTAATCTTAACTTTTTCTTTTTTTTTTATTTTTATTTAGTAATGGTCAACCATTCTGTGATTTACCTGGAGCCAAACTTGTCACTGATATATTTCAAGTGAGAAAGTCTCTGAAACTCATAGTACTGTCACCAGAAAATCTACTGTAATATTTGAAAGATCTAATTTGTAAGAGCATGACTTCACAATCTGAACCAGGAAAGTAAAGAAGTTGTCAGAAAGATTGAAAGATGACAAAAAGAAACAATATCTGGTCTTATCAATGAACCTCAGCTAGTGAGAGAGTTGTCACTAAGCTGAGACTTCATGAAAAACTGAGCAGTTCAAGAAAGGTAATTGGATTATTGTGAACTTGAAAGAGTGTTGAAAAGATAATAGGAATGAAAGAAGTCTACAGATTGTAGAAAAAAAGAACTCTTCAGCTGACTTGTTTAAATTTTAAAATAGAAAAAGGCAATTTAAATCTTAGATGAGTAACTCGTCTTCTGAATGAGGCTCAATCTTACAGTAAGGTATGGAAATGTAAAAATAATTTCTCATATAGAAGAACCAGATGCAGTAGATGGATAGCTTTGCAATCTGCAAAAGATACCTGTCAGCAGGTTGGGAATTCCTTGTATTGATTAGAAAACTCCTTCCTGAAGAAAAGACAGAAATTTAAATGGCCACCCTGCCTGCAAATTTAGCTGTATTCAAACTGGGCACTTATTCAAGGTCTAGGCTATGTGAACCTACTAATTAACTTGCTACTAGATACTCTGTAGTGGGTATCTCTCAGTCTAGACTGTTGCAGCTGTTCCCCTTGTATGACAATTAGGTATTTATTTCATCAGGGATTTCAATTTCTTCTATTCCAGGTGATTATTCAAAGAAGCTATAAAGTTCACTTCCTTTCTCAGCAAATTTGTACCACCCACTTAGGTACTGTTCTTCATATCTTTTTTGCAGCTTTACTTTAAAATGCAGAAAATTATCTTCTCATTCACAAATTTGGTATTAAGACTATTATTTTTTGCAGCAATATGGTTTTTGAGTCTGATCTCAGTTTGTTGTAATGAACTCTAAGCATTTTAAAAATATGCAGGTAAAAGTCTGCGATAGAAAAGCATTAATTCATAGGATCTGAGTAACATTACAGCTAAAGAATTAAATCCTTTCTATATTTCAACCATTTAGATCATCTTAGTAATAAAACATAACATACTCAATGTGTTATACACAAACCCCTTTTTTTTATAGAGCAGTAAAAAAAATTGACTGCATTGTAAACAAACCTTTTTGCCCAACTTAAATTTAATTCCTTAAAACATCAGTATTTAACAATGTGGACCTACTGGGGATCAGATTAACAAAGGAAAACAGAAATAGTAAGTACAGCATGATAAATCATAGTAAGAGAGAGATGAAGATAAAGTCATATAATTAAATATTTGCATTTATAATTTCATTCTGTTGCATACTATTATGATCTATTGATTATAGTTCTTTCCTGTATGGTTCACTCTACTAATATACAAGTTTCATACTAGTATATATTTATGTTCATTTATTTTTTCCTTCATCCAAAGAAATCAAGTACCACCTGAAATACTCTGGCTTCTCATAGCAAGAGCAAAGCCAAGATTCAGAGTTTTTATGGAGTCCCAGACCTTATAAAAAAAGATTTAGGTACTACACTGGGTCTTATTTCCCATACGGCATTACTGTTATGATTTTGGAGAAGGAGGAGCGCTGGTGGTAATTTCCATTAAAGATTGCTTCTCTTCTATCAAACAGCAGCAAAACAGCAGCTAACTTGCAGGTTGTTCTCAATTTTTATCTAGAGAATTTCAACATGGTGATAGAATTTGCTGGTTTAATGTCTTTGTAGGTATTTAATTAAGCCTTGAGAATGTTGAATCAATTTTCTTATCAGCTATTAAAAGTAAACTTTATGAAAGTACCTTTCTTCCTGAAATAAATGTTTACTACACTAGTTAATTCCCAATTCTATTAACCCTTCACATGTTCTCTTTGAAGTAGATCTATTTTAGTCTAATTTTCCTCTCCTGGAATGTAGTGAATAAATAGGAAATGCAAAAGTGAACAAGTAGCATTTGGCTCTACTGACAGATGAAAAGTTTAAAATGAGAAAATGAAATAGTCATTAAAGTTTTCATGAGAAACTCACTATTGAGGCTAAAAAATTGGCAAGATTAGAAAAAAAGGACTCCATGTCTACACAGACAACCCCACCCCCATCCCAAGTCTGTATAGACCACGTGGAACCCAGCACACTGTAGTATTTCATTTCAGAAACAGTGATATTTTAAAAATAATCCCTACAGGGTCTGTAACTACCAGCTTGGCTGCCATAGAAAATCTAGAGGATTCTAGGCCACTTCTCTGCTGTGAACTGTTGAACAGAAGCTTTGAATGAAAAATGCTTCTTGTCAGCATTTCTGCTGCCTACAACAGAATAACAGCAGCAAAACTGTTAAGACACTTTTTAAATTGTGAAGGAGGAACTGTGCAGGCCCTTTCAGTTTTCAAGTGCCAAGAGTCCCAGGCCTTTTGCTCCAGGGCAGATTGGAACCTTGTATTTTTATTGTCTGTCATCTGCTTGTGTGGATGGCTGAGGAGCTGTGACACCTGGGAGCATTTGCTCAAGCTGACAAACACCAATAGAAGTGGACTTGTAAAAGAGGTAGGATGTTGACGCGGAAGTCACAGACACTGCGCACAATCAATATGATCAAGCAGATGCCACTTTATTGCCAAGATAGCTCAGTTTATATGTTCATTCTAGTTACTGTTCACGCATAAGCAAATTAGAGATTGGTTAGCATGAGCTATCCACGCGCCTAGTTACACCTAGTGATTGGTTATAACAACACTGTACACATGCATAAACATAAGGCATAATTGGTTGTATTAACTAAAACATGCGAAACTTGTCTCAGTCTAATTGGTCAAGATAAGCTGTGGAATTGAGGTTCTTTGCCAAGTTCCCTTTATCGTGGAATGCGCACCTGTGTTCTTCTAATTGGCATCTTTCTTTTTTTTGTCTTCTTGTTTATTCTGTTCAAGGCCTTCTAAAGGCATCTGGAATGCTCTTACTACCGTTAGCTAAATATGTGTCCACAAGCAAAGCATCGTTGAAGTCTGCTGCCTACAAAACATCCTTGGCTCACAAATTGATCAATTCTATCGAGTCTGGATTGTTCACTGTGTGCCCATTACTTTCCAAGTATCCCACAGTAGGATAGTGAGCTAGGAGTAGTCTTCAAAATCTTCCTCCTCATCTTACCTTCCAACTTCTTTTTTACTTTCCATTTTCCTTTGCCATTTTATCTCCAGCCTGATATTTGGACATACCTACAAAAATGAAAAAAACAATACTGACATGCAAAGTTAATGACAATACTCTCATCTCTTACCAGTTTGTTCATAAGCATATTGCCTAAGCCCAACCTCTATCTCTGAAAAGCAGGCTTTGAGCTGGTATGCCCTTCCTATCATTTCCACTAGCACAGTGTTGTTTAGATTGCATGGAGAACTTTGGGTAGTAATTGAGATGCATCAAATAAAGCTTTCTAATACAGTAGCAAGGTAGAAATGTAAATATAGTCTGTGTGCAAAGCAATCTCCTTTTCAGAAGAATTGGTATATTTAGGGTATGCATGGCTGGAATAGCCTCTTTATAAAGGTGACTAGGGAGGAATTCTACTTATATTCGTCAATGACAACGATACCCACTTTGATAGGACAGTATTAGTACAACGAACATTAAGCAAGCTGGGGAAGTGGTATTTGATATTTTAGAAAAATCTGCTAGAAAAAGCTGAAACAAAAGAAGACAAAAAGAAGAGTAAATAAACTGATATGCTGGATGTATTCTATTTTCTGTTTGCCCTGCTTCTGGATTACAGGATTTTTCTTTTTTTGCTATATCTGGACACCAATCAAATTCTTCCTGTAGGTTCTGGCATAATTGCCTACAAAGTGCAACTGAGGGCAAGGGTAAAATCTACCCTCTAATTTGGAATAACTGACTACGAGTTAGGATGACCAAATGATACCTTTTGTTTGGACAGAAAAAGTATGTCAGAATATTCAGCAGTCAGTATAATGGAAACAAAAGTTTGCTTTTATACCTCAAATTATCAGCCCTTTCACAGAATACCAAAAGCAAGGAAATATCGCCTAATGCAAACTGGCAGCTTCACAGTGCTCCAGAGGGCCACAGGACTTAAAGTAACCTCTTGCACTTAGTTCATTTGTACAGCTCCCAATTACATTACTGTGAGTTGTATGGGTGAATTGAAGGCATGGTTATAGCCTAATTATCCTGACACTTGCACTGTGTATAACTTCTGCTGCACAGAAACCACACTAACAATACGGCAAGTTAAATGTATGTTAATAATAATAAATGTGTACATAAAGTGGAAACAATTTTTTGCATGTAATTCAGCTGTTTACAGGAAAGGGGACTGAAACCAGTCTAGGTCACATTTCTTGCTTTTTCCTGACTTAAGATTCAGATTTTTTTAGGAACTATAATGGAATGGCAGAATACTACAATATTGTATACTGCATTTTGTGCCTTTCCCTAAATGTTCTCATTATTAGTTTTATTATTATTTTTTTATTATTTTGTTTATTATTTTTTTCACACTGAATTAATCATTTCTTATTCATGTATATGTTAAAAAATCAGTGCTCATGCACTGAAACTCATAGTTTTGTTCCAGCTTTATTAAAAGGCAGCTATCCCAAGGAACTGTATTTATTTTGGCCTCTGAAGTCCCTACTCATGTTATGTTTCTGCATATGTCTTGTGGTGTTCATAAATCCATTAAACATATTGTTATTTCTAGATGTCCAGCCTTCACCTGTCTGTCAAAAATTAAAGAGGTCAAAATGAATTTTGATACATGGCAAAGTAATAAAATCAACTTCCAACAGGCATATCTGATGAAGACTGAGACTTTATATCTAATTATATAGGACACAGTACAGCCACTTTCAATTTAATGCAGATTAAATAGAAAATCCTATCATCTGCAGTGTCTGTAGTAGTTATTCTCATAGACGGAATCATTGTGAGAGGAAGATTTCTAATCTGTTCTACTGTGTGTGTAGCTACAGGAGTTTCTTCAATTTCATCTCTGAACAATTTAAAACCTTGTCGTGGTTTAACCCCAGCCAGCAACTAAACACCACGCAGCCGCTCACTCACTCCCCCCCACCCAGTGGGATGGGGGAGAAAATCAGGAAAAGAAGCAAAACCCGTGGGTTGAGATAAGAACGGTTTAATAGAACAGAAAAAGAAGAAACTAATAATGATAATGATAACACTAATAAAATGACAACAGCAATAATGAAAGGATTGGAATGTACAAATGATGCGCAGTGCAATTGCTCACCACCCGCCGACCGACACCCCGCCAGTCCCCGAGCGGCGATTCCCCACCCCCACTTCCCCGTTCCTATACTAGATGGGACATCACATGGTATGGAATACCCCTTTGGCCAGTTTGGGTCAGGTGCCCTGGCTGTGTCCTGTGCCAACTTCTTGTGCCCCTCCAGCTTTCTCACTGGCTGGGCATGAGAAGCTGAAAAATCCTTGACATTAGTCTAAACACTACTGAGCAACAACTGAAAACATCAGTGTTATCAACATTCTTCACATACTGAACTCAAAACACAGCACTGTACCAGCTACTAGGAAGACAATTAACTCTATCCCAGCTGAAACGAGGACAAACCTACAAAAGTTTTACTTGTGGAAATAAAAGACAAAATAACATGATTTACATGTTAAACATAAGATTTACTTCTTGTATTATAGTTTAGGTAAATGATGTTAAGGACTATTATTACAGAATTGATTATGCATTGGGTTCATCTTTAATCACAGTTGTTTACAATATTGATGTGTGAAGGTGAGCTAATTCCTGTTGTTCTACTGCAGGTGAAGGGAAACAAAGTATGAGCCACCCAACTAGCTTTATACGGCTTAATTCTAAAGCTGATGTCATTCATTAAGCTCACTAATTATTCTTTAAAAATGCTACTTTCAAATAATTATAAACGGAATGCAGATGAACAGTTCATAGATACCTACACTTATAGATGTCTGTATTTATTATAATCATCTGTTTTCCTGGAAAGCCTGGGTTTTGCTTCCTGTTGCTGTATTTTGTTTCCTATATTTTGTTTTGCTTTTGTATGAAGGCAATATTTAAGCACTTGATCTAGCAGAACAATAATGACTGATGCATACGACCTGCTTCTGTGGAGTAGGAGTAGTTATTTCAGCTATTGTGCTGTGTCTGTCTGTTGAGCAGCACTACTATCAGCTTTATTAATAATGGCCTGGGAACCAACTTTTTAATTAAAAGGACCTATTGTGGCATGTTCACCTTTGGCTATGATAAAAGGATGATATTTGCCAACCTTTCTAATGGGTTCTTTGGGGCTAGTAATATTCCTCAAGTGACTTGTCATCTCTGTAACTCAGGTCATGCTGGCACAGTTGAGATCAGGAAGTATAACTGAACCAAAATTTTCACAATGAAAGAAATAAAAATTGTCAGCAGAGATTTCACCTAAGAATTCCTAAAAATTTAAACTAGGGAAGCTCAACTTTGGTTACCAGCACAGTTGTTAATCATTATAAATGGTTTAAACTTCTCCAGAAAATTTTATGTACTGTATATCAGTGTCTACTGCATTGTGCTTTTTCCAAACCCAATGCATTCTATACTGTTTCTCCTCTCTCTGTGAGCGGAGAAATACTAATGTAATTTACCAAATTAAAGTTCAGGGAAGTGACTGGAAGTTGGTTACCTGTTGAATAAATAGTTAGGAAGTAGTCATATATTTTAATTCACACTAAAAAACCCAAATGCTAAGTCAGAAAACGTTACGTTTATTTAAGCTGAGAAAGAAAATGCCCAACCCCACATTTTTCCTATTTTAGTTGCCTATAAAGTAATGTAGAAACTTAAATAGTCTGGTTAGATACTACGGAAACAGATAAATCTCTAATAGCATAAGCATATTTATATGATATATCATCTGAGACTCATGTCAGCTAAGTTTAGGCATCTACAGTGTATGTATCTATTATGTGACCTAGACACTGTAAGCTTCCTTTTTTAGTTGTAGGAGAAAGAGGAATGCTTTAAGAATGTGATTTATCTGGTCTCTGTTAGTCATTTACATTAGGAAGGCAAAGTCTTACCCCAGTATCTTTCATCAGCCCTGGCAGCAGTCTTGCTGCCACCCAGTCTTTATATTCTGTCCAAATGGTGTGAATACAAATAAACACAGGTATCTCTTCCCTCCACATGGAGCGCCTCTCAAAAACTTTTCCATTATTCTGGAAATTCAATTTCAAATGTTTACAACAGGGGATTGCCTTCTGCTTATCCTGCTATTAACAGTGATATCCAGAGTCTCCTACATAGAGTCCTCTCTCAGAGAATGCCTTTCCTCCATCCCCATCACATCTTCTTCTTGCAACTGCACCAAAATGAAAGATAAAACAGTGATTCCAGCTTGAGCTTTGTGAGAATAGTTCCAAGGTTTTTAATTAACAAGGATCCTGATTAAAGCAGATGGAAAGACATCTATACAGCACTGACTGAATTGCTTCAGTTGTGTATATACTAGTAAACCGTATATGTCTATAGAATAGCTGCAGACCCCAGCAGACGATCATCTCTGCCATTTGTCAGAATACTTATTCCCTGGCATGTTTTCTGCTGGTATCAGTTAGTGCCTTGGCACGATTCCCAGGCATGATGTGGGGATTTGCATGTATGGATGAGGCCATCATGATTTGGGAAAAATATTAGGATGTAAGTATTTTAGCCATGCCTTGCCACAGGCTCGCAGGGGTACAGAATGGTCGCCGACCTATTTCTCTACTAGCATATATGTAGCCTCAACCTCCCAGATGACATATGTATAAAAAGCACACCTTGTACATAGCTTTACCAGCTACCTAGTTCTGTATGTTCCCATGCTCAACATCCATCTCTATGAATTACCTTTCCATGGCACTTAGCTTTTCCATTGTATAATATTTGGAGCTAAAAGACATGGAATGTAGATCTTTAGATTTTACCTTGAAAGATGAGTGTTTAAAATTTAGATAAGGCAACACAGGATTTGGCAACTTTTCGACTCTTAGATCATCATTGGATTTATCCTCAAAACCATTTTGAAGACAACTAGTTAACAATTTCAACATGATGGCAGGAAACAGGAAAAATCACTTTTATGATGGTTTGGTAGCATTGGAAAAAAACATCATTTCAAGGCACACAGTCTTGGACAGGAGATAAAGTATCATTTATCTTAAGAAGAAGGGCTTTTAAGAATTAGTTTCATGATTCAGGAACAGTCCTTAAGCAGTTAGGAAAGGTGCATCTTTATGCTGGAAAAAGGGAGCAGGTACATGTCCAGCTGAGAAAAAGAGCCCTTTAAAAAAAAATAATACATTTTTAAGCATATGCTGGTTTGCTATATTTGAAAGTGCTTTCTGATTCATAGCTTAAGTTAATCAGTATGTTTCTAGGTCATTAGAAAGCTTTGCTTTGTCTGTTAAGTTTCACATGATATCCATTAAACATAAAAGAACAAACAATTGCTGGTGTAGTGTCACAAATCAATTCAATGCTGCTTAATAATCTTCATTTCATGCAAATCACCACTACTAGTGAATGAATAATGCTTTCAGATAACCATAATTTTTTAATAAATCATCCCTTTAATTTCAAAATTTTTGTTATGTATAAAGCTACCAGATGGCATCTTAAAATACATCTAACTCCGTTGATCCGAGGTTTAAAAAACCCAAGTTTTAGGATTTTTGTGACATGTCACTTCTAACCTTAGACTCTGATTTCTCAACTCATTCAAGAGATGACTGTTCTGGCAGACATATAAAAGGAGGAAAAGTAAACCCAGAAAAAGGTAAATGAATGGGATGAGGGCAAATTAGATGCTAACTGCAGAGAAGTAACTGAATATTCTATTAAGCTACTACGTCCTTTTAATCTATAAAATATATCAGGCAAAATCTGACTTAATTTGAAATTGATATAAATGCAAAATATTCCACAAGTCAGTGATGCTGTTGATATTAATTTAACCTATGCCCAGGAGCAACTGCCCCAATTTGAAATCAGTAAATCTACATTATTTCAAATTTACTGCAGCATTGATGAGGTCTTCGCTTTGCTGTTTAACATTATGAATAATATGAATATTATGCAGCATATTGCAATCAGTGTCTTGAAATATATAAAGATCTGCATGATCGCTAATATTGCAATCTCTGGCATTGCAGAAAATGAAGGAAAAAATTAAAGAAAGAGAAGGTTTGTACATTAGGACACTATGGTATCATTATTTCTCCCATCACCAAAACTGCTTTTCATCATGAAAATGTCACAAAATACTGACAGTTATAACCAACTTACCCTTCCTCTGCTTCTTGCAGGAAAGAGGACATTGTCACTTGTTTCACTCCTGCATTTAGAGAAAGTTGACCCTGACTGACCCTTTCCTGCCTCCGAGAGTAATTTAGGAACTTTCTGCCTAGTAGAAATAACTGCTAATTAAAAACAACACATTAACATCAAAGAAAAATACTTATAGAGAAACGGACTATAGTAATATACTGAAGAGATTCAGCCCTGCTGTTCCTGCAATTAGGCGCTCTTCTGCTGTGATCCTATTTTACATCCTATTAAACATGCTTAGAACATGTAAGTATTTGTATGCGATAGTAGAAATAGTCCCTACATCAAAAAAAAGTACACTGTGCCCTCAAAATGTCTTGCTGTTGCCTGTAGAAGCCTTCACGTCTGTGGCAGCAGGATAGCAAGTTGTAGTGAATAAAGTGGTCTGATGATAGTGAGAGAGCCAACATCAAGCCTTTGTATGTTTCAATTTATATGCAAAATCCCTAGAGTCTCCCAGATTGCTGCGAGAAGACCTGTTTGCAATAATTCTACTTAGCAGTAATTTTTCCTTAAAGATGGCACTAAATTATGGGATTGCTAAATTATTGTTATAATCTAGCAATGACAACCTTTTATAAGAAAAACAGAAGTAGAAAACAGATTCCATGGAAACCTTTAAAAATTTCATGACACCTTCATGCCAATACCAATATTAAATCCAATATCCTGGCCAATTACAGTATGAGTGATTCATTCTGCTGACCTATTTCAAAATAAAAGATACTAATTTCCTAACCCAAGATACAATGCCCTGATAATGTCCTTAATTTTAAATAGTATGTTTTATCAGTGATTTCAGGACATTATCCTGAGTTAAAACATTTTGGAAATAGCCAAGTCTGGAAAAAATAGGATATATCAGCTTCATGAAAACTCATTTAGTTAATTACTTAATCCAAAACAATATATAAGTTGTGCATCATGCAGTAGAAAGTGTTTTCAAAGGAAAAGTTAAATGGTATTTCCAGAATGACAGAGAAATAGGTTTTGAGCAAAATAAATGTTTTTGAAAGCAAGACTATTGAAAGCCAAAATGCAGAGTGAGGCTAAACCCCAAGTAAACTCTGAATTGAGTGAAAAGTAACTCTGAATTCTATGAAGATGTAATTATCAATACAAATACCAAAGCACCTTTAACAAAATAAAAGCTAATTAATTTCACCAGGTAAACATTCTTCAAATGAAAATCAACTCAAAATAGTTTGATTTTAATCAAAATAGTAATCTCTTGAAAAAGTGGGCAGTCATAGATAAGAAATATTTTATGTAATGAAAAAGTTTGAGATAATCATATATCACTGCATGAAGCATATATTGATAATGTTAATTAACAATGCAGAATCTTATCTGAATACATTTCATGCACATGATATATTTAAACGATTAATTGAATCTACTTGCCATCATGTGCCATGATTACATCATAACTTTTCACTTCATGGAATGCTTCTTCAGAGCTGTTTTTGCAGGTGATCTTAAAAAAAAAATTGTTCAGGTTATTTGTATTTTATATTTAACTTGAGGAATAGCTTTCCTTCAAAATATTGCACAGTGGATTACCTACCATTATTTAGATGCATTTATTAAAGGTGCCTGATATTTTCCGTTGTTTATAATGTTAAACTTTAAGTTTAAACCGATTTTTTTCCATTTTCTATTTTCCAATTTTTAATTTTTTTTTTTAAGTTTTTTCTTCCTGTCTGAAAGCTTTGAAATGTTCTATAAGCTTTGTACACTTTCAGAGATGACCTTGAAAATTTGACAAGGTAATGTTTGTGCCTTTTCTTACCTTGTCTAACTCTGGCTATCATACTGAAAAACTGTAGATAGCTCAGGCTTAGTGAGACTGTCTAGGAAACAGGGAAAGGCTTTAACCTCTCAGAGACTGTGGTTATAAAAAGGCCCATGGCACCTCCAGGAGAACTCCTACTGTTACCAGACAAGGACTGTACCTTTTCAAACTATTGGAATTAGACTTCTATGCTTCTATGATAAAGGCTTCTCACTGCTTCCCCGAGCTGAGTTAGACCAAACACTGGAACTGAGGTGAGGGGACCTGTCTCTCCTCTGGTCCCACGGATTCTGCTGCTGACACCAAGTGAAGGACACATTTTTCCAGAGCAGCCATGACAGTGCAAGGACTATACCTGTTCTGACTGTGAGGTAGTACTTCTGGAGTAAAGGAGGATGCAGTTGCAGAAACTCATTCTTGTCTCTTTTAGAAGCTAGAAGGTGATTGGTAAAATGAAAAGGAAGGGAACAATAAGCTTCTTTTGATGGATTTTCTTGAAAATTATATTCTTCCCTGCCAATCACAACTTCTTTGTGCTTCATGTAGCTTAAAAATAATTTTACCTTTCATAATTCTATTTTTTGTTTTATTGAAAATTATGAAATTCATGCCTAATATGTAAAATTTGCAACTGAAAAAAAATTTTACTTTTCCTTCAGTAATTTTGGTTGCCACTGCCACAGTTTGAAAGGCAGGTAGGTAATGCCTGTCATCTACTTATTGTATGATTAGCACTACAGATCTTAACCAGTCATTAAGCAGCATCCTCCTTGAGAAATTAAGATATAAAAGGTCTTTTAGAAAAAAAAGACTATGTGAGCACTGCAGACACACGGGTAATTCTGTCACTGTCCTCTACTGTGTATCTTGGAAACTGTTGACTCAGATACCTTAAAATCATCTAAAATGACCTGAAGCTAGTGTGGTTTTCACAGCAGAAAATAGATAACCAAAAAGAATAATACAAGAAAGAGCTGATATTAACACATGGATGTATGGAATTATTTCATAAACTAGATCTTTTTTTTATTGTTCTTTTTACAGATGATATCTTGTTTGAAAAAAGTTCTAGCTGGTTACCGTTCAAAAGGAAAGCTTGTGTTGTGAAGCATGTCTGTTATATACTCCACATACCATGTATGCATATTCCAGTTGTTAAGGGTAGGGAGATGTTTAAATGAAAACATTCTTTCTTAAACTGGAAGCAATCAGGATCCCATAAATTAAAAAAAAAAAAAAAGTTATAGAACTATGAAAAAGATATTAATTATATAGTCAAGTCAAGATGATGCAATTTTCTACAGGTTTTTCCAATGGATCCAGTATTGGCCACTACTAAAATTTATGCAATGGATCCATTATCGATCAAGAGTGAGTGGCATTTAGGAAAGGATTTTACTAGGAATTAAAGTGATGTAGTTTGTTTTCTTGAAACTGATATGTGGATTGCTATGTATTTGAGGTTGCCTGGACATCCATTTCTAATCCTTTGTTAAAAACTTGCCCTTTAGCTCAATTCTGAGGTGAAAAAGACCACTTCAGTGTCATTTGATAGTCTGACATGTACAAATTGAAAATAGTTGTAGTTATAAACAATAACTGGCATTTCTGGACATTGCTGAGACTTGGAATTCAAGTTCCAGCTGTGAGCCAGTGGAGTGTAATGCTGAAAACAGCACTGACTTTTGAAGAGCAAGCAGAACTTCATGCACTTGACGATGCAGTCAAATTCTTGAGGGGTTCTGTGGATTGTTTTTGATTTCTACCACCATCACTAGACTGATCTTAGTAAAGACTGAAATAGAAAGCAGTGCAGACAAATGAATATACTTTTCCAAGACAAATGATTATACCAAAGTTTGGCTTTGCATAACCGAAAGTACATTTGACTTGTCTATTCTCAGAAAACAAACTTAATCTGAGAAATTTTCTCTTAAAGTTTAAAATAAGTATCTTAATACAATTCCTGTAGACAAATATGTAGAAATATAGGAAAAAATAATAATAAAAAGTTTTATTTTTTTATTCAGTGATAATAACCTTCATCACCAAGAACAGTAAGTCCTTAGTCATCTGGAGCTTGAGTAAGTCCTTAGTCATCTGGAGCTTGAGTATCTATTCACATAGTTAAGGTTTTGTCCGAACACAGTTAAATAACTCAAAGGTTTTAATAACTAAGTAATCCCATAAATTGTAATATTGGAGAAGGCTTTACTTACATCAGCAATGTAGCAATGTCAACAATATCATCCTTCATGAAACAGCTGCTAAGGAGAGTTGTAACTCCTGATTTTAGTAAATCATTATGTGTTTCAAAATATCTTTTGTTTCACAAAGCAAATAAAAAATTATAAACAAGTAAGGATTTTTATTCCCTACTCTCAATTTAATTTTTGATATGTTACAGAACTAAAGTACAAGTTAGCCCTGAAGCTTTCTCAACTGTATTGAAAAATGCTTCTTAAAACTGTGAACAAGGGAGATCACAATATAAATTTTACATGCTAAACTCCAATATATCTCCAGTTTGTAGATCTGATTAATTTAGGTTTTGTTACCTTTTTACAGTAGTCAACTCTATCATAACTGTAGACTTTATACTTAAATCCTCTTGTAAAAATAACACAGGAAAGTAGAAATACACATGCTAATTCCATTTAAAAGATTATGCATTTGTTTCTTACCACCCAGCATATTCCCAGTATCTTTGTGCAAAGGTTGCTAATGTAAGAGAAGGCAGAGCATCACAGGACTTAAATGAGAGGTTTAAAATGGAATAAACTACTGCAGAAACAGAGAGACATGAAAATATACTCAAAAGTTTCAGCTTATATAAATACAATAATCTAATACAACTAAGAGTTAATAACTCAATTTTCATTTTTCTTAATATAACAAATAAATATGTAGAGGAAAGAAAATATGTCATAATGAAGACTTGCTTGATATTCCTTGAAACAAGGTAGACACTACAGAAATCACATCAACACTGTAGTCCTGTCTAGGTAGTGTCATATATCTGTTAGGAAATATTTGATTAAGTATAATTGATAAAGAAGAAAAGTTTTTCAGGATTTCCAGATGCTCATATACTAATATGTATTAGTTAACTGAGCCATCATTAACATCCAGAAAGTTCACTGCCAAAATTATCACAACTGAAGGCTGAGTTGAGCATTCAGGGTGCAGAGACCCAAACTAGGAAGTCTGGACATCCATAAATTTCCTTGCCCCCAACTCCCATTTTTTTCCCTTACAGCCTACTATTTACATTTAGCCATTACATTAATTAATACAGTAAACATCTGATAACCAAGTCAACGTTAATTACAAAAGTGCTCCAATTGTTACAAACATGTCTGATGAAAACAGACTTTTTCCCTGAATGAAAATACATCTTTCTATAGTTGTTGAGAAACAAAGTAAAAAATGGATCTTTCTCCTAATTTTTCTCATTCACCTCTAATTTGCAGGGGGAAAAGGAGGGGAAATCAAACTGAAATGTTCATCAGTTCATTAGTGCCCAAAATGAAAAATTAATGCTGAAAATATTTTTTTGTCCATCAATTGACATTTATAACTTTTTTTTCTCCTCACACATTAAAGTAGAATTCCATATCACATGATTGAACATGTCAGATATAGACCTGAGGATACATTTCAGAATATTCCTTACCATTTCACACTGTGCTAACAGCCTACTTGTATAACATATATTTCTTTGACACTGTTTAGCTTTTCTAACATACCAATCTGTCACTCTTTAAGGAAGTTTTGCAAAGATTTCTATAAGATATGTGATCTTTCAGTGAGTTAGCACCACAACGAATACTTCATAAGCTCTGTCAAACAGTGATTTGTGCGGGACTGCAGCAGGCTATTAAACTTATCATTTCCTAGAACATTTTTCTTTTTCTCAATAAGAGCAGAGAATATTGAAAGTATTTAAAAGTAGAAGCTGAAGGCGTGTTGTTGAAGTACTTTCTCCATATAGAAATACCAGTAAGTTCAGAGACATGACTGGCATGGCTGTTTCAGTATTAACCTGTCATGTAGAGATAGCCAGAGAAACAGTGGCCTACACAGATGTTTAATGAGAAGTTAATTCAAATCTTGGATTATTTTAATGATAAAACTTTCTCTCCCCTCAAATTATGACCATTTCTACTCATTCCAATAACAGATAGTCAAGAGAGGAATGACCCACATCAGGTAACCTGAAGGGATGGGGATAAAAGTAGCTGTTACTCTGGCTGCTAACGTGATTTGAGGGAAGGCTGACTATATGAGTTCAAGCTTATACTGGTTAAAAAAGGAGACTTTGAAGGAAAAAAGTTAATACATCTATGTCACAGGAATTACTTTGCAGGTGCTTTCCATCACTATATCTATAAAATAAGATTAAATGCCTTTTACTGCTTATTTATCAAACACAATTATTTTGATGCAGGAATTACAAAGGAAACACTTTGATCTCTGCTCCCGCAGGACTCAGACTAGAAATTACAAATAGCCCTTTCTGATTTTAAAACCTCTAAAAAACAAAAGATACCCATAATAGTCCATAGTCCAGAGGCAATAGTGTACTGAATCATGTGCATTACTGTATTATTTACTTTTTCACTATTAGAAAGAAAAAAATTATAATTAAGCACTTTTCACCAAGTCCCACAAAGGATAGCTTATATAAAGCAGTTCCCCCTATGTCAAGTGATACTTGCTTATAGAAGGATGTTGGTACATATTCAGCTTGAAAGCTTTTTCATTTTTCAGACATTTTAAATCATTCCTGCATAAGGAAATCATATGTTTAATCAGAAAATACACTACTTTCATTCTTCCATGCTTGAGATTTCTGAAAATGTTTTCCCAAATGTGCCAGGGAAATTGCCTCCAGCATATGGCAAAGCACACAAATTTTGAGGCTCGAGAGATGTTCTCTAAGAAACGCAGAAGCTCATGCAATGAAGGTGATAATAGTATGCTGAATACCAACACCAATGTTAATTCTTGCAAAAGGAAAATGATAGCATAATGCTGAAATAAAATAACAATTACATAAAACTGCTTCCCAAGTGAAGGACATCTGGGAATTCTTACTAAAACTGAAAAGGAAAGGTGGAGTAGATGGGAAAAGCAGACGTAATGTTTTTGCGTTTGGAGTAGAATGTGCTTTTCCTCCCATGTGGAAAGCTGACTGCTTTGGAAGGTATGATATTGTGGGTGCACAGCTCAGCACTGAGTTATAAACCAAAGTTTTATGGAATACAAGTTATTGAAAGGTTTTGTGCTTGCTCTTGATGAATAGCATGTTGCAGATGTTTATTTATTCACATTACTATCCATTAATTTGATCACACTGTCTTTCCCGGTTAATGAATCATCATGTAAGTAATTTGGATGAGATCAGTAATGTTGTATTATTTCACCTTATGCAGTAGAGTCATTAGGCCATAATGCAATTCAGCACTGTGAAATTATCAGGGTAAGTACCATTAAAAGCAGAATCATGCATATATCCTTGACCCAGTATTTTTAAATGTTCTTGTGTCTGGACATTTTTAATGAAAAATTCATATTATACCTGAGATGAGCATTAACCGAAGAGACCTTTTCTAATAAAAAGGACTTTGTTAGGTAGCCATCTGCTTCAGACCTTAAAAGTATGATTGTGTTTAGAAAAATGACTCTGAGAATACCATTTTATTATGCAAGAGCTGCATTTTTTATGTATTTCTGAGTCATATCATAAACACTGAGAAAAGTAAAACAGTTTTACTACTATTAGTTGTACACTTTTAATTATAAAATTTCTCTTGCTTAATATGTCAGCAGTGTTATTAGCTATATTCTGAATGCAGGATCCTTAAGTACAGTTTGATGTAAAGAGAAGGGATTACACTTCCATCCTGACATGGAGTGGAGATTTTATTTCAGCATTTTGATTAAAATATTTTGATTCACAATAAGACATGTTGTATTTCAGAATGCAATATATTTACTTTACATCTATTTATACATTACCACAAATTTACACTCTTGAGGGTATGAATACATATTAAAGAAAGCTATGCAATATAATAAAGCATGGCTAACTGAATAAGCTGTATCATATCCATACATAGTCTGAAAGATGTGCTGGTGCATCATGAAGCATTCATGAAAATACTTTAAAAGGAAGCTTGGATTAAGGATTTTAAATTTCACCTGATGTGTTGAGACATTGAGACTCATAAAGGGGTAAAGAGTTTGTGTTTTCTAAAGAAGATGTTTTTTGAAAGGATATGATTAGAACATTCAGAAAAGTAATTACAGCAATCTAGTCTTGACTAAACAAAGGCACTGCCTAACCACTACATATCCTACCTATTAAGCAGTATTCTCAACCTGCCAGTTGAGATTCACTATGAAATATAAAAAAGACCTCTGAAGAGTTTGGTAATGTCTTCCTGACATCCCAGAAGGCTGAGTATGACCCTTTGCTATCAAATACAGTAAGGACATTATTTCTATCAAGAAATGGTGGTGCTGCAAAACTAATTGTGATACAGATTTTGGAGGGAATAATGATTCAAACTTCTAAAGGAAAATTCTAAACCATAACACTTTCTAAATGAAAACTAAATTAAAGAATTAAGGCCCACCTTTCTTTTGTCAAAATGGCTAAAACAAACATTTAGAAAATAGGTACAGGGATATAGCTCTAACTTTGTAAACATGTTTTCTGTAAACAATGTTGTTAAGGAATCCTTCATACCAGCAATAATGGTGGAAACCAGGCTGAAATATCACTGTAAGAGACAGTGTGTCCTTTGAGAAAAAGAAGCAGGTAGTCAATGAAGTGATCCAATTGCATCAAACATTTGTACACCTAACAGGGCACTAGAGTGTCTCCCAATAGTAATTCTATATATAAATATATATATACCAACACATACATATACCAAGCATATGTGATATATATATAAAAATTGGAATTTTATGTTACCACTGATACACACGGAAGGAAATGTTTGTTACTCTGCCAGGTCATACAACAACTCTGAATGTTTCAGGTGCCACCTAGTGCCTAGTTCTCATGTGTCAAAGTCCATTTCATGAGGAGAAAACTGATTTTCTTTGTGCCCTTTTATGTCACTATCTAATGATATGTTCATGACACATCCCATACCCACATCTTATACTTTAAATTCCAGTTTTAAACCCTGACTGAGCTACTGTAGCACAAATAATTTTTTTTTTTTTTAAAAAAAACAAGTTGAGAAGTTCAACACACCAGAGGTTCTCTGCCTTCAATGTTAAGACACAATTTGTGAAGAAGGCCTGTGGTGGGGAAACCTTGGCTAATAAGTCAGATGTGAGGCATGGCTGATTAGCCATGGATATGTGTATGTATCCCCAGACTATATACTAGTGAGTTCAGATGACCTTTGCCAACAGGAAGAGATGTTGCATACTTTCTTTTTAAGACTAGCCAGTCTCTAGTTTATAATAATTTAAACCATAAATCTTTCAGATTAGCCTTTATAACAGTTTAAGAGTCAATTCACTAATTAGCAATGCCTATCCGTGCTCAAGTGTCAACTCTTACATTTCTTCTTAAGTCTCCTCAAGAAGTCCCAGTACTTTCCCACAAAAGGTGTTTTATTTCATTCTGTTCTCTGCTTTCAGTATTCTTATCATTTTGATTATAAAAACTCTGCATCTTCCTAATATTTGTGTTACGTCTTACAAAACGGAACCCTAATCTCAGTAGGAATCTAGATATGGCAGTACATCAAATATATAAAATTAATGAAATTTATTTGACTTATATATCTATTCTTGTCTGTGAAATTTGTGTGGAGACACTGTCTATATGATACCACACAACTTGTTTGTGCTATGACATCCTCCTTCAGTGGGTAAACTGTCTTTTCCTAAATTCAGTTAGCTTTTTATATCTTTGGTTAATGTAAATTCTCCATATAAGGACAGCCAGTGAGGAACAATGCAACATTTATAAAATACCTAGCATAAGGCAAAATAAGGTGAGGCACTGAGGCAACAGTGGCATGAAAATAAATAATACTATAAGATATTTCTTACCATAACAATTAAGAAATTGAAGATGAAATTCTTTTGTATAGCTCTAAAAGGCATAGTAAGAAATACATATTGCGGAAGGAATAGCTATATGGTGTAGGTTTTAGGACTATTTTTTATTTTAGATTGTCCTGGGCTCTGAAATAATCTTTGGTCTGTAATTACAACAGCCTCTTCCCAGCTGCCTACAGAACACAGCTATGCCAAAAAGGTGCTCAGAATCACTGCAGTCTAAATGGAACAATCCTGTTATGACTCATATATGGACATACTTATACAGCGATTGCATGGTAGGCAGGGTACATCTGTCTGGGCTTCATCCACCTGGAAAGCTGAACAACCACCACATGTGGCAGATACAGTACCTCAGGCTTTGGACTATACTGGTAGGGTTGAATACTTTCAGAACAGTATGGCTGGAGCAATCTCTGCAACACTAGCAACTCTACACCCATTCCAAAACTTCATGTAGTCTCCAGTGGTCTTTCTCAATCCATGCACTATGTGAATTTGCCTTCCAGCCACATGTGGGGTTTAACTGGTGTCCTCAGCAGCTGTACAGGAATTTACTGCAGATAAAACTTTAATCAAAGTCAAGTGGAATTTGGTAAAGGCAAATAAAGGTGGCTGGTGCTGTTAACTGTACAGCTCTCCTAGCTAACTATTTGGTCTTTAACTGTTTGTCATTCCCTTCAGGTAACACTTTAGAAGTGTGTCTGATGGGGAAATGTCAGATTTAACCATATCTACCGAAGCTTTCTGTTGATTTCACTTGGTGCTGGATTATACTGTCTTATGGTAAAATCAGTGACTGCCATTGTCTTTTTGCATGGTCTTTCAGCTCTATAGTGCTGTTCTGTGTCTTCTGCTGATTTAAACAGATAGTCCAAAAAGTGTATTGCATGTGAAGGGAATGTATTGCAAACCCTGGACCATTTCTTGTATTACGTTTGTCATGCTCACTGTATCAATGTTACTACAGTACTACAATTATCACTTGTTTCCTTCACTATCCAGGAGGGGTTTTTGCTGTACTTCTTGTTGCTGTTGGTCTCTTGCTTGTAGAAGAATTATATTAATGCAGTTCTAATTTACTTAATGCTGAAATGGGTTTGTTCCTATAAAAATAACACATGACTTTAATGCTATAAATAGAAACATTCTTGTGTACTTGCAAAGAAGGCAAATGCAGTGATTGTTTCAGTGTACTTAGAACCAAAATCAAGCTTAGTATAAAAATCTACATTTAAAATTCCCTCAGGACACAGTTTTAAAAGACTAATACTAATCAGTGGCTTTACTTCAGATAATCGAGTTCCTCTGTCATTTTTTTGGCATGAAAATAATTTCAAAGGGAAGAAAAAAGCAAAATGATGTAATTTATTAAAAAATAGGTAAGAAACTATGCAATGTAATTAGCTGTATTATCTTTAGTGAACGGTAGAGACCCTCAGTGAGGTTACTATTACAAAGATACTTCTCTATCAAGAAAGAGCGATTAAGAACAGGAGAAGAAAAAACATGTTTTACCTAGTTTTCCTTTAGAGAAAAAAAATTAAATCTTTCTCACGCTTCCTCTTGTCTACCTATTTATAGATAGATACCAGAATATGACAATCTCTTTTGATTGACCCACATAAAATGCAGAAAGCAAAAGAAAAACTTCAGAGAAGCTTTGGTTGTTAGACAAACTATTACTGCTGTAAACAAATGTGAATTTCAGAATAGTGACTCTTCATTCTGCACTTGTATCTTGAGGTGAGAGGTCTGTTGGAATCACAGAATAACCACTTTTATTGTTGAATTACTACAAAGGAAAGATCTGGACTTTGGGGGAGGTGATTTTTTTCATTTAATCTCTGTTTTATTAAACCTGTATTACTCATGGTAGATCTTTCAAAGCATTCATTTATAATGTCTGTTTCTTTGCTCTCTGAACCATACATATTTATGCAGTGAAATTGCCACTTAGGTATTAAGTTTTTCATTTTTTCCTTCACTGCACTGATACTGCCTCCTCCAAATTTTTCTTGTGGTTTCCCTGACTCTGTAAACTGAAGTGGGACAGGTATATGTATGTATATTTCAGAATGCACGTACGAAGACAATGGTATTTCTATATTCATCAGTTAATTCTTCTAGTCCCTTTTGGATCTAAACCTAGACATGCTTACTCATATATTAAGAGCAATGTGAATGAGAACAGAACAGAAAAGAAAGTACACAAAATATATGTTATGAGAAAAAAGGAAAATATTATGAGGTAGAAACTATGCGTCTAAGCTACTTTTTTAGTTTATAAAACCTTTGGAAAACTATGTGCAACTAAAATAAACCATTACAAGATTCGATGTAGGTGAACTGTGGACAACTGAATGTCAGGGTACTTAATATTGTTAGAAATGTATCATCTTTCCTAATATTTGGGACCCTTGGAATGTATAGCACTTTATTATACCCACACACATACTACATGCAGCACTTCTAAAGTCAGTCTTGAGTCTTCAATACCAAAGCATTCTCGCTTGTCAGTAAGACAAACTACATATGCGTTGCTTTTCCAAGGGTTATCTGTGTACAGCTGTGTTCTAGTATTTCCAGTTATGCTAAGTCCTGTCCCAAAAGACAACTGGAGTGGTCCCTAGAATGGCGTATTCCCTGGACCATACTCAGGTTTGTCTGGCAGAGGACTTACTTGTGTAGACACAAATGAACAAGCAGTCTAGGACCAGTGCCATGCAGTAATACAGGAAAATATCCAAACTGACAGTGTAGGGATACCAGGAGTATTCAATTTCAAAAGTAATGAATGAAATAAATATTAGCCTCTTGGGATATTTCAAAGGTTTTCAGTGAGTGAGTACTCATGAAGATATACATTTTATATCGACTGCGTTTCTCACTTTAGGTTGTGAAAAATGGGATCATAGTGATCTGTAATAGCTGTGAACAAAAACGGTGATAAAGATATGGATCAGCCCTTTAAAAAAAGGCAAAATTCTTTATGTTCTTAAATTTCTAATATAAGATTTAGTGTGTGAAGAACATTAATTTTCAGCAGAGAAAATACAAATAGTTTCCACTGAGCTGAATGCAACGTAATGATATCACAAATGCATTTTTTACTGGAATATTTGCAAATACTTGTTCTGAGTATTTGGACATCAAATTATAAATTTCATGCTTAAACAGTTTAGGGAGGACAGGTGCTACTCTTGATTTTATAAATAACATAAAAGAAAAAAGTCCTGACTTAAAATCTGAATAAAAAGAAAGTAAATTTGAAATTTCTATATCTGCTTAAGACTTGTTTCTCCTTGAGTGAATGCTGAGAAGGAGAGGCTCAACTTCTGCCAGCCTTTTTGAAACTATTGTCACAAAGAAATTATATTTAACGTGATTTAATTTGAATAGTTTATTAATTACTCTGTATAAGTAAGTGGCTAAATTTCTGCTAATTAAACTCTTTAAAGAGGTGTGTCCATTCCTGCTAAGCAGAACTCTGAAGCATATTTTACCCACAGTCTTTCAACAGAATTTCCATTGACATTAATAGTAATTAATGAAATAAAAACTTAATGAAATGCATTGAAGGGTATTTTGATCTCAGTGTTTTATCGACATGTAAAAAAAAAATAGAGGACAAATAAGTTCATATGTACCTTGCTTACAGGTGCAATATTGATTTTTAAAAGCATTTTGGGTTTGCACAAGCAAACAATGCACATGATTTCAGAGATAACTGACAATTAAATCTAGGACAAAGAAAATTCTTACTTGGAGAGAGATTGAAACAATTGGGACAGCTTGCTTTAAAAAGGAGATGAGTAACAATACACAATAAAAACGTAAAAAAGTAGGATAGTGTAAAAAAATTCAGTTATTTCAAAGTACATGAACAAGGAGAAGTTCAACCAAATTACAATGTGGCAAATTTAAAATGAAATACTTTTCCATGCTTCATATCATTACTGAATATCAGAATGTCACTGAAGTCAAGAATCTGTGCAGAGCTGAACAAAAATTACAATCTAGTTTGGCAATTCCTGTGTTCCCTGAGAGATGACAATCTCAAGGTAACAATCTGTAGCTTTAAATGGCAAAGAGTTGGTATTAGTGTCACATTCAGTTTGAAAATAAATGCTACCTATCAAAGACGACTAATGCAGTTACTTGGTGAATTACACCCCCCCCCCCAAAAATAATGCACTTGTATATGTTCAAAATGAAAATACTCACAGAAAAAACTAATGTATCTTAAATTGTACAATTTATTTTCTATTTTATTATCTGGAATCAGGAACAAAATGACTTGAAGGGTTAGAAGTAGCAACATGCTCACTAACCTCTTCCATAATATTAAAAAGTTAAAGGAAAATGCCAAGTAGTCTTTTTAGACAAGTTATATAGTATTGCAACTGGAAAATCAGTTTCGTTTTAGAAGGAGGTTGATTTTTAATTAGTGTTTTAAAATATAATATAATTTCATAAAAATATATTGCCTTCTGTGGGTAATTCTTGATGAGACAGCAGTAAGAGTAAAGTAAGCAGTTTTAGGCAGTGACTGTTAAAGGCATCACTAATCTTTATATTCTTCATTTCAAGGGACAGAGAATCTTTTTGTGACCTTTTTACAAAGCACTAAGAAATACAGGCTTCTGAAAGATTTCATCTTCTTGGAGAAGCTGCAAATAAAAAAACTGTGTACAGGCAGAGTTTTCAAGTTAATATAATATGATTTGTTAAGATAACCAAAATCCACAGGATGATATTCTTACCTCTATTTTGACATGCTATGATGATAAATAATAACTGGAGTGGCCTTGAAAACCTTTAAAGGATTTAAGAGAAATCCCTTTGAACAAATATGCAGGAGTCAACTGCAGTGTTGCCTTCTTTGTAAAGCTTGCAAGCAGATTTGAGAACAGGGGAATTTTGCTGGAGGACAGAACACTTAGCTTGATAAAGCAGTAGTAAGAATATCAACTGTTTAGGTGAGCTTTGAAGTGACCAAGATGAGACAGGCTATCTTTTTACTTCTGTGTTGTGTCCTTGTGCAAGGCAATGAAAGTCAAATCCAGATTGACAGAGTTTATTATGTAAGAGAAAGAAAGAAATAGCAGCAACATCAGCAACTAATCTGCATATTTAACATATTCACATCAAAACATGATTGGCACAGAAATCTTGCAGATGAACACATTGTTAGCATATATTTCATATATAGCATGTATATGTATAGACATGTATAGCATATATATGACTATACTGGATTCTTCCTTTTAATAACTGTTACATAGTTTTGTTTCATGGCTGGTATCAGAAATCTAATAATATATCCTAGTTCTTGGCAGTTCTTGGCATGGAAGTTTGACAATGTAGCATATCTCATGAGCCATATTGCTTGCTGAGGCGATCAGCGTTGCTGCAGGCGCGTTCCGCAGTGGAGCAGGGGATCACTGCATCCAGGAGGGGTTTCCTGAGGCAGGGAAAGCCCAGGAGAGCACAGAGACCTGCCAGGAGCCGGCAGCTCTCACGAGGGTGAGTGGCTGATGAGGCGTGGGCAGGGCCAGGAGTAACGGCAGCCACACCCCACTCCCACCAAGGGCAGCCCACCGGAGCGCTGCGACCAGAGCGGGCGAACAGGGCGTGGCACATCAGCCAGGGTGTGGCACCACGGTTTGCGTGGCAGTTTGCGCGCAGGAGGGCACCGCTTCAAAGGAGGGGCATTCCACTGGCCAAGTGGAGAGGCTTGAAGCCCACAAAGACTTGTGGTCAACGGTTCAATGTCCGAGCGGAGAGCAGTGACAAGGTGCATTCCTCGGGCGTCAGTATTGGGACTGGTGCTGTTTAACATCTTTGTCAAGAGATATGGGCAGTGGGATTGCGTGTACCCTTAGCAAGTTTGCTGATGACACCACGCTGTGTGGTGTGGTTGACACGCTGGAGGGAAGGGATGCCATCCAGAGGGACCTTGAGAGGCTTGATGGGTGGGGCTGTTTGAACCTCATGAAGTTCAACAAGGCCAAGTGCAAGGTCCTGCACATGTGTTGGGGCATTCCAAGCACAAATACAGGCTGGGCGATAAGTGGATTGAGAGCAGCCCTGTGGAGAAGGACTTGGGGATATTAGTGGATGAAAAACTAAATATGATCCAGCAATGTGCACTTGTAGCCCAGAAAGCCAACCATATCCTGGGCTGCATCAAAAGAAGTGTAACCAGCAGGTCAAGGGAAATGATTCTCCCCCTCCAGTCCGCTCTCATGACACCCCACCTGGAGTACTGCGTTCAGCTCTGGGGCCTTCAACATAAGAGAGACATGGACTTGCTTGCATGGGTCCAGAGGAGGGCCACAAAGATGATCAGGGGGCTGGAGCACCTCCCCTGTCAGCGTAGGCTGGGAGAGTTGAGGTTTTTTGGCCTGGAGAAGAGAAGGCTCCAGGGAAACCTTATAGCGGCCTTTCAGTACCTAAAGTGGGCCTATAGGAAAGATCGGGAGGAACTCTTTAACTGGGATTGTAGTGATAGGACAAGGGGTAATGGTTTTCAATTAAAAGAGGGTAGACTGAGATTAGATGTAAGGAAGAAGTTCTTCACTGTGAGGGTGGTGAGGCACTGGAACAGGTTGCCCAGAGAGGTTGTGGATGCCCCATCATTGGAAGTGTTCAAGGCCAGGTTGGATGGGGCTTTGAGCAACCTGGTCTAGTGGAAGGTGTCCCTGCCCATGGCAGGTGGGTTGGAACTAAATGATCTTTAAGGTCCCTTCCAACCCAACCCATTCTATGATTCTATTCTATGATATTTATATATGTTAATATATATGTGTGTGTGCCTGTGTACACATACTCATGAGCACATCGGGGATGCAGAAGAATAATTCAGTTATATGGAACTCAGAAAAAGAAATTAAGACAATACATATATACCCTTCTGTTCTTCCATCTTGTTTCCTTAATTTGTAGATTAGGGAAACTTGCTATGAATCCAAGTACAGGTTTACCTGATCTGTCTGTTCCCTGTTACCACTAGGCTGGTAAGTGTACTTGGTACAAGCTTTGAATAGCTCAGGATGAGATTATGAAACCTCTTTTGCTCATATTTGTACAAAATCTATCTTTTTATGTCCATTAAGTAAAGGACTTTAGCAGTAAATGATGGGAAATGTTGTAATCGAGCTATTTATGATGCTGAAACATCAGTCAAAAGTTGAGTGTGAGTACCACCTAGTAAAAATGAACTCTAATTAATGTCCTCAGAGATCAAACTAACAGCAGAGCTGTGACTCATTTTGCATTCTTAGTGGTTTAAAGCTCTGCATTAGAGTAGAAGTCACCCAGATCTATGGTATTCCATATGCTTACATTAACCAATCTTTTGCTCAGAAATCTGTTACCCACAGTATCTCATCACTTTTGACTCATTATCTAAAATCTGTTAAATCATTCAACAGCTTCCTGATCATGCTTAAGCTTATGTTTGTTAAAACTTTCTCCTAGTGTTCTGTCTTGAGTAGTTTTATTTATTCTTCCAAATTTGACTGATTCGAATCTGATGTTCTTTCATGTCTGCATTAGTTTTGTTTATTGTTTTGCATTTGTGTAACTTGAGTCAGAAATATATCAAGTTCCTTTGTTTCCTCTTCCTATGTAGTGAGTTCTTTGTTATCAAATAAGAAAAATATATGAATATATCTACAGCTGGAGCTTAAGGAAAACCTCTTGCTCATTTTCCTATAATATTCTACCTTTGGATATGTGGGTACATAAGCAGACACTTAATAGACTGTCAGTAATGGCTTTTCAGTGTTAAGAGTTGTATAACATCCATGAAAACACATTATCTGCCTAAAGTTGCCATAATTTATGTGTTCTATATTCTTCAGCAAAATGCAGTATTGATTTATAAAAACACTATAAGTAATAAAAATATGTCTTCTCCAGAATTACAGAGTAGTTCCTGTGGCAATCCAGGAGTTCCACCAAAGGGTATCTTGTACGGTACAAGATTTGATGTTGGTGACAAAATCCGATACAGCTGTGTAACTGGATATATTTTGGATGGCCACCCTCAGCTTACTTGCATAGCAAACTCTGTGAATACGGCATCATGGGACTTCCCCGTTCCTATCTGTAGAGGTAAGAAAAATGCTACAGTAACGTTCTCAAATATATCCATTATATTTATTAGTATGAACAACTTTAAATCTCTATTTTAATTATTAACTTTTAGACTGTGATTAAAGAAAAGCCTTTTTGAATATTTTGATCTCTTGCTCACATATATGATGTATCTCAGCATATGCACCTACTAATTTTTAAGTCAATACCCTATTAAAATGATATTTCTCATTTATTTAAAAATGTATGTAATGAAATAAGAACTATAAACCTAGTAATAAGTAGGATATAAGTGTGTGTGTTCAACACATTTACAACTATGGGAATGTAATTTTGGGATCCATTAATACTTCTGACTTTTTGTCAAGTAGTATCTTGGATACTGAGCAAACAGAAGTTTGAAACTACCAAAACAATTGAGTTAGAGGGACTTCCCCTCATTATCAGTCAGATTTGATATCTTAAGATTTCTATATAGCATATCCCTTGTATTCTAACAAATACTGCAGGTCAAATCCTTTTCCCTTGCTCACATTAGAAATACAGCAGTAGTTGGGAATCCTGTTTTATGGGTAAATCTTATTTTCTGAGAGTATTAGAGAGAAATAATGTTTGCAGAGTAATGGAAGGAGCTAAGCTGGTAAAATGGAGAAATTATCACTGCTATACACAACCAAATGCAATAAAGATAGTATTTTGATGAAACACTGTTATGTCAGGCAAGCTTGAGGTCCTTTACTGGATTCACAGGTTAACTTTACAAAATGTAACATTTATATTTGTCTAAAAAATGTGATGCAGTCTTGCAGGGCCTACAAAAACATTCCAACTGAAATTAGCATTCTGATAAATTTCTGATTAAAAAAAAAAAATCAAAATTCAGTTGGGTTAAAACCTAGTTAACCAGTACCAAAAAAAAGTAGTTATATATGGGAAATGTGTATCACTGGAAATACCATTCTATTGTTTCCTATTCTTAGCTTAGAGTTATTTAATATGTTTATCCATGATCTTGAAGAAAATACAAAGTTATTACTGATAATACTATTTTCTAGTAAAATTACTTACAACTCCTGAATCTTCCCCTCAAACTTCCCAGAAAAAATGCTAGCTAATAATGAAGAAGATACACAATCAAGGCACAAACCCAGATTTTGTTTGTGGAGATGATCATAAAAAAGATTTGATGAGAATATGTTAACTTGCACAAAACTTACGTTTGTAACAAAGTAGAAGGCTAATGGACTACACTGTAGACCATTGTTCAAATTCTTGATCTGCCAATTTTGAAATGAATTGGTATAAAAAATTGTACTCTTAAATGAGGAAGATGAGAGACTTGAACCTGATGCTTCCACTTGCCAGTCAGTCATCACAGTCAGTGTTACACATGCTTTCTTTTGATACATTTTTCAGTAGAACTTTAGATAGATTTTGTTTTTATTCCAAAGGGATGTGAAAATACACAGTGTAAATTTGAACTGGAATGATAAGCTCCCAAAGTAGTCTTATAGTTAAACATAACTCTATTGTGTAAGTAGAAGACTATCACATAAGAATATAAAAAACATATTTCATTTTATTCATGATTAAAGAGGTCATTATCTGAATAGTGTCAGTCTCTAGGGCAAATAGTTGACAAATTGGAAAGGATTCAGAAAAAGAGGAAACAAGCTCTGTTAGATTTCAAAATTGTTATTTTGTCTAGAGACTGAAGGAACTCAAACTTTTCAGTGCATGTGAAAGAGGATGAAGAGGTGACTTGATTTACTGCAGAAACTCATTCAGAAGGAAAACATTTTTTGGAGAAGACAGTTCTCTAATCAATAGCAGTGAAGAATCTAAGGGGTAAAAGCTTGACAAATAAAAAATAAAAAAACCCCAAGGTACACATTTTAATAGTGGTGATTACAAATTACTGAAACATAACCTAGGAATGTGACAGATTCTTGATTTAAGTTTTAACATCAGGCATAATGGCTTAAAGGCTTAATGCACCAAATTAGCGTTAAGGTATTTTTTGTCGATGTTCAATAAAAAATTTAACTAATTATTTTCAACGGTTCCTTCTATACGTCTATGTCTGATATCAGAAACATCTAACTTTACGTTTAATACAGAGACCTTTGTGGTTCAATTCTAATGAATTTGTCCTAATTTTGTCTAATGCAATTATCCAACACAGAATTCTGCAGACGGTTGCTAAAGGTGATTATCCACTAATGAGCTTCTTATCTCTTTCTCTATGTTTGCCATGGAGACTCTCTTTGATTAAACACTCATCTTTAAAGAGTTCCTCTGATAAATGTCTTATTGTTCCCTACCTATGGTCATTATATCTAAAACAGAGAATCCTGAGAAAACAAGTGGTGTATAATTTTGAGAGTATATGTGTAAGAATTAATTTTTCTCAACACTAAACAACTTGACTACTGGGTTTTGGTAGATGGCTAGGTCTCTTCCAGACATGCATATACTAGTTGTTCATTTTAATATAATTGGTTGGATTGCGGAAATATATGTGCTGACCTAGGAAATGTCATTGTCTGATTTGTTGGAAAAAAGCCCCAAGAATAGCACAAAAGTATGCTTTATTCAATATTAATTTGGGGGGTTTTGTTTGTTTGTTTTTACCTATAGGAAATAAATTGAACAAAGCTCTGAACTTACAGCATGCTTAGATGTCAGCAGAGTTAAGCTCATACATGTCTTTAGACCATCTGTGTGTAAATGTCATTGTCATCTGCCTCTTGTAACTCAGAACAAGTAAATTTGGGGAGTAATTTTTTTTTTTTTTGACCATTCCTTTTACATTGCCTTCACTTTGAATGAAGAGATCAGGAGGAGGTCATGCTTGTGTTTTAGCAATGTAATTCTTACAGATTGATGTCTCAATGAGGGGAATCTCATTGGAATCAACAGTGCTTTGTACTGCCACAAGCATCCATACGTGAGACTATATTGCATCCTTATGGTTTAAATTTGGTGCATAACACTAATATTTGTATTTTTTTAAAAGTTACACATTTTTGGGCCAAATTTTTTTCATGAAGAAAAGAGTTATTCCTCAAATGGCTTCCTTTTGCTTTACTAGTTTCCATAGGATTGTATTGCAAAATCGGGGCATATACCTAACAATTGCTTTATTTCATATCCTGTATGTCAGGGAACATAGTTTGAATAAACAAAGTTTTTCACCTGTCATTTACATGCTGTGACATTCATTAAAATACTGTAATTTTTATTAGATTTACTAGAAGTGCAAAAATACCTTAATTAAAAGAAAACTAAATTGGATTTATTGTGTTGTGGTCAATTACACTGTGCACAACCCATGAGTAATTTTTAAATAAAGTCTTCCCTGACAAATTAATTTTGATAAGGTTGTTTTCAACAGTGAAACATGACAGCAGCTTTATCATATCACCTATTCCTGAGATAACATTGCAGCTTGCAGTTTCCCCATAATGCAGCAAGATAGAATAATTTACTGAGGCTAATAAATAAGGTTACATTTATACATAATATTGTCATTCTATAAAGGTTATAATAATTAGACACTTTCATAATCAAGGAAGTATTCTAACTTTTATATTTTTAAAGCTTTTCCTATTCCAGGGTAAAATGGATATTGTAAGATTCTTCATTCTAAAACTGGGGATTTTTTTTAGAATTCAGAAATTTCAAAACTAGAATATAGTTTTATTTGTATTCCTAGAAGTTCTATTAAAATATTTTCACCATTTTCTGTACATATAGCTACAAAATATTTGTCACTATAAACCTTCTGTTCATAATTTTTAACAAGAGGCTTTGTTTTTCCACTTGTTTGAATTGACATGCATTTTGGTCAAACAAGTGCACAACCCACTGACTGTAGGTACTTTTTTTACATGGACAAAATGCATTTCTGCTTTTTTGGCTATTTATCTGGGAGGATATTGAGTTATTTTTCCATATTTTGTCATGACAGGTAAAAGACTAAAGCGGTTGTTACTAAATTCCAAGTCTGGGAATTCTGTAATTCCCCTGCAACATATATTTATGTATATATAAAGAGATGTTTATTTCTACCTATCTGTATAGACGTATACTTAATTTCTTCTTCTTCAGTGGATTTATTCCAAATAAACTGGATTAAGATATTTATAAGCTCATATTTTAAAAACTGGTGTCAAATTTGAATATTAGAATATTCAGCTTAGTGTTGAAGTATTTTGCTATTTCCTGTGTGCAGAACCCACCAGAGAGGAAAATTGGTTAATTGCAAGTCATTGGTATAATTCTGTGACTACACAGACACATGACTATACAGTATTTCAAATACATGCTGTAAGTTTTGAAATAAAAGTATACCTAAGAGTCTTGTAGGCCCTCCAGTACACTTTCTTGAAGGGGTATATCTGTTTATATAAGGCCTATAATAGTATGGAATTTTGAAAAAAAAAAGGGAAAAAAAAAAACTTCATATAACTACCAAGAAGTATTCATATAACAATGTAAGTATTTCACAGACAGATTTGGTTGCAGGTAGGTAAATGATTTTATGACAGTGTGGCAAATAGAACCTACTAATATAAGCAGTAAATAAGCTGACTCTGCCTTTGTGTCTTTGTTGTAAGCTGGGCTTTGTAGGCTGTGGAGAGAACAAAGCAGGAGATAAAGTCAAAGTACTGCACTTGATGCCATGCAGTGCATTAACTAGTGGATCTGACAATATACACAGAGGAAAGTGAAGTGCAATAACTTAAAAGCAGGAATAAATTACATCTCATGGGGAATAAGCATTTTTTTGTCTGAAGCCAGTTCTTATATACAAGCAGTTGTTGCTGCTTATTCTTGGGAAAAGCCCCAGTATAACTGTGTGAGACGACTGGATTAAAAACATCTTGGATTATTTAAAGAAAGTTAAAAAGAAAACCAACAAAAACATTTTGTAGAATGATGTATTTGTATATAAGACAAGAAGATGACATGACACTAATGAATGAACAATTTTTCAGAGATTGCTTCACAGATCCTTTTTGGGACAATATAAATCAGTGGCTTAGAATGGCCAACACTTATGGTTGGTATATTAAAAAATGTAAATGGTCTACAAATGGCAACGATGCTTCCCTAAAATTAGGGAAGTTAATTAAAATTTGGGGAGGGCGGGGAGAAATTATGGAAAAGGTCTACCATTTTATTGAAATAGTAGTATAATATATATGTGTGTTTTCAAGTAGAATGCTGTGTGCTTTCAACCAGGGTCCAGAAGCTCTGCAAAATAATACCCTGAATGACTTTTTTTATGAAGAAAGTTACATTACTTTTTGTTGTCTTGAATTTTTGCAATAAAAGAACTTTGAGTGTTTTAGTAATCTTAAAAATGTGTAATTTTTAGAATCAAACTTTTCCCTCTGTGAAAAGCATTGAAATTGCTCTCTAGTATATCCTACCATACTTGTATTTTCCCATTATATTAGAGTTATTCTCAGGATAGTATCTGGTTCTCATTATCAGTCAGGGACATTTCACATAAATACACAGTCTACTTATGTGAACAAATATATCTGAGCCTGAAGAATAGGAAATCCCCACATGAATTTTAACCTGTGATCAGATCCATGGATTTCTTATTTTTCAAAGTAGTGGTGAAACTTCACTGAATTATTTGAAGCTACTCTAAATCATTACTGATGTGTTGTAAAGTAGGAAATTGGTACAGAAATATAGATGTTTATTATATTAGAATTATCATATATTCCTAGCACTAATGCTAAAATATACTAGTTTTACTGTGCTAATAATAACAATATTAGCCTTACTAATATATATGGTGTCTGTTAAATGGAACTCACTGAAAATATACAAGCAATAATAATGATCTAACATAGTACGCATTCCTTAACCAAACAATATTATTTGTGAGAGTTCTGATTGGTTTTAATACATTAGATTCATGTCCAAAACCTGTGTTTGTTCATTTATGATAATGATGGCCACATAACTAAGTTCTTACGATGGGTGGAGAACTGGAAGTACCTGTTGTGCACACCTGTGAAAACTTAGTGTGCAATGATGTGCTACTGTAGTAGTGATGATACTTTAAAAAAAAAATCATTACTAATTTTCAGAAAGCAAACTTCGTATGGAAACTTTTTAATACAAAGAATTTAATTTTATTAGTTTTTTTTAAATCAGGATTTAAATGTTCAAAAGGTGATTAAAAGATATACAGAAGATTGGGATATAGTTAACAGATATGAAGCAATCCAAAACATCTTAAAATGTTTTCCTTGTCCTTTCATTAGAAATGTATATATCTAGGTCAGAATATTTATCAGAATATCAGAATCACTCTTTCATTTGGTTTACATAGTTTGGCTTTGCACATCCTCATGGGATTTCAGGAATTCCTATCAGTAGTGAGGAGACTTGTCCTAAGACCCATTGGAAATTTACATTAGCACTGTGCAAACCCTCAACTGGTGTGATATAGTCCAGAATAAAAAGGTATTTGGAACAAAGTAAGTAGCATTCACCAGTGCAGTAACCGTCTTTTAATTTGAAAAAACAGGCCTCTTAAATTACATCTCCAAGCAGTATATAGAGGACTGGGGAAAGCAGCAGAACTGAACCATTTCTAAATAAATTAAATTATGTTTAGAAGAAGAAAGAAAGTATATGTAATTATTCCAGAAAGAGAACATTTGCAGACAGTTGTAGTTCACACAAAAGTAAGGAAAAGACAGACATAACAATGCATTATCTTGCTACTTTTCACGGAAAAAGTACCAATAAGATCAAATTTAATAACAGAAGATTGTTATAACAACTGATACAGGCAATGAAGATGAAAAAAGAATGACCAGATTTTAAATTCAAGAAATCTAACCCAGTACTGAACAAAATAAAACTTCTTGAATATGAAAATGTTTGAGCCCACAGTTGTGTTCAAGGCTGGTAATTAGGATGTCTTACAACAAGTGGGGGTGGTTAATGAAAAGCTTGAAACATTGTTTTTATCTCCTGTTTTCTCAAGAGTTTTCTTGAGCAAGGACAAAGGACATAAAAGTAAATGATGCATTGACCATATTCACATATACTATTGAAATTATGTTGCAAAATTGTCACTGAGGACAACATAAAAGTGAGAATTATACCTGCAATTGAAAGGGGAAAAGATTACTCTGAAGGGTCAAGATGAGTGAATGGGAAGGAGAAACTTGGAAAAGTAAAATACTGGTTTAGGATGGTAACTGACAATTTGAAAAGTTTGCTTTGGTAGTATGTACAGTGCAGTCATCAAAACACAATACTAGAGGTGTTAATTCCAGCAAAGCCCCAGTCTTTCACATGTGATTTAAAACTAATTTCTAATCAAGTTTATTTGTTAGAAACCCCTGAAGACAATTTTAAGAGGAGAGGTGTTAAATGTATATAACTCTAGCTCGATTCCAGTTTGGGCTAGTAAATTCTGTTTATGCTAGGTAATTGTTTCCTTATAACATCTTACATTCTTCTTAGGTTCATTTTCTATGTGGCATGCCTGGACTAATCCTTTCTAGTGATGAGTTAGCATAATATTTGTAAAATAATCTGAGATACTTTGAAAGTAATTACTGGTAAATCCCAGGTTCATTAACTCACTTTACTAAACTGCTTAATCCAAAAAGCTTTTGCTGCCATAGGCTTTTAAATAGACTAGTATATTTTCCTCAGATTATTGAAATTATGGCTTGATAAAAATTTCTGTATCTCTCACTTTCTGCCTAAAATTAGAATTTACCTGTGTATAAATGGAAATTGTGAAAATATTGTTCAGTATTTAAGTAACACTTTGCAAACCCTGATTTATAACTCAGTCGTAATTAAATCTGGAAGGCAGAAGTCATAACAAATTATTTTCCTGAGAAGTTTTTAAAGCCCTTCAGATATTACTCCAAGAGAACAACTGATTGCCAGTCGTGTTTTTTGCAGGCAAAAGATTTCATTGCTAAAATTCTAGCATGACATTTTAGCATTCTTCAAGACTGCATCTTTATTAACCGAAAGAATGATTATTGATTTGCCTATGGAACATGAATCTTGCTCTTCAGCATTAATTAATCTTCTTGTTCTCAGCATTGGCAGGAATATTGCTGGTTTATTCAAATACTAAGACAGCATTGTCTCTGTCCTGTCAGATGGATTTCAGATTGGTAGCCTGTTTTTAAAGAGAAAATATTTAAAATTGTTCACTGATGAAGGAGTCTGAAGATGGTTCAGTTGTGTTACAAAATAAATTTAGAATTTCACAAAATTTAGTCATCTTTTTATTCAGCTCTGCAAATTCAGAGTTAAAAACAATCTATAAATACAATGCTATAAATTGGGTTGACACTGGAAGGGCATTTAAATGTAATAGAAGCTGTAGCAGAGTTTTGTTACATGTGTATGAAAGATTCCATTGTATTTAAGGTGGCCAAGAAAGGCCCGGCAGCACGGACTTAATCTCTTATAGAACTGACTGTAATGAACATATAGGTAAGAGGTCTGCCTTGTTAACTCATTTATCTTGTATGATGGCCTTCTGAGTTTTGTTCGGGATGAAACCTTTGATAGTAGATCTGTACAAATTTAGCACATAACATTTCTTTCACATTTCAGTCAATTAGTGGAACTGACCTTATTTCACCAGAACAGAGCAGTTTATGGGCCAAAGTTCTCTTTGCTGCTCTACATCATTGTCACGACCCGGGCTGGACAGACCAGGGAGTCGTGTTGAATTTGGAAATCCCTCAGGCTAAATTACAGTGAAACGACACCAAAGGATCAGTTAAACATTTTCTTCATGACAGAAGCAAACTGAACTTGGGAGGCATAACAAGAGGTGGTGGGGTCTCTCACAACAGGAATTGGCATGAAACTACCTTAGTAAATGGTGTAACCCGTGGTAACCAGATACAACAATTCAGGGAATAAGGAGAGCCCTCCGTTTGAGTCACGAGGTTCTGAGCAGACCCCCTTGCTTTCTAGACTCCTCCTCAGAGAGGAGCCTAGGGGTGGCTGGATCCACTCCTAGTCCCAGATTTGGTCAATGGTTTTATGTCTTAAAGGAATGAGGTCTAGGGGTTATGGAAAAGGAAAAAGAAAGAAGAGAACAAGACAGAGAGAGAAAAAGGGAGAAAGATTTCACTGGTCCTGGGTCCAGCGTTGGTCCAGTCAGCTGAGGGGTCCAATTCCGATCGGCTTGCGCACCTGGGGCTTCAGTTTGTGCCCTTTTATCATCCCTGCCCATCCTTTGGGCAGGCACTCGAACTCATAAGGCTAATTAGGTGTAACCTTCGGGAAATGGGTCGGTGGGCTTAGGGGTCCTTTGGGGAGTAACTTCCCCTTCCCTGCAGATGTGACCATTGTTTGATCTTTGTACCAGAACAGCGTATCAGAACAGTACATCAGAACAGGGAGCTGTGCACCCTCTGGCACGCCCTCCCCACCCTGTTGCTGATGTCTGTGCTGATGGTTGCTCAGCGGCTGCTTTTCACGTTGGTTCCTTGCTGGGCAGGGTTCCTTGTTATGCTTTTCACGTTGGTTCCTTGCTGGGCAGGGTTCCTTGTTATGCAGAGGTCGTCTTTAAGCAGAACTTGCCTCACCACAGTGTTTGAGACATCAACTCTTTCAGTCTCTCACAGTCATAAAGTTGATTTTGGGTTCTCCTAAGACTGTCTGGGAGGGTGTAAAAAAACTTTAACTGTGAGAATTTAGGATCACTAGTTGCTTCATCAGTTTAATCTTCCCAATACTCTTAACACTGGATGGTATTTTACACTTCAAAGAAACTTCTCGCTGTACAGTTTTCGTTGATTCTTTCCATGTCAGAGTTCCATCCTGTCTTTCATTTTAAATGTTTGATGTTATGTCCCAACATTATATATTTTGCATATTATCTATTACTTTTTTTCCCATATCATTGTAAGTATGTATATTTGCGGTGGGTTGACCCTGGCTGGATGCCAGGTGCCCACCAAAGCCGGTCGGTCTATCACTCCCTCCCTCAGCTGGACAGGGGAGAGAAAATATAACAAAGGACTTGTGGGTCAAGATAAGGACAGGGAGAGATCACTCAACCAATTACTATCACAGGCAAAACAGACTTGACTTGGGAAAATTAACTTAATTTATTACCAATCAAATCAGAGTAGGGCAATAAGAAATAAAACCAAATCTCAGAACACCTTCCCTTCACCCCTCCCTTCTTCCCTGGCACAGCTTCACTCCCGGATTCTCTACCTAACCCCCTCAGCGGCCCAGGGGGATGGGGAATGGGGTTTACGGTCAGTTCATCACACATTGTCTCTGCTGCTTCATCCTCTTCAGGGGCAGGACTCATCACACTCTTCCCCTGCCCCAGTGTGGGGTCCCTCCCATGGGAGACAGTCCTCCACAAACTTCTCCAATGTAAGTCCCTTCCATGGGGTGCAGTTCTTCATGAACTGCTCCAGTGTGGGTCCCCCACAGGGTCACAAGTCCTGCCAGAAAACCTGCTCCAGCATGGGCTCCTCTCTCCACGGGTCCACAGGTCCTGCCAGAAAACCTGCTCCAGCATGGGCTCCTCTCTCCACGGGTCCACAGGTCCTGCCAGGAACCTGCTCCAGCGTGGGCTTCCCACAGGGTCACAGCCTCCTTCGGGCACCCACCTGCTCTGGCGTGTGGTCCTCCCCGGGCTGCAGGTGGATATCTGCTCCACCGTGGACCTCCATGGACTGCAGGGGATCAGCCTGCCTCACCATGGTCTCCCCCATGGGCTGCAGGGGAATCTCTGCTCTGGTACCTGGAGCACCTCCTCCCCCTCCTTCTTCACTGACCTGGGTGTCTGCAGGGTTGTTTCTCTTACATGTTCTCACTCCTCTCTCCGGCTGCAGTTTCTGTGCTGCAGCAACTTTTTTTCCCCCTTCTTAAGTATCTTATCCCAGAGGCACTACCACTATCACTGATGGGCTCGGCCTTGGCCAGCAGCAGGTCCGTCTTGGAGCCAGCTGGCATTGGCTCTGTCGGACATAGGGGAAGCTTCTAGCAGCTTCTTACAGAAGCCACCCCTGCAACCCCCCCCCCCTACCAAAACCTTGCCACACAAACCCAGTACAATATTTTAAATTTTTGTATCTATGTCTTAGAACTTTTTGAAACTCTTTAAAGTATAATGAAAAAAAAAAGTCTTTGTTTTTGAGACCTGCTAGTTCCCAGATTTCTCTTCTTGAGTAAACCATGAGGTAAAAAGAAACCTTGTTCAATATCAATGCTTCATACAAAGTAATCAAACTGAAAAGAAAAGAACTTTAAACTAGGAGCCACAGGAAACTGACATTCTGACCCACATTTAAGTCAGGTAGCAGTGGACAGGGGTCAAAAGCAAAGGGTGCAGAGTGATAGAAATATGGGAGACTTCAGAAATGACAAAGCAGGATGAAGGGACATCTGCCTCAAGTGAGCTTGGGATACAAGCAGGAGGAACTGCAGCTCCACATGTAGTCATGGAACAGTGATGCTGTTGGAGTAACTGAGACATGGTGGGACAGCTCACATGGCTGGAGTGTGGTAAAGGATGGGTACAAACTCCTCAGGAGAGACAGGCAGAGAAGATGATATGGTGGCATCTGTGTGCAGGAGCAGCTGGGATGTATGGATCTGCTGTTGGGGATGCAGAATGGGCTGGTTGAGAGCTTATGGATCAGGATCAGAGAACAATAGAACAATTGGAGAACTCACGTTGGGAGTCTGTTACACACCACTGGATAAGTGTGAGGAAATGTGTGAAGAGTTCTTTAAACAGCTGAAGGAAGTCTCTATTTCACAGACTGTAGTTCTCATGGGACTTTATCCTTCCTGATATATGTTTAAAAGGCAATATGGTAGGATGCAAACAGTAAAGATTTCAGAAGGTCTTAAAGAATCTATACCCACCTTTCACAGGAAGATTTATTCCCAGTAGGCATTTGTCCAGATAGTCCTTTAAAAACCTTCCCATTTTCCAAAGGTAGTGGTTTCCCATATTTTATTTTTAATATTATTAGAAATGGTTTTTATCTTTTATTCCACATTAATTTTTCTTGCTAAAATTTAAGCATGCTATCTTTTTCCTGTATATAGCTTTGTACCTGTGCACATTAGAAACCAATTATCTTCTTCTTTGCAACTTCATTTTACTTGTTTAGTTTTGGTCTTCCCTTCCATAACTACAATAATCCTAATGCACTCTTCCTTCACAAGTCATGTTTTTCAGACCACTAGTAATTTTTGTTCATTTCCTCTAGATTGTTTTTAATTTATCCATGCTTTCTTTTGAAATGTTGGGCCCCAATTAGCAAAGAGTGGATAAGAATTTTTGTAATTCATTGATCACAGTTCATAGTTACAGAATGCTCTATTCTGCTCTCTGAGGTGCTGGTGTGTCCAGTTATTCACCTAGTTAGTCTATGAGGGTTATTTTAATTCTTGTTCCACTTTTAAAATAATATTCTTGGTTTTAAATACCATTTTTAACAAAGAATGTTTTCTTGATTAGTTTTGGGGGGGTGTTGTTTTTGGTTTTGGTTTTTGTTCTTTTTTTCCCCCAGAATAGATTAATTGTTGAATTCCAGGTAGGTGGGCAGGGCTTTTATCTTTCTGTATTGCCCATGGAATGAAGCACTTGTGGTAAGGCACAAATAAAAGGTCTCCAGGAGCTGTAGACAAATCTGGCTAAAGTCCCGGAATAATACTGTGTTTATTTACTGCAATCTACAAATCTCCAGGCTGGCCAAAAATACAGTGCCGATTCCAGTTTTCTAACTACGTGAAGTAAAAACCAAAGTGCATGCATTTTTGGGAATAATGTTGTGGTTTAACTCTTCATTTACTCCTATTTCATTTAATACAAATACTAAAAAAGAAATATTTGGAGATTCAGTCCTCCTGCGTCTTTGGGCATCAAGTGAAACCACTGAGGCACTGCTTACTTCATGTCAAACTGAAAGTATAATGAAAATTACATTCTATGTATTTGTCCATCTGAGCAGGATTAGAAAAAGCAGAGATTTATGAATAATGATAATGATCATACCTTCATAAACAAACTATTTTGGGAATTTTCCTCTCATTGGGGATGAAAGTTCAAAAGGCTTCTGTCACTTATCCAAGTCATGTGGACATCATCCATACACCAAGAATTTTATAAAGTGTTCAGTTTCTATCATTACAGGGAACACCAAAGACTGAGGTAAAATTTTATAATCATTAAAAAACACTAGCACCCCGGGAACCTGGGAAAATCAAATTAAGTTGTCTGATACTCACTGAGCTAAGGTTTATCATTCATAAATGGTACAGCAAATGGATTAAGAGTACTGCGATTAAGAGTACTGCTTCACTGAAGGGAGAAAGCAAAAGAATGAACAGCAGAATAATCACTAACTGGCTGCTCCAGATACTCAAAGTACAATAATGACAGTTCTTCTCTTTTCTCATCCCCTGATGATGCAACTGCTAGGATAGTCGGGTCTTTTCATGTAACATGCAGTTATGCGTCACTCATAGTACAGGATTAATAATTCCAGGGTGCTGTCATCTTCCTTGTTTAATTGCCTAGCTTCATTTAAGATGCAGCTAAGTCAGCAAAGTCACTTGTCAACTGTTTGCTCTTTCTAGCTGTTCCAAGCAGCCAGGCTTGCTGTAGTTATTCTGGTATCTCTAGATGCATGGTTACTCCATTATTCACTTTTGCTGGTCACTAGATCTTCAGGTAAGCTTGAATTGTGTAAGAAAAACAAGTATATATAACAGCTACATGTGTGTACTTAGAAAAATCCCTATTATTTAAAAAGACCTCTTAAAAGGGACTCTGATCCCTCACCTTGCAAATTTATGACTTGCTTTCTGAGTCTGTAACCTCTTGCCTTAAATTAAGGTCAGCCACTGCATGCCTCACACTCAGGCATAGTTTGGTGGCTGTTTTGGGTACTATTTTTCATGTTATTACTGGTGTAACATTTTCTTTATTACAGTATTTTTTGGGTTTTGTTTTTTTTTTTTAAATAAAAATGTACTCAACTACAATAAAAAAACAAAATATAAATTCAACCTATGGTAGACCTGTTCATCGTCCCTTTCACTTATCCTTCCTTCTTTCTGTCAAACATATCAATAGAGCAAGATCCTCCCCTTTTGATCCTGTTTCATCTGGAGCTGCCTGGAAGAGTGGCTGAATATTTCAGTCATGTATAGTTCACATAATTTTTTAATTTTTTTTTACAGTAAGCTGTGTTTCATTTCACTTGCAAATGGCCTTATGATCATCAGATGAAAGATATTATAAGTTACATATCTGTGAAATATGTGGGACACTACCTCGTTACTATCATTCTGTTCTTTTTATTTCTGTAGGTATCAATTAAAAAGCATTTCCTTCTCTGCGCTAAGGATAATTCTCCTAAATTAAAACCAAAAAGAAGTCTCCCCCAAATGCCCTTACTGATGCAGCTGTTCGCACGCAATACTACACTTCTTTCATTAGCAAAAAAGGAAAAAAAAACCAACCACAGTGATTTTTACAATATTTTTCTTTATTTCAGTCCCAATAGTGATACCTTTTTCCATTTGTCCAAAAAGCCTTGATAAACCAGGTGTTCCTTTCCACATACATGTAATCATTTCCCACTGTTATTTAAAGAATTGTAGTTATCAAAGAGGCCAGAGTGCATTCCATGCTTCTTGGGTTGAATTTCAGCTATTCCAGGATGACAATTTAACTCATTCATTTTATGTAAGAGTACAAAAACAGCAGCTAAGACTGAGGTTTTCTAGGATTTGGAAAGTTCAGGATAGTTTTCGATGGCCTTTCTGTGGTGATACCGTCCATTCAAAAATTCATAGAAGTACAGGTGCTTAAGACCTTTGCAAACAAGTTATTTCTGTTCTTCAGTATGAATTTTCCTTTACATCCCTAGTCACTTGTATTTGAAAATGATACTATGGTATTACAGTTAAGCAATGTAGCGTGTAAGTGTATGAGTTTAGACTCCTGCAAATTTAACTAAGTAGTTTCCTTGGACAGACCTTGATTTTATTATTTATTTTTACAGTATTAAAGAGCTAAAAAGAAACTAAGGAAATAGATTTCAGATATCTCTAAAAGCTGTAGCTGGAATGTATTTTTTTTAACCAAGCCTTTTCTACATTTTCATCCTTTTTTTTCTTTTTAAGGAAGATTATATTAAAAACCTTGAACACTGAATGAATTTTTTTCTCTGAGGTCCTAGAACATACACAAAAAAATTATTTGAACTCATTGGATTAGTGCTGTGTAATGGATTTGCATTGTAAAAATATATCCATGGCTTTTTAGAATATAATTTCCATATTTTGGATCATCTATTGAAGCATGTGACATTGGTTTTGGAGGTTTGGAGTTTTCAGTAAGAGTCAGGCTATCCAATGGCTATGTTACTCAGCAGGTTATGTTTTACTGGTTCTTTCAGTGTTCTGTAATTGTCAAAAACAGTGATACCATACGCCTAACATGATATCTGATTTTTCCTCTGAACTGCGATTCTCCTTAGAGCATGCATAACTACATAAGGGAATATTCGTGTTTGTGAACAAGCTTCCTGCTGACTGCTTTTAGTTTTGACCGTTAACACTTCTGGTATGATTGTTTATCAAACATATTTTAAATAGTACATAAGCTACTAGGACATTATCAAAATGTAAAAACATGCAGCATACATACCAGTTAAAAACAGCTTAAGGTGAAATGCCTGCATAACATAGATGTGTTGAGATGGAAAGGAGAGAGAACTGAGAACTTCTTTGCCTCAGTGCATTGACACAGTATTTGGAGCAGAGATTTAACCTTCTGATTTATCCTGCAAGAAACTTTTTCTGCTAGTACATAGGTACTGTAAAGCCTTGATGTCTGTGCCCAATTGTGACCTCAGATTCTCCTCGAGATAAGTCAAATTCAGCTGTAGGTATTGGGTAGGTGGGTGGGGAGGAACTCAACTTCTATTGAGCAAATGGGTTGATTTGAATTAGAATTTGTTGTGGACCCAATAGTGAGCCAGGGAAGCTATATGGTAGCTTGCCTGGCACAGTAATGCCTTCTGAAAGGCTGTGCAGAAACCATATTCAAGAATAAGGACAGGGAATAGAGTGATGTGGATGAAACAATTTAATAGTGCTAGATCAAAAAGAAAAGAGATTAATTTTAAATGCAGATAACTGGTGGTAATACTTATAAAACTGCAAAGGCTATACGAAGTAAAAAAGACAGGGATCTTGGATGTTGAAAAATAATATAATGCATTCCTAAATGGGAATTCTTCCAATTAACTTAATGGTGATGGTAACAAGCAAAAAAGAAAATAACAGGGGAAGCAGGCAAGACTAAGTATTTGAAGGATGATGCTGCAACAGAGACACTAGACTATAAAAAGGAAAATCTTTTATAAGAGTGTAAGCATTTTGGAAAGGGAAAACTTTAGCTAGGAAGCCCACTCTCTGACTTCCCTTTTAGTATATATCTGAATTAGTTTTGTATGTGGGATCCATAGTCCCTTTTTCCCGTCCTACCTTTTACAGAACTCCTAACACGACTCTGGTAAAGCATATGTAAATCCACGATGATATGCATCTGCACAAAAATCTGTCTTTCAGAACTGTAGTTTTCAGGCATTTGTTCTATCAAATTTTCTGCCTCCCATAACTCTGGAGGCATCCACAAGAAATGCAAAAACATTGCTTTAAGTATCATAAGCTAATGTTGCTTTACATACAAACAGTATTTCTTCAACAGCAGGAGCTAATTCTTAGATTCCAGATATGATTTCTGATTTTGGTCAGTGAGTGAAATTATTTTACAGCTTTTCCAAGCTCTATTCACTGGAAAAACTACAGGTTAATCTGGTTTTGCAGTACCTTCTTTAGTCTGTGATAACACAGTGGTGTTTACATGGCTTGTTTCTCCATTATGAATACTATCTTCTGCTCACCACCTAGAGTCTTAAATATATTGCTTGGCCTAAGGTTCATATGTGCATAGAAGAGCCAGACAAAAAGGGTCATGTATCCTGAAGTGCTGAGCATGACACTGCACGTTAATTCTGTTTGTTTTGTTCTACTGCATATAGACTTAGAACAATCCTAATTTCAGTTATTTTTGGATTAAATTTGTTTGTATCTCATGTCTACCCTGCTATTTATGAGACTACCTGCCATTTTGAACAAGGATGCTATAATGATCTTGCTATTAGCCAAATTATTTTCTCTCAGACATAAATTCCAACACTGCATATTATCTGCTTTGTGCCAGCACTATGGAGATGGTTTACAGACATTAGTGATTCTGTAGCCCTCTAGTCCCAGAATAAATTAATGTATAATCTGCACGTTGTCAGCTCAGGAGTTGGCAGGCTTGGTAGACTCTGCTACACTTCAGCTGTTTCCTGGCTAGGCTAGCACATAGAAAGTCCAATTGAAAGACTTTCTAAAAGTGCACAAATAATTCCACTAAAAGCTCCCTTTTCTGTCATCCCCAGTATTTCACTTCAATCTTTCTAAAGATCAGTCTTCCTTCTTAATTTTTGTACTATCATTTGCATAACAGTCTGAAAGATCTATGGTCCACATCAAGAAGTTGCTAGTAAAGAGCTTTGCCATCAATATTTAGGTACATTATGAATAATAGCTTGAAACTTATCAGCAGCTCCTGGAATGTTAACAGAACAAGTTTATTTCTGGACAGTGTTCAGATACCTCTGTTAGATTAGAGCTCAGTTAGTGGATCAATATTACACACATTTATAGAAAAATATTTTAAAACTGAAGGTATAAATATAAACATTAAAAAATAACAAACAAACAAACGAACTTCCTTAAGTTAATGATGCCTGTCATATAACTTGTAAAATGAGGAAAGAAAATGGAATTCTGGAACAAAAATACATTTTTCTTTGGAGTTGTATTCCCTGCCACGTCATGTATTTATTTAGGGAGTTCTGAAGACAAACTGTTCATGTCTAAGTATAACATTTGTCATAGCTACCTCCAAAGATTTCATGTTGTTAAACTACCACTTCAGTTTCATATGAAAATCTAAAGCAAACCAAAATAGCAAATGAAGATAAATGAACTGATTAAGTCACAGACACTTCTAGCAGGTAGGTAAACAGTCAACACATAATTTTCAAGGTCTCGTAACAGCCCCCCCAGAGGCTGCAAATCTTGGTGCAATTTATTTTGTAACACTATAGATTAAAAATTCAGAAAACAATTGACAGTATTTAATGTGAACAAATATTTGACAAGCAAAGTAGAACTGTGCAAACTGAAGCCTTTTGTAGAATCTGGAAATGAGGAGTGCATAAAGACTGTTTTGCAGAGTTGGCTAATGAGGATGAGTATGAAGGTCCATCTAAGTATAAGACTGAAGTACAGCCTGCCCAAAAGAAAGCAAAGAACTCAGGACAGCCCTGTCTTGAGGTCACAGGCATCAGGCAACTATTTGCAAGTGCCTGAAGAGCTGGTATGTGCTGTGTTTCAGGACAACTCCATTGATAGCAATTCTGTGTATGATGTGTTTTTCATACATGAAGCAAGACTAACACTTTGTACATGCATATGTGTATATGCAGGTTATTTCTTTTACTAAATATGCAGATAAATGCATAAAAATGAGAGTATTCTCACTAAGCTTCTATACAAAAAGAAATGCTGCATTGTTTGTGCAGATTGTCTTGACACCAAATGTGTTAGACGGCTGCGTTCAATTCCGCTTGAGCAGATTTAGGAGGTGTTTTAGAGAGTCATTTGGAATATTGTGTACAATATTGCTTCTTAAAATTTGGATTGCCTTCTATTTATATTATTTCATTCATTATTTCTATATTTTGTATATTTATACATATATTTATATATTTAAACTTTGTGTAACTGTAGAATTGGTGTAAGTCAACCTAAAACATTACTTTCTCCTGTGTAGGGTAGTTGCATGTTACGTTGTTTTCCTTTTCTTTATGAAATGTATCCTCTGTACTTCTCTGGCAATATAAGTGTGGTATTAAGTGAAGAGTTGTGCTTAAAAACATAAAACAAGTTGTTACTAGACAATTAGGAAGCCTTGCATTATTTGATCACCCGTTCCCTAGAGGATTGTATCCAGCACACTGGCAGGGTTTCCATGGAAACAACAACCCTATTAAAACCTCCAAGAAGTCCTTTCTCCAGTTTCTCCCCCCTGCCTCTTTTTTAGCTAGTTTGTATTGTGCATAAGCGTTTCGTTTCAAATGGTGCAATAAATGGAAGAATTTCATCCCCTCATTAAATGGAATATATTGCTTTCCATAATAAGCTCTGAAATTCCGTGGACCAAATGTGTTGCTTTCCTAATTTTAGGCAGTTTTACATTAGAGGGAATATGGCTTTTCCTTTACTGAGGGTAAAGGAGGAAAAGTGACCAAGATCGCTATTTTTCTGTCATACATACTTTTTCTAGTGGTTAAAAAAAAAAAAAAAAAGAAGAAGAAGAAGAAAAAATACAAGTGCACTTCCATGGCATGTGACTTATATCAGCTAACTTGTTTACTCCATCTCTGAATTTCCATAGTTCTTAAAGAGTACTAAGACTCAGAGTGTGGGTTTTTTTTCTTGGAGTGAAATGTTTGCATTTAAACATTTCTGCTGGTCTCTGAACTACGTGTATGCAATTGAGACGTTTGATGGCAACTGTAGAGAACTCATATTTGCAAAAACATATTTTTTAGCTGAGAGAACATTTTAATGAAAGATTCATTCAACAGGATAGCAGTAAATGCATTGTTAAATCTATCTTTGTAACGCAAATGAAGCCGTGTTATCTTACTAATTGAAGCATCATATTCTGTTACGGGATTTAGGAAAAATAAGCATTTAAGGAAGTCTGCTTTTTTTTTCATAGCTTCTTGCATTTCTCAAATGTGCATTTCTTCTCATGATAATTCATTTTCATATTATGTGAGTAATTCACATAACCACTGCTTAATATTTTTAATTCATTTTATGGTAGTTCTCAAAATGTTTAGAACTTAGAAAGGCTGTTTAATGACCAAAGAGTTAAAAAGCTTCCTGTAAGATCAATTTAAGTGACGGTACAAATCAGAGTGGTTTTTAGCTGGATTTGGAATAGGCAGGATGTGAGGGATTCCTTCAGCCATCTTCAGTATAGAAGTCTACATGTTGATTAGTTGTCCGGACTACATTTAAGGCCACAAGAGAGAATAAAACACTTCTGGTCTGTCTAATGTTCACTGCTAAAATAAATCATAGAATCATGACATCACGTAGGTTGGAAGGGGCCTCTGGAGGCCTCTAGTCCAACCTTCTGTTCAAAGCAAGGTCAACTACAAGAAGTTGCTTGGGGCCATGTCTAGCTGACTTTTGACTGCCTTTGGGCCTCTGTTCCAGAGTCTGACCTCACCCATAGAAAATTTATTTTTCCTTATATTGAATCAGAATTTCCCACATTCCAGCTTGTGTTCATTCTCTCTTATCCTTTCACTGTGTATCTTTCAGAAGAAACCAGCTCCATTTTCTCTGTACTTTCCCATTAGGCAGTTGAAGACAACAGTAAGATCTCCCCCAAATCTTCTCTACTCCAACATGAACAGATGCAGTTCTTTCAGCTTCTCTTCATGTCATATGCTCCAGACCCCAAATCACGTTGGCAGCCCTCTACTTGACTTAGTCCAGTATGCCTATGTCTTTCCCATTGTGGTGGGTTGACCCTGGCTGGACACCAGGTGCCTACCAAAGCCGCTCTATCACTCCCCTCCTCAGCTGGACAGGGGAGACAAAATAATGTAACAAAAGGCTCATGGGTCGAGATAAGGACAGGGAGGGATTACTGAGCAATTACCATCACAGACAAAACAGACTCTACTTAGGGGCTCAGGGAAATTAACTTAATTTATTACCGATCAAACCAGAGTAGGGCAATGAGAAATAAAACCAAATCTTAAAACACCTTCTCCCCACCCCTCCCTTTTCCCTGGGCCTAACTTTAATCCTGATTTTTTTCTACCTCCTCCCTGCCAGTGGTGCAGGGGGATGGGGAATGAGGGTTGTGGTCAGTTCATCACACGTTGTCTTTGCCACTCCTTCCTCCTCAGAGGAAGCATTCCTCACTCTTCCCCTGCTCCAGCGTGGGGTCTCTCCCACGGGAGACAGTCCTTCATGAACTTCTCCACTGTGAGTCCTTTCTGCGGGCTGCAGTTCTTCATGAAATGCTCCAGCGTGGATCCCTTCCACAGGGTGCAGTCCTTCAGGAACAGACTGCTCCAGCGTGGGTCCCCCGTGAGGTCACAAGTCCTGACAGCAAAACTGCTCCAGCGTGGGCTCCTCTCTCCATGAGTCCACGAGTCCTGCCAGGAGCCTGCTCCAGCGCGGGCTTCCCACGGGGTCACAGGCTCCTTCGGGCATCCCCCTGCTCCAGCGTGGGGTCCTCCCCAGGCTGCAGGTGGATATCTGCTCCACCGTGGACCTCCATGGGCTGCAGGGGGACAGCCTGCCTCACCATGGTCTTCCCCACGGGCTGCAGGGGAATCTCTGCTCTGGCGCCTGGAGCACCTCCTCCCCCTCCTTCTTCACTGACCTGGGGGTCTGCAGGGTTGTTTCACATGTTCTCACTCCTCTCTCCCAGCTGCAGTTGCAGTTGTGCAGGTTTTTATTTCCCGTTCTTAAATATGTTATCCCAAAGGTGCTACCACCGTCGCTGATTGGCTTGGCCTTGGCCAGCAGCTCTATCGGCCATAGGGGAAGCTTCCAGCAGCTTCTTATAGAAGCCACCCCTGTAGCCCCCCTGCTACCAAAACCTTACCACATAAACCCAATACACCCATACTGGACTTTTAAATCCAATATGGTACACCTTAAAAGTGCCTGTTTCTCATAAATTATTATGAAAAGAGCCTAAGGTGACTAGCTCAAATATAGAAGCCTACTATGTATGTATATCAAAAGTTAGGTGACATGTCCAGTTGTGTAAGTTAAGTGGATTCTGCAAATGCAAAGAGAAGGAAACTGCTGGAAAAATCTCTAAGTACCAGGCTATGAATAAGGAGAAACATGAAAGAAGATAAGAGATAGTAGGCAAGAAGATTCTGAGAAATGGAACAGACAATTTTGACGTTGTTAATGGAAAAAAACCCACAACTCAAAGATGGGACAGAAGATAAAATAATGCATAAAAAATACAGGGATTATAGGGCATTGATAAAAGGACCAAAAGAGGTCAAAGCCGAGGCACTGATGGGGGAATGGAGAAGGTGTACAAAAGAATATATACATCTGGAAACAATCTTAAATTTTTCCAGAGCAACAGCTACTTGTATGTTTCCTTATATGTATATGAATGTTTTGAAAAAAACCCCCAAACTTTTGAATATTTGTCGTGGTTTAACCCCAGCCAGCAACTAAACACCACGCAGCCGCTCACTCACTCCCCCCCACCCAGCGGGATGGGGGAGAAAATCGGGAAAAGAAGCAAAACCCGTGGGTTGAGATAAGAACGGTTTAATAGAACAGAAAAGAAGAAACTAATAATGATAATGATAACACTAATAAAATGACAACAGCAATAATGAAAGGATTGGAATGTACAAATGATACGCAGTGCAATTGCTCACCACCCGCCGACCGACACCCAGCCAGTCCCCCGAGCGGCGAATCCCTGCCCCCACTTCCCCGTTTCTGTACTGGATGGGACGTCACATGGTATGGAATACACCGTTGGCCAGTTTGGGTCAGGTGCCCTGGCTGTGTCCTGTGCCAACTTCTTGTGCCCCTCCAGCTTTCTCGCTGGCTGGGCATGAGAAGCTGAAAAATCCTTGACATTAGTCTAAACACTACTGAGCAACAACTGAAAACATCAGTGTTATCAACATTCTTCGCTCTGAACTCAAAACATAGCACTGTACCAGCTACTAGGAAGACAGTTAACTCTATCCCAGCTGAAACCAGGACAATATTAAAGTCTACATTTTTCTTTTTCCCTGTCAGACAGCATATGACCACATTGAGAGGCTGCTGCTTTTCATCTGCTATAACCATTGTAGTGTGTTCTGCCAAAAATGGTACATTCCCCCTTGCAGAATTCAGTTGAAGATTTTCAGTGTGGCAAGAAGAAAAACATGAAAATTATCTTGTCCACAAACTAACAGACTGAATGGCAAGCAATCTAATTGTATTAGAGAGGCTCGTAAGGATTTTTTGATTACAGCATAATATGTTTTGTCAAACATTGGAATGGGCTGCCCAGGGAAGTGGTTGAGTCACCATCCCTGGAGATATTCAAAAAGCAAGTGGACAGGGTACTCCAGGGCATGGTTTAGGGGGCATGGTTAATGGTTGGACTCGATGATCTTGAAGGTCTTTTCCAACTGAAATGATTCTATGATTCTATGATTCTATGTTAATAAAAAGAAAGTAAAAAAATCCAGCAGGATAAACTTCATAAATCTGCTTCATTTTTAATGATCAAATATTATATATTTGCTAGAAAAGTCTAACAGTCGTCTTATATATTTTTCATCTGTCCCCCAAATAATATTAATAAAGATAAAAGTACTGACTATATTATTTAATTATATATAGATAATATTTATTTAAAAAACATAAATATATATTTATATAAAAACTATAATGAAGTCATTTTCTATATGTATCCGTGATCTTGTGGTATTACTTTTGAAGTAATTTAGTTCACTCATATTTCTGAAGTGGCATGCCACAGGCTGATAATTGCATTTTTGAGTTTTCACAAAGTGTAACTTTTTAATCTTAATTTTTAGTAATTTCTGTACAAGTATATGAAATTCCTGAATCAGAGAATGGGAAGACAGTAGAACATGGTTTCAAAGTAGTAGTCATCCTCATTTAGCTGAGGTTATTGTAGAATGAGAGAAATATAACCACTTATAGAAACAACTTGGGTTTAGAATATGAGAAAAAAGTAATTAATAGAGCTGTATCAAGCATTATTCAACATTTAAAATATAAAGTATGAAAATTACTTAGTTCTATTCAGCCACAGCTCTAGTCCTTCAAAAACAAGCAAACAAAAAACCAAGGTAAAAATCGTTATTTTCTGTGGTGGTTGTTGGCTGTAGCACAAAAAAGTAATAAAAATATTGAGCAGTAGAACTTACAAAATTTGGTTCTCTGGTGCTTTCCCTTCTGTGGATTTTCAGTGCCTAATAGCATGATTGTATTCACACTCCAGTATTTTCTGCAATGGGAGCAGTAATTTATCTCTATCCAGCTGCCTATTTTCATGAAAATCTTAGCAATGCTTTTCAAAATGTGTCTTTACTACAAAATTTGATTAAAGTTAGGCTATAGATTCAAAAGCTGCTGGAGTGAGAAGAAGCCAAGCTGAAATTCTTAGTGTTTGTATAATCAATTCAGCATCGAGTTTCAACAGTGCAGTCCTGGGCTTCTCTTGCATTTTGCTGTACAAGTAATCATATGCGCTATGTTCTCCTAAGTATAATGTTTAATTTATATGACAATAATTTATGCTGTTGTTGAATTATTTAACTTTCAGGTAGTCTGTGTTGTAATGTAAGGAATGTGTTTTTCTTTGATTTTAACTGTTACACTGAGATCATGATGAAAATAGCATGTTATGCATTTTATTACTGTATTACTACATTGTGTGCATTGAGAATTGTAACTTCATGTAAATATTCTGGCAGTCAATGAATTATATGAATTTTCTCAGCCGATTTGTTTTTTCTCGCTGATTTTCTTTGCTGTTCCTGCACTGAAGATGCCCAGACACATAACTGGAATTTGCGTTGTGTCAGCATTGATATTAATACCTGATTCATTTTAGAATTAATCTTTTAAAATTCTTTTTATAAGAAATTTAGCATGCTGACCTAGCTTTTTTTTTCCCCATGTAACTCTAAACACCTTTACTGCGTAAAAATCTTGCTTTACTAAATCCTGTGTAATGCCATTGGTCTAGATGGAATTGCAAAATCTGTCCATCAGTACACATACCATCCCATCATCTTCATAGGCAATATGATCTAGCAAGTATTGGATGAGAAGTGTTGCAACTGAATATATAAATATGCCCACATGTATATATCAGGGAGTTAGAGTCTGTTGTCACGGAGTATTTAGAAAACCGACAAATCAAACCAGATTTAAACTTTAAAACTGAATTTTACTAAATCCACATATTAACAGCACACTTTGTGCAAACAGTTAGTTCTCACATATTATTAATTAGCATCATTATTTGTACAAACTATTAAGTCTTGAAAATGTATCCTTGCCAGTCATTCTCATATAATGGTCAGAACATTAGCTTGTAGTTACCTGTGCTTATCTTGCAACCTTTTTTTACTTGGATGCCTCCCATGTGCAGCTACAAACATCTTTGCCCCTTTGGTGATCACATTGCTCACATACTTCTCAAAAATGTTTGTGTACTGTGTCTCTCTATGGCATCACAACATCACAAAAATGTTTATGTACTACTGGTTATACTGTTACAATGGTTACACTGTTTCAGTGCACTTATATTGGGTTTCAAGGTAAGTGCCTATTAATTATATCCTGATTAATGCACTTCTAATTTATATGTATCATAGATCTCTGCTGTAGCTACAGCAGTTGGAGGGAAAAAAAAAGAAAAAGGAATTCTAGCTCTCTCACTGACTTCCCATCTGGTGTGAAGTTGGTGATACTGAGTTAAGATGTCCGTATTCATTCTCTTTTGATATTTATTTCACTCAGACACTTCAATAGCATGATTCCATTGTATTCTCATATTCCATTTTCAACATTCTACAAATAAATAATGACAGATTATTACCTATGACAGCAGGATGCCATAAATCCTGATTTTAATTACCTTTATTGGGAGAGCACTTCGGCAGCAACAATATGTATTCAGCTTTTTGAATACCTTGAAAAGCTTTTAAACCTTATAAGAAAGAGGATACTTCACAAGAGTTTATAACACAGAATAGTTTAGTGTCTTGTATTTTGAAACACTGTAGCCTTTCAATAGGAGGAGTACTTTATGTCTGCAATTCAAACTAAAACCAAGGTGAGCTACGGTATGAAACTTCTTACCTGGTGTACTGTGTTCAGCTGGCACGGAGTTAGTTTTCTTCATAGCAGCCCCTATGGCGTCTGTTTTAGATTTGTGACCAAATCAGTGTGAGTAACACACCAATGTTTTAGCTATTGCTGAATAGTGCTTACACAGCATCAAGAACTCCTCTGTTTCTCACTGCCCCTACCTCCCCCAGCAATTAGGCTAGGGGTGGACAAGAGGCTGGGAGAAGACACAACTGAGACAGCTGACTAAAGAGCTATTCCACACTTTATAATGTCATGCTGAGCAATAAAACTGAGGGGAGAGGGCAGAGTGTTTTCCAAGTAGCCATTGCTTAAGGACTGACTTGGCACTGGACGGTGAGTTGCATCACTTATTGTTTGTTGGTTGGTTGGTTGTTTTTATTTCCTTCCCTTTCCTCCTGCCACTTTCACTTACTAAACTCTCTTTTGAAAGAAGAAGCTTTCTCACTTCTGCCCTTCTAATCCTCTCCCCTATCCCGCTGGAGGCAAGTGAGTGAGAGACCAGGTGAAGGCTGACCTGCCAGCTGGGGTCAACCCACCACACCTGGTTAGGTCATTGAAAGTTTGGAATCTGATGTTTTTATTGAAGTAATTAATAAAGCTCATTTTTACTTAATAGGTGCAAAATAAAGACTGAGAGGCCATCAATGGTTATCAATGCTAAAAGAAGGCCATCAATTATATGGCCATCAATGCCAAAAGAACATTCATCAGCAGCATGTGTAGCACATAACCTGTTTGAGGATGAATAGGGGAATAAAGGATGAATATGGCAATAAAGAGAAGCTTTTTCAGAATTCCTTTCTGTGCTCTCTCAGGAAGGTGGTTTACTATAAGGTCTGTCATCACGGACTTCAGAGCTTTAATTCTGAGATTGATATCTCTCTAGATACTTGCTCTTCAACTCAGCTCTATTTCAGTCTGGGAAGTGCCTGCAACAACTGTAGTCATACAGTTACATAGAGAGTGCTGTGACCCATAATATTAACAAAAAGTATCGCAACATCCTTATTTGAAAACAGCACTGGAAAGATGTATGTCATTTTTTATTTATGATTAGCTCAGTTCTGCTATCATTGCTTTTTTCAAAAGATCATTATTCCATGCTTTGGCATATATTTAAGTCCTGGTAATTGAAATTTTGTAATTTTTAGTAACTGATAACAAGCTACTGAAAATAGAAGATAAACACTTGGACCATGATCCAATCACTTTCTAAGTTTGAAGGGAAGTAGTAAAATGGACACCAAACTGGGATTTTAGGTTGACTAGTACACATTCAGTGTAATTTTCCAGGAAAAATTCTATAATGATTTTGGGCACATATCTTTAATGTTTTGGATTCCTGTCATAAACCAGAATGGCTCTGAAGATGCCATTACTACCTGTTGAGTAAATTATGTGTGAAATAAGAAGGGTGTACATTGTAGGCCTTAATGGCTCTAAAGGCATGGCTCTTAAAAAGAACTGTTATGTATAACTTTTTTGATTATCATGAAGGGACAAAACACATAGATATAAAGAACATGTGTGTGTATTTACTGTGGAATTTGTCATGGGGGGGAAAGGAATACTAAAAAACATAACTTGCCAGAGCTCAATCTTTTAAGCAGAACAACAGAGGGATAGATGTATCAGGGTAAAGCTTTTATCTTACTCATACTGACATACAGTGGGATCACCACTCCAGAGAGGATTTCAGTTAAGGCCAGGAAGGCAATGCTCGCTCCAGCCAGTCTCAGTGCTGGTGCTCATGCACAGTGGCTGGGCTTCAACACTGAATGGTTCCACTGCAGGCAAACACTTCCTTCAGATCTCTACAGATAAGGGTCTTTGTAGTGAATCAGATCAGTCCACAGTGACCCACACCATACACCTTTCCACCAGTTTCTGGTATTGTTCTCCTGACAGCTGTTGAACTGTGGCCAGTGCCAAGGCTTATTACACTCAGTTCTTGTTTACACTATCCTGATTGCCATGGTTCGCCACAGTCTCCACAGTACGCAGCTCTTGACCTAAGTGAGGGCATAATATTCCCATGTCACAGAATCACAGAAACAGACAGTGCCTGAGGCTGGAAGGCACCTCTGGATATAATCTAGTCCAACTTTCCTGCTCAAAGCAAGGCCACCTGGAATGGGGTGCTCAGGACCATGTCCAGTCAAGTTTTGAGTATCTGTAAGTATTGAGATCCCCCAGCCTCCCTGGACAACCTGTTCGAGTGTTCAATCAACCTTACAGTGGGAAAAAAAAAAAAAATCTTCTGTTTAAAATGTATTTCTTCTATTTCAGCTTGTGCCAAATTTCCTCTTGTCCTTTCACTTGATACCACTGAAAAGAGCCTGGCTCCATCTTCCTTACTCCCTCATCAAGTATTTATGCACATTGATAAGATCCCCCTTGAACCTTCTCTATCCCAGATTGAACAGTCCCAGCTCTCTCACATTCTCCCCATTTGTCGGGCACTCCAGTCCCTTAATCATCTTTGTGGCTCTTTGCTGGACTCTCTTTAGTATGTCTGTATCTCTCGTACCGGGGATCCCAGCACTGGACACAGTACTCCAGATGCGAGGTAACTGGCCACTAGCTGGACTTTATGCTGCTTCATGCACTTCACCCTACTTTGAGCCCAGCTGTTCACTCAGTTTTCAGTACACTTCACTGACTCTTTATCTACCCCATATTTTACCAGTTTGTCTATGAGGTTGTTATGGGAGACATTGTTAAATGCTTTGCCAGAGTGAAGATAATACCCATGGCTCTCCCCTCATCTACAATGTCAGTAAAATCATTGTAGATGGCTATCTCATTGGCTCAGTACTTCTCCTTACCTTAACAAATCAAGGCTGACTACTTCCAGTCTCCTTTTTGTCCTTCATATGTTTCAAAATGGTTTCCAGAAGGGTTGGTTCTGTTAATTTCCCAGTGATTGAGGTGAGACTGAAGAGCTTGTAGCTCCCTGAATCCCCTCTCTTGCTCCTCTTGAAGATAGAAGTGTCTTATACTTTCTTCCAGTCCTCAGTCACCACAACCTTTCAGTGATAATTGACAGTGGTGTCACAGTGACATTGGCCAGCTCGTGGGTGCACCCCACCAGATCCTGTGGACTTATATATGACCAGTTTGTTTAAATGTTCCCTAGATTGATCCTCCATCACTGAGGTTAATTCTTGCTTGCTTCAGACTTTCCTACTGGTCTGGAATTCCTGAAGGCAAGTCTTACTGAGGCAAAAAAAGCACTGAGTACTTTGGCCTTTTCCATGCCCTTTGTCACAAAGATCCCCTGCCCCATTAGCAGAAGGCTCACGTTTTCTGTAGTCCTTCTTTTGCTGCTGATATGCCTGTAGAAAGTATAAGAAAGACACCTGTGTTTGGAATTTGTCGTCAGTGCACTGTATCAAACTTGTGGATTGCTTGTGATCTCCATGTTGTCTCTCCAGCAGATCTCAGGGTGGTGCAAGTCCCTAAGTGGACCAGGGCCTGCAAATGTGAGGCTTCTTCCAGTTGTTTGGAGGCCTCATCTACTTCTTCCCTCATCATCTCGCTGCTGTCATTCCTACTTTAAAGCTGTCCTCACCAGGTTGGCCAGCTGGCTGGCAAAGATACTTTTGCTTCACCTCTTGGATCCCATCTCTTCCAAGCAGTTCTCAATCCTCAGAGATGGTCCCATTGCCATAAAAGCTAAATTCCCCTTGTCCACATCTGCTGTGTAACCACTTGTTGACCAACAGAATCTGTTCACTCCTCCACACACACACACTTTCCCGTTATTGGCAGGACTGAGGGAAAAAAACACCTGAGCCCGCACTCAGCCCTTGACTCTCACCCCAGGGTTGTGTAGCCATGCTTGATATTTTCCAGATCTCCCCTTGCAGTATTAGTGCCCACATGGAAGAGCAGCAGAGGTCTGCAGGCCAGAGAAGCCTCAGCAGTGTCTGGGATCTGAGCCCCTAACAAGCACCAAACCTCCCTTGATGACGGGTCAGCAGGTGGAGGCCTCCATCCCCCACAACAGGGAGTCTCCCACTACTGTCATTTGCCACTTCCTCCTGGTTCTGCTGCAGAGCTCAGGCTCAGCTCGCTTGAGTGCTTTGTTGGACACGGGTCTCAGCTCCTCATCTTCTACCACGGCACTGACCTACTCTGTAGCTGTAGAGCTGCAGGAAGAGCAGGAGCTGTCCTCCTGGTGTCCAAAGTCACAAGCTTCCAGCCTTCATCATCATGGAGTCTCCATTTCCTGTGGTACTAAAAAGGTAATGGTAGCAGCAAAGTTAATGAGGTTTCTCTGCATTCATTAGGTGATTTGGTCTATTATCTACCATTAAATCACTACTCAATCAGATGAAAAATAATTCGTCTGCATATACATTGTGTGTTCCTTTTTGCCAACAAGAAGATTTTGAGTGTAACAATAAAACCATCCAGTAGTAGAATGAGATATGAGTGGCAGAGGCATTTGGATACAGGAAGGAGGTATATTCAACTTCTACTTGAAAAACTTCATACATCCCTCAAGCAGAACACTGAAACTCATTTCTAAATGCTTCTGTGGTGTAAAAATCTTTTCCTTCAAGTTCTGATTTTAGTTTTCCAAATTTGAATGTGTCTGTGAACTTTTCAAATGCAAGCAGACGTAATGTAAGTTTGATAAATTTTGGCAAACAAGGTAACAGAGCTGCCAAAGCAGTCATCATAAATTGGCTGAGAAAATATCTTCATAAGAGGTTAAGTCCTCTTTCTCTCTTCTGGCGAAGCAGTAGTCACAGATCACACTCAGGAGTGCTGAATTTTAAGGTCTCTGCATAATTAAGCAACTACAGAAATCTTGACTCTGAAATCTTGAAAACATTTTGTAATCCTTAGGCATTTTGTGCTGGGATAAAAAGGCAGATTCTTTTAGATATGTAACATTTCAGGAGTAAAGAGATCACAAATGTGCCACATAAATTGTGCTTCCTGCTTTGCATGGTGCTCGGTAAAAACACACCCTGTTGTTTAGCTGTTTTATAAACCTGAGCATATGGAATTGTACATGTCAGAAAGATATTTTGATGAACATTTGCAAAATGCATTTTAAGCTGCATGCGCCTTGTAATCCAGTTGTCATGAGGCCAGAAGGTTCAAAGGTCTAGACAATGAAAATTATGACAGACTCTTATCCCACTAAGGTCCTATACTGAATGTAATGTAGAAAATTAGTAAAGAGTTTATTGCATGGTTGTTTACATAATAAGAGATTCAAGTGGTCTCATTCGACAATTTTTATAGCAAAGATAAAAATGATTGAAGATGTATGCATTGCAATCCTTTCTCCATTGGATGGTGTAAAACTTAAAAGTTGACGCACTTGTTCTGAGAAAAAAATACAACTTTCAATATCAGACCAAGAGAGTTGAAAATAAAACAAAGGGAAGTATTCTTTTTTTCCCTGACCTTGCTCTAGATATTCTACTAGATTATGTTCAGGGAAGTTTAAAAATTAGAAAGTTAATTCAGACAATACACGTTCCTCTTTTTAATTTTTCAATTTGTTTGGTTGTTGTTATTCTTTCTGATCTCTAAGCTATCATACAAATGATAGGAGACTTATTTTGGGACCTGAGAAGGTTATCAAATCCAACACACCTCTCAAATCTGACTTTAAAGGCAGATATATTTGATTAGGGTCTTGTTCAGCTCACTTTTGAAAATCTCCAAAGATGGAAGTTCCACAGACTCTCCAGGTAACCTGATATCACAATTAACCTCTCAAATAGCATTTTTTTTTTTTATTCCTGATGTCTAAATGGAATATCCTAATCTACAATTTTTGATCATTGTCTCTTGTCTCTTTGCTGTGCACCCTGGAAAAAAGTCTGACTCCATCTTTTCCATAGCTTCCTTTTAGGTAGTCAAAGATTGGATGTTCTACCCAAATAAGGCAAAATTATTGAAATCTTTTAAACCGTATATTCTTTACTGTATATTTAAACATATTTTTCCTTCTGAATCTGCTTCCCAAATAGCATAATTCTTATGAATGAGATTTAAAATAAAGAAGGTTTTTTGCAAGTATAATAAACATCCTTTACAGTAGTATCTCATAGGTATAAACACTTCTTCAAAGACACATTGTTACACTTGAAATCATTATGGATGAAGAGGAAGCATATCTTGTATATAACTAAAACCAAGAATTTGTTGCATCTTAATAGTTTAATCATTATTAGTCTGAACGTAATTGTTTCAGAAAAGGAAAGAATAAAAATGCACTTAGAACTGTTATACAATGGCTTGAGTATGTCAGTGCCCATAATGAAATAAGCCTGCAAATAAACCTTCCAACTCACAAATTTCAGTGTCACAGAGTCAGCTAAGGATTTGGTCCCACCTTATGGGTATAGTTGCAGATTAGGTAAAGAAATCATACGGTACCTATTATTCAGGTCTTGACACATCCAAATTTGTCCCATAACTCTTAAGTGTGTTAGAACAGGTAAGTTAGAGTGTTGAAAAAGAAGACACATTTTACTGTCCACTCAGTATTAAGACTCTTTTCACCAAGATTTACACAGGTATGAACGAAGCTGCCTAAGGCAGGAATATGGCTGTACTAGGTTTCCTCTATAGGTCACTACAGAAAAGAAGATACTTCCTGTGGACAAGCCTCATATTGACTATAGGGAGATTTTATTCTTATCTCTAAACCCAAGAGAAGTATAAAGTGATTGTTCATAGCTGTACTGGTTTCAGCTGGGATAGAGTTAATTGTCTTCCTAGTAGCTGGTACAGTGCTATGTTTTGAGTTCAGTATGCACAGAATGTTGATAACACTGATGTTTTCAGTTGTTGCTAAGTAGTGTTTAGTCTAAAGTCAAGGATTTTTCAGCTTTTCATGCACAGCCAGCAAGAAAGCTGGAGGGCCACAAGAGGCTGGCACAGGACACAGCCAGGGCAGCTGACCCAAACTGGCCAACGGGGTATTCCATACCATGTGACATCACATCTAGTATATAAACTGGGGGAAGTGGGGGTGGGGGGATCGCTGCTCAGGGACTAACTGGGCGTCAGTCGGCGGATGGTGAGCAATTGCATTGTGCATCACTTATATATTCCAATTCTTTTAGTATTACTGTTGTCATTTTATTAGTGTTATCACTATCATTATTAGTTTCTTCTTTTCTGTTCTATTAATCCGATCTTATCTCAACCCACGGGTTTTGCTTCTTTTCCCAATTCTCTCTCCCATCCCACTGGGTGGGGGGGAAGTGAGTGAGTGGCTGCGTGGTGCTTAGTTGCTGGCTGGGGTTAAACCATGACAATAGCTTAAGTGTCTCTCTTCGATAAAGGCATGATCTGGACCCAAGATAGTAAGATTTTATGAAGGCATGTGTATTTCTTTGCCTAAGTCTTATTTTTTCTTGGCTTTTGCATATCTCAAATGTGTGAGTTGTTGATGCTCTGAGATGCTTTGATGCTTTTTTTGAGGTAAGTCACATAAGAACAACTCATAAGATTTAAGAGTTGTCAACTGACAACTCTTACTTAAGGTTAAAATGTCTCCATCATACAGTTTTGTCAAATATTTCTGTCTTTTTTATATTCAGGAATTTTTGAGAAATGATAAATTCTTCTAACAGGTACCTGTCAACTTAACTGTAAATTGATTTTTTAGGCAACAATGTAAATTCTGCGAAATTCTAATCAGGTATTATCAATAAATGAATTTAAACCTGTAAAATTGGTAACATGATGTACCTGATAATAAAATACATTAGTAATTTTTATTATATAAATCAAAAGAAACCTAAAAGTCCATTGTTTTATTGAAATTTCAACTTTGATGTCATGTTACTATTTCATTAAAACTCTAAAAAAACCCCCCAAACTATGCTTTGTTGGGTTTCATCAAAAAAGTCTGATTTTTTTTCCCTAATCTAGGCAACTTGGTAATACTTGTCAAAATGGAATTCAGAAATTGAAATATTTAAATATTTATTGAAATATATGAGTTTTTTTCAGAAGCATAGCTTTTGAGATGGCAAGGAGGAACTTCAACTGGGAATGAATCAATAACACATTTTGAAGCAGTCTTTAAAAGCAGACGTGATTTGTAGTAAAGCAATTCAAGGATGGAGTTTGAGTGACATTTGAATCTCTGAAATTGTATGTCTACAGACCTCTCTAGGCAATCTGTTCCACTTCTTGATCTTATCATGAAAAGGTTTCCCTGTGAAGCTCTCTTCAGGCCCATTGCCTCTTGTTCTCCATGCACCACTGCAAATAACTTGCCTCTGTCATCTCAATAGCCTCCCCGTGGACTGCTGTAAGGCCCCCCTGAAGCTGCTTCATCTCTGGACTGACCAGCCCTGTTCCCTCAGTCTCCTCAGCACTCCAGTCCCAACAATCCTGTTGATCCTTTGCTGAATTCACTCCAGTTTATCCATGTCTTTTCTGTCTGTTTTTTGGGGGGTGGTTGCACAAAACTGTATGCTGTATTCTAGAAGCTATCAAAACCAAAACAGTGATAGGATTTTAGACAGGATATAAAAATAGATCTCCCCTTTCCAATATGACTCTGAAACCCACACCTTTCTCTTCAGCCTGCTCCCACTTCAAAAACTTTTAGCAGTTTCTTGCACTGAAACAAACTCCTCAAACTGAGACCTAAGTTTTTATTTTCCACCCTCTGGTATGGCTGTATGCTGTGCATTCCTGTATTATCTTCACCTGTGTGGTGAGTTGATCTTGGCTGGCTGCCAGATGGCCACCAAGCTGCTCTCCCAGTCTCCCTCCTCAACAGGATAGCAAGAGAATATAGATGGAAAAGCTCATGGATTGAGATAAGGACAAGAAGATCACTTACCAATTACCATCACAGACAAAAAAGACTCAACTTTGGGAAGATTAATTTAATTTATTACCAATTAGAAATAGGGCATGATAGTGAGAAACAAAGACAAAATTAAAACATCCCCCTCCCCCCTCCTTCTTCCCAGGCTTAACTTCACTCCTTCATCCCTGACTCTTCTACCTTCTCCTCGTGGAGTGACACAGGAGGACAGGGAACAGGGGTTTTGGTCTGTCCATAACACTTCTCTGCCCCTCCCTCCTCTCACACTTTTTCTGTGCTCCAGCATGGCATCCATCCCAGTCCTTCAAAAACTGCTCCAACATGAATCCTTCTCACAGGCTGCAGTTCTTCAAGAACTGGTCCAGTGTGGGTTGTTTCCATAGGGTACAGTCCTTCAGGAACAAACTGCTCCTGTGTGGGCTGTTCTCCATGGGCCACAGTTCCTGTTAGGAGAACCTGCTCCAGCGTGGGCTCTCCACAGGTTGCAGCTTCCTTCAGGGCTTATCCACCTCCTGCAGCATGGGGTCCTCTACAGGCTGCAGTGTGGATTATCTGCTTCACCATGATCCTCCATGGGCTTCAGGGGAACAACCTGCCTCACCATGGTCTTCCCCACGGGCTGCAGGGGAACCTCTGCTCTGGTGCCTGTAGCACCTCCTCCCCCTCCTTCTTCACTGATCTTGGTGTCTGCAGGGTCGCTTCTCTCACATTTTCCTCACTCCTGTCTCTCTCAGCTGCTGCACAGTGTTTTTCACCCTTTCTTAAACATGTTATCACAGAGGCGCCGCCAGCATTGCTGATTGCCTCAGTTTTGGTCAGTGGTGGGTCCGTCATGCAGCCGTCTGGAACTGGCTCCTTCCAACATGGGGGCAGCCCCTGATCTCTTCTCACAGAGGCCACTCCTGCAGCCCCCCTGCTACCAAAACCTTGCCACATAAACCCAATACAATCTTCCTTTGTGCAGGCTTCTTTCTTGGTGGCTCTTTCACATCCTACCTGCTGCACTCTTCATCTGAGAACGTCCTTCCAGCTAAGAGCTATAAACTGGTCCCAAAGGAAGTGCCAACTCTTCCTCCCTGCAGGCAATGTCAGATGACACTGGGTGTTGTGGCTAGGATAAGCGACAGCCTTCCTCCTGACTGCCCCACCACATCATTTTCACAGAACAGAAACAAACTTGTTTTATATAGTAAATTGCCAACAGATAAATAAAACAAATCACTTTAAATACTTAGGTACTTGTCACATTCTTATTTTATACATTAGCATAATCCTCTTTTTGATAAAGCAGTGTCTCAGTTACAGGTGCGTGAATAATTTCTTTGTGGTTCAGAGGCAAAACTGCAAAACCAGGTGTAAAAATCAACCATCGCTAAACTCATACTTTAATGTAGTTTCTTTACTGAGAAATTAAAAAAAAAATAGGAGATCCCTAATAATTTCTAAAATCTCAAATAACTGATTGATCATCTCTCATGTTTGACATGCTTGCTTTAAAGACAAAATTGCATTTCAAAACCATAGTAAAAACCCTTGTTCTCTGCAGTTATTAAAAATAATTAGAAAGAAAATTTAATTTCAAATTGATGAATTGAAATATTTACTTTTAGGTCTTTATTTCCTTTTCTTTGCCTGAACAATTAACTAATTTCTGCTTTCCTCTGTATTCCATTTTTAAGGAATTTACTCTTAAGCCCTCTGCCCCTCAGCAACTCAAACAGTAAATATCAGGCTTGAGAACTATGAAATCTGAATTAATATCTTAATTTAACACTGCAGAACTGCTAAGCTTTATTGTTGCACTAAGCAATTGGAAACAGTTTGATCGGCAAGAAATACTTTCTTTTTAATTTCTTCTGTTGTGCTCACATAACGAAGGCCTGTCCAAATATTTTCATTTAAATTACCTTGTTTTGTTTGTAAGCAATAAAAACACCAATACCTCCTCAATGTTCATTTTTATGTGAAAAAAGATGTATTTCATTCTCTTACTGGAAAACAGCACTAAAGGAACAGTTGGCTGATGCCCAGATTGGTGGGTTATCTTAGTTTGTTAAACACGCTTGTGAGTTAATCCATCAAATTTCAAGTCTTAGTCTAGAAAAACAGCAAATTTAGAAAAATGAACCACCTATGTACATTTTAACCAAACACCTTCTGATGTTTTCCAAATATATAGTTAAAAATTCAGCAGACTGCACACCTTCCGTGGTTTTTTGCAAAAAACCCCAAACTATTGGCTTCATGTGCCAAGATTTTTCCAACGTTAACATTTTTCCTTCTTTATAGATAAAGTAAATGACGTAACTGTGCAGCATATGCTAGAAACAGTTACTTTTCCTACTGGTAACCCTTCAGAAGAACCCGACTCACCTAAATCACACCCACAACATGACGTTTCCTTGGGGGAAAACCAGTCAACTCTGAGGATCTCACTGAACTTTTAATTAATTGTCAGTTAACACGAACATTTCGTTACCGATTCAAGATTTGCAAAACAAAAGAAGACAAAACCTTAAACACTTAGGGAAAAGACCGTTCCTCCCCCTTCACCTCCCTCAAGTTCACTGCAGTCCCCTCCTCCCCCTCCTGGTCTCTGCTCCCCTCGCTCCTGCCGCGCCGCACCTCAGCCTCAGCCCCGACAGCGAGGCGCGGCGGGGGTACGTGTGTGAGGCGACAGGGCCTACCGGTTTCCTTTTTCTCCCTCATCCTACTGTCCCACTCTTACCCTTTGTTTCGGCATGGTTCCTCCAGGGGCCGCACTCCCTTCGGGACCTCCCCTCTGTGCAAGACCTTCGGTGTGTCCTCACCTGCACCTACACGTTTCCTCTTGCGTTCCCCTTTGCGCCCCCTCCCATGCCGCCCCCTGCCCCCTCCGGCGGCTCCTCCGACGCCCATTTTGTCACGCCGTGGATCAGCGCCGCTCCTTGCAGAGCCGGCTGGACCCTGCTGTGACCGGCACGGGGCAGGCCACGGCCTCCTCCCACGCAGGTCGCCCCTGCAGCTCCCTGCCAGTTCCGCTCAGTACAGGGCTCCAGGTAGGTACAAGCTGTGTGGGTATTGGTAGTGTTTTCCCCGTGGCATAGCTCATTTTTGTGGTTCTGTCTCCAAAGGGGCAGGTTAGGAGGCAATTTATTCCATTTAACTTCTGCTAGCACCATTTAAGCTCCTGAGCTTCCTCAGCTTTTTAGCTATAGATGCTATTATTTGATTTTTTTGCTGCCTGTCAAATCTGTATAAATTTTACAGCTATGCTGAGCATACAAGTACAAAGTGAAGGATTTGAGGATGCGAATCATGTCAATTTATAGTCATCCTTGGGTTTATTTGGAATTTAAGATTGTGAGTTTTACAAGTCACAACACAAAGCCATAGAAAATAGGACTTCCATATGTCCTCAAGAAATGTTTTATGTCCCTCTCCTCAAAAGCTGGATGAATTTTATGTGAGTTATTAATGACAAATCTGCAAAGCTATCCTTAAAGATTTTCAATTGATGGATGTTTTGCAATAATTTCATTTAAATTTCTGAAAGCTGTAAGGTTATTCTGTGGATAAATCATGAGGGAAGGCTGACTTTTTTATTGTTGCAGGTTTGTAGAAAAAGCTAACATATAAATGTTGCTCAGAAATTATATATAGAGATATATATCTTTCATTATATTTGGACTTTTTAGAACATATCAGTATATTAAATGAAAATAAATTTAATGTGCATTATACTACATATGCTGTTCTCTATAGTTTAAAGACCCATTCATTTATTCTCTGATTCTGAGCATAAGGTTATCGAGACTTAAGTTAAACTAGTTGGATAACTAGTTTTTATTCAGTGGGGCAAGAACACTATTGCCAAGAGGTTTGCTAACCTAGTGAGGAGTTCTTTATTATTAGGTTTATCAAGGTTGGCGACCAAAGCTTTCAGGTTTATTGGGGAACAGGGAATGGGGGGAAGCATGCATGGGGCAGAGTGTTGAGGGATTTTCTTGCACTCTTTTTGAGGAAGTGGTGTGACCACAGACGCATCTCAAGTGCCTGTACACAAACACATGTAGCATGGGAAACATAGGAACTGTAAATTTATATGCAATTGTAGATCAGTGACATTATTAAAATCACAGAGCAGAACAGCTGGCACCACTGGAGTCCTGCAACAGACGTGTACAGACTCTCCAGGAAAGGTGAGTAGGGAACAAAAGGAATAAGCATTGTAGTTTGTGCAAAGGAGGGAGCAGAGGGAACTCTGCTGGAAAATGGCATTGCCTATGGAGCTTCTCAAAGATATTTTTGTGACTATGTAATCTATTACTGTGTTCATTTGCAAATTTCACAATTGGATTATTATACTACAGACTTTAAAACTGAGCTTAACTTTTTAAGGGGCTTTCCAGTTCAGGTTATATGGTTTCCTTTCTGCTGCTTGTCTGTAGCACAGCCAATGAATAAACTTAATAAGAAACACATTCTAAGTTGTTTTTTTATGAAAGCAGTATAGGATGTGGAGAAAATTGCAAAGCTGGAGTGTATATAAGAGCATTAGATTAAACACTGGCCAAGTGTGACATTGGAAATTTGTGGAAGTTGCTGATGGATAAACCAGCAAATTCAGACTTGTGGAAAATTAAGTTCAAAATGTATTATGAAGCTGCTTCTCAATGCGGTGCTTTGTAAAAACAATCTGAGTGTATAGACATACAGACCTATAAAGAGGAAAATACTAAGCATAAAATGCTTGTGTAGTAATAATGTTTAAGTCAAGATCAGTAAATAGTTCCATATAATTGTTATAAACATATTTTAAAACATTCATAATGAGCACCTACTGAAAACTTAAAAACTCCTCCCTAAACAGTGATCAGTGGGGCTGCTATCTAGGTGAGGTTTTTTATTTATTTATTTTTTATTTAGAGCCAACCTCTGACAAACTTTCAGAGAGTAACAAAGAGACAAGGTCCTTGGGAAAGAAACTACCTTCTCATTCAGAAATGGTTGTATAATTTAAGTTATAGCTAAGATAGTGTGCTGCCTTTTTAATAGACAATGTTTGCTTTCTCATGCCAAGTTACTGCCTGGAGAAGATAATCTAATTTTCTTTACCCTTTACTTTGGATATGAACGTAATTGATTAAAAATCTTATTTAGAAAACACTGGTAGAATTTTATAACAATGCATTTTTTTTCTTCTGTCAGAATCAAGATTACAGCTAAAGGGTTGTGGTTTTGGAAAAATATCAAAAAGTATTATCTGCATAATTAATTTCCATTTCCATTCTACTTTATTGTATCAAATAGACATGAGCTGTTTCAGAAGGACGTAAAAAGCAATACCTTTCATTTAGAAACATCTGAAAATACTTAGAATTATGCTCCACTTTCCACATAATTATTTTATGCATGTAAGTGGTTAATTTATTTTTAACGTATGATAAATATGGGGTGATAGAGAATGACATTTTTGAGGGTCCCTGTTTTCTTCAGTTGCCCATCAAAAATCTTAACGGTTAAGATACCAATATTTAAGGCAGCAGTTGAGCCTCAAATAAAATTCTGTGGATGGTTAGAGTTTGTGTAGACACATGCATATGTGCATTTGTTTGCTACGCAGAAACAGGTAAAGTAGTTTTTCACCACACTAATGGAATCAGTAGTTAGTATTATGTGTTTGCCTATATTAAATTCTTTTGAAGAGCACTGGAGTTTCTCAAAGAATTGATTGCTTCCTAATGTAAAGATCTCTCGTGATCTTCAGATAAAAGGTAGTTATTAATGTGTATATTTAAGAGCAATAATTAATATGATGTAAAATGCTTAAAAGGGGGGGGTAGAGTGCTGATTCCTTTAGACTGCTCAGCTAATTTGTCTGAAGTAAGACTGTCTAAAATTTGAAAGAGCAGACAACAGTATGCCCGGGGTTGTGCCTGAACTACATTGTGAAGAATATGCCATGAATTTCATAGAGTCTGTGTAGCTAAGATCAAGGTACAGAAGGATTACTGCAGGTCCTCTCAGGTTTTTTTGATGGGATTCTTCAAAAGTGGCTCAGCTTGTTCAGAACTTTTATTGGCTGTTGTAAAGGTCATTGTTTAAACTTGGAAAGTTGCTATACTCTTTTTTTTTTTGCATTATTTTCAAGAATAGATAACGTCTATTACTCTGTGATGAGTTGAGTTATGCACTTAAGTTTAACTGTTCGGTACACTATAAATATCTAGATAGATAAGATGATGCGATACATTGTGTGCCAGATTAAAGCTTGATCTACCATGCAGTCTCATTGAATTCTCATTGCAATCCATGAATTTGCATGGTGTATATATCACTGGTAACATTGCCTGTCTTTGATCATCTATCTTCCTGAAAATTCCAGTTCAATATTTATGTAACGTTATTGTGAATATCACTGAAACTACAAGAATAAGCAGAAAATTACACTTAAATAAGACTAACCAGAGAAATATATTTTCAAAATTTATTATGAAAAAGGAACAGTGAACAGCAAGCCAGGAAGATGGTTACAAAATAAAATATAAAATTTTATTAAATTATTTTTCAGCAGAAATTATTTAAATGTATAATCATTTCACATTAATTTTTAACGGACATTTACCTATAATTAAAAAAAAAAAAAAGGAAAAAAGCTGCATGTATCTATCTATAGAAATAAAAACCAGTCGATGCCCACAAAATGCCAAAAAAACCACCCCAAAACCAAACCCTCAAAACCTTTGTAGTCTCATAATCATCACTCACATCATGATATCAGTGATAATCCCTCTGCATAAGAGCTGTTATGCATATTCAAATATAGATCTTCATTTGAATTCATGATACCTTGAAAAGCTTTTCTAAGCCAAGTCCCCACTCACATATCACTTTGAAAAATCTTCTCCTTTCAGCATATGGTTAAGATCAGAGAAATATGTTTGGAAAAATGACATCTTGGCAGTATGCGCATTTTTTGCATTTATGCCTTCATATCATATTTGCAAGTTTGTAGGTTAGATAAATTTTCCCAGTACATGACAAACTAAATTTAATTTGAAAATATGGTATAGGAATTTTAAAAGTAGATTTAGGTTTTTTTAAATGTCAACAATGTTAGCTATGCGTTTGTAATTGCAATTGCATAATGTCAGATTCTATCAAGTCTTAACCGAACTATTGTCTTCTCACCATTCCTGTGAATGTTTTTCTCCATATTTGGTAAATGGAAATTAAAAGAACAGGGGTGGATACACAGTTCTTTTAAGGTGCTTAACTGCTGTTTAGGTATTACATTTTGATTGTAGTTTTAGGCACTTAAGTATTTTTGAGGACTCCTACCTCAGTGGTTTGACAGAGGTGTTTCAGAAAGCTGTGGAAAGGCAGTGAGAGAGAAAGATTGTCAGGGCTCTGTACAGAAATCAATGCAAAGATTATCTTTCCTCTCTTTCTTCCTTGTTCACACATCATTACTGGACGACTTGTGCATTGATGAAGATGGGCCACTGTTAGTCTTCATAAGTGTTCTCTTACCAGCTATTCTTTCATTTGTAGTGTTTCATAGCTGACATCTAAGCAGTTACGCTGTTTCAATGTGATAGAAATACAGGTGCTAAAAAGCAGATTGCACAGAAACAATTATTACAGTTTCTTTTATTTGTCAGGGTCTTATGCACTATAAAGTCAGTGGTAGAACTGCTGTCAACTTCAGTGTTTGTCAATTTACTCGAAGATCAATTTTTTTCCCAGTGGCTTCACAACTTAAGGCACCGAACATTTTCATGGGGATTAATGTTTGTTAGCCTTGTCCCAGATGTGAGCTTTTACCTATGAGGATCTGACTGCAAGACTGGAACCAAATAAATCACAAGCGAGTGATATTACAGGTGGAGGAATATAGGAACACAGAGCACAGTAATTCTGTTATTGATTGGGCTAATGCTTGCATTACAGAGGCTAAGATATCTGATGATCTATGATATCTAATGTGCTCTTGGTTATATTTACAGTACTTAAATGTAGTTAGTATTAATTTTATTTGTAGGAAATTTGCTACATGAGTCAGAACAAAATACGTGATGATTTGTCTGGGCCATTTTGCTGATGGTAGCAAAATTACATTTTGGCAAAAATCTCTAAACAGATGTGGCTCAGAAATAGCAGACATGCTCATTGACACAGCTTGTGTTTTTAAACACAGTCACTCTGTTTATTCTTTTAAGTTTTGGTAGACTTGCCATATACGACAGTATAGCAACATTTTTAGTGAACAGTTTTTTATATTGCTAGGGACTAGGATACATTTCTCTATAATTCATTCGTGAAAAGCAAAAAAAAAGGTGTTCTGTAGTACAGTATTTTTCAAAAGCACTTCTGTTTTTGAGTCTGAGAGAAAGCTATTCCAAAGTCTTTAGTCTTGCATGATACTCCTGGTTTTCTGCTTTTAACTTGTTACATGAGCTGAAAAGCTATTTCATATGCTACTATTTGTCTTTCCAGTTTGCATAAGCTTCAGAAATTTAGCTATGAAAATTTACCTATAAGAACTTTTTCAACTCAGTACTTGATAAAACATTGTCGTGGTTTAACCCCAGCCAGCAACTCAGCACCACGCAACCGCTCACTCGCTCCCCCCCCCCCAGTGGGATGGGGGAGAAAATCGGGAAAAGAAGCAAAACCCATGGGTTGAGATAAGATCGGTTTAATAGAACAAAAAAGAAGAAACTAATAATGATAATAATAACACTAATAAAATGACAACAGTAATAAAAGGATTGGAATATACAAATGATGCACAGTGCAATTGGTCACCACCCGCTGACTGACGCCCAGTTAGTCCCTGAGCGGCGATCACCCTACACCCACTCCCCCCAGTTTATATACTAGATGTGGTGTCACATGGTATGGAATACCCCTTTGGCCAGTTTGGGTCAGCTGCCCTGGCTGTGTCCTGTGCCAACCTCTTGTGGCCCTCCAGCTTTCTTGCTGGCTGTGCATGAAAAGCTGAAAAATCCTTGACTTTAGACTAAACACTACTTAGCAACAACTGAAAACATCAGTGTGTTATCAACATTCTGTGCATACTGAACTCAAAACATAGCACTGTACCAGCTACTAGGAAGACAATTAACTCTATCCCGGCTGAAACCAGGACAAACATATTTCAATCAGTATTTAAAAATCAATATACAGATCCTTCGAAATCATTGAACCAGGATGTTACCCATTGTTTTAATGGACATTTTACTTCTGTGAACTAACAAAATTTTTTCTCCTGATTGTCCTTAATGCATGAAACCAATACTTCATTATTACCTTTTTTATGTTTTTTTATTCCTTTCACAATAAAGGACCTGAACCTGTGATATGGTGAGGTTCCTCAGTTTTGTTGTATTTAGTGGATGCTAAATGCACTGGCTAATTAGTAAGATTAAACCCAAGATATGCTTTTACTTTAGTTTTTCTATCCGGTCATTATCAAAATTTTTAAGAGACAAAACCTGGTATTTTAAGCTCCTAAACTACTGTAATTAAGAGGTTTCTCACCGTCATTAAAATTTTTCTTTCCCTTAGAAGTGAGTCATTATGTGTGTCACAATTCTTTAAAGCTTTTGTTTTGTGATGCTATACTCCTTAATTTTTTTTTGTCCTTGTCATTAATTTTTCAGCAATATTGACTGATTTTTCAGCTCTAGGGCAAGTTTTATTCATGTTAGCACTCTAATTAAGCAGAAACAAGAGTTGCTTTTCAGGTATACTTCAGACATTTGGATAATAAACTAAGTAATGAGATGTGGTATTTCCATCTAGTAACATGGTGTTTCCATATAAGTAATTTGAAAGGTATTTCCGTTTCTGAAAGTAGTAGCACTACATTCACAATCAACTTTATTAGCTCACAGAAAAAATTTTGACGTGAGAGCCTTAAAAGCAATTTTTGAGTTGTTAGGTATATGTGCACCATTAAGATAGAAGATACACAACATCAGTCATGTTCTCTTACCGAATGAAATCTGTGAATCACTATTTGAGAACTGTTTTCTCCTAGAATTAGTTCTGTTAGTGTTTGAACTGATTTTGTAAATCTCCAATATTTACCTAGTTTATTCAGCATAAGGTCGTATGTTAGAAAACAGAGCATTATTGTGTCAAATACTCTGACCAGGTTCTTTTAGATATGCCACATGTGGAGGATATAATGTTTAATATCAAATTTGCTTATTTAAAGATAGTTGATGTTACACAGGCCTTCCAGTTTAGCAGAGTGATACAAAATATATTGCATAACAACAGAAACGTAGGTTACACTTAGCAAAATATGTAGCAATTGCAATACACAGTTTATCACAATACCAATGTGATTCCCATTACAGGTATCTATAATACGCTCACCATCACAACACTGGGCATCCCCAATCACTGGAAGGAATACATGGGTTGAAGCCATCTCAAGCCTGTTGCTCTTTGAAGTTCTTTTGTTAGTTGTTGAGTTTTTATACTCTACGTTGGGCTGAGCCAAATATTCACTCCCCCCATTGGTGATCTGGCAAACTCGGGGAGACATCCACGCTCTTAATGAACTCAGGGAGAAACATTTCCACTGCCAGTTAATCCACTCAACTGTTGATAGCTGTTTATCCAAAACAAAGGCCACGCTTCTGGTCCTTATCCTTGAGATAACTCAAGTCAGATTCTTTGCAACAGCTGCGCTCAGTCACACCCTGTGTTATTCCCTGAACTTTACCGGCACATCACCCTTGCCCATCTCCTCTCTGCCTTCTTCCATTTTAGGGGTTTACTGGTCAGATAATTTCACTATTATTCACATATTGTGAAAAATGTATTCCTATGTTCATATTTGAAATACTTGATCTATTAAAACTTACACCCATTAAAATGACTCTGATGTAAACATCTTTATTTTGAAAGTGTCTTGCATCTGACATTTGGGAAATCACCCATGAATGGCTTTGGTTTGAAAACTGATCAGCTGTTTGAAAAATGGAAAAAGATTATTGGAGAACAAACTTAAACATCACTAGATGTTCACTAAAATAAAATATGATAATACAATTAGCATAGGATGGGTAGGATTCTCATGCTTCTTTTCTCAGTATAATGTGACTGCTGCACATCATGTGTCAGACTGCACATGGTAGGGATTAAACTCAACTTGCTTTATGAAAACATGTTTGCTTAAAGCAAAAGAGGAAATAATGAATTTTTTGCATGCTATTGTAAAGTGAGTGAAACAATGCTAACCAAAATAATAAATAGTAGATTGTAAAAATATGTGCTGGCACTAGTATAATAATTTTTAAATAATTGAAATCTGAAGCAATTGCTTGTTAACACCTTAACTTTGCAGCAGCATTCTAAGTCTAACATGTTAAAAAACCTTAAGCAATTGTTCACCTAAAAGGTAATAAACTTCCATTCTCAACAAGAAAGCATACATTTCTAAGGGGTGATTTTAATGACAGTTATGATTTTTTTTTTAACAGCTGAGGATGCATGTGGAGGAACTATGAGAGGATCCAGTGGTATCATCTCGAGCCCCAACTTTCCTAATGAATACCATAATAATGCAGATTGCACATGGACAATTGTGGCAGAGCCTGGGGATACTATCTCACTCATATTTACAGATTTCCAAATGGAAGAAAAATATGATTATTTGGAAGTTGAAGGTTCTGAACCACCTACAATATGGTAAGTCAACTATTGCAATTTTAATGTAGTAAAAAAAAAGATGATGAGATGTGGAAGGTTAAATTTTGTTACTTTTCCTTTTGTCAATAGGTAGTCTTGCTGAAAACAAAGAAACCCAGTAATGGTTTTTACTATGGCATAAATACTGATATTCTAATTGCAGCTGTAAAATAATTTCCAAATATATTCCAAGAATGTAACATTGTGATGAAAGACACTGTAGGCTCATTCACTTCATTGTCTGTAGGTCTAACCATTCTAACCATTATTGTATTAAAAATGTATATATTTAGAAACAGAATGGAATGGACTGTTGTACTGGCAGGGATTGGTGGAGCCTTCAGGGAGTTTCATAATGTCAGAAAGTGAATGGCATGGAGTCCTTTCAGCACAGAGCTGGGGGAAGTAGTATTGGTCGCACCTGTTAGTCACAGATTCTCTCTGGAGGAGTTTCTGTACGTAGAATCGCATATGCGGTCTCACTATATAATGTGCTGGGGGTATGGCTGGTGTATACACTTGTATAGAAGTTTCTGTTGTGATCTGAGAGATACAATACCCTGAGCTGAGTAGCCACAGCACTTTTTAGTTTGGGTTTTATTCCAAATATACTACCTTTAGAGAGGATTTCTATTTGTTTGTTTGTTGACTTAACAGTAGTAAAAATATTTTTGCTAGGCTGGCTTCTGCAGTTCTTGATCTCAGTGTAGATGCATTGTATAAAACAAGTAAAAGAAATAAAATAGTAAACAACCTCTTTCAAGATCTGGTTCAGTTAAGTAGAAAAAATAAATGATACATTCTGTGTTTTTCTGGCCTGGTAGTTTTATGGTAACATAGCATCACACTACTCAAGAAACATGTGAATATGACAAATACTTGTATTCGTTATATTGGTTTAAATATACTATTGGTTCACAAAAAAGAGGACGTATATAAAACCATAAATAACAGTGATGCTCTCCAGTAAAATCTTAAGCTCTTAACTGGTTCATAAAGCATTATGAGGGCAGAGGCATTGAACAACAGGTAATACAACAGGTGGTTGGCTAGCCACATTAAAGTCAGTAGAGTCTTGTTTTCTTATTATCAATACAAAAAACCCCACCAAACACAGCATAGACCAAATAAATGATATTATTTTAAATTTTATAATGAGAAAATATCCCAAATTATATAATTACATTGTTTTGACAACATCAGTCTCAGTTTCTACAAGTGATGCTTATAAGTAATATTCCTTACTACTGCAGAGTATAGTAGAAGCCTATACACTAAGTCTCAGCTTTAGCAAACAGTATTTCATAATTTAATTCATACTGCCACCTACGTAGTTAATTACCTGTATTAGAATATTACTTAATTGCCATTGAGTTTTTCAAGCTGTTAAACTGAAATCTTTTGAACTAGCTGTCAGATAAAATAATTTTTAAACAATAATTTATAATAATTATTAGTGAGGTAACACCAATGACATACAGACAATATGAATCACTTGAATAGCTCAATGTGCGTTCTGTTACTCTTGAATGTGTTTTATGTATTCAGTCATGAGCTTCAAACTGATTTAATTTTTTTTCTGCAGAGGGCTTTGGCTATATTTAAATTATATAATAAGATTACTTTATATATGGAAATTGTCATATTATCTGTTTACAAAACATAAAAAATTACAATGCTAATTTAATAATTGCTCATGTAGAGAAGCAGATTGAGAGCATATTCTTTTTTTAGCTTGTCATTTATATTCCCTAAATTAGACTGATGGGTTCAATTATGCAAAAGTATCCCCCCCATATGTTAGGAAAAATAGATTTGTAAAGCTTAATTAACAACAATTTGTTAATTAGATTTACAGTGGTAATACTTTATATCCCCTTAGACTATAGCTTGAGGTTTAGCTCAAGATATCTTAGTTTATAAAGTGTACATAGAAGTATACTTCTAAAATTAAAACCAGACTCTTGATCTTTCATTCTCGAAAACAAATAGTACATAATTTGCAAAATTACTAAACACATACCGGTTGATCTAGATAGTAAGTAGTACTATAAAATCTTTTCTTAGATATTTTGTTGCTTTATGTGACTGTTATACCTATTGATTTAAAAAAACCTCTAACTTTTCTTCTTCTGCATATTTGCAATGTAACATTCTAAGTTAAACAATGAGCTAGAATACACATCAAGTAGATAGTCTGGGGTTATCCACAAGACAAGACTTGGAATTCTTCATGAAGTGCTAACTTTCTGTAGTCTTCCAGTCAGTCATTATAGTATTTCAGTTATGCCAAGTCTTTTCTTTAAGAAAACTTGATAGGCCATTTTCATTTAAGTAGTGGGAAAAAATTGCATAGATGCCATTCAGGGTTTTTGTTGTCTGATGTCAAGGGCTAATTCTGATGTTTGGTAACTTGAATGAAGGTTTTTTTTTATTTTGGATGTGAAACTGAGAGAAAATGATTAGTTTGAGGAAACAGTTTTCCCCATTTTTTCTCAACAAAACAAAACACTGAAAATAAATGAGATCTAGTGAAATGTTCCTTTTTGCCTAAGTGACAAGTTAGGTTTTGAGACATTCATCGGTGAAAGAAGTAGCAATGTCATTCTGGGATAATTTATGCAGCACATGGAATTTCAGAGTTAAATATTCTCAGAGTATCTGGACACATAAGAGTTTTCTAATGCTTGCCTCTAGGATGCTTTGGTTGGAATGTTTCAGTCTCTTATTTTGCTGTTGGCCACTTTTAATGGAATATTTAATAATCACTGAGCAGAAAACTGGAATGATTCTCTAGGCTGCTTTGACATGGGTGTCCTGGATTCCAGCGTGTACTCTAGTCTGAATTGTTAAGACAATTGTTAAGACTCTAGTTAAATTGTATAGACAAAGTAGTAGAATCTCCTTCCCAGAATATTCTATGAAAGATGTGCTTAGAGCAGTCTCCTGATGAGAGCAGATGAGGATGGGAAGTACATATTTCACACTGTCCTAGGCAAAGACATTAAATCTGTATCTTCTATTCTGATTACCAGCTTAATTTAGCTGTTGTTGAAAAACAAGTTGACAATTTCTCCTCCTACATGTTTGGAGAGCTTGGTTATTACAAAAAACAGAAAAAAAAAATAAGTAAAGGTATTAGACTAGCTGAACATGGAATGATGATTAGTTTTGAATTTACCAGTACATTTTTGGTGGATAGAGTGGGAAGTGGTAGAAAATAATGGTTGTCATAAAGTATGTGCTTAGAGCTCTCAATTCAGAGAACTACTGCTGTAGTCTGAATAAGGATCACAATTTCTTTTCAGAGAAGAAATAATTATGTAATTTTTTATTATTTTTTAACATGAAGGTGTCCATTAAGGTGAAGGTGTTTGAGAGTGTAGCACTGTTGTAGGAATGGCCAAATGTTGTAGGGAAAATGTACTTCATTTTTACCACGACAAAAAAAAAACCACCAAAGTTTTCAGCTCTCTTTTTTCTGGCTAAGAGTGCACTTCTATGAAAATCTTTAGTGTTCTAACATTTGACATATGTCTGGCATGTTTGTAGAAAATAGTAGGACACCTAAGTACTCTGTTATTAAAGATAAATTTGAAATATGATGTAATTACTCTTTTTAAAACAAAATAACTCACCTCACTTCTCTCTTACCGATAGTGTATTCTTGGGTATTTCAAAACTTTTCCTACATAATTTTCCTAAAATGTGAAGGAGGCTTAGAATTTTCCATAGTAAATGGAAGTATTATTGTATTGTCTAGACCATTACTTTGTTTCTGATTTTAGCCAACTTATAGTTTTTTCCTGTATAAATCTAGATACAATGTAAAATGATACATGCTGAATGAAATTTATGTTGGTGAAACTATAGGCAAATTATTTCTGTACTGAAATACATTTAAATATTTCATTGTTTGATATTGCATATTTTGTGTGTCATATAAGTTGCATTAAAATAGACAGCTGTTAAAGAACAATGGCTAACAAAATGAATTTATCCCTTGCAACAGTGATTTTGCACATTTTTTTCCCCAACAGAAAAACTCCCTTTGCATTCATTTTAAGTATTCTGTGGAGAATGAAATTACATTTTGTGAAAAAATCTTTCCCTTAACGTACATGCAACAAAACCCCATCTAGTTTTGAAAGATTTTGTCTGAGGTACTTAAAACTCTTTTGATCCTTATAATAAACTTCTTCAAGATAGCCTCTTAGTTTAAGACTCCCTTGCGGATTGTATGAATAAGAAAGAATAAGGACACAAAAATGTGGGTCTTTGTTTGGGTTGCCAAATCAGAATTTATTCCAAGTAACTACTTACTTGTTTCTCATCAATTTGGGTCTATCCTTGACCTGGGAACATTCCTGATGAACTTTTTAGTGGATATGACATGTTTCCATTTAATTTTTTTATATTGTGAACTTTATTTGTTTACTCTTCTGTGTAGCACAGCCAAGGATAATTTAATGAGCACACTTTATTCATTACAAATTTACAGCAATTGTAGTTTCCCTGTAAAAGATTTGTGAAGCTATTTCTCATTTTACAAAAAAAGTTTATGATTTATGAAGGCTGGAAGCTCAACTAAAAATACGAGAAAACATCTAGTCCTAAATAAATAATATCAGTGTACTGATTGGCCAGTAGGTTTAAACACAGTGTTCTTGAATTTCACAGTAGATTCTCTTTTACATTTTGTAGGATGATAATTACATTTTAACTTCAAGTGTTGTAGTAATATTGCACTTGCTGGCTTTTTTCTCAATCCAAGCTTACAAACTCTGTTAATGAAGTTTTAAAATATTAGTAGTATGTTTAACAAGTGGTTAGGCAAATAATATACAGTGTTTTCTAGAGGAACAATATGCTTAAATAAGTATTCATAGGGATTAAACTTTATGTTAAATAAACTAATGGTAATTTGCCTCTAAGTTAAATAAATTTCACAGAGTAAAAATTAATTTTTTAAAGTTTTGGTGCTTATGTAGCACGGTATTGCAGTAGCATCTGAACATCATTAAGAATAGCCATTCTAAATCAGTAAATGTTTATATTTGTAGTTCAGTGTCTGATAGTGGCCACAGCAGTTGCTTAGGAGAAGACTAGAAGACACCAAGATGATACGATAGGGTGTGCTCTTCACCCTTGTGTAGACTCCCAGCCTCTGCAGTTAGTGATTTAGGAACTTCTTGAACCAACACTTGCCTTAAAATCGCATGTTACATAGCTGTGAATAGACCTTTCTTTTGTTAATTAGTCATTCTTCAAAGGTCATTCTTCAAGATCCTTTGGAAAGGATCAAATGAGTTTTGTTTTTTAAATCTGTCATGGTTTAACCCCAGCCAGCAGCTAAGCACCACGCAGCCGCTTACTCACTTCCCCCCCACCCAGTGGGATGAGGGAGAGAATCAGAAAAAAAAGTAAAACTCGTGGGTTGAGATAAAGACAGTTTAACAGGACAGAAAGGAAGAAAATAATAATGATAATAATAACAATAATAAAATGACAATAATAATAATAAAAGAATTGGAATATACAAAACAAGTGATGCACAATGCAATTGGTCACCACTCGCCGACCGATGCCCAGTTAGTTCCCAAGCAGCGATCCCCACCCCTCCCCTGGCCAACTCCCCACAGTTTATATACTGGGCATGATGTCACATGGTATGGAATACCCTTTGGCCAGTTTGGGTCAGCTGCCCTGGCTGTGTCCCCTCCCAACTTCTTGTGCCCCTCCAGCCTTCTTGCTGGCTGTGCATGAGAAGCTGGAAAATCCTTGACTTAATCTAAACACTACTTAGCAACAACTGAAAACATCAGTGTGTTATCAACATTCTTCTCATACTGAATCCAAAACATAACACTATACCACCTACTAGAAAGAAAATTAACTCTTTCCCAACCGAAACCAGGACACATCATCACAATTTCCAGCAATTTTATGGACTGCAGGCTTCTTGAATGGAGCCCTTCAAGCAGGCCTTTGTGTTTATTACCCTTTGAGAAATTTTCCTTTTATGAATTTCTGATGTGTTTTCAATCTAATTTTTCGGTCTATAACATCACATGCCAATGATTTCCACAACTTAATTATGTACACTAACAGAGAAGTTCTACCTTTTAAGTCTTCTGCCTGATAAATCATCGAGTGTCCCTATTTATTTTAGTGTAAGAAATGAAGAATCAATATTTCTTATTTACCTGACATATAATACTCATTATTTTATGAATCCTTCATACCCTTTCTCACATTTCTTTTCAAGATTTAAAAGCTTTAGCCTATTTTATTACTCTCCCTATAGATGCTTTTCCATATCTGTTTCCATCCTTCTTCCCTTTTCTGTACCATTTCTCATGTTATTATACCTATCTTGACATAAGGTATCAGAATATTAACGTGGTTCAGGAATTAGGTCACGGGGAAATTGTGTTTAACTTTCAAATGTTTAAATTTTTAAAATTTACTTAGATGAATTTACCCTCAGGGTTTCAAAATAATGAGAATTTATTTTATTTCATTTGGAGACACCTAAAATTGTTAACCTTAAAAACAGTTTAAAAGTTTATGGGATAAAAATATTTATTGAAATTGACTCAATTATTAGAATAGGCTTTTTTAATTTCAGGGGTGTGTAAGAATAAGTCATCTGCTCAAGGCTTTTTTTCAAAGCTCTAGATTGCTGCATTTTGGTGGTTTTTTCACTTGCATGACCTAATGTATGCAGAATAAACAAACATACAGTAAGCATACGTGAATGGCTTATTTTCTTTTTTACTGACTGTTATGTCATGACCAGGAAGCTATGGGTTGTGACCGGCCACTTGTATATTGGATGGCATGTAATTAATAAAAATTGCTTTGACACTGGTTTGACATTGTGTCATTCCTTAATATAAAGAAATTGCTTTAGCAGGTTCATAGGATGCTTAATGGTTTGTTTTAGTTACTGATTCATTTTTCAAGTGAATTTGCACCCTAAATCACCTCAAGTGATTTTCACAGGCAAAACAGATGGACAATGACAAAAAAAGAGGCAGCATCTGAAGTTCTGAGCAGTCTGTAGGCCCCATATAAGCAATGATTTATCCTGTTGTCAGGATTTTTCATGAATGCAAAGGGTTTCATTGATGCATTCAAAATATTATACTTTTGGCTGTTATGGCCTTAGACATAAAAGATGGAATTATAAATGCATATAGTTTACCCAATGTACAAAACATACTAATGATTTTCATCCAGAATGTAGAAACGAGTGATTTTGGATTATCTCTGCAGGAATTACTGTTCTCCCACAGCCCATCACTGACTTCGCTGAATAAACAGAGATCATGGCAGGACAAGAAAGTGTGAAGTTTTAATCTCTGGAATGACAAATCAAACAATTACATGTTTTGGGTTTAGGTTGTTTTTTGGTTTGTGGGTTGGTTGTGGGATTTTTTTTACCTGCCTTGTCCTGAGATTTATGTTATCCTCTGCTTTATGTGTAATACCCTTTTCCCCACCATACAACTCATGCAGCATAAAATACGGCTGTTTCAGCCTTACTTGTGAGATTTGCCAGTTCAGTGACTGATGTTTCAGTCAAGACAAGAACAATCAGTCTCCCTCACTACTCCAGCAATTGCCATCCTGAGACAACAGTAAATGACCACATCAAAACAAGTGCAGTATTCTGCTGGAGTAAGCACAGTGAAAGTGTTCCCTGTTAAATTATCAAGCCCTTCCTATCTGTATTTTTTCCAGAAACTGCTGAGTCAGAGACTTCAGATTTTTTTGCATTTGTTAGCTTTTATTACTGATCATGCTTTTTAAGTATTCATTAGGAAAATGCCCTAGGTCCAGACTATTATTTATCCAGTTTCTACAAAACAGTGTTACAAATAAGCAATACTAGAAGCACTCTGGGCTGCTCTGTCCAAAGAGGGTTAAATAGGGCCATAGAAGCACAAACACAGTAGTCAGTAAATCTTTGACCCAAGAGGAATGGTGGAAAAACCTGAGTACTCTTCTACCATGTAAGGATTCATGAGAATTATTTTTCAATTTGTTTCTGAATGTTGGTAAGACTTTGGGAAGTAATATAATACATTCCTATCTCTGTTGAGAAGAATGTATGTAAAAAGCCCATCCAATGTATAACTGCTCATTTGAAAACTGTTGGTGGATATCTGTTTGACTCCAGATGAGAATAACTTCATACATGTTAAAAAGTACCATCAGAATAATGAAAACCTGTATCTTCAGATAAGGCTTACAAATGTTCACTTTTGCAGTACTCATGAACATAGGAAAGGTAAGGAATTAGGAACAGCTTCAGAAATGAAGAGAGATGCACTTCAAGAGAAGAGCATTTAAACACCAGGATATCCTATTTTTCGCAACAACAACAATGAAATACTGCTTTCCTAACATTGTGTACCTTAATCAGAATAAAATATTTTATCCCATGACAGAAATACAATAAAGCAAGGATACAGTAGAAAAATATAAAGGAAATCAACTCACTCTGTGAAGTCTCTGCACTTTGAGGTAAAGTAAGGTACTTTAAGGTAAAAAAAGATGTAAATCCCTGCATGGATGCTGTCATTCAATCTATAGTACCTGAGAGGAAAACAGTTCAGACTTTATTTTGACAATAAAGTGGTCCTACTCCGTCAGTAACCAGTCTTCCACTCCCTTTGTGCCTCACTGTTCTCTTCAACTCTTGTGTTACCTACTGACTAACACAGGGAAAAAAAAAGTTAGTTTTTATCTGTATCACTTCCTGGTGCAGTTCCTTTGTGACTATGTAAAGGCCTCAGCCAACACAAGGTAGGGGATGAGCTGGAAATAAGAGTGGAAACATATTTTTTCAAAAGCAGTATCACTTTGTGGCCATGTAAAGTGCTCATTTGTACCATAATGAGCTGAGGTGATTCTGTGACTATATTAGACTCCATGCCTGATCCAAGTACACACGGTAATTTAACAAACAGTTGTCTCACCTAGCCTTGACTCTATTATATAGTAATAAATCACATGTACCAGATGAGCTTTAGCTTATTGCAGTCTAGAGAAAGACAGAATGATTCACTACTCTGGTCATGTACATACCCCTATGAGTACGACAACATGAGCCAGGGGAAGGAAGGACTCTAACATGCCTTCAACTCATAAGCTAGCACTAGCCAGATCAGCAAACCTGCCCAGAGGAAAGGTCATACCACTGCCTATCCATGAAGAAGAAAGAGACCACAAGAGATGTTTGGACCTCAAAGAGATCTTTGGAGATAATAAATTCTTGTGTGTTGATTCTGACTGTAAACAATGATTTCCAAATAAGGAAAAAAAGGAAAAGCTTTTTCCCCCACAAGGACAGTCAAGCATTGAAGAAGGTTGCCCACACAGGTTGTGCAGTCTCCATTTTGGAGGTTTTCAAGACCAGCCTGGATAAAGCCCTGAGTGACATTGTCTCACCTCAGAGCTGAGCCTGCTTTCAGCAGTAGGTTGGACTAGACAGCTCCTGAGTTCCCTTCCATGCTGAATTATCCTGATTATAAGATTCTACCATTCTGTCTTGTGTTCCCTTACAACCTAGTTATGTAGATGCATATATAAAATATTGAATTCCAGGACTAAACTCTTGATTTACACCTTTGGTTGATTTGTATTTCCATGGATATGACAGTTTCTAAAAGTCAGATTCTCCCTTTACTGAGTCTATTTATTGTAAATGTCACAAAGTAACTAAATATGTCTTTTAAAAAAAAAGCATAGACTTCAAGGTCTTTCCTGTTAAGTGACAAAATTATTTTCATCACGTAACTCATGGCTATGTGTATCTATTCTGCCTGAAAAGTTTGAGACATGTTTGTGCACTACATTTTGAAGTACAACCTGATAAATGAACACAGGAAAAATCACTAGAACAGGGTACCATGGAAGGGCCTTCTATTTCTTCAGAAACATGCAAGATCAAATAGTACAAAATAAGAGAAGCCTCCATCTCTACTGTAAAACATGTGATTTGATACCTTTTTCCTGTCTTAGATTCAAATCTTTTTCATGTTTCAGTAAGCATTTTGAGTGTACCAGGTGTAAAGTCAGTTTCAAAGTCCTTTTCAAATGATGGTTACCAAATGGAATCACACAACAGAACAACGAAAAACTTGCCACTAACCTCCACAATCACTGTAACAAATTCCCCTCCTAACACTACTATTGGGCCTGACCCTACACATTACGGAATGGACTGTGTTTCTTGGACTGCTCTGAATGACCTAATGGAAAGGCCACAGGTGAAATGCTGGAACAGCCACATACAAAATGAAACCACAGAGGCAAACACTAAAGGACAGAAATACCTGGCTTCTGTGGAAAGCTTTTGTTTCCAAAAAAGCAAGACACTTCATTTCTGTTCTCAGTCCTTCAGAAAAAGAGGATGAAAACTATAATGCACAATGCATGGATTATAAAAGATTCGAACCAGACAATATTTCTATCATTAGTATTCCTCCTATTCCTGACTTTCTGCTTACCCAGTTCTACAGTTAAGCATTATCTCTGTTACCTTCTGTTCCCTGTTTTAGAAAGAGAGAAGGACTTAGGCACTCTCAAACTTGTCTGCTTTTTGCAGTTACATTTTTTTTCTTTTTCAGTTAAATCCAATAAAAAATTAATTCTATCCACTCTCAGTAAACAAATACTCTGCTAATCACTTTTCAGCACGTTTTTATGACTGCATTTTCTTTGCCATACTAAATGAATAATTTTTTCCATCTATTTGGCTACAACATTCTTCTGAAGGCATTTTTCCTGTGTTAAGCAGTATCAATTCTTTAAATTCTTTAAATTTGAACTCAGCTGTATTGGATTACAAACCACGTATCATCTTGGGCACTTAACATCCTTATTAGGATCATATTACTCATACGCATTACTTTCATGAGTCCTTCCTCTGAGCATTAAGCACAGATTCAAAAACTTTGTATAATAACTAGTGAGAAAACAGTAATAATAATCTAAAGCAGTGTTGAAAGCCTTCATTAATAAAAAAGAAACAATTATACTTGTCACTAATTTGAAGTGATTTTTCAAGAAAAAAATCACCGGGCCTGAAGTGGGGGGTTTTTTCCCCACATTTTAATCTCTACTTACGAGCACCTCGGCTTCTTGTCTTGTCTGTTGTTTTTTTTTTTTCTCCAACACATTATTATTTTCATTGGTACTTGTACTACTGAGGTGTGATTGTCTATACCTGTGTTGCCACATTTATGTCAGGCAGAGGTTTTCTTCTGTAGCCTTACATATAAGCATCATTAGATCAAGTACATTGACTGAAAATAAATCTAACCTATTCAGACACTGGATGGCTACATAAATCAAATAACTGCTTTGTTATAAAGATATGATTGAGAACCTGTTGTGTAAATGCATGCGTCTGTTGTAGGTTAATCGTCAACAACAGTATACTTAATTTTTAAATGCCTCCTGAAGGCTAATTTCTATTGTAACTGAACTGGCAATTTAAAGTTATAATGTAGCTGTCTAAGACGAATTAACTGCATCTTCCTCCCCCCCAAAAAAACCAACAAAATAAACCCTTTTTCCATAATAACTATCATCTGCCTGCTTATCCTCACTTTGATTTTAATTAGCACTAGTTGATGTATTCTTCACTAATATCGCTTACAAGTTCTGCAAAGCACTGAATGTTTATCATTTGGTTCTTTCATAGCACTAGTAAAATGGGACTAAGAGTCAGGAAATACTAATTTTCACCATCATTAAATTGCAAATGACAGCAAAGGCATGGAAAATGGCACATAAGATGCCACATATATTTTAGAAAAAGTATTGTTGAAGAATATGAGAGTGAGAGACTTCGTATTCTAGATATCACAGGAGGCCTATAGTGCTAAAACCAGTTGTCCCAGGGCATGATCGCAGGGCATCAGGCCATGAATGCAGAGTGACACTACCTAAGGCTCCTCTAGAGCGAATGGGTAATGTTCAGGTTGGGTAGTGCTTGGACAAAATTTCCTCTGGGCCCTTCTCAATTGTTCTAAGATAGATTTTTTTCTGTTCTTACTGCTCAAAATGTCTGAGGTAATGTGCTGTTGTCATGTGTATTGTAAGCCTCCAGGGTGATGTTTTTACAACATGGTATAAAGGCTAAGAGCATGTGAAAATGTGTGATGCTATCAAAATGCATAATGCCATCCTGGAATAGTGATCAACGACTACATTATGAATAATGAAGACAAGCCCAACATATTGTTGTTCATACTGTCAATTGTGGTGGAATCTAGGACATATTGATCCCACAACTTTATCTGATTCAGGCTCAGGGAGAGGGGAGTCTTGAGGAAAGCAGATCTTCACAGAACATTGATGACCAGGTATCCAGGACTTGGGAGGAAAGTGAGGAGCTAAGTTATTTCAAAGTGAAGAGAAAGCCACAGGCCGATATGCTTCATTACTTTAAAGAATTGATTAAAATGGTAGAAAGGAAGGGAATTTGCATATATATTGGTGAATGCAAGGGAAGGGATGATACAGCTTCTGTAGACAAAAGTTATGACTGACACATCAATTAAGGTTATTTTAAGGAATACATGACTGTGTGGGTAACAGGGAACTCATTGATACAGCCTGCTCGGATTTTGTCCAGGTTTCGGCTAGGACAGAGTTAATTTCTTTCTAGTAGGTGGTATAGTGTTATGTTTTGGATTCAGTATGAGAAGAATGTTGATAACACACCGATGTTTTCAGTTGTTGCTAAGTAGTGTTTAGATTAAGTCAAGAATTTTCCAGCTTCTCATGCACAGCCAGCAAGAAGGCTGGAGGGGCACAAGAAGTTGGGAGGGGACACAGCCAGGGCAGCTGACCCAAACTGGCCAAAGGAATATTCCATGTGACATCATGCCCAGTATATAAACTGTGGGGAGTTGGCCAGGGGAGGGGTGGGGATCGCTGCTTGGGAACTAACTGGGCATCGGTCGGCGAGTGGTGACCAATTGCATTGTGCATCACTTGTTTTGTATATTCCAATTCTTTTATTATTATTATTGTCATTTTATTATTGTTATTATTATCATTATTATTTTCTTCCTTTCTGTCCTGTTAAACTGTCTTTATCTCAACCCACGAGTTTTACTTTTTTTTCTGATTCTCTCCCTCATCCCACTGGGTGGGGGGGAAGTGAGTAAGCGGCTGCGTGGTGCTTAGCTGCTGGCTGGGGTTAAACCACGACAGATGTAAGAAGGGATGAATCTCATTCTGTATGATCAATTTCTGACTCTCCTGGTGAATTACCTGTTGCTGCTCATTGTCAGAAATAAAATACTAGTCTTAGTGTATTTCTGATCTAACACATCAGTACATACTTTCTTAGATACCATCAAGGATATGATTGGTATTATACAGGGTATTACAATTCGAGTCATGCCAGTAAGAGATTTTTGCATGATTTATATAAACCAAAGAAATGATCATAACCGAGATGTATCAGGAGTAATAGTTTTGCAACTGTAAAACATTTTGGGGGCTGAAGTTCAGAACTTCTTGGTTTATTTTATAAAAATATTATGCCTTCATTTAAGGCTTATGGAAAGAAAGCCTAAAGCTGCCAAGTCATTATTTTAGGCTTCAGCAAATATGGAATCTAATATTTTACCTGGCATTATCTAATGATTAATCATAACCAGTGTTAAGATGTGAGCAATACTTTTAATGTAATTTTTGTCTGGTTTAATTTTCCAGCCAATTAGAAATTCTTATTGGACTTCTCTTCCCTCTACTAAATAGCTTATTAATGAAGATATTTATATATCTTGATGAAGCAAACACCTAGTCTTCTTTCTTGGCTAAGTAGACTTTTTGGATCTTTCTATGTAAGATCCAGTAAGAAAGTTGCTGGAGCCTTCACATCTCTCTATCAGCCTTTTCTGTACCCAAACTTGCAGCATTGGACTGGTATATTTGAATCAGCAGAAAAACTACCTACCCCATAGTACATATTCTCTCATCCTTGAAGCATATAGTACAGGTTCTGACATCTTTCACATGGATATATTGCACTGCTGCACAACTTCTTTTCCCCATTATTTTTTATGTCAGAGGATAAACTTTTACCATCATTTCTGTTTGCTGGGCAAGAACGTACTGGCCTGCGTGTCCTTAGTGAAGTTAAGGGTAAGGTGAAGGACTGTTGCAATGAGGCTTGATTTCTGTTTAGTAGCTGACAACATGTCTTTCAAAAAAAACCCCAACCAACCTTGAACTGAAGCTTCCAACTTTTTAACAAAACTTTCCAATTCTGTGTAACTTACAGAACTTGAGATTCAATCCCAAAATGCAGGCATCTTTGCTTGTTTGTGTTTTGGTTTTGGGGGGGCTGTGTGTTTTGATTTTTTTTTTTTCCAGAGAGTTAGTTATAAGAAAAGGGAATTTCCTTAAAAGATAGAATTAAGGAAGTGCTGTAGTCTTGAGTGCAATTAAAAGCAGAGTTCATCTCCTGTGGGAGAGAAATGAGAGATGATTATGACAGCAGCAAAGTCTAACAGTCGTTAGAGTATTAGTTTTTCATTCAGTTTTGAGTTACAAATGAATCTGCTAGCAAGACCTTCCACAAACCTGTTAATGGATTTAAACTAGCTAGCTGAAAGTTATGTTTATACTGAAAATTTTGCTAAACATGAAATTATAGCTTTGCTAAATGTTCTGGAAATTATTTTTATTACCATAGTCTGTGCATTAGGCATTTATAGCCCTATATTGGAATGCTGCCATTCCATTTGCTTTTGGTGACTTTGGACACAGAGTCCCCAAGACTGTGAAGCAGAGCAGCAGCACACTGTACTATTCTGTTCCAGAAAGATTCAACACACAGAAATAAAGTTAAATTCCCAAACTTGTGATTTCAGTGATGTGTTGCTGTTTAAAAACTAATGCAACTCAAATTAAATTAAAGGCTGATCTATTTAGCATGACTATTCCTCTTACCTTTTGCAAAGCTTGTTACTGATGCAGGAGAAAGGTAAAAATGAATCTAGTGGTTGCAATTGCCTAGTTCAGTTTACACAGTGGGGTCCACAGTACTTTGCAATTTACCCTGTATTTCTGATCTCTAATTTTCCTTTAGCTGCATCCTGAGACATGGGACATAGATTTAAATTTTAATGGCTCATAATTCATCACAGGAGTATCTGGCATGGTGTTCAGACTGAAAACCTGTTGATGAAAACCACCTGGGTCATTCAAGAGAATATGTGTATGTATTTTCCATTTAAAAAGATCTAGGAACATACACTCTTAACTGAAGTCTGTGACTAACCCTAAAAGAAATCAGAGTTAGGAGCAGGATGCCATTGGTATCTGCCAATGGGAGAATAATACGGCAGCCAGCAAAAAAATTGGTATTTTTTAAAGTATTGCATCAAATACACAAAAAAAGGAGGTAGAGCTACTGTATCAAATATCTAGTATATATATTTATTTACATTAAGTCAATCAAGAAATGAAAAGATGGATTTCTTATGATGTATCCGTTGGTATTATATTTTAATATATATCTGGTATTTGAAAAAAAGAAAATAAAAGGGTAGTGCTACCATTATTGAATGTTAAATTTGAAGAGCAAGGCATTCTTTCTATTATGAAAAATAATCAGAAACATGTAAAGGACTTTATTTGATGAAAAGCAGGATTTAATTTATCTGGAAATCAACTGAAAGAGCAGAATGGTAGGATATGGGCCAACTAAGCTTTTAGAAACAAGCTAGGTCAGTTTTTCATTGCAGAAATTATTAGGACAGTAGTTACTTTAGCTTGAGTTATGAGAAACAGAAAGAATCTGTCTCAGAATATGAAGGATTAAGGCAATTTGAGTGAAATATTACTATTATTGATGGGTAAAGAGACATCAGTACTAAGTACAAGGACAACAGACATTAAAAAAACCCACCAAAACAAACTTCAAAAAAGAAGGATTAAGATAATCTGCAGGAGATCTGGCAGTAAGTGGAAGTCAATATATTAAGTATGTAATAACAGACTTTCCTAATACAAAAGAACAATATAAATCATAATAAGAGACCATTAAAGCTCCTGATACAGTCATAAGGATATACAGATCAGAAAGAAATTTTACAGAAGGTGAGAAAAGAACCACATGACTAATGAATAAAAGCATAAAATAATAGGAGGCTGTGAGAATACAATAAGAGAGGCCATCACAGTTGCTGAATTACAACCACCAAAGGATATAAAAGACAATGATGGAGGGACTTTATAAACACATAGAAGTAAAAAGAGAACAAGGAAACAGTGCAAAGCAAATAACACAGTGAAAATGGCAGTGACAGCTGGGAAGTTGTAAGAAAGCCAGTTAGCTCTGAAACCTGGAAAGAAATTATGGAGTAAGTGATGAAAAATTGCTTAATGCAAAATCTAATTCTATTTACTAACCATTTTTTTAATTACAAACTAGCAGAAAAAAGGCAGTGTTGTTTCTACATATGTAGTGTACTTAGTAGGGAAAATGCATACAAAGAATAGTTACTGGTTAGTCTCTGTGAGTCGTTTTGTATTGCATCTTAGATGGCTTAGTTCTAGGCCTGGTGATGTTAAATACTTTCGCTATATCTTGGATACTGGAATAAGAATTATGCATAAATACCATTAATGACACTGAAATGTGGAGGGTTGCAGGCTCTTTAGAGGATAGAATTATGCTTCAAAATGATGCTGATAAAGTGAACATGCATATATCATCAACATGAAATTTACTTCAGGCAAGTACAAAATGCTGTAGACTAAATGAAACAGACAAAGGCATAAATATAAAATACAGAGTAAATACCCAGACAGAGGAATATACCCAGTAAGTACATCAGAAAAACACAAGAAGTAAATAGTCATAAGAAACATTAGTGAACAGTATGTCCTTGTGTTCACTGTTCACATAATTGTGTGTGTGCATGTGCATGTGCATGCTTTTGTGCGTGCAAGAGTAAATTCTTATTACAGAATTTGGCCTGCATTTATGCAGGCACACAACCTTCATAAGTTGCAGATAGGGTTAATGAGGATGCTGAAAAGTGTTGAATTCTTAAGTAGCTGAAAAAAATTGTAAATTGAAGTTCATTTGCAAATGAAAATAGTATTTTATATTTATACAGCCTTTAAAACTACATTAGCAGTTACACAAATCTTTTCGTATTTCTTAATCAGGCATGTCCCAGTATATCTTGCTAAAAAAAAAAAAAAGAAAAAAATTTGAAACAATCTTATATCGTTAGCTGGTGGTGTAGCTCAGTAAGCCTAACATTTGTTCTCTGTGTCATGCTAGGATGGGTAGTAAAGGTTAGGACTAAAGTACACTGACACAGCTGTGGAGCCTAAGCTTTCTTTCATCTGCCCATGCTTATGTGTAGTCTGCTCTGGTTATCTTCCTAGTCATTACATTCTTATGAGTGCAATACATTAAAGGTCAGTCTTAATTTATAACAAGTGAATGAGTGATCTAATATCTTTTATCAGTTATTAGATCTGAATATTTGCAAACTTTCCAATTCGGATATATCAAATAGCGAAGGCTCTCTAAGTGCTCAGATAACATTATCATTATCACTAATATCAGTAAAAGGCATCATATAAGAAGTTAATAGATACTAAACTCTGATACAAGATATTTTAAAGCTAACGTAGTTGGCTTTTTATTGTATAATTTACATTATATCACTTTCCAGCCAAATGTCATGCACAAATGTAAAATTCTTTTGGTGAGATTAAACTGAAATTTTGACAGTAATAACTGATTTGTGTGGTAAAGTAAATCAAAATTATTATTCTAAGGAGTGTTCACTTACAATCTGCTCTAGTCTGGAAAATCAACACAATGAGCTGGCCTTTTAAATGAGGTACCAGCTTTTCCCAGAGTGTAAGATACCTCATTCTAACAACATAGAATATCGGTAAATCTTCTACACTTTGTTTTTGCTCTCTAGCAAAGCTTTTATATGTATTAGTCAATATATTAAACACTTACATGAATTTTATTATGAGGAAATGTTTTAATAAACATTTGCCATTTTCTTTGTGTCCTATATAGAAGCCAGCATTTTTTAGCGGGCCTACTTTGCTCGCAGTTTTTGGGGAGAAGGGGAGGCAAAGAGGTGAGAATTAAGAACAAATGATATTTGCTTATATCACAGTAAAAATGTTAACGTTTACATTTTAAGACACAAACATTCATTTTACATATGTATGTTTTTAACAGCTGTAAATTGAAGACTTCTCAATCCAGGGAGTTTTATAAATAACACAGATTGATCTAGTAAAACCAAATTGAAATATTCCCAATTACTAGTCACCTTTTGTTATTTTAAATAATATTAATTACCCACAATTAAAAATGTACAATGAGATTTTATAGTACTCAGGAGAATCTTATACATTCTTCTTAGTTCGTAATTTCTTGTTGTATTGGGTTTTTAGACATTTATTGCTCTTTAAATCTTCAGTATGGCCTCTGTTAACAGGGAATGTTATGTCTTCTGTTGGACAAATTACACTACAAATGTTTAACTCAGAGGCATGGTTCCAAAGCATAGAGAGGTTAAAATGCTGTGACATGGATCACTATTTCACAGTCTGATTTACTGGAAACAGCAGGTGGCTAGCAGTCAGACCCATGCAGTGTTTCAAAGAAAACAGTTATATAAATTGTGATTTTGCACATACCTGTGTATGAAGAATTAACATCAATAAAATAATTTTTACATGTATACATACTTACACTTCAAATTAGGAAACAAAAATCCATCTTGTCACACTTCTCGTAAGATTTGCCACAAATGTTGCATTTTTAAGTTGGTTTTATAATATTTATTTTTCTAAAAAAATATAAAACACACTGAAGAAACATATGTCTCTTATTCTGGATATATTAGCATATATAAACTCAATAATCAATAGTGTATCAATAGTATATCAATAGTATATTTTGGTGCATCCTTTCTAAAATGATATCTTGAAAGTCAGTAGAGTTTGTCCCAGACTCTTGCTTTACACACACATCACTTCATGTATGTCTACAAGGTTTGGCTCAGTGCCATATCAACCTAGGTCTAGAACTAGAAGCAGTACAGCTGCATCACTGGGAATCCATGCTCAGGGCAATTATTCTTGCATCTATGTGCATAAATAATCTCTGTATGTTGTTTCACATTGAAACACAGGAGTGTGTTAGCTCCAGCCAGTTATGTGGCACAAAAGGGAAAGACTGTGGTGCTCTGTGGTGCAAGCTTCTTTCATTCAGTATCTGATATCCACATTGTGTGTTTTGCAGTGGTACAGAGTGTACAAGCAGAGGTGTGACGTTCAGAACTCAGATTTAATGAGGTGCTTGGCGCTAACTTGAATATCTCAAAGGTATTGCTCTTGATTGTCTAGATATGCCAGTTATCTACAGCATCTACACAGAACTGAAGAGGTCCTTGGTTCTCTGTAGAGAAAAGAATTGATAATCTCAGACACTTTTAAGAACTAGTCTCTGGGGTCAGTAATAAAAGGCAATGTTTTGGATGAGAAGAGCAACTCCTGTAATTTTTTGAGATTCAATATGCTTTTCATAGATACAGAGTTTAGTGCCAGAAAGAACTAATGGATAATCTAATGTCCCCTCCTGTCAATGCCAGACTTCTGTATTTCATTTGTTTTTCTGTGCTAATTTCAAAAAATTAACCAGTCTTCTGCAGTCTTCACTTAAAAGTGCTAAGTGATAAAAAACACAACTAAATTTTCTTTTTATAATTTGTTCTAATAATTACTCACCATTGTTTGCAAAAATACGAAAAAAAAATTACACTTTGAATGTGTTTGTCATTGACTTCAGCTGCTGGCTTTTTTCATGTCTTTTCCAGGTTAGAGAAAGGGATCTTCAGTGGTTTTTCCATTCCTTTTCTTTTAAATTTGATACATTAAGAAAAGCTGGTACATCAATTTTTGAGTGAGACATTTTTTGAAGACATAAAACATTCCTTTTAGTTTCTCAGTTATTTCTTATACTGTAAAAAAAAAAGGTCAACAAAGGAAGGCTGGATGCAATATTCCAGTAATTACTGCATGCCTACCATAACCGGAACTAAACTTGTATCTGTATTTCTACATACTTCTTCCTTGGTTAAGCGTCTAAGGTTTGGTTTAGCCTTTTATGCTGCAGCATTTAGCTATGTTAAAGGAAGAGGTAAAGTGCTTAGCTAAAAAACTCTATTCAGGAGCTATGCCTCCTGAATATGTTTCAGGTCTTGTTTAGGGCTACAAAAAGGCTCTTTAAGAGTACCACCCAGAGATCTGCCCCAAAGCTGGATATTCGTGGGTGGCACAGCATGTGGGAGGATATGGGCAGGTATCTAGAGAACTTCTCACCTCCAGTGACTTGGAAGTTCACTCCCGAACAACTACAGAACCCTCATGAAGTGGTAGAATATTTGAAAGAAAAATGCTGTGGCTATTCCGAAGACGTACAACTCGCTGCACTGTGCTGGGCCCTGGCCAGTATCTACCAAACACTGCTTGATATTAGGCAGCACCCTCAGGGGGAAAAGGGGGAAAAGGTGGAAAACAGGACAACAGGCACCGTGGCTACCCCAACCCCAACAACAGGCACCATGGCTACCCAAACCCCGACAACTGGCACCGTGGCTACCCAAACCCCGATAACAGGCACCGTGGCTACCCAAACGCCGACAACAGGCACCGTGGCTATCTCAACCCCGACAACAGGCACCGTGGCTACCTCAACCCCAACAACAGGCAGTGTGGCTACCCCTACCCCAGTGACAGATACTGCAGCTAAACCAGAGAACCAACCTGTGCCAGTATCAGTCGCCCCTGTACAGGAAAAGAAACACACAAAGAAATCAGTTCGCTTAGTGAGAGATGAAGATGAACCAGGGTCATCGCGAGAACAGGAGGAAGAGGCAGAACCTGAAATAATTACCCGATCTCTATCCCTGAGTGAGTTGCGTGACATGCGAAAAGATTTTAGCCGCCACCCAGGTGAGCACATTGTTACCTGGCTGCTCCGATGCTGGGATAATGGGGCTAGTAGTGTGGAATTAGAGGGTAAGGAAGCCAAGCAGTTGGGATCTCTGTCTAGGGAAGGGGGCATCGACAAGGCGATTGGGAGAAAAACACAAGTCCTCAGCCTCTGGAGGTGACTTCTGTTAGGTGTAAAGGAAAGATACCCCTTCAAGGATGAAGTTACATGTCACCAAGGCAAGTGGACCACCATGGAGAGAGGTATCCAGTACCTGAGGGAATTAGCCGTGCTGGAGGTGATTTATAATGATCCAGAAAATGTGCAGTCACCCACAGATCCAGATGAAGTCCAATGCACACAACCGAAGTGGCGGAAGTTTCTACGAAGTGCGCTGCCAACCTGTGCCAACTCTTTGGCAGTAATGTCCTGGAAAGAAGGCTACGGACAAACGGTGGATGAATTGGCTGTCCAACTCCGGCAATACGAAGGAAGTCTCTCTTCCTCCCTATGGGCCTGTGTCTCAGCTGTAGAGGAATTGTCCCGAGAGTTCCAGCAATTCAAAGTGGATATGTCCTCCTCCCCACCTGTACAGGCCCGCATCGCAGCTATTGGGAGTAAGCACTCTTCTGCCCAAGAGAGAGGAGGGAGAAAGTACACACGACGGGCTAACCTGTGGTTTTACCTGCGTGACCATGGAGAGGACATGAGGAAGTGGGATGGAAAACCTACCTCAGTCCTGGATGCACGGGTACAGGAGTTGCGAGAAAAAGCAACCAGAAAAGAGGATTCTTCTTGGAAAGCTGCTGCTCCAGTTTCCCGTGAGCAGTCCCCAGACAGAGTAGATGGGCTGATCCCATTTCTAATCCTCTTGAAGGGACTTCTGATTCACGTGTGCGAAAAGTGAGTAACGGATATTCTAACCAGGATTAGAGGGGCCCTGCCTCCAGGCAGGTGGAGGAGAGGGACAACCGAGTCTACTGGACAGTGTGGATTCGATGGCCTGGCACGTCCGACCCACCGGAATATAAGGCTCTAGTAGACACTGGTGCACAATGCACCCTAATGCCATCAAGTTATAAAGGGGCAGAACCCATCTGTATCTCTGGTGTGACAGGGGGATCCCAAGAGCTAACCGTATTGGAAGCTGAAATGAGTCTAACCGGGAATGAGTGGCATAAACACCCCATTGCAACTGGCCCAGAGGCCCCGTGCATCCTTGGTATAGATTATCTCAGGAGGGGGTATTTCAAGGACCCAAAAGGGTACCGTTGGGCCATTGGTATAGCTGCATTGGAGATGGAGGAGATTGAACAGCTGTCTACCCTGCCTGGTCTCTCTCAAGACCCTTCGGTTGTGGGGTTGCTGAAGGTTGAAGAACAACACATGCCAATTGCTACCATGACGGTGCACCAGTGGCAATATCGCACCAACCGAGACTCCCTGATCCCCATGCATAAGCTGATTTTCCAACTGGAGAGCCAAGGAGTGATCAGCAAGACTCACTCACCTTTTAATAGTCCCATATGGCCTGTGCGGAAGTCTAATGGGGAATGGAGACTAACAGTAGATTATCGTGGGCTGAATGAAATCCCGCCACCGCTGAGCGCTGCTGTGCCAGATATGTTAGAGCTTCAATATGAACTGGAATCAAAGGCAGCCAAGTGGTATGCCACAACTGACATTGCTAATGCATTTTTCTCCATTCCTTTGGCAGCGGACTGCAGGCCATAGTTTGCTTTCACTTGGAGGGGCATCCAGTACACCTGGAATCGGCTGCCCCAGGGGTGGAAACACAGCCCCACTATTTGCCATGGACTGATCCAGGCTGCACTGGAAAAAGGTGAAGCTCCAGAACACCTGCAATACATTGATGACATCATTGTATGGGGCAACATGGCAGAAGAAGTTTTTGAGGAAGGGAAGAAAATAATCCAAATCCTTTTGAAGGCTGGTTTTGCCATAAGAGAAAGTAAGGTCAAGGGACCTGCACAGGAGATCCAGTTCTTAGGAGTAAAATGGCAAGACGGGCGTCGTCACATCCCTATGGATGTGATCAACAAAATAGCAGCTATGTCCCCACCGACTAATAAAAAGGAAACACAGGCTTTCTTAGGTGTTGTGGGCTTTTGGAGAATGCATATTCCAAATTACAGTCTGATTGTAAGCCCTCTCTATCAAGTTACCCGGAAGAAGAATGATTGTAAATGGGGCCCTGAGCAACGACAAGCCTTTGAACAAATTAAGCGGGAGATTGTTCATGCAGTAGATCTTGGGCCAGTCCGGGCAGGACAAGATGTTAAAAATGTGCTCTATACTGCAGCTGGGGAGAATGGCCCTACCTGGAGCCTCTGGCAGAAAGCACCTGGGGAGACCCGAGGCCGACCCCTGGGGTTTCGGAGTCGGGGATACAGAGGATCCGAGGCTCGCTATACTCCAACTGAAAAAGAGATATTGGCAACATATGAAGGAGTTCGAGCCACCTCAGAAGTGGTTGGTACTGAAGCACAGCTCCTCTTAGCACCCCGACTGCCAGTGCTGGGCTGGATGTTCAAAGGGAAAGTCTCCTCTACACATCATGCAACTGATGCCACGTGGAATAAGTGGGCCGCACTGATCACACAACGAGCTCGCATAGGAAACCCCAGTTGTCCAGGAATTGTGGAAGTGATCACGGACTGGCCAGAAGGCAAAGATTTTGGAATGTTGCCAGAGGAGGAGGTGACACAGGCTGAAGAGGCCCCGCTGTATAATAAACTGCCAGAAAATGAGAGGCAATATGCCCTGTTCACTGATGGGTCCTGTCGCATTGTGGGAAAACATCGGAGGTGGAAGGCTGCTGTATGGAGTCCTACACGATTAGTCACAGAAACTGCTGAAGGAGAAGGTGAATCGAGTCAGTTTGCAGAAGTGAAAGCCATCCAGCTAGCGTTAGACATTGCTGAAAGAGAGAAGTGGCCAGTGCTCTATCTCTGTACTGACTCATGGATGGTGGCAAATGCCCTATGGGGGTGGCTACAGCAATGGAAGAAGAGCAACTGGCAGCGCAGAGGTAAACCCATCTGGGCGGCCGCACTGTGGCAAGATATTGCTGTTCGGATAGAGAAGCTAGTGGTAAAAGTACGTCATGTAGATGCTCATGTACCCAAGAGTCGGGCCACTGAAGAACATCAAAACAACCAGCAGGCAGATCAGGCTGCCAAGATTGAAGTGTCTCAGGTGGACCTGGACTGGCAACATAGGGGTGAGCTATTTATGGGTCAGTGGGCCCATGATACCTCGGGCCATCAGGGAAGAGATGCAACATATAGATGGGCTCGTGATCGAGGGGTGGACTTGACCATGGACACTATCGCACAAGTTATCCATGAATGTGAAACATGTGCTGCAATTAAGCAAGCCAAGCGGCTAAAACCCCTGTCGCGTGGAGGGCGATGGCTGAAATATAAACAGTGGGAGGCCTGGCAGATTGACTATATCACACTCCCACGAACCCGCCAAGGCAAGTGCCATGTGCTTACAATGGTGGAAGCAACCACTGGATGGCTGGAAACATATCCTGTGTCCCACGCCACTGCCCAGAACACTATCCTGGGCCTTGAAGAGAAAGTTTTATGGCAACACGGCACCCCAGAAAGAATCGAGTCGGACAACGGGACTCACTTCCGAAACAACCTCATAGACACCTGGGCCAAAGAACATGGCATTGAGTGGGTATATCACATCCCTTATCACGCACCAGCCTCCGGAAAAATCAAACGATACAATGGACTGCTGAAAACTACATTGAGAGCAATGGGGGGTGGAACTTTCAAACATTGGGATACACATTTAACAAAAGCCACCTGGTTAGTTAATACTAGAGGATCTGCCAGTCGGGCTGGCCCTGCCCAACCAAGACTTCCACATACTGTAGAAGGGGATAAAGTCCTTGTAGTGTGCATGAGAAGTATGTTAGGAAAGACAGTCTGGGTTAGTCCCCCCTCAAGCAGAGACAAACCCATCCAAGGGGTTGTTTTTGCTCAGGGACCTGGGTACACCTGGTGGGTGATGCAGAAGGATGGGGAAGTTTGATGTGTACCTCAGGGAGATTTGATTTTGGGAGAGAATAGCCAGTGAATTAGGCTGTATGATATTTAACTGCTAAATAACCTGCCAATGTATGTCATTGTATCTATAGTGTCTATATGCCATATCAAGGGTATTACTGTAAGAATTACCCAAATGACTGAAGGATGGACTTTGAAACTGAGCCAAGTACAACAGTGATAGAACTTGAACTGGTGCCCAGCAATTTCCTTGAGATCAGCCTCTTCGACCTGCAGGCCAAGGGTGTGGGTTGCACCAAATGTACCAGCCACGAGTTCCAGAGGCAGCATACAACAACCTGACACACCATCTCTCTTATCCTGAAGAACTGTTACAACAGATGGAGCCCCAAAGTCATGGACTAAATAAAATTGATGGACACATTGGAGGGATAGCCCATCGACTAAGGGAATACTATTTGTGTGTGTGTGTGTGTGTGGGGGTGTCCATATACATATATATATATAAGACAAGGAAAGTGGTAGTAGTTGATTGGAAAATGTAAGATCTGGGCATGATGTAGATGGTATAGAATAAGGGGTGGATAATGTCCTGGGTTCAGCTGGGATAGAGTTAATTTTTACAGGAACCTTGGAGGTGGGGGGGGGGCATAGCCAGGGCAGCCGACCTGAACTAGCCAAGGAGCTATTCCATACCATGTGACATCATGCTCAGTATATAAAGGGGGAGCGGGCCGGGGGGAGGGCTCTGGACTTTCGGTGGCGGAGCGTCGGGTTCTGGGTGGTGAGCAGTTGCACTGTGCATCACTCTTTTTGTATATTCTTTCATTAGTACCGTTGTTGTTGTTGTAACCTTTTTTTGTGTTGTCCCAGTAAACTGCCCTTGTCTCAACCCTCGAGGTTCCAGTTTTTTTTTCTTTTCTCTCCTCCATCTCCTCCCTATCCCACCGGAGGGGGGCGGGAGGAGTGAGCGAGCGGCTGCGTGGTCCTTTGTTACCGGCTGGGCTGAAACCACGACATTTTGCTAGGGCCTAATTGGCACAATGGTACTTATACTTTGAAATTTCCATGATAGTCTGTCATTACAGAAAATATGAGAGAAACAGAGGTTTTGTGAGCAAGCCCTTTTAGGACCTTCAATTCCAAATTATCTGTATCTGCTCATTTAAATGGTTATTCTGTGTAGAAGTTGTTAAACATGTTTCTTCAAGTAGAAAGTACTTCATCATATGCTTATGTCATAAACAATTCATTCTGCTTCTTTCTAAATAAGAGAGATATATTTATTGAATTAATACATCATATTACATCATTAGTTATTTTCACTTTTGTATCTGGTATTCCTCTGTTTCATGTCTTATTTTATTCCTAACGTAGATTTACATACTCCCCCCCCAGAAAAAAAAAAAAAGGGAGAATTCTTACAGGAGGAGTATAGACTTGCTGTCACATCTTGCAGGTAGAGTGTTGGGAAGGTGAAGGCCCACCTGGAGTTGAATCTGTCCAGAGACATGAAGGGCAGCAAGAAGGTATTCTACGAGTACCTAATCAGCAAAATTAAGACTAGGGAAAGCACGAGCCCATTGCTGAATGAGGCAGGGAACCTGGTGGCAAATGACATGGAAAAGGATGGGGTACTTAATGCCTTCTTTGCCTCAGTTTTTGCCATTAAGATCAATATTCAGGAATCCCAGGCCCCTGAGATCAGTGAGAAAGTCTGCAGCAAGGAGGGCTTACCCTCAGTGGAGGAGGACCTGGTTAGGGAGCGCTTAAACAAACTGGACCCACATAAATCCATGGGGCCTGATGGCTTGCACCCACAGGTGCTAAGGGAGCTGGCTGATATCATTGCAAGACCACTCTCTATTATCTTTGAAAGGTTGTGGTGACCTTTCTGGTACCTGAAGTCTAGAAGTTAGCAAATGTCACTCCTGTCTTCAGGAATGGCAAGAAGAAAGATCCAGGGAACTACAGCCAGTTAGCATCAACTGGAAATCATTTCCAGGCACATAAAGGACAAGAAGGTGAATGGGAATAGTCATCGTGGATTTACAAAGTGGAAATCATTGCCTCCTACAATGGATTGACTGGGAGAGCAGTTCATGTTTAGCTCAACTCTAGTAAAGCTTTTGACACCATGTCCCATAACATCCTCATAGAGAAGCTGATGATATATGGGTTAGATAAATGGAAAGTGAAGTGGATTAAACACTGGCTGAACAGCTGGGCCCAGAGGGTTGTAATCAGTGGCACAAAGACCAGGTGGAAGCAAGTCACTAGTGCTGTACTGCAGGGGTTGATACTAGGGCCAGTACTGTTTTACACATTCATTAATGACCTGGATACTGGGACAGAGTGCACCCTCAGCATGTTCGCAGATGATACAAAACTAGAAGGAGTGTCTGATGCACCAGATGGTTGGGCTGACATTTATAGGGGCCTCGACAGGCTGGAGAAATGGACTGAGAGGAATCTCATGAAATTGAACAAGGGAAAATGCAAAGTCCTGCATTTGGGAGGAATAACTCCAGACACAGTACATTCTAGGAAGCTGCTTTGCCAAGAAGGATCTGGGAGTTCTGGTGAACAACAAGCTGGCCCCATGAGCCAGAAATGCACCCTTTCAGCAAATAAGGCCAACAGTCACTTGGGCTGCATTAGGCAGAGTGTTGCCAGCAGGTCCAGGGAGGTGATCATTCCCCTCTGTTCAGTACCGGTGAGGCTGCATCTGCAGTAATGTGTCCAGTTCTGGGCTTCCATGTACAAGAGAGATAGGGGCCTACTGAACTGAGTCCAGCACAGGTCTACAAAGATGATTTAAGGGACTGGAGCATCTTTCATGAGGAGAGGCTGAGACAGCTGGGACTGTTCAGTCTTGAGAGGAGAAGGCTCAGGGGGAGCCTATATCCGTGTGTATGAATTCCTGATGAGGGGGGAGTGAAGATGAGCAAGCCAGACTCTTCAATGAACACAAATTGAAATACATTAAATTCCATCTGCACAGAGGAAAACACTTTTCTTTACAGTGAAGGTGGTCAAAAACTGGAACAGGTTGCCTGGAGAGGTTGTGAAGTTTCTATCTGTGGAGATATTAAAACCCAACTGGACACATTCCTGGGCAACCTGCTTGGACAGGTGGCTTTGACAAGATGATCTCAAGATGGCCTTCTTACCCCAGTGATTCTGTAATTCTGTGTCATTCTTCGTCCTGCTGTCCTTCTTTCTCCTGTAGCTGTTTATTCCTCTAATATTTTTATATCTTGTTGATATTCCATATTTGAGACTTTATTGTTTGTATCAATACCTCCTTTTTATTTGTGTATTTTTTTTTTAATGTTTTCTGCTCTCTCTTTGTCACTGAACTAGAATAGGCTTTTAGCTGCAGTTGCTTTCTTTTATGCAGCCAGGTATATTAGCTGGAGAACAGGGATTACTCACTGAATACTTTTCTGCAGTTTTCTTAGAACATGCATAGTGATACGAGTCTTATAAGTAGATGTGGTGGGTTAATCTTGGCTGGCTATCAGATGCCAACCAAGCCGCTCTGTCACTCCCCCTCCTCAACAGGACAGAGGGAGAAAATAAGATTAAAAAAAGCTTGTGGGTCAAGATAAGGACTTGGAGATCACTTACCAATTACCTTCACAGTCAAACCAGACTCAACTTGGGGAAGATTTATAGCCAGTTAAAAATAGAATGGGATGGTGAGAAACAAAGAAAAAAAAAAAAAAAAGCATCTTCCCCTCCCCACCCTCTTCCCAGGTTCAACCTCTTTCCTTCATTCCTAACTCCTCTACCTCCCCCGCTGGCCCTGAACAGTGCAGATGGAGGACGTGGGGTTATGGTGAGTCCCTAACAGTTCCTCTCTGCCCCTCCTTCCTCCTCACACTTTTCCCCTGCTCCAGAGTGGGTCCTTCCTACAGGCTGTGGTCCTTCCAGAACTGCTCCAGTGTGGGTCCTGTCCACAGGCTGCAGGGTAAACATGCTCTAGTGTGGGTCCTCCATGGGCCACAGTTCCTGTTAGGAGAGACTGCTTCAGCATGGTCCTCCCCATGGGCTGCAGGGGATTAGCTGGAGCACCTCCTCCCCCTCCTCCTTCTGTGACCTTGGTATTCACAGGATTGTGTCTCACTTTTTTTTTTTCCTCACTGCCTGTGCAGCATTTTGCCCTTTCTTAAATATGTTTTCACAGAGGTGACACCAGCTTGGCGGATGGACTCAGCTGTATCCTGCGGTGAGTTCATTGTGGAGCTGACTTGAACTAACTGTGCCTGGCACAGGGCAGCCCCTCATCTCTTCTTGCAGAGGCCACTCCTGCAGCCCTCTGTGGCAAAGAAATAAAATTTTATAAGATTTTTTTCTTAGGAGCTGCCCATCTATGAAACAACAAAAAAACCACCCCTCACCCCCCCAAAAACAAAACACAATTTAGATGACTAAATTTCACCTAGTTATACAAACACAAACAGATGATGTGGTTTTAGCTTTTAGCTTTGAAGGTTTTTCATTATAAACCATCAAACTGGGAATTAGTCTAAAATCTTAGAATCATAGAATTGTTTAGGTTGGAAAAGACCTTTAAGATCATCAAGTCCAACTGTCAACCCAACACCACCATGCCCACTAAACCATGTCCTGAAGTGCCACATCTACACGTTTTTTGAACACCTCCAGGAATGGTGACTCAACCACTTCTCTGGGCAGCCTGTTCCAATGCTTGATAACCCTTTCAGTAAAGAATTTTTTTCTAATATCCAATCTAATCCTCCCCTCGTGCAACTTGAGGCCATTTCCTCGCATCCTATCACTAGTTACGTGGTAGAAGAGACCAGCACCCACCTCACTACAACCCCCTTTCAGGTAGTTGTAGAGAGCAATAAGGACTCCCCTCAGCCTCCTCTTTTCTAGACTGAACAACCCCAGTTCCCTCAGCCGCTCCTCATAAGACTTGTGCTCCAGGCCCCTCAGCAACTTGGTTGCCCTTCTCTGGACACGCTCCAGCAACTGCATGTCTTTCCTGTAGTGAGGGGCCCAAAACTGAATACAGGATTCGAGGTGCAGCCTCACCAGTGCTGAGTACAGGGGAACAATCACCTCCCTGTTCCTGCTGGCCACGCTATTTGTGATACAGGCCAGGATGCCATTGGCCTTCTTGGCCACGTTCTTGTAAAGTGTCAAAATAATTCCTTTCAAAATGAGGCATTTTGCATAAGTGCTAGTACTACTTGTCCAATGCCCTTCTCCTTTTTAACTCTTACCTAATAGGGCTAAATGTGAGCTGTCCTATCCCTTATTTCTCATAGATAATTTCAAAGATTTGGTCCTTGGTTTTAAAAGCTTTCTATCGGTTATATCTCTATGGAATAACAGTGATGGAGGTGTATGATATCCACATCTTATTTTTATCATAACATATTAAAAATCCTCCATACGAAAGATACAAGAAACGTTTGCCTAACTGCAGTTGGAGAACATTTGAATATGAATGTTACAAATAGGGTAAGAGGAGTATGATCAAGTACACAGAACAACAGCAAATTCATAGTGTTCCTTTAAATGAGATAATTTATCATAGAGAAATGGTGCAATTTTAATGATTAGAGCAGTTTAATTGGGAGATTTGAACTGTTTTTCTGTCTGTGAGTAGCAGGAGCAAGGAGGGGAGAAGTGAGAGCCAAGGGTAACCCTGCACATGCCATGTGCTCACCAGCAATGTGCAGTCCTGCAGAAGCTGAACACTGAGGTCAGAGCTGGGGACTTACTTAGAGTCAATTGACAGCTCCCAGCATGGTAAGTCAAAAGGAGACAGCCAAGGATAGAGCTTGGGCTGTCTGAGGCTGAGCTGGAATGGGGTTCCTGAGCCCAAGGGCAGAGGGTCATCAGTGTCCCCAGGCAGGGCTAGTGACGGCTAGGAGGGTGCCCTTAGGGCCCTTGTGGATGCCAGTTTTGTCTTAGATTTTTGTGGTGAAGAACAAGATATTTTCTCTTTATGCTTTGGATTTTTTATTTTTTTTAATGAAATAAAGGGTGGTACAGTTTCTTGATATTTGTCAAGCACTCTGAGATGGAAGTTCTAGAGAATTATCAAGTAAGAAATTTATTAGCTTACAGTCATATTGTGGAAGAGGGGAAGGTCACTACAGATAAATACAAGCAATTTTAAAATGTAAATGTCTTATGTGATAAATTCTGTAGAACTAGGAGACCAGATGTTTGAGATACAGAAGAAAGTTGTTGCACAAAAGGAACTGAGTAAAACATTAATTCACAAAAAAATAAGGTGGAAACTAAATAAGGTGAATAGTTCTGTGAGTAATCTGCATGGAATCCTTGACAGCAATTATATTTAAATTATGCAATAAGAGTAGCCTTTTCTGACAGATTTCAGTATCTACCTTGATACATTTTCAGAGGCAGAACATAGGAAATAGGAAGGAATGAACTCAGAAAAAGATCACCTGTAGTTTGAGTGGAGCTGCTTAATTTTTATCCTCTTACTTTGTATTGATGAGTTGTTCTTTAAAGGCATTTCAGGACTTGCACTGGCTTATTATCAACCTTAAAAAAGATGAAATAACATAACTGATTCAAGCCTAACATGACAGCATTTTTAATTTTTATTCTAATGTTAAGGGAAAGCTCTTTTAAGATACATTTGCATTTGGATTTAATATCTAACTATGAGTAACTAGAGTGGCAGATACTCAGGAAAACTTTCAGATTCTAAAAGTACTTTTTCTAATAAGACCCATGGGGTCCCTAATTTTGCTGCAGAGTGGGAGTAATTTGACTTACATTTTAAACTTTATCTGCAGCCAGAGTTGCATGCCAATTTCCCTTTATGCTGTACAGAAAATATAATTAGAGTCTTTTACTAGTTTGAATATTACATAGCTATATGTGCTTTTCATTTAACTACTGTAGTTACATGAAGTACTAAGGATTAGGGAGAGAAGTTAAACAAGAATTAGCTGCAGGGAGAAGTACTCTTTCCTTCCTATTTCCAATGCCTCCAAGCTTCTTCAGTGGGAATCTGGCAATACTGATACCAACTAGTAGCCCAGTAAATACGACTTTTGCCTTATTACTGGGAAGTGGCCACAGGCTTTGTATTGATCTGACAGCGGGATTGTCTTAGGACTCTTCTGAGGTGTCTTGACCTGAGCTGGTTTTAACTTGTTTGAGCTCTGACAGTTGCCTACTGGCCAAGTGACAGATGTGACTATCATGTATAGTAAAGGTCTGACAACTCTAGGCGGTTGCTGTGTAACACACATTGGCCCTCTGTGTCAGCTGGGGCTGCGGAAGGCTGGGAACCAAGGAGAAAAAAGCATGCTCTGTTAAGAAAACATCAAATAGCCCGAAGATGATTCAAGATTGTGGAAGGGGAGTTTATCATTAACATCTTTCCAGGGATGACCTCAGGATACTGATGACTCACAATAAACATTTTCCCATTCTGTTTGGGAAAGAATGAAGTGCTGATCTCAGGACACAGAGGGATGCTGAAAGGGTGAGCATAACACTGGAGAAAAGGGATAGATACTAGGAAGATTTCTTTCATTAAAGAAGTTACTAGTATTATTAATGAGACTTTTTGATATTTAGACTGTTAGTCCGTTAAAGCATTAATTCGACTAACAGTAAATTTTGGCTCCATATAGGGGATGTTCTCTTCTGTCCCAACAAGATTTTGTGTGTAACAAGCTACACAATACTTCTGCATATATGGTCTATTGAACATCAAGCTGTAGTACCCAGCACAATGTTTTTTTGTTTGGTTAATTTATTAACCCTTACCAGAAAGGCTCAAGAACAAGCTTCCTTCCCCTATTCAGGCAGTAGACTTGTAAGTATAATGATTTGCTATATAGAATTAAAAAAAAGAAGGTGGAGAAAATAACCAGTTATGAAATAGTAAGATGTTGGCAACATTTTAAGAGAGGTAAACTATATAAGCATTTCACAGATAATGGTTCCAGTCATTCAGTTTGACTGTTACCTAAAAAAGTAATTGGTCAGACACAAGTTGTATTCAATTCAGTTTTATTTAGAGTAGCTGTGAAAGTAGAGGGAAGAAATGTGTGGAATTCCAGGGAAAACACTCAGATATATCACATTCATCCCTATACCTGTCCAGGGTCCTCAGCTCTTCAGCCGAGGCACTCAGAGATTTGAGGTTCTTGAAAGAGACAGTATACCACAGGTTTGCTTTAGCACATGCAGGAAAAAATGTCCCATGGCAGCTCTTGGTGTCCACCTTATCATAGCTTCTGGGCCACCAGGATGAGTCCCTTTGGGGGAGGCCTCACCTGCACAGCCTGATCAAGTTGGGGCTGTATCTTATTAGTGGTGCATTCAAACTCGTCTGCCTCTGCTGCTTGCTGACTGCCCTGACCATGGCTTGGTCTCATCAGTTATACCAAGGAGCTGTGCAACTTGCCACAGCTTGTGTGGTAGAAAGACCCATTCATTAACCATCATGTGCAGCCCAGGTGAAGTTAATATGTATTTATATTGATTCTATGATCTGCTCAGGAAAATTGAGTTGTAAGCATGAAGTCACTTTGTATATGAGGTATTTGCATCACATTTATGAATAATGACTCCTTCCAAGTCCCTGACATCTGTATGAAAATCAGCAACTTATGATAGTAGTCCTTCAGGCAATCGGGATGGCAACACTGTCTATCACTGTTATGTTTATTACTTGTGTCACAAACAACATATTACTCGTATCATAGGCTGACATTTCAGAGTATGTGTGTTTGGAAGTCTGCTTTTACTTTTCATCATATTTCGTATTCTGCCAAGTCAACAGATTAACTGGAAAATCTTTGACATATGAACATCTGGCTTTATAAGCTGCAATCTACTTCTGAAGTTAAAAAGTATTTCTTAATTGTGGCACTTTTCAACATTTAATATTCACAGTAGTACAAACTTCCATCAATCATCAGTTGGACCTTTATTCAGTCCTTAATGATCATACAGTAGTTTCTCATAGACTTGCTTTATATGACAGTAACTTTACTTCAAAATTGAACTTTTTCCAACGTTGTAAAGGCATGACAGGGCTTTCATATATTTCAAGACTGACATTTTTAAAACAAAGACTTTTTTTCGTTCTTCCAGACATCATAATGAACTTGACAAAGAGTCATAGGATGAATTATTTTTATCACTCTAGCTGAATAACTTTAAAATTCATTAATAGAATGTTAAAGTACTTTACAGAACAAGTGTTTTTTTCAAGGTAACATAATGTAGAACTTTTTTTTCCCCTTCTTTGCAAACTTTGGCTTATTTAAGTTTTCATTTGTTTGTTTTATAAATCAGAAGTAAGTGATTGCAGTGGAGTTTCTACCTAAAACCTTAGTTTAGTTCTAAATAGCTCATTAGGTTAAATTTGAAGAATGGTAATTTACTGTTCTAAAAATAAAAAAATAGCTTTTTGTCAGTCATTTGGCTGCAGTTCTGAGATATGGAAACAACAATCAAGGCTATATCTAGCTTCAAACTTGTCAATGTCCTGATTCTCAGTTAAATCGCTTAGTCCTACTACAGACAATTTTACAGGAACTGACCTTAGGAACTAGGTTTTTCACTGACTTGTGCCTTTGTAACCACTTAAAACTTGGGTGATACATTACCCTCAAACTGCTAACAGAACATTATATTTTAGACACTTTTCTTTTGGACACTTTTCCTTTACTTTTCTGCTGCATATTTAACATTGAGAAAGTGCTGGCTTTAGGGACAGAAGTCTTTGTCTTCTTTCCTCCTTCAAGACTGAATTAGTACTGTTTAGTTTCTCCTCTGAAAGATGTGTTCTGTCATTCCTTATGACTGGACATGGAACTATGGCAATGCAGAAGATTAACTTAACTCCCTTCCGCTTTTGTTTTCTTTATTTATATGCTTGCTGTATTTCCAAGCTAATCTTTCTCTTACTGTGTTGTTTCTTCTTTTCATCGTTTGAAGACTCAACTGGGAAACTTTGCATATTTTGATATTGTAATTACCTTTCAAATTAGTCTATTTTCTCAAGCCAGTCTGTTATCTCATGAGATGGTCAATTCCTGAATCACCCAGGGAATTAATGACTTGAATGTACTGGATGCACACACAAGACCAGCCCTGATACCCAGCTACAGCTTGAGTTTCACACATACAATTACATGAAAAATTCCACTTCCATAAAAATTCTCTAGCTTCTGTCACAGAGATGACTCATTAAGTCTTTTTCTGTAATACAGATACACCAATATTGTATATGTTAATGCTGCATAAATGTAAGCTGCAATTAAAATTCTAGGAAATCCACAGTTCTAAAAATACTTACTTTCATGTTACTTGAGTATTTATATTGGAAATACTTTCACAAAAGAACAATTTACAGGCAATTATCCATCTTGTTACCCTATCTTGTTATCCAGAGATAACTGAAAATATCTATTAGCATGTAACATTTATTTGCTATCTTCAACAAAATTCAAATCTTGAGTTCTCATTTTAGACAGCAATAGATTTTGTAAGAGATAGAAGAGGGTTTTTTTGGCTGTTTGACAATGTATGTCACAGTGTCCTTGCTCTGAAATGATTTAATACAATTTTGATAGAACACTTCCAGGAAAAAAACAAAACAACACAGTGAGGAAGAAAAAAGCCAGTACCCAAAGTTGTCATGCAATAGACATTCACATTTATAATGATTGCCATTAAGACCCATTAATCTCATCACCAGAATTGGAAACATAAAGAATATTGATAGGCCTAATCATACAAAAACCCTCTACTTATTTAGTGCTTGACCAAAAGGTTAATGGTTAGGTTGGTGTCTGAACCTCAATGTAAACATCTTACTTAACTGGGTTGATGGAACAAGAGGGATATGTTAAGTTAATCGTTAAATCCTTCAGGATCTTTCAAATCAAGCAATGTGTTAAATATTCAGTTAGTTTCAGCTTTGCTTCTTTAGGGTAAATCTGGTTCTTCCTAAACAGATCTGGATTTATTAAATCAGAGACCTGAGTTTTAGTCTTCTATCCACAAATGAGTGTCCTTACATCTACATTGTGGAGTGGATCTTTTTACAAAGATGTTCATTATGAAGCTTGTTAAAAGAGTTCTTCTTTCATGGGATCAAGGCAATCATGGAGAACAAAGGAAAGGATGCTAGGAGTCTTTGATTATGAGTGTATTTTGTATACAAGTATAGGAAACACAATAAGCTGTAAGTGGTTGATACTTCACCTTTGTGTTTAATACACCCGCTCCCTAATTTAATCAAAATTTAACCAAACCAGATAAGTTATTGGTCAGGCGCTGTTCTGTTGGGTAGGTCTTTCCTTTCAAGGGGGTGGGAGGCTACCATCTTTTGTAGTTTTTGTATTATGCTATGTAAGTATTAAGCCCCATTAGCATGTACATACATGTACATGGACAATGCATGATAGGCCTTATCAAAATATGTGATACTTTGCCCTTTTTTAAATCAAAGCTTATTATAAAGCAGTTCTATTTCAACAAGCAAATAATACCAATGAGAAAGATTCCACACAACTGCAGTTAGCACCAAAACAAGCACTTAAGATTTTGTAGTGCACATGTAAGAGTGATGAGATCTATGTATGCACCTAGTCATGCTAGGATGTAAGTCTGTGTTAGCCTCAGGCTTTGGTAGTATTAGAATGGGTTTCAGCAGTGTTATAGATGGGGTATAGACCTCAAATTCCTTTTTGATCAATTCAATTTCTGTGAATCTCCTGGCTTGTGAGGAAATGTAGGAACTATATGCTTCATGAAAAAGTTTTATGTGAAAAACTTTGCTGTATATTTTCCCAACAAAAATACTTCTATTTGGAATATTTTTGGACACGTTTAATACCTAAACTAAGGTTTGTATTAGTGGGGCTTGTGTGCCTGTTACTTGATAATAATCTTTCTTCAAAATTAAAATGCACATGTTTTACAAATAAATCAGTTTCACTAATATCAGAATATCTGATTCGGTGTCACTGATTTCTGCTCCAACCAAATAAGTAACACACAAAGCTTAAATTCTGCTACCATTCCATACAGTTTCAAACATAATAAAATAGAATTGGGCACTTAGAGTGAGGACTGCCTATTTGATTCTCTTTTATCTCCTACCCCTTATATTCATATTTTGTAGTGTCTATATCCTTCCTTGAAATTTTTACATATTTGTTCACTGATCTGATTTTGAGTTTTGACTGAACCTTTGCAATCTGGGCACTTTTTGTCTCTCTTCATACCGGTAGCCTAAATTACTGCTTTTGTTTGTATATTATACACTGTATTTTATCTGACTAAACCAGAATAAACTTCTGAGCCACTTCTTAACAAGATGGCAAAGACAATCATTGCACATAAGCAATGTATGAAAAAGAAAAGAGCAGTAAGAATGAAAGTAGTTGTAAAATAGTTTGGCCATCATTTCTGGAAGAATGAGGAATACCATAGCTGTGAAATTTGTACAAAATCAAGCATTTTTTTCTTATCATTTGTGTCTTCTACTAATCCTCTCTTTGTCACCGGGCTTTAAAGAAAGAGACGGTTCTTTCTGTTTTAATTTCTGTTTGGAAGATCTATAGTTTTAGAAGATTTTTAGTAATTAAGGAGAGTTTGGTAACATGAACAAGACAGGGATTTTTAAACTACTTGTCAAGATTATAGCTAGCTGGCAATGTGCATTTCAAATGTTAAAGTAAGCGTATAGTATTTTATGATATGTCATTATGTCTCTGGAAGAAATGGAGAATGTACATGTTATGGATGCATGACTAACCAAATCCAACAGGTGTTAAAACTCAGATTTATTCTTCAGCAAAAGTTAGTTAGAAGTCCGGTAACATTTTATAAAACCACAGGCTCAATGATGTAAAGAGAATTAATACTACACAGCCGACTCAAGAATCCCCAAGATTTAAAGTGATGGCTCAAAATGCGCGTATCACTCACCTAAGAGCTGAGGGCTCTCTCCCTCGAGGAGTTACCTCGGGTGGTGCCCTGACCTGAGGGGGAGTCCCCGACAGCAGACCCGCTGCTCCGAGGAGGACTGCCAACATGTCCTCTGGCAGGACCTCATTTATACCCCTGTCGAATCTGACCTGTGGTCATTTAATTCTATTGGCTAGGAGGGTCTTCTTGGTGTACCTGGCGCATCTCGACTGGCCAGTTCAAATTTCAACCTGCAGCCTCCAGGGTTTCCTTCCCCTTCTCCCTTCCTGGAGAAGTTTTGTTTCCTGCTGGCAGGATGGGGTGTGGGGTGTGGGGGGGAATGTACTGCCACAATCCACCCCGTGACCACAGTCATGATTCAACTGGTTTCTTTGGAGTGGTGGTACATTCACCTCTTGCCTCCAAAGTTAAAAGGGGGTGCAGTTTGGTGAGTTTGACGCTCATTGTGGGTCATCATTCCCTTCTGGTCTAGAACTAAAGTGGAATATCAAACACAGGAATATTCAGTGTAAGGACAGTTTAAAGGATTATACTTAACCGTTAGTACAGGCTTCACTACCAAGCATTTGATAGAACTTATTGCAATATAGATTACAGTAATCATAACTACAAGCATTATTAAAGATTAGAGAAGGCTGGTCACCCACCCCGTGAAAGAAAATCTGAACATATCAAAACTTTTCCCAACCAGTTGGTCCCTGGTGCAGAAGCAATTGCCTCCGAGTCTCTTGCCGTATTCTCTCGTTGATTTAGTCTTGAAGCCACATTGACACATTTGGAGTGAACACAGCAGTTGTCCATTGACATGTTCAAAACTTTACATATACCCTTCTCTTTCTTTGGCATCTAATCCAATACAACCCAATTTTTGATAGTCATTTTACCGATACGTTATAACCGATTGTTTGAGAGTCCCCAAATTGTTAGATGTAGCATTGGCTAAGGTTGATAGCTGTAAACTCAGTTCTACGGTGCTCTATCGATGTTCCTCGAGTACCATGCAGTTGCCCCCGTGGAATTTCAGGGCATAGCATAGTACCATTCCAACTCCACCTCGTGATCCCATGGGTTAGTTGGAGGATATAGTCACATCTGGTGTTTCATACTGAACTAGCATTTACTGCACCTGGTGACCAACTATAAACAACATGAGTATAACCTCCTCCCCCATCCAATCTGAACCTCCAACTATAATTGTTACATTGCTCTCATGCGAGGTCAAGGACTCGCGGTATATTAATGTCCGTCATTTTGCCACAACATTATCATCCAGACCTTCACCATCCACGCCTGTCACTGTCATCACTGTCAGTAAAAGGGCTGGAATGACTCGTTCCTTCATGATCCTGTAAAAAAGCACAAACTAGGCCTCGGTCTTAAAACCGGGCCACAGGGTTAGAAGTCTGGTATTATCCACTGGGCACTGATGTGGTGAGTCTTTCCACTCCCATGAGATGGTCTCAGAAGACCAATGTAATCAACCTGCTACGTGCTCCAAAGAGCCTTGCCTTGTCTGATATGCTGGGCCAGAGCTTCGTTTGGGTGATTAGCTTTAAGCCTTATTCAGCATTGCAGGCAAGCTGTAAGAATTGCTTCACAGGTTTTCATAGACACTGGCCAACCCCGAGATCGGCATTCACAATAGAGATCTGCTTTCCCTGAGCAGCCTTATTTGATATGCAACCATTCTGCTAGTCTATCCCAATCTTCCTTCTCACTGGTGACCATCCTGATTTGGGCCAGATGGTCCACCTGCTGATTCCATTTCGCAGCTGGGGTTCCATCCCAAGCATGTCCCTTCACCCATCCCACCTTCAAAGGTCGGGATCTCCCTATTACCAGGAGACGTTGCCAGTCCTCTGTCCTCCGCACTTTCGCATGACCTACTTCCCACTTACTAGATTCCCACTGACATATCCACTCTGTAGCACCCTTAAAGGTTGCGTAAGAGTCAGTATAGATGATGGTAGCACCATTCTCTACGGCCAGTAATAAAGCCCGTAGTTCTCCTACTTGTGCACTACCTTCACCCTCTTCCTCAACTGTCTTCCCGGTACCAATATCCCCAGCGCCACTGCTTTATATTGCCATTTTGATCCCACAAGACAAGCAGATGCATCCATGAACCACACTCCCTGCACATCTGAGCCTGCCACGAATTCGGGTGCCTCCTCAATCGGAGAAGGTTTATATGGTTGACCCAGCAAGGCTGGGTCAGGGTTTACAGGTTGCTGTAGTTTGAAAACCTTAGTCAGACTCTCCTTTAGTGGGAGCAATTGGCTTATTCTTTCTAGGTATGCATACCATTTTCTAACTGTGGCCTTTCGGGCTACTCCCTCTGGAGGAGATGACCCAGTGAGGATTGAATTTAAGAGAGGGAAAGGACCCTGTACTATAACATCCTGAGAAGTACGCAGCATTTCAGCCTCTTTAACTGCTCTAGTGAGGGAAAGAGTCCCCTTCTCCCAATCTGAATATCGTCGCTCCATCTCTTTAAATGCAGTGGAAGAGAATAATAAAGGCCTGGCTGGTCCCTGTGGCCCGTTTTGAAACACGCCACAGTATGAGGCATGTTCAGCAAATCCCCATTCCACCCTTAAAGGATCTCATGGGTGCAATGGACCTAGTCTCTGATAAGCCTTAAGCTCATCTTTCGGAGTGTTAAGGGCTTCTGTATGTTGCAAAGTCCAATCCCATTTTCTGTTTTTTCGGAGCAAGTCATAGAGAGGGTGGGCAATCACTGAGGTAATACTTGGGACGGCAGAAGTTAATGGTGGGGTATTACTGTTCAATCTTTTATAATCAGTTGTTAGTCGCCACCTTCCACCTGATTTACGGACTGGACAAACAGGAGAATTATAAGGAGAATGTGTGCAACTGATGATCTCTCTTTTCTCCAGATCATTAATTACTTCCGAAATGCCGTTTGGCCGCGGCTGGAAGTGGGTATTGAGGGATACAGGTTACCTTAGATTGTGGTAGTGCAGGAGCAACCTGCAATATTCTCACATGAATAGCCTCTGCCTCCCTGCCCCCAAAGCTCCACACCCTACCATTGGGTAGATACCATTGTCTGTGTGCCAGCACATCAAATCCCAGTATATTCCCCTCATAGGGGCTTAAAGCCACCTCCACAGCTGTCATTCTTTTTTCCCCCAGTAGCCAAAGTTGGGTTTGAGCTATGGGGCATTTTTCTGTCGCCCCTGTTACTCCTCTAATGTTTATAGCCTTTCTTGATGGCCTAATTCCCAGCTCACTAGCTTGTTGCTCATTTAAAACACTAATTTGGGCTCCTGTATCGATTAAGAATTCCAAACTTATCCGTCTTGGACCCACAGGAATGTGTATATAAGGCTCTTTATCAGCAGACCATCGGCAGGTATTCACCATGTGGACTGGGCAGCCTGAACCCCAAACCGCAGCTTCTAGTTTTTTAGCCCTTCCAGTTCCTCTGGCAGTGCCGCGAAAGGGTCCCGTTTCTCTTCCCGAGGGGGCGGGCTTGCTGGCGCTTCCCTTTGGTCTCGAGCTTTCCCCTCCAGCAATCCCACCCCCGGATGCCGCCGGCGGACTGCGCGTGCAGCACGGCTCGGGCTGCCTCCAGTGCCGGTGCCTTCCGCCAGAGAGCGTCCCTTCCGGGATCGTAGTTCCGACCCGACCGCCCCCAAGTTCGAGACCGCTCGGGCCGGGGTTTACAACCTTCCTGCTGCCCTCCGTTAACTCTGACAGTCCCTTTTCCCGGATAGTAACAGATTCTCCTCTCTCCTTGAGGTTCACACCCTGAGCCCAGTAAGCTACTCGGGACGTTATCGACTGATCACTTGCCGGTCCAGCCCTCAGAAACACTCCCGGTCCCCAGTAACCTCTCGCTTCATCATCACTCAACAGTGTCCGATCCTCCCACGTTAGAGAAACTCTCCACAAATACTCAGGTTCAGTTTTGCCTGGCTTGCGCGAAAAATTAGCTTGCAACTTGCCGAGTTCGGGTCCCGACCAAGGGGCCGTGCAAACAGCGCTCCGGGGGCTCCCACTGTGCAGACCCGTGTGCCCTTCTGTTTCAATAAGGGGCTGCACGTCCCTTTCCTCCAATTCCACCTTCAGACAATCTATATCCCCTTGCCTTTTAGCAGAATCACTCTTTCGGTTCTGTGCTTGAATCCAGCAGGCGCCCAGGAGGGCACACACACTGCCTTTGCTGTCTTGACTACTTTCGCGGCATAGTTCTACTCTCTCCACGACCACTGCCGGGTCAGACCACTTCTCCTTCGCCCAGTCCAGACCTGGGGGAGAAGGGCTGCAGCCGTGCCTCCGTAATAATTCCTCCATTAACACCATCCTGCCGACTACGCCAATTTAAAATGTTACGGATTCACGACTAACCAAATCCAACAGGTGTTAAAACTCAGATTTATTCTTCAGCAAAAGTTAGTTAGAAGTCCGGTAACATTTTATAAAACCACAGGCTCAATGATGTAAAGAGAATTAATACTACACAGCCGACTCAAGAATCCCCAAGATATAAAGTGATGGCTCAAAATGCGCGCGTCACTCACCTAAGAGCTGAGGGCTCTCTCCCTCGAGGAGTTACCTCGGGTGGTGCCCTGACCTGAGGGGGAGTCCCCGACAGCAGACCCGCTGCTCCGAGGAGGACTGCCAATGTGTCCTCTGGCAGGACCTCATTTATACCCCTGTCGAATCTGACCTGTGGTCATTTAATTCTATTGGCTGGGAGGGTCACCTCGGTGTACCTGGCGCATCTCGACTGGCCAGTTCAAATTTCAACCTGCAGCCTCCAGGGTTTCCTTCCCCTTCTCCCTTCCTGGAGAAGTTTTGTTTCCTGCTGGCAGGATGGGGTGTGGGGTGTGGGGGGGAATGTACTGCCACAATGCACTATGCTATTAAAAAACCCAAACAAGCCAACCCTGAATTCCACTTTGCAACATAAGGTGGGAATTATGTGTTAGATTTTTGAAGGAGAATAAAATACTAATTGACTTCACTGGATGAGAGTTAGCCTAAAGCAGAGTGATTTTTGAAAATTGCCTCCTAAATAGTGCAGAAAAGAAGGGGATGGAGGCACAATGTTGTAATGAAGTGGAAGAAGAATAAAATTTTGATTCTCAAAAATATTAGTGCCTTATTTCTTCTGTAAACTGTGATTTACCCACAATCTCAAGCCAAATAAGATGTAAAGATGGGAACTTCACTGACAGATCTGCATGCATAGCCTTACACTTTTACTAATCCCTTGACTAGCAACAAAGGTGTATTATTTCAGTAAGCACTTCTTTTTTTAAAATACATTTTACATTAGATAACAGACTATCTAATGTAAATGTTGTTAACTACACATAGTGGTTAGATACTTTAAATCTCTGGTTCACAACCAATGATCTGAAGATTCTCCATGAACATTTCTAAGAGTTTATGGAAGACAACTGCAGAAGGGAAGCCTACTGTCTGTTGACTTAAATTTGCTATGCAGGATTCTGTGCAGTTTGAGGAGGAGCTACATCTTTTGAACTATAAAAAAAGATGAGACAGCTGCATTTCCTTTATGGTAGATATGGTGTTTTTCTTTGAATTTTAGGAAAATATTGTAGATGATGCAGTGTAGCTATGCTTGGAATAGTAGCTGGCACCGAAGTAGGTTGGACTGCCAATGAGTTATGTTGAACAGCTTTATAATTTGCTGAGAAGATAAATTGACGTGGGAAAAGGGGCAGTTATATGAGCAGAATAAGCAATCATTTTCTGCCAGTTGCCATTATAAATTTTGTCAGCTTGCAAATCTACTTTCTGGGAACAATCCCATAGAAATCATGAACTGTAAAGATCAGAGTTTAGGAACTGTGAGTTTAGTTAGAACTCAGATGATATCAGCATGTGCTTAGTTAGAATCATCTTAAGTGTAACCTATTGCTGTCAAGGATAGATGTGTTAATAAATAATTGATTTGATAGGTAAACTTAACTAGATATTAGCTATTTTAAAAATAAAACTAGTCGTTTACCATAAGCATATTTAAATGGCTAGGGTGATGTTTTCTTATGCCTTGGACAATAAACTTGCAGTTTATTTTTCACGTTTTTGTGATTATCAAAGAGAAACCTGATTTTAGGCAGAATATATACTAGTCAAAATAGGTGCTAAGAAATGTGTTTTACAGCCTTTTTTTTTGGTTCAATTGTTCAGTAAGACCTCTTCCAGTAATAGGTTTATTCTCAAATATGTAAGCAGTGAAAGGTTGTTGCCTCTATAGTGCTTAAAAATTAGTTGCAGGGTGAGAATTTAAATAAAAGAAAGACCTATTTTGTCTTGCAACATTAGGTAATAGTATTATGCAGAGAAACAGCTATACCAAAAAGGACAGCTAATTAAACCTCTACCTTCCAAAAACCAAGCATCAGACTAAAGTATACTTCTTATGTTTGTAACAAGATATTTGTAACAACTCAAGTCACTTTATGGCTGTTAGAAAATGTGTTTCCTGCTGAAATTCACAGTGACAATGCAGAAAGATTTCATGTTTTCTAATCAAAAGGTGTAGGCTTCTGTTTTTTATGCTTGTTACAGTGCAGTTCTCACTTTAATCAGTACAGAGCAATGTGCAAATGCAATTTAATAGCTAGCTAGAACAATGTACCGTATAGTAAAGCTAAACAGAAAAGGAAATTAATCTGTTTTGGGGAGGTTTTTTTCATGAAATTCTGGATATCAGTATTGTATATAACTTTATGAAATTTCCAATGGTTTGGAAGAAAACATTTTGATACTGCCTGGGTGGCAAATCAGAAAAAAAGAGCTAAAAGGCCCACCGAGCCCAACAGCTGAATAACCAGGCAGTTAGGGGGCCCATTGCTAGCCTGGCAGCCGTGCAGCAAAGAAGCACCAGGCTAACCAGCTGGCAAAACAGATAAGCAGCTGACTGGCCAATAAGTGATACAAGCACGCTGCTTCTTTGGCTTTAATTAAAGGTTTCACCGGAATGAAAATTTCTATAGATCTTACTGACTGTCACAATTTTATATCACAAATACCAATTTGATATTAAAATTATTTGGTAATAAAATGATAAATAGATGAGAACAGTTTGTTGATATAAAAATGAGTGTTTCCCCTATTAACACAAACTAAGAAGGATGGTCTGCTTAGACAAATGATTAGGGCGGATCTTCAGAACTGGAATCTCTCTCTGCCAGAGGCTGTGTGTGCCACTAAAATCCAGATTCATGGGGGAATTTGGGTGTTGAAAAAGCATAAATAATCTTGGAAGAGAGTTGGAGAGCTGAGGTTTCCTTTTTGTCTCTTCTGCCTACACTCTAACCTTTGCAGACTAGAACACTTTTCATTTTCCTTCTGGCTTGATGAATACTTTGATCCTTTCGCAGAAAGGCACATCAGTGATACGAATGGTAGAAAGTGCACATAAATGAATACACATATTTGTATTGAAAGTGCCTCTCTCTATACATGTCATCTTGTGTCGAGGATGTTGAACTTAAGTGACATTTTTGGATTCCTAAACCTTTGTCTGAAACAAGGATTAAACTGGTATGTTCAGTTTCCTGGATGCGTGCTGTAACTTCTTAATTGGCAATATATATTAAAAAAAAAAAAGAAAAAAAAATCAGGAGACACCATAAGTAGTGTTTCTGATTATGTTTTGCATACTTTGTATTAGGGATAGTATTACTGATAGACTTGAGCCTGTCAGGGGACTACATGGAATACCTAGATTTTACATACCAGCTGCTATGAAACCATTGTTTCTTGGAGTGGTGTATTTACAGGCTCATGCAGAAATGACTGGCAATTCTGTGGGGCAGAGATGAGGGGGGACACCAAAAAAGAGGTACTAATACAAGAACTAATGCTAATACTAGTACAATACTAACCAGTACTAGTACAAGAACTTCCTTATCCATTTCCACATCCTTCTGCAATCTCATAGCAATATTTTTTTTTTTTAACATCACCATCCAAATTCCTTGGATCTAGAATTTTGAGTAAATTTCTTAAGCTTGAAAAAGTTAGATTTTATATGTTCTCCAACTGAAATGAATAAGATCAGCTGGTGTGTTTCCACAGTATAAAAACACTCTAAAGCAAGTATTTGAAGGAGCTTTAATAGCCTGTGGTGCCAGTCAAGCATTTTGTCATTTATATTAGTGCCTGAGGGAAAGAGGGTGCTAACACAGTTTCAGAAATTTGGAAAGTGGTCTTAAACATATTCTGTTTTCAGATAGCATGGTTGGGAAAAGATGGAGAGAATGTTACCTTTAAACTGTTATACTTTCTAAAGTCTTCCTCACAAAATAATACCTACACAAGCTTATTAGTCATTTATTTAAGAAGTATTTTTTTTTTCCACTTAAAAAATCACTTGTAGATTACTTGCTTTATTATGACTATGGTTGACTCTAAATACACCTTGATCATTGTCTCTAAGAACACTAAACCAACTGAAAATCTGGAAATGATTAATGGTAGAGCTAGGCACATTCCTTAGGGCTGACACCCAAAAGAAATTTGGTTTACCCTGAGAATGGAAGCAATTTTTTTCAGTGTTATGAAGGTCTCTTGCCCATCCACCTCTGGCACAATTTCGAGGTAAGGCCATAATTATGTGGGGAAATCAGAACTACTTCCTGATCTAGGAACCGTGGACACACTAATGAAATACTGAGAAAAATGAGTGTTGAGTACAGGTTGAAAAGGAAAAAAACTGCCTTCCAAGCCTTTAGGTAAGCAAGAGAACCCCTGACATTTGGCATTAATTAATATTTTCCATGTTGAGTTTTTATGCTTTAGGCTTCCATCTCATCTGTAATCTAAAGGACAGGCAGAAAAAGCTACTCTGCCATAGTATTTTGAGAATGATTGTTGAGCACAACAGAAATACTGCTATGATATTTCAGTTAGTCCTGCATAAGAGTTAAAAAAGTCTGAATAAGATGTCCTGAGTTTTGTCTTTGAAGGAGTAAATGAATTGGTTTTAGAATAAGCTCATCAATACCTTTCAGCATCTGCAAATGCACTTGTACTGCTCACCCACTGAACAATTTTGAAGGGATAAAACCATTGAAAACTGGACTTCTGGTCATTGTAAAAGGAGGATCATAACTCAAGGTTAAAAATACAGTCTCCAAGTCAACCCAAAATCTCTAGCTAAATTTTTAATTGAATTTTTTGTAATCCATAGAACAGATAACAGGAGTTTTCTTGCTTGGGGTTATCAAAGGTATCACACATCTTATCCAATGTATCATTTTTAATAAAACAAACCACTAAGGGAAAGAATGAATGAAAGCTCTAATATTAGTTTTATACAAGACAAGATTGTTCTGTATAAACTATTTATTGATACTTGCCAGTTTGTTTTATTGGCTCTTAGCCACCTCCCCCCCCACCCTACCTCCCCAGCTCTCAAACCCAAGTGTTACAGAAACTGGGGAAGGGGAGATTTGTACACAAGCTTACTCCTCGCTTAACCTCAAGTCATAAAATGAAACAGAAATCTTTCCATTGAGGGACCTAACAATGCATTTAGTGAGTAAGGGGCTATTGCACATTAAAGAGAAGTATGCTTTAAATTAAAATAACGTGATCATATGTTAGAGGAGGGACTGCTATCAAATGAAACATGCAGTTTCCCTGGGTTGGTTGTCATAAGCAGAAATTAAATGTAGGCTTCTGCATCTAAAAAACCCATTAATTTTCACAGCCTGAGCTGACCAGCTTATTAGTTCCAAGTCACGATTGAGCTCAAATTCAGGTCTAGGCACTGTATGAGGACAAAGAAGCAAAGAACAAAAATTTGGTCTCTAGAGACTTGCCATTACTTTCTTGAATTTACTGTTAATTTGCATTACTATTTTAGCTAGCTGTGCTCTTGCATACTACTATCACAATATGATTCCAAACCTTGAAACAAACATTAAGCCACAAAATAACCCTTAGGAAGTGCTTTGAACTTCAGATGGGCAAATGCGGTTGTGGACAAGGGTATACACTGACTGTGCAAAGAATAGAAGTTTAGAGGATGCCACTGTTCTGGTTGAAGCTTTGCTCCATTACTGGTGATAGTCCAAACACTTAACGTAATAAGTTTATTTTCAGAAATCCTTTTTAAAGAAATTGAGATATCTAATGGGACTATGTTGACACAACTTGAAGTGGAATAGAGTAAAAATATTTTATTTACATGGCAAAATATTTTGTTTTGATTTAATTTTCTTAGTTTTGAGTGTATCACTTGTATTTGTTAAGATTATCATATTCATCTAACTTTCCTACAAAGATTTTCATAGGACAGCTGCAAAAAAACCCACTTAACACTAAAATAAAAATGAAGTAGTATTTCAGCACAGAGCACTGCATAAAAGTCTTCAGACTTTGATAAGGAATTTCAAAATGTCAAATTTGTTTCTACTTGAAACAAGAAAAACATGCCTTTTTAAAGATAACTCAAAACAAAAGTTTCTAATTTGATAAAGGGGAGTAGGGGAGGACTGTGCATTCCAAAAGACTATGTGCAGCCATTCACCAGGCAATGCCGATTAGATTTTAGTTGTAAAAGCCAGAGCTCTGAACTTGCAGGTTTTTTCTTACAATTTTCTTTTAGTTGCTGGTCTGATACGTGATTGAGTTGCTTTCCCTCTCTGTGCATGAGTTTTTCTGTCTGTAAAATGGGGATAACAATATTGATAATGACATTATTGCATTTTGCAAAGCCATCTCAAAGGTTAGATGAAAAGTCCTTTGTAAAAGCAAGGAATCTGCTCATTCTCTCACTTGTGCATTGCTTGAATAGCTTTATGACCTGTTTCATTACAGACTTTCATCTTCTTTTCTGTTTTTTTTCTTCTTTTTTTAAAAAAATAGAATAGGAATCCACAATGTCTGAACATAAAATGGTATTCTTGTTGGCTAGTATTTTATTTTAACTACAGGAAGAGCTCTGTTTAGAAATAAATGGAAGGACATAGATAAGTATGTTGACATCCTGAAGATGTGACTTATCTTTCTGGTCTTGGTGACAAACATAATAATAAAAAAATATTACCTCTAATTCAGACCTTCCAAATGAGCAAGTCAAGATGGAAGAGTACAGTAATTGGAGTAACATCCTGATGTTAAAAAAACAAACAAACAACAAAAAATATCCAGATAATTTTGTATTCTGGGTCTAGTGGCTTGGAGTTAATTTTCTTCATAGAAGCCCATACGGTGCTGTGGTTTGGATTTGTGACTAAACCAGAGTTGATAACACACCAGTGTTTTGGCTCTCGCTGAGCAGTGCTTGCACAGCATCAAAGCTTTCTCCCCCCCCCCCACTCTGTCCCCACAGTGAGTAGTCCAGGGATAGACAAGATGCTGGGAAGGGACAAAACATAAATAGCTGACCCAAATTGACCAAAGGGATATTCCATACCATATAACTTCATGGTCAGCAATAAAAAAGGAGGAGAGGGGCTGGGGGGGCAGGTAGTCATTGCTTGGAGACTGGCTTGATTGGTCTGCTTGTTGGACGTGTGAATGATTGCCCTTGTATCACTTGTTTTTGTTGTGCTATTTTCTCCCCTCTTCACTTATTAAATTGACTTCTGAAAAGTCTTTATTTTGATCCAGGAGTTTTCTTGCTTTTGCTCTTCCTATTCTCTCCCCTGTCCTGCTGTCAGGGGCAGGGAGGGGAGTGAGTGAGCAGCTGTGTGGTACTTAGCTGCTACCTGGGGTCAATTCACCACAATTCCCTACTTTTCTTGTACTTTCAATAACTAATTTTCAGATTCACTGAAGTGATGGAGTATTTCTTATTTCTTTGTACCCTGAATTTAGAAAAGTACTTACTCTTGAAAAATAGATATCTGTTTTATAGTTTTCGATGTTGGCCTGCATAACCTAAGCTCTCTTGTTCCATATCTTTAACATGGAAGTCACAGGGTACAATCCTTTTCCTGGTGCCCAGAGCACTGTTCTCCCTAACCTGTTAACTGCCCTGGATAGATGCAAACTCTTTCTAGCTTGAGTGTCATGTACTTGCATCATGATAGTGCTGTGCCTGACCAATAATATTACTGTGTGGTTTCTGGATTAGCACTGATTTGTATCCCATCACTTGGTCATGCATAGCAGACAATCTTGTCTGTTCATGCTTGTCATAACATACTATTAATTGATAAATATAAAGTCCCACAGAGGGCATGTCAATGAGTGTGTGTTTGAAAAAAAAGGTTTTCCGCACAAGACCTTTATCGAAGGTTTATGAAAATCTACTGATCTTCAGCCCTGATCATTTTTTAATCTTTTAATAATAATTTTTATTTGTTTGTTTTATTTCAGGCTCTCTGGAATGAATATACCTCCTCCAGTTATCAGCAACAAAAACTGGCTCAGACTACATTTTGTAACAGACAGCAATCACCGATACCGTGGATTTAGTGCTCACTACCAAGGTACATTTAAAAAAATACCTTTTTTATTGTGGTTGTTGTTGTTAAATAAAAAAGTGCCTGAAGTTGTAGAGGAAATGGGAAGGGCCATTTTAAAAAATCTTCATAAAAGTGTAGTTTGTATTTGCATAAATGATAAATTCAGCTCTGCAACCTGTTATATCAAATTACAGTATGTCAGAATATGGGTAGTGTATTATCTAGTGTATCTAAATACAGTTATAAAAAATTACAGCAGATATCTACTTCACTTTATCCTGTGCAAGTACTTAGCTTTTAAAATGGTCCTAATATTGTGAAAGATGTTGTGTAACAGATACAGAAATAATGTTTTTATCATTAAAATGTGTATTTGCCTCTATGGTTGTTTAAGTCATGTTTGTAAAACAGTGAGTAAGTTTCTATTTACTAATATACCATTTAATCGCTACTATCTCTTACTACCCATTTCTGAATGCATTGTGCTACTAAGGGTTTAATTAACCTGTAAGATTCTTATCCACTTTTTTTATGAACAAGCATTATTTTGAGTAAGAATGAAAGCATCTGAAGCATTAACTTGGGAATATCACCATTTAGAACAAGGTCATTCTAATGATGAAGTGCTAATGAAAACTGAGCTTCATTAGTGTGTGGTAATACTTTCTGCTTTTTTACAAGTATTACTGTAAATAATATTTTTCAGTATCTACAGTGTATTAATGGATCTTCAGGGAACAGTTACCCTTTATGTGCTTTTGTGCTTTTCCATTTATCTGATGAAAAAAAAATCATGGCATTCCAAATGAGATTAGTTCAGGAATTTCTTTTACAGTTCTCTATAGGAGATTTATCATAGGAAGAGATTAGCTACATAAATTTTTGCAGAATCTGATAAAATTAATCAACTAATGTAAAAATAGCAACTAACAAAAGACTAGGACTAATTTTTTTATGTAATTGATCTTTTATAATAGTAAACTTTTTACAACTCTGTGTGATTGCCTCAGATAACATATTCCATACAACAACAGAACAAATTTGATTACTATTTCAGCAAATATTGTGTATCTGTATTTGAACTTCCCGAGTTCATAGATGTTCTGGAATGCGTATCCTGAGTGAATTTAGGTAAAAGGAGCCTTCCTACTGTAGCTCCAGGGCTGCTATAACTGTTTATGAAAAGCACTGACTCATTTTTTGCGTGGTATCCTTCATACCAAGTACGATAAACCACACTCTTTACTGGGAAATCACTAGCTTACGGGACTGTTAAAAGCTATAAAGTAGGAACTTTCTCTATTAGATCCTACCCTACAATTGAGAAACCATGTGATAACTATTTTGGTGGTTTATGTGAAGTAGTTTGGATTGTTGAGATGTTCACTTTGAACTACTGAGAAAAGGAGAACAAACTATGTCTCAGATGACACACATACTTGCATTCCTGCCAAAAGTGTGAGATAATAGGTAATGAAAGAGAATAGACTTTTATTTAGTTTAAAAATGTGTTTTCTGCAAGTCATATAAAGCATGTGAGTTGGTAGGTGTGAGACATTCGAATATGCTGCATATCTTCTATTTCTCTTTACCACCTAAATTTGTAGTGATTACATTATGGGTTTTTTACTATTATTTTGGTTTGCTCCTTTGATTTTTAATGGTATATTGCTGAATGTATGTTAAAGTCTACTCTACACTAAGTTGTGAAATGCTGCAGTAGTCCACCATGCCTAAAATGAAGAAAATATCTTTTACAATTCTTTGAAAAAAAACATGTAGGAGGTTAATAATTTCAGCATGTAAAAGCATTAAATGTGCATACTCAAGCAGATATGATCATTAAAAATTAACCTTAATAGTAGAAAATGGAAAAATGCATTGTCAACTAATAGGAAGAAGTGGTTTCTGGGTCGATGGCAGGCTAAAGGAGAGAGTGTGAGGAAATTAAATAAACATATTAAAAATCTTTCATACATTTAGAAAACAAATAAAAATGTATAGCACAAAATGTTTCAGTTTGTTAAGAACCGAAATGTTCATTTTTTTCAGTTAGAGACGACTTTAAGCCTTTTTGTAAAGACCATTTTCAAAAACTAATTTCACTGGTGCGCTGACATAGTTGTCACAAAAGCAGATAACTGATAAAAAATAAAGTATTCCAAAGAGCCATGTAGTACAGATACAGGTGTCTGTTTTTCTTTTCAGGAGTTTATTTCTGCATCACTTTTGAGAGGGTATCTGTTAATCCTTTCAATAGCCTGTATAATCGCTGTACTACACTGTAATAACTGTTGTAAAAACTTGCTCTTTCCCTTGCTTAACTAACACAGATATGACTGTAATTTCTTTCTGACTTCCCTCCTTGAAACTTAATCTTCCCTGCGTAGTACCACTATAACCAGAATTACTAATTTCTTACCACTTCATCTGCTTTAACTTTCTTTATTCTATTGTTGCATCTTTCAAAGGAGCCAGACTCAAAATTCTGAACTTCAGAACACTGCATAATTCTTACTCCATCACTGCTTGGCACTTCAGTACTCTTTTCACCTGATCACTGCCTTGGCTTGCTCTTTTGTTTGCACAACTGCACATTTTGTCCTAGTATATTTGGGTGCTGGTTTGACCCTGAGTAGCAGCAAAGCACCCCCACAGCCACTCGCTCACTCCACCCCCAGAGTGGAACAGGGCAGAAAATAGGAAGAAAAAGAGTGAGAAAACTTGTGAGTTGAAATGAAGACAGGGAAGATCACTCATCAGCTACTGTCCTGGACAAAACAGTCTTAATATAAAACATTTAATTACTGATTTGGGTGTTGGTAAACAAAGACAAATAGTTAAAAATTAGGGAAGATAACCTTTCCTCTCCCCTTTTGCAGGCTTAACTTCATTCCAGACACCTTTCCTTCCCCTTCCTCTATCTGCTTCACCACAGATTACACTTTGTCTCTTCAGTGATGTGATGGGCAGTGCAGGAGGTTCAGGTCAAGGTGTAGGAGTTTCTTTCTGCTACTCCTCATTTCTCACTCTTCTGCCATTCCTTCCTTCTTACTCATTTCCTCTGCTCTGATGTGCATTGACCATGGGCCACAGTCTCTTAGGGGAAGAACCTGCTCCAGTGTAGGTTATCCACAGGCTCCAGTCCCTTTGAGGGTGTTACTAGTTCTGGAATTAAGCACTCCTGCTCTGGCCTTGTTCCTTTCTCTCAGAGTTTACTGCCTTATCTTAAATAGATTTTCACAGAGATGCCACAAATTCTGCTGATGGGCTCAGTTGTGTCCTGTGGTGGGTCCATTGCGGAGCCAGCTAGAACCAGCTGTGACCAGCATGGGGCAACCCCTGACCTCCCATCACAGAGGTCACACATGCAAGCAACCCCGCCCCCCTGCTACCAAACCCCTGCCATTTATACCAATTACAATCTGATAAAAAACCCTTGTTGGTTTTTTTATTCAAACAAAAGAAAATAAGCAAGTCTTATGGCCACTTTTTAGGCAGGATATGAAGTAACCAAATCTTATTCCCTTCTGTTCTCTTAAATCTATGAAAATTGCTTTTTTAAGATTCTTTTTCACAAGGCAGCCTCACATGGCCTACTCAGCTTCGTATAAGTACATCCTCATGCAGGTTATGTGTATTAATTTCTTTTAATAGGCATTTCAATTCATGAAAGATACTGAATTATACAATATTTAAAAGATGTTGGTAATGGATAATCAATGTGATACATGTCAATTAGAAGAGAATCAAAATGTTTCCCTACCCAGGTTGTGGTGTCATAACCAAGACACTCTTGTTCTTGCTTGTCTGATCGCCCATGTTTCAGCACTTCTTTCTATTCACTGAGGGTTCTTTGTCTTGATGTTTTCTGTCCTTACTGCTTTCTTAAAACTCCTTTTGAGTTAGAAACTGTTGGCTGAAGTAGAACCAAAGCTTCTTTGGATCTTCCTGAAGCTGCTGCTCCAATGTTTCTTGGCACTGGTAGTCCTCTTTTGCTGTTTCTAAAATTAGTTGTGCATTTTTACACCATCCATTTGCAGTTTCTGTAAAAGTTCCTTTTGCTTGCTGCTTTCTGTTGGCTACTCTTTGCCATAATATTATCTAAGTGGACAGAAGGGATTAAGTTAGTTTCACAGTTTACAGTCTTGCAGGCTGGCATACACAAAGTTCAGTATTCTTTATGTCAAGCACACCCAGACTCTGAAAGGGCGTTTGGAAAAGAATTCTCCATTTTCTGATAGTTAAACATTACTTTAAGAGTCTATAACTTCGCTATCTTTTGAGATCCAGCATCCTTTCTCTCTCCCTCTCTCCCTTCCTCCTCTTTAAAAGCTGTGGAAGGTTTCAGTAGTAGCCCTATACTTGCTATTTATTTCACTTGTGAAATCCATTTCTTAACTGATTTTGCTTCCTTCCACCTTTCCTTTACCTCTGTTTAAGCCATGTACAAACTAATGCTTCTACTATGAACAAAATAGTATCAAATATGTCGACTGAGTGCACAGTCACATCTGCCTTCCTTTAAGAATCTTTGCTTATAGGAAAATACAGATGAAGAGATTAAACATATCCTTGAGCTTTTCAGAATAGAACAAAATTTAGCTGTCATGCTCATGTTGAAAACATGCAAATGGTTACTCTGCTTAATACTTGGCAGCCAAGTATGTAGAGCTGAAGTTGGATAAATGCCAGCACTTTCAATGTGTGATGCAATGTGGAGAAAACAGATGTTGAAAACTTTTCTTTTTCTCTGTTTGATTTTCCACTGTTCTTTTCTTTCTGTCATTTGGTATATGAATAGAAATGTATCTTCATTCAGAAATGATTTATGGAGTTAGACTTTTCTTAGATTTTTTTGTTGGTTTTACTTTGAGAGAGAACTTGAAGCAATTGGCAATCAGGTAAAGAACAAAAGTAAGTAGTACTAAGCTGCCTGAGAACATCACAGCTAGAGTTGCCAGAAGGGAAAAACTGTCTTTATCACTTTTTTTCAGAACATCTAACAATTTAAACATAATTTGTCATTCATTCCTCATCTCAAAAGCTGTTGCAACAAACAGTACACCGTACTACTGCCGGAAGGCTCAGCAGTCATAATGAAGTCTTAGGTGAGAAACAGCTCCAAGACACCAAAATGTAGATGTCTCTGTATTGTAACCTATAGGTGTAGACACCTATAGGTATCTAAATACCCGTTAAAGTTGGAGAGCTGTGGGGCACAGTTCAGTTGTACATGAATATATGTGCACTGATGTATGATATCACCTAGGGTATCCAAGATATTTTTATGGCAGTGGCAGAAGTCCAGAGGCTCTTCTGGCAGACAAACCAAGGTGTTGCAAAGCAGTATGTTATGAAGTAACACAATTGCACCAACCCAAACTATGTATGGGCAACTGAATCTTCCCCATACCTCGGTAATCCTGTCAGAGCAGGTTGCAGAGTGATTCAGCTGACCACATGGTAGGGGTGGGGTAGAGGTGCTCTAGAGTAAATGAGACATCTTCATGGTATTGGCAAATTAGAATTTACGGGAGACCATGACATTCTGGCACAGAAACTACAAGACAGGGAAGAACACCTAAAATGACAACAAACAGCATACAGGCAACTGTTATGTCCGGTCCAAGGTATGTACTTTAAAATGAATTAAAACATTACATTCCACTGACTACACTGACTAGATTTCCATTTATTATAAAAGTTTATATACCTAGCGCAACTATAGACATGCAGATGTAGGTGTCTTAATCTCAGGTTGAATCTCACATAGTGTGACTACTCACTTAACTGAAATGGCTTTTTACTACCAGCATGCTCATGGGCTTGAGATTCCCTGGGGGAAATTAAGGTGCTGCATCACTTGTGTCACATCTGTGGAAGTCCACTACTTAAATAAGGGCTGTGCCTGCTTCTGCTTAGGGCAGTGTAAATAAGTTGCTGGTTGCATTGGTAATTTATTGGACAGATGACAGATTTTTTTATTCTTTTAGGCAGATATTTAGTTCTCAGAATTCTAAATCTGTGACTTTTCATCCCCTGAACTTCTATTGTCAAAACAACCCAGATGGCTACCTGATTTTGCAATGGATGAAGGAAAAAGGAACCCTCTTTTCATGGAATGAAAGGAAATTACCAGAGCTTCTCAGCAGATAGCTTTTTTTTTCCCTGCTTCCAGGCATAACAAGAACTTAAATGGCATACATTGTCGCCCAAGTAAATGTTTTTTGTGGATTTTCATACTTGTGGGTCTCTTAGCTCTTCTTCATCTTATACTGAGCTATACTTTCTGAACAGATGATTTTTCACCTTTACACTCTTGAGATGTCTTTTATTCACAGCTATACACCCACACAATGACAGTGCACAGAATGACATGATTTTGCTGTAGTCAGGTCAGAGAGGAGAAAAATTGCTGTGTTTTGTTGACCCTCCCATTTTAAAGTACTTATTCTTAGAATTCTCCCAATTATAGGTTTTAATAACACCACTGTTAGTGGTTAGTTTAGTTCTGATACTGTATACAGATCCAGAAAGACCTGTTTCTAAAATTTTAACTCACTTTTTTCTATTTCAAATAAGATCATCATTCATTTAAAAAGTCAATAGAACTAATGTTAAATATGAAAACATAGTAGTCTGTGCTGATGTTTAAACTGATGGATTGTAATTTACTTCTGAAATAAATGTTAAGTGATGCAGTAAAGAGTCTTTCCCATTTTTTAATGATTTAACAGATGTGTCTTCTTAATTGCACACTTGTCCTAAAGAAAAACCTCTAATGTTTTAGGTGCATTCAAACATTTTAATATATTTCTACTTCATTTACTATTCTACTCACTTCTGTTCATTGTTTACAAAAGAGCAAATGACACTGTTTTATGTACTACTGACCATAAGTAATTCCATCTCCTCTGTAGAAGAGAAAAAATATACTGAATTACTCTTTATTTCAATTTAGGTAATACTTAGAAAGAAAGTATTTTCCTTACTTAATTCAGTTTTGTTGGAAGTTCAGGTATTTATAAATTGAAATGAAAAACAACATTTCAAACAACAATAAAAACCCCAGGAAACTGGGATATTCAAACTATAAAATCCATAGGTTATCTGAACGGCCCTGGTTTATGGAAAGGAAAAAAAAAAATATTGTGGTTTTAGTGATCCTATTCATATATATATGTATATATATAAATGTTTTAAATATATATAAATATATATAGATAAGGAATCCTCTAAGGAAACCAACTACAATTCAAGAAAAATTAACTATTAAAATAAATATTCTCTGGCAGTGTAAATCTTCTAATAATAGTACATAAACTGTGGAGTTTATAGGACCTTCAAAATACTTCCTTTTGATAAGGTCAAAACATTTTACCTGTATATCTGTATGCTTCATGGCCACCAAACAGCAGAATACATTGCACTGGTGATCTGTTCATGTCAAGATGATAAAACAACTGAGGGAAAAACCTGGGATAAAACACTTGTTTACATTCAGAATATTTAGTGGTATTGAAATAAACTGTTGGAACATTTTGTTTCCCCTTTGAGAAATGTTGACATTCAAATGCTCTCACAATATGCTTGGGCTTTTTCATTAAGTGACTTATTTTCTCTGCAGTGAAAACTATTTCACTGTAATTCAAAGTGCTAAGCCATTCCAGTTAGTTTTTGAATAGCTTTGACCATTATGAAGTTTACTGGACACTGAAGGAAACAAACACCAAGTGGTCTAACTTTGGAAAACAGATTTTAAATGCTAAAATGAATACTGTCAGTGACATCAGATGTATTAGAATTATTTCTGCTGGATGATTTACTCCCATTTCCTTCCCTCCCTCCTCCCCCACCCAGCATTTTCAACTTTTTTAATTGTAGGAGGTAATTTTTCATTTTGGAGAGGTTTTTTTGTACCTTTGGGGGACACCCACACAGTGAAAGAGATCATTTGATAAGAAAACAACAGCCATATGTAGAGAACTAGATAATGAAGTAACTGAATGTGGGATTTTTTGTCTTGCCTCACACTCAAGTTTCCCATGTACTTTCTAATCAGACTGCATAAATTACTGTGCAGAATTATCTGTTCTCTCTGTGTTTGTTTCTTCTCTTTAGCCTAAAGATGCAGTTGTTCGTTTGTTGTCTAGTTGCTTGAGAACACTTGCACTTTTGATAGAGATCCTATCCTCAGGTCCTTGAGGATAAAGGTAGAGTAGTTGTTATTTAGTTTTAAATTCAATTGTATGAACTGGATAGCTATATGTTGAGGCATAAAATATGTGAAATATAGTTGTTGTGCTCTTTTAAATGTTTCTCCCTCCTTTATTATTTGTGAAGACTCTAATCACACCATATGTGTGAAGACTGAGTAATGTGCTGAATAGTCTTCTGCGTAAAGATAGGAAAGTTATTATTTTTCTAATAGAAAAATTAGGTCCAAAATTCTGCTCTGGAATATGAATATGAATATGGAATATGCAATATGTTATGTCAGAAGTGATTTCTTAGTGTTAAATGAGATACTATAGTTTTTACTCATTCCCAGTATAGCTAAGGTTGAGTACATTTGGCTTTACTCTTCAGAACTAAGTCTAAGATTATCTAATTCCAGAAGTTAAAGTACCTTTTTGTAAAGTATCCCCCAAATTCCTTAGTAAATAAGGAGTCAAATCTATTTAATGAAAAGTTAATGTCTTAATGACTTTGACTCCAAGTAAGGAATGAAAGAATTTTCTGAATTACCTTTTCAGTTTCCAGCTACACTTTCTCCACCTCAGTTCTTATATACTTTGAAATATGGGCTTCTTTATCTGTGTACTGTTATCAGTAGAAGTACCAGAAAGCTGAAGGAATTTAACTTTTTTTCCCCATTCACAAGCACCTGGAAATTAATTAAACATATACCTCCATTTAACAATGTGTTTTCACTTGAGTGCAGCTGAGACAATAAACTTTGCATACTAGTAAACATTATTATATGGTATTTGTTAATCTGTAAAATCACTAAGTAGTACCAAAGAGATTCTCAGTTATATAATTTCTTTAGATCTTCATTATGTCAAATTTCAGTACCATTCATATTTGAAAGAAAAGTTGGTAAAAGCCCTCCGAGAACCATGTTGTACATACCTTCTCTGTTTCTGTTTGACAATTGCCAGAACAACAGTAGAATAGCAGTGTGAATACTGAAGTGTTTGCAGCATCTCCTAAGAGTGATTTTTTTTTTTTTTAAATTCATTTACTTGCTTGGCTTTCGAGATGTCAATATGTTTTGGGTTTGGTTGTTTTTTTTTTTTTGTCTGAATCCTGGGCTTTGAGATAAAGCCAGGTTGCTCAATCTGTTCACAGCTTGACTGTCCTCACAGGGTAAAAGTTTCTCCTTGTATCTGCTCAGAACTTCTGTTGTTTCAACTTACAACCTTTCCTCTTGTCCTCCCACCTCATATGTACTGGAAGGTTCCTTTTAGGCCCCCCTAAAGCTCTCTGCTCTGGGCTGAACAAGTCCAGCTTTCTCAGCCTCTCCTCTCAGGGCAAGTGCTCCAGTCCCTACCATCTTGGTGATCATCTGCCAAACTCCTTCCAGTTTATCACATTCTTTCCAGGGCTGCTTCCTTTTGGTGATTCTCAAACTGGAGACAGAACTAAGTGCTCAGTAGAGGTGGGGATAATCCCTTCCATCAGTGTATCAGCCATGCTTCTGTTAATACAGTTCAGGGTGCTGTTCATCAGGGCACACTGCTGGCTCACATTCATCTTGCTGTCCACCAGGACCCACAGGGCCTTTTCAGTAGAGCTGCTCCCCAACCAGTCAGACCCCAGCCTTTCCTGTTGCCAAGGGTTGAATTTGCCCTTGTTTAGTTTCATAAGATTCCTGCTGGCCCATTCCTCCAGCCTGTATTAGGTCCCTCTGCATGGTAAGCCTACTTTCAAACATTGTCTACTCCCCCCAGTTTGGTGTTACCTGCAAACCTAAAGAGAGTCCACTCCATAGCCTCCTTCTGGTTGTTGATGAAGGTATTAAACAAGACAGGTCACAGGATAAAGTCCTGCAGTGCTCCACTTGTTACTATCCTCCGAGAAGAGTATGACCCACTAACCACAAACCTGTGACCCTTACCATCTACCAGTATTAGTGCTGTGCTACTTGCCTTCCTCACTCTCCTCAGGGTCTTGAATTATTTTCATGGTAACTGTGGCCATAGCTACCATGTCTTCAACCAGCTCCTCCTTATTAATGAGTGTGGAGCTCCAGTTCCTCCTGCTTCTGTCCCAGGCTGACTGCGTGTATGTATGTAAACTTGAAACAGGGGTCTCTTCACCCTATTTTATCATTCCAGAAGTCTCTCACATTCCTGTAAGTCTTTCATTTCCTTTCTACTTTTTTCCACCACTGTGTCGCTTAAATGTGGCTCATTATCTCCCTCTCCTTCATTCTTAGTATAAACCTGTAATCGGCAGGTTGGCCAGAGTGTTGGCAAAGATGCTCTTGCTACACTTTGTCAGGGGCACCTTTACTACTTCGAGTGACAGCAGACTGTAGTCACTCTGTTTAGAGAGAGGTTTATTTTAACAGCACATGAGATTTGTACCACTGCTTCCTAAACCATCGCTGCATCAATCGATTTATCTTTAAGTGCCTGGGGTTTCAGAGTTATACTCATGTAGTATTGCTGCTGCACTTGTGGGGAAATTCAAAGACCTTAGCTTGTGTTGCTTCCTGGTAACTCTCTTTGCGTAGTGAGTACTGCAAAATTATCTTAATTTGCAAATAAAATTATGAGATCTGTTGATCATTACTATTGTCAGTAATGTCAGCAAGCTCATGTGGTCTAAAGTAGTCAGTATACTAAGAGCACTACCTAGTCTTCAGGTCCATACTTAGACTGCTTAAAAAAGCACTCCTTAGTGCTTTCAAAACCAAATATTGGGAAAAGAGTAGAGGACAGAACAGAAAACATGCTGCTGTATAAATCGACCTGCACCTTGACTCCCGTTGTTGCTCTGACCTCTGCGTTTCAGAAGAGTTCAGAAAAGTTGAAGAAAGTTCAGAGAAAGATAGCAAAGATCATCAAACACATGGATTAGTTTCCAGTTGAAAAGTGATTGACTAGTGTAGGACCCTGCAGCTTTGAAAATAAATAGAGCTGTGGGAGGAGGGGAGATACACAGATTGGAAAGTTGTGAATTGCAGGGATAGTACTGGAAGTAGTTATTATGTCTGTTTTGGATGCCAAAACTGAGGTGCATACCAATGAATTGACTTGCCCAAAGTCACCCAGAAAGTTACCAGTGGAGTAGGGCACTGGGTCTTTTGAGACCCAATCCAGGGCAGCTGAAAACTAGGTAGCACTAAGCCTTCCACTTTTCACAAAACTGGCAGAATTGCTTAGGTAGTGCTGTTTTAGTATATAGTACTGTCTTGGTGCACTATAATATGTAAAAATACTTGTGAAGAGAATCCTTGATTTGAAGGACATATATTCAAATTAAATAAAGCTGACACAAATACGAAAGGGAACAGACATATTGACCTTCTGAAAGTAAAACAAACTGCTGCTTTTTCTACTCTCCTTCACGTTTCACTCCTTTCCCTTCTTTTCTTACTTAATAGTGAACTTGGGATTAAAGGCAATACCTTTTAATTCCTAATTTATATGTTTAGTGTATAGGTGTAACAAATAGGCAAATAGCATATGTAGGTTTATAACTGGAGATGTAAGAAGAAAGGATTTCTTCTCATTTGTATGCAGCCTGGGTACTTTGTCTTTTCATGAAAGAGATATAAAAGCCACTTGTTTAAAACATATTTTCCCCTGGAAAGTTCTAAAACATGTATGTGTTAAATAAATTATTGATTAAAAAAATTTATAATTATGGTCTTGAAGGAAATTTCAATTTTAAGAAATTGACCTTTTGCTGTTTTTTGAAGCCATTTGAGTACACTTTTGACACTTTGAACAAACCAGTCAGTAGTACTTAAGCTAAGCATCATTCATCTTCCCAGTGACCCTAATGGGAATTTATAAGTATTAACCAACGTGGAAGAATCATCCTCCTCAGGGGGAGGAGTCATCACACTCTTCCCCTGCTCCAGCGTGGGGTCCCTCCCACAGGAGACAGTCCTCCATGAACTTCTCCAACGTGGGTCCTTCCCATAAGCTGCAGTTCTTCACGAACTGCTCCAGCATGGGTCCTTTCCACGGCGTGCAGTCCTTCAGGAGCACACTGCTCCAGCGTGGGTCCTCCACGGGGTCATAAGTCCTGCCAGAAAACCTGCTCCAGCGCAGGCTCCTCTCTCCACAGATCCGCAGGTCCTGCCAGGAGCCTTTTCCAGCATGGGCTTCCCACGGGGTCACAGCCTCCTTCGGGCACCCACCTGCTCTGGCGTGTGGTCCTCCCCGGGCTGCAGGTGGATATCTGCTCCACCATGGACCTCCATGGACTGCAGGGGGACAGCCTGCCTCACCATGGTCTTCCCCACAGGCTGCAGGGGAATCTCTGCTCCGGTGCCTGGAGCATCTCCTCCCCCTCCTTCTTCACTGACCTGGGGGTCTGCAGGGCTGTTTCTCTCACATGTTCTCACTCCTCTCTCCGGCTGCCATTTCCTGTCTGTCCCAACTTTTTTTTCCTTCTTAAAAATGTTATCACAGAGGCGTTACCACTATTGCTGATTGGCTCGGCCTTGGCCAGCGGCGGGTCCGTCTCAGAGCCAGCTGGTATTGGCTCTGTCAGACACAGGGGAAGCTTCTAGCAGCTTCTTACAGAAGCCACCCCTGTAACCCCCCCTGCTACCAAAACCTTGCCACACAAAGCCAATACAGGAGGCTATCACAATGTCATTTTTGAGGGATTAATTGACATTTAAGTATCCCATGGTCTTTGTACAGAGAAAAAATGGTGGTTTTTGTACTCGTCTTTGTAGTCATCTTGTGTTAGACTTAATGTGGTGTGGTTTTGTTTTTTTAAAAAATTATTTTTAAGTACAGTTTCCTGGGGGAATGAATTTACTTGATACTTGCTGAAAATTCTCAATCACTGCTATCCAGTAACTTTGTCTTACACATGAAAGAAGTTGCTTTGGAACTCTGTAGAATCTTTCAGAAGCTCTTGCCTCTGCAAAGATGATCATAGTGCCATTTAATTTATGTAAAGCAAATATCTAGCAATGATGGTAAAACTGTTGACAGTTTTGACAGAAGCCAAATTCTAAGTGGAAATAACCAGAACCTTATGAGAGACACAGAGAACATGATATGCTGTAAGCATCAAATAGAACTTCAGTTTTAAGAATGAGCATTTCAAGGATTTTCAAGACCCGATCAGAAGGTTTTTGATGTCTTAGTTATATTTCTGAGAAGAGAAAGATTTGTAATGGAATTTTTGTACCCCAAAACAACCCGACAAAGCTTCCTGCCAGTGAGAAATGCTCACATAATTCCAGAAAAGACATGTTTAATACAAATTGGTGTCCATCAAGATAAGTTTACATAAATCATTCTCAAATCATAGCACTGTTTGAGTTAGTTTGTACAGAAGATATGAAACTTGTTTTAGAGATGCCTTTTACAATTTTTGCTGGTATTAATCCCAGTAATATTTAAGGGGTAGTTATTTCAACTAAGGACCTTAAATTATAAGAAATTAGATATACTGCAAAGAATGTTACAGTCCTGTGTAGAAAAACATAAAAACTTCTGCAGGTAAAAACACAGAGAAACTGTTCTTTTTTTATATTTAGGATATTATTTTTTCTCAGGGATATTAAGAATGGAACATTACTAATGTAAAGGTATAAAAATAAATTAATGGAAATAATTAAAAATATAAACAGAAAAAAAATCAGCTTAGTGACAATCATAGCATCCCCAATAAAATTCTATACCCCAGAAACCCATGAATTATTGTATAACCCATTGATGTGAAATAGGGAATTGCTTCCTTTCACACAAGAGAAGGTTTATTGAATATTCATGTTCTAGTATTTATGATGGCACAAAGAGCATCTAAATCCTGTATAGTGCCTCCTGCTTTCTTTTATTTCTTATTGTGTCAGTGGTGGACCTTAGAATACTGTAAATTTAGTCTATTGACTTTGGTTTCAGGTATTTTCTTAGATTGTCTTATCCCATCTCAGTAATCTCAGTGGGATTCAGAGAGGAAAGGACATGAAACTACCTCATGTTCTCTACAATACCTATTTGTCAAGTTTCTGATGCTGGCATTAATATCAGTATGCTGGAAATAAGGGAACATTCCATTTTTATTTTGAAGTATCTTCATTTGAAAAGTATCATGCCTCTGGTAAAATGAATTAAAAAAACCTTTTATTCTTTATATGCAGTATTCTTACATAATCTTTCTCTTTAAAGAAAAAAAAAAGAAATTCAGAAGCAGCCTACATTCAGTGCAGCTTCAGCCTTTAATTTGTAGTTTTCTAGAATAATGGAAATATATGAAAAATACTGCACAATGTCTTTAGGTATTTTTCTACTCTCACTGTTTGAAGTATCTGTTATATGGAAAGCATCCCACAATATGTTACGACACATTAAGATCAATGTCTGAAGTAGAGAGCTTGCAATAGTTTCTGCATTTCAGCCCCCTCATTCTATGACCTGCTATTTGTGCTTTTTTCCAAATAACCTACCCTAATCCTGATTTCTGAGTTTTGTTCCTTTTGTTGTCTGAAACCTGAATTCTAGTTCTGCTTACCAAGACCTCTTTGGTCATCTTCATGGTCTAATAATATGAATGTGCCTTCTAATGTAGTTAGCTTTTTTTATAGAGGTAAAGAAATTTTTGAGAGCAGGCTCCCACAAAGCAAGAAGCCAGAAAGTCGTGCTTTCTGGCATGACTCTAGAAAATTGGCAAATTCTGTGAAAAATACTCTGTCGTCGTTAAATACCAGCCGACAACTAAGCACCACACAGCTGCTAGCTCACTCCTCCCCCCACGCCTGGTGGGATGGGGAGGAGAATCAAAAACAAGTAAAACTCATGGCTTGAGATAAGAACAGTTTAAAAATTGAAATAAAAAATAAAACATAATAAAACATAAAACATAATAATAACAATAACAATAATAATAATAATAATAGATAACAAAAAAACTGTGAAATACAACCCCAAAACCCCAACTGATGCACAATGCAATTGCTCACCACCCACTGACTGATGCTCAGCCAGTCCCTGAGCACCAATCCACCCTTCCCAGCCAACTCCCCTCAGTTTATATACTGGGCTTGACATCACATGGTATGGAATATTCCTTTGGCCAGTTTGGGTCAGCTGTCCTGGCTGTGTCCCCTCCCAACTTCCTGTGCCCCTCCAGCCTTCTTGCTGAAGCTGAAAAATCGTTGACTTAGCAACAGCTAAAACCATCAGTGTGTTATCAACATTATTCTCATACTAAATCCAAAACACATTATACCAGCTACTAGGAAGAAAATTAACTCTAACCCAGATGAAACCAGGATGTACTAAATTTCCATTTTTGCATGGAAGAATAGATTTTGTGATTGAGTCCAGGAATCTGTATGTCCTTGATTTGGATAAAGGAGACATTTCAGATAACTTAAGGAAGCTGAACAGCTTGAAAGGGTATTTCACTGTCTCAACAAACTTAACAAATATTGATAACTTCATAAAAATTTAATTTTTATTTTTGAGAGTAATCTCTAGAGTGAAAAAGACATGTGATCCTAGGGTTTTTTTCAGTGTCAGCTTTGAGTTTTTCAGGAAATAAATTGATTTGCTGACCCACAGAACTTATATCCAAGAATATGATGGTCACAGAAGACAGACTTGAGAATAGGGTATTTTTATAAGAAAAGGAAAGAAAAAAAGTGGAAAGAATCTGTAGAACATATATTATTCTAAATTTCTAGTTCAAATACGCACTTCCAAATATATGTGATTCCGATTTAAAGAGTATCAGTTTTTAAGACACTTCAATAGATTAGTATTTTTAAAAAGAAACACAGATGTTGGTGCATATGTGTATAAATATCTGATGAGAGGGAGTAATGAAGATGGAGCCAGACTATTCTCAGTGGTGCCCAGTGAAAAGATAAATGGCGAATGGCACATATTGAAATATGGGAAATTCCATTTAAACAGAAGAAACCTTTTTACTGTAAATGTGATTGAAAAATGGAACAAGTTTCCTAGGAAGGTTGAGAGCTGTAGAGCTAGAGACTGGACAAGGACAACTTAATACATTGCTGAGGAAAGATACTTGCAGTAACTGAGGTATCTATTTTAGATATTAGTAACCATTTTGGCTATTGAAGGAGAACTCTTTCATTACTATCATTGTATAGTGGTGCAAAATTGCCTGAAATGCTCATTAAGGCAATACATATATAACTCTTTTAAGAATACTTTTAAAATTTATTTTCATGTGTAAGCATTTAGCTTAAGACATCGTGAAATTGTTGGCTAATGGATCACTGGGGGCATTTCACAGGAAAGCTTTTCCTGAGGCAAAGCTCTTGTTTTGCACTGGATGCCCACTTCATAGCTTAAAAGTTCACTTACTGCCCACTTGATGCTGACAGCACATAATGTTCTGCAGGAATAGCTTTATCTCTGTAAAGTCTAAGTAGATTTTGAATCAGTTTCTATACTGAAGGAACTTTCTTCCTTCCCAGGAATTGTTTTCATCTCACTTAGGACTTGACCGTTCTTAAAAAGTGTTATTTTTTACCCTGTCCTGACCTTTTAGATAAAACAAAAAAATAAAAGATGATAGAGTTTCATTTATAAATCGTTTGACTTTGCATTACTTTATAATTAACATTTATTCTGTTTAGAGATTAACTTCATTTATTTATTCTGAGTGAGAAGTAAGAGAAGACTTTATAATTAACATTTATTCTGTTTAGAGATTAACTTCATTTATTTATTCTGAGTGAGAAGTAAGAGAAGAATACTTCTTGTTAAATGTAATGCTTTGCTTTGTTCATAGGTGTTGTATTTTTCAGAGTGATTGTCAGGGTGCAGCAAGGGCCGATGGCTCCCTGAGGGCTGGCGAGCTGGGAACCACAGGGGATCTGTGAGGGGGCCAGCAGTGCAGGGCATCGCAGCCAGTGCTGATCCCACTGCCCGCAGCCAGGGAGCAGGGCAGGCCAGGGGGCAGCTGGAGGCAGACCCAGGCCTGGGAATCGGGCACCTCCATGGGAATGCAGACAGGCCAAGGCCAGGTAGGGACATTTTAGCCCCATGGCTGGGCAGGGCAGGGCTGTGGGGAGCTGGGGACCAGCACTGCTGCGGCATCACTGGGGCAGGGATTGCTGGCTTCGGGCTAGGGTTCCTGGACCCATGGGCATGGGTGGGAGGAGGCCCAGGGGAGGCTGGGCAGTGCTGTTTAGGGCCATTAGAGCCTTCAGAGTCCTGACAGTCATTGAACAATACTTCAGTGGTATAAGATACATAGAAATATAATTTAAATTTGGTGTACAAAACTTCAGATCTAAAGTTAGTTGGCTTGTAATGCACTTGTATAGTATATTGTTACACAGAATCTTGTTATGGCTGAAGGGAACACAATTTAAATGGAGTTAACAATTTATTATTACTCCATTTAAAGTTTTGATGGTCTGGTAGTCTAAATTATCTAATATAGAAAAGCCTCGATAATAATAGTACACTTACGAAAGTTAAGCACTGCCTTCCTACTCTCCACTATTTTTCTCTTGTCTTATTTTCACCCTTTACACTGTGCCCCTGGGGTGGGGATTACAATGAATTGATAGCATCCAAGGGTCTGTGCTGGGATGAGTTTGATATTCATGGTGGTGTTGGGGGGGGTGCTTCCTCTTCAGTCTCAGAGTTCAATTGTTTCTTTTTATATATTTCTTAACACAGGATGCTTCTTTCTCATTGTTCTTTACTAAAATCTGAAAGTTGCACATTAGCCTCCCTCAGCCTCAGTAAGTATAAAGGGCTGTTGCTTGTTACGCAGTGACTACGTAGCTTATCAGAGCTTTACTGTATGTAGTATTCCCAGAGCACAACATTCCCGAAATACAGACAGGTCAGGAAGTATTCACTTGACCGCTACAAATTATCAAAACTAGTGAAAACAACCTCAGGCCAAGGCAAGCCTGCACGGTGTCAACACAAATCCTGTGGCCTTGTATTACTAACGGCAAAATTATACTTATTAGGCTACAGTCTTCAGAATTTCTGTATCATTCTTTGTTAATTTTGCTAGACGCAGGTAGAGTAAACAATGCAAAAGATGTGCTTAAGTATTAAGATTTGTATTTTTTCCTATGCAATCAACATATACAGACTGATATAAAGGTAAACTGGCAAGATACCTTTTCTGCAAGCTCGTCTTTGCCATTTGCCTAGTAAATGAACAGCCTTTCTAGAGAACTTCACGTTATTTGTAACAAGTACTAATCCATTTAAAAACATAGAAAAAAATTATTAGCTCTTAAAATTATCTTCCCTGTAGTGAAGATTAATACATTGGATAAATTTTTGGAGTCTTAAAGTACTTTAGTAATCTTTAGTAATAAGATTGTGTCAAATAGCTTCTTGAGGCCTAACACTGGATTTAGAATAGAAAATTTGGGCATTTAGCCTGCTTAGGGCAAAGATTAGATATGTGACCTAGATACTCGAGAGCAATGATGCAAAGATTTTTTGATATTAAGAGTAAATGAAAGACGATTATTACTGGTTTTATCATTCGTTATTTTTCCACACATCTGAACTTCCATCGTAAAATAAAAAGTAGGAGTGTCAAAGTCATATCAACATGTACTTCCAGCTTTAGCAAGTATTGTTCTATCTGGAACTGTATATTTGATTTATGCATGCTAGTTTACTTGCTTATAGCACTGAACAGATATTAGGCAACTAATATTAATATCCCTCTGGCAGTAAAAAGAAAGTGTGAATTTCATTTTGTCCAAGGTGACACAAGAAACAGAATTAGAAATCAGAATCTTTAAATTTTAAACTTATGGAAACCTCTGATTAAATGTCCATGATACATGTTCACATCAAAGTATTTTTTTAAAAGGTACATACAAGATTTTACGATAGTTTTTAACTTTATTTAAACCCTTTTTTTAAAAAAAAACCCAAGTTATAGCACACAGACCAGCAGTAAATTAAAGTTGTGATATTTTCCCTGTTATTTCTTGATTCTTCTGCTTAAAATCTTGCAAGAGGATGCTTTCCAAAACTGTCCAAAATCCAGTCATTAAAATCCCATTCATGAAGGAGTGGAGCAGGAGGTTCTGTTCTGGTGTATCATCCAAGCTAAGCACAGGGGATTATATTTTGCACTGCAGAATGTATAAAATCTCTTCAGTTTCCTTTTGTCCTAAGTAGTTCCTGGGATAGAAAGAGACTTACCTTTGTTACATGGTTGCTACATACATTGCTATGTACATAGTCTGTAAAGTAATTATTCTTGAAGATTTGCCTATTTGATGTTATCCTATCCTTAAAAAAGGTAAATAAATCTTTCTGTTGCACTATGATTCACAAGAGCAAATTACAAAGAAAATAAATATACGAGACAATATTGGCAAGGCCTTTTAGTTGACAAATACAGTAAAGGTACTCTTTTGTAAGATGACTACTAGTAAATAAGGCCCATAGATGTGAATACTTCCCATTCCCAGCATTTTATCATTCATTTAATAGATTCCTATAATATTGTTGAAAGAGAGTCTTGAAGAATTTGTAAAGTTTTTTGTACGAATTTATAAGAATTATGGTGGATTCCACCGTTTTATCTTGCATTGATGTGTACCTCTTCTGAGAAGAAAGCAAAGCATGACTATATCTATGCAACAAATGATCTTATGAAAATAATTGTTTTGTATTTCAAATCACTGCTTTCTTATTTACAAACAATCATTTGTGTTAAAGTTTGTTTTGTTTTTTTCTTAAAAGCAATAGGCCTTTCAAAAAGTATTTTCTCACTGAAGTTAAGCCAACTGAAAGAACAGTGTCCACATGTGTGCTGATGGTCTTTTTCATATTGTTTTTCTATTGAACAAACATACCTTATTGAAATAAAATCTATCATTTGGACAGATACATGCAAAAGAAAAAAAAAGTGGTAGTCCTCTGTCTATGTCCTGAGTCTAGTGGAGAGAAGATAAATCATGTTAAGGTGTTCGGCATTTCTGTATTATCAAAAACTAGAAGGTTGATTTCGTCTGGATAGAAATTCTGATTTTCAGAAGTGATCAGTTTGATAAAATTAAGATACGTAAATTTACCATATTTTCAGTGTCTACTTAAATAAATTTCAGGTGATCATAACTTTGCTGAGAGAAGCATCTGGGAAATCAGAGAGAAATGCATTTTTATGTAGGATGAAGGATGACAAATGTCTTTATCTCCTGCATCCCTGAAAACTTGTGGTCGATGCCTAATTGTTACTTTCAGACTGTTCTGGTATATGTCTTACTGCAGCATTTGATTTACATTTAAAATTAATATAAAAGATGGCGAGAAAGAGAAGAAAGAAGTAACAATAAAGAGGTTGAAAAAAGAGAGAGAGAAAAAAAATGCAAGTAAAAAAAATCATGAGGGAATATAGTAATGCAAAGCAGTGCCTTCTGTTACCAAAAAGAAATAAAAATTAAATTCTGAATTAATTAACACAAATTGTGGACAACATGAAAACTAAAGGAAGCAAAAAGTACATATATTAAACTTATGTCTAAGCAGCTTTTGGAGTCTTTGCTATTTGGATAAATCCAAGGATCATTGCCTGTTTGACCTGAAACTAAACTTGTTTTGAGCTGTATTTTTTCAGTCAAGTATTTCTTTAAATCCACAGTTTTACTTCCTTCCTGAATAGCTGGGAACTGAAAATTGATGTGGTCAAAAGAATGTTTTACATCAGCCATTTGTGCTGATTTTAGAGTCTCAAATGTGTATTTGCATTTCGGATTCCTTTCCTTTCTATTACTTACTTGTAAATCAACAGAAGCAAAACTGTAATTGGAACTTAAGAGCAGGTAAAAATACTAGAAATTCATGAAGAATAAAAAAAGAGATTTGTGAAAATAATAAGGCTGGAATGACATCTAAAAAAAATATGTTAAGAGAGTCAAATAAGCTGTTATGTCTACACTAACTTGAAAATTCCTTTAACAGATCCAGCATGCATTCTAATTAGGTTTGTAACTTTATTGGAAGGTCTTGCAGGCAGCAGATACTTAATGACTGAGAACATAGAATCATAGAATCATAGAATCATTTCGGTTGGAAAAGACCTTCAAGATCATCAAGTCCAACCATTAACCATGCCCCCTAAACCATGCCCTGGAGTACCCTATCCACTCGCTTTTTGAATACCTCCAGGGATGGTGACTCAACCACTTCCCTGGGCAGCCCATTCCAATGTTTGACAACCCTCTCAGTAAAAAAATTTTTCCTAATATCTAACCTAAATCTCCCTTGCCTCAACTTGAGGCCATTTCCTCTTGTCCTATCTCCAGACACCTGACAGAAGAGACCAACACCCTCCTCACTACAACCCCCTTTCAGGTAGTTGTAGAGAGCGATAAGGTCTCCCCTCAGCCTCCTCTTTTCTAGACTGAACAACCCCAGATCCCTCAGCCGCTCCTCATAAGACTTGTGCTCAAGGCCCCTCACCAACTTGGTTGCCCTAACATCAAAGAGAATAGTTAATTAAGATATTTTATTAGCACCCCCCCCCCCCCCCCCTTCTTAATGGGATACACTGGTCACTGCCAAGTAACTATGGGAAGGTTTTAAGCAAGGATAATAAATTAGTCTTGACTGAAAGTCCTTGAACGTATGAAAGAAGAATGAAGATGGAATATAGCGATTACTGTGGCGGGTTGACCCTGGCTGAACGCCAGGTGCCCACCAAAGCTGTTCTGTCACTCACCCCTCCTCAGCTGGACAGGGGAGAGAAAATATAACAAAGGGCTCGTTGGTCAAGATAAGGACAGGGAGAGATCACTCACCAATTACCGTCATGGGCAAAACAGACTCAACTTGGAGAAAATTAACTCAATTTATTACCAATCAACCAGAGTAGGGTAATGAGAAATAAAACCAAATCTCAAAACACCTTCCCTCCACCCCTCCCTCCTTCCTGGGCACAACTTCACTTCCGGATTCTCTACCTACCCCCCCAGTGGCACAGGGGGACGGGGATGGGGTTTACGGTTAGTTCATCACACGTTATTTCTGCCGCTTCATCCTCCTCAGGGGGAGGAGTCATCACACTCTTCCCCTGCTCCAGCGTGGGGTCCCTCCCACGGGAGACAGTCCTCCACGAACTTCTTCAATGTGAGTCCTTCCCATAGGCTGCAGTTCTTCACGAACTGCTCCAGCATGGGTCCTTTCCATGGTGTGCAGTCCTTCAGGAGCACGCTGCTCCAGCGTGGGTCCTCCACGGGGTCACAAGTCCTGCCAGAAAACCTGCTCCATAGGCTCCTCTCTCCATGGGGCCACAGGTCCTGCCAGGAGCCTTCTCCAGCATGGGCTTCCCACGGGGTCACAGCCTCCTTCGGGCACCCACCTGCTCTGGCGTGTGGTCCTCCCCGGGCTGCAGGTGGATATCTGCTCCACCGTGGACCTCCATGGACTGCAGGGGGACAACCTGCCTCACCATGGTCTTCCCCATGGGCTGCAGGGGAATCTCTGCTCTGGTGCCTGGAGCACCTCCTCCCCCTCCTTCTTCATTGACCTTGGTGTCTGCAGAGTTGTTTCTCTTAACATGTTGTCACTCCTCTCTCCGGCTGCCATTTCTGTCTGTCCCAGCAACTTTTTTTTCCTTCTCAAATATGTTATCACAGAGGCGTTACCACTATCGCTGATTGGCTTGGCCTTGGCCGGCGGCGGGTCTGTCTTAGAGCCGGCTGGTATTGACTCTGTTGGACACAGGGGAAGCTTCCAGCAGCTTCTCACAGAAGCCACCCCTGTAACCCCCTCCCCCACTACCAAAACCTTGCCACACAAAGCCAATACAATTACTCTTTTCTGAAATTTCATATATGATTTTAACCACCTCTTTTTTTCTTTAATGAAATACACATTTTATTTTTGCTTAAGACTGTCAACACTTCTTTCTCAATTACTTATTGCAAAAGGATAGAATAGCTTATTTCTTGTTACTAAGAGACACAGGAAAAATCCCAGGCTGACCTGCGTCCCATTTAAGGTCATATCCATTAAGGACCTTTAGCTTTGTTTGGGAAGTCTGTAGCTGGATCATATGTATCTCAGGGACTAATGGAAGTCCTGCATCTTGAATTCATCCTGAATAAACAAGTTGATAGTGAATATCCCTATTTGCTCTCACATTTTGAACTCAATCTGGTTCTCAGGAACTAATCATCAAAACTAAATCTAATGAATTAGAATAGCTGCTGAACAGCAGCAGCCTTAGATCTGATTTATCTGGTCTCATGAACAATTTTCAGTTTGCCAGTTTTCATCTGTTCTTCCACTGCTGAAGTTAAAAACATGTAAATTTAGATGATAGTCATAAATGGGCCATACTCTACTAGAATCCAGTAACAAGTGGAGTACTGCAGGGGTCCGTCCTGGTACAAGTTCTGTTCAAGGTGTTTGTCAATGAGCTTGAATCAGTGACAGAGTGCAATCTCACTGGATTTGCAGATGACACCAAAATGTCAGTCAACAGTCAATATAGTCGAGGACAGGGTTACCATCCATAGGGACATAGACAAGCTGGAGGAATGGGCCAGCAGGAATCTTATGAAACTCAACAAGGGCAAATGTAAAGCCCTGCACCTGGGTAAGAAGAACCCTTGGCAACAAGACTGGCTGATAGTGTGGAGCTCTGCTGAAAAGGCACTGTAGGTTGTGGCTGACACAGCAGTGTGCCCTGGCAGCAAAGAGGGCCAACAGCATCCTGAGTTATAGTAATAGGAATGTAGCCAATAGATCAGAGGGAAGAATTGTTGTTCTTTACTCAACACTCCTGTGACCATGGCTGGGATAGTGCATCAAGTTTTGGGCCCCATGACAAGAAAGATGAATTCTCCAGTAGAGCAAGTTCAGTGGAGGGCCACCAAGACGGTTGGGGGCTGGAGCACTTGCCATGTGAGGAGAGGCTGAGGGAGGTGGGCTTTTTCAGCCTGGAGGAGAGGGAAAAGCTAAGAGCAGCTTCCAAATGCCTGCAAGCAGATTATTTAAAAGACAGAGCCAAGCTTTTAACGGTGAAGCATGGTGTGAGGACAAAAGACAACTGACAAAATTTGAAACAAGGTCTTCAGGACAGATATAAAGAGAATCTTTTCTTCTGTGAGGGAAGTCATGCACTTGAGGAAATTGCTCAAAGTGGTTATGGAGTCTCCATCCTAGGAGGTTTTCTCCAGACCGGAATGGATAAAGCCCTGTGCAACTGGTCTGACGTCATGACTGACCCTGCTTTAGGTTGTTGTGACAACAAGAGACCTGCTGAGGTCCATTTTGCTCTAAGGTATTCTATGATCTGTGGATAAAAATTGTTTTAATCCCAGTGTTGTATGAACCAAACTCACACTACAGAATGTTCACTCCTTTTTGATCAGTTTGACTCCTAATCAGCATGGTATTACTAACCAGTGGACAAATAAATAGTATTAGAACATTTGTTTGTTCATCAGTTGTCTCTGAAATAAAAGGAAATTTAGAAAATCTTTAAAACTTTTGCCAAATACTTCTTTATGAATCAACCTTAGTTGCATTTCAGACATTTAATGGTGGGCTTTCAACTCAGTCAAGTTTTACTGGCTGTGCTTTCAGTCTGTGGAATTACAGTATTTGGCTTGTAGTAACAAGTTACAGTAACATACTTCATGTCAAAGCTTTATTTAAAAATGGCATTGCATTGGAAATAGTTTCTTTCAGTCCAGTCGATGGTTAATAACTGAAAGCATGATAATTTTGTAATTTCACACAGTCACTTTAATTTAGTGAATTTTCCTTAAAAATCCTATCTGTTTGAAACCTGCTAAAACATAATTCTCAGTCGTATCTTGCAAGAAAGAATAGCAATTAAATATTGGTAGTTAATTATGTTAATTTTATGAAAAAAACGCAATCTTAAATCATGTGTTAATGCATGTTGACTAATCACTGATACTTTACCTTGTGAAAACGTGTGGAACTGGAAGAGAAAACCAATTCTGGTTTAATAGGAGACAACAGCCACAGCTGAAATCTACATCTTAATCTGGGATTGAACACAACATGTTAACACAGCATAGAGCTCAAGCGTCTAAAATGAGCATAAAACTCAAGTTGTGTTGTCTGAAATAAATTGATTTTGGTTAAGAAAACAACTTATTTCAAAAGTGTATAGAGATTCAAATTAAGATCTATAACAAGAACTGCATTTGTCTGATTCTGCTTTCCAACACGTGAACTACTGTGACTACTCTTTTTCAGGCCTACAGTTTCTAAAAGTTGTTAAATTTTAATTTAGTATTGGCACATTACTTACAACTTACATGAATACATTTTAAATATCTGTACTGATTGGAGAGGGAAGATATGTTGTTCTAGCATTCCCCATTTTAAAGGGAATTCTTCCCAAGTCATAGTCTTCTAAAAGGAAAGAAAAAAAAAAATAAACGCATTTTCACTGTATTTGATACCATTTTCTGCCTTAATTTTTTTGCTGGTGAATGCTTCTGCAGAGTGGGCAAAGGTATTCATTATCTCCCTAGATTATTTTATTCCCTCAGGGATTACTTGTAGAAAGTTGTCCATTAGAATAATTTAAATGAGAACTTCAACTATGAGTTTGTCTGGGGTAAGCTTCCTTTGCTATCATGTTTACAACAGGAATCCTGTGTATGCTTGTAGCATGTTGCATATGCAAAGTATGTGCATCTAGCACAGATTCATAATCTATTTTTGGTGCTTTGTCTCAGGCACATGTCAAAGGCTCTTGCCTCTTGCCTTTACTAAAAATGATCCTGGAATCGGGAGCAACCTCCGCTCCTATATAAAGCGAAAGGCTTATGGGTCTTCCATATGTTTGCATTATCCAAAGTTTTAGCAGTTACACCAGTTTTGAGTAGTGGTTCATTCAGACTAGTTTTCTGAACTGAATTGCTCTGTAGATCATCAGCTTGATCTCCTTCCACTTCTACATAGTTGTGAATTTTTATGTGTAAATACCACTTCAAATCTTTCATCACCTAAGCAGTCTAACTTGACACATGAAAGGTCCACAGTTTTACTGATTTTAATCTGTTCTCCATCCACAGGGACTCAGTTAGAGAAATGGTTGTCCAGTCTAGTAGGTCTCAGACTGCTTTAGTCTGAGCTCGTCAGGTTCCCTTTCTTTGTGAACCCATGCCCCAAGCAACAATTACTCTTTCTTGCCTCCATATCCTTATTGCTTCCTCCCATGGTGCATCCTGGCAGTTCCTCAAGCCTCAAATTTTCTCAGTTGCTGGTTGTGAATTCAAAGTGATGACCTACCTCTGAGTTGACTTCAGCTGACTGAAAGTTGTTGGTTTAAATGTTATCTGAAAAGCAGAAATCTTCCTTTCTTCCTTCTTGTACCATTTTTCATTGTGAGTTTCTCTTTATTATTTTATTTTTTTCCAACAAGAATATTAAGGGAAAATAATATGTGGTGGGTTTTTTTTTTCTTATGTAGGAAATTACAATTTTAAAAATAGTCTATTTGACAAACTGAAATGTCAAATTTGCCTGCAGATGGCTGAAGTGAAGAGTAAGTTACATTGCCCGTACAACATAGGTATTTCAATTGGTCTAAACATGTTTTTGTAGAATACTAAGACACCAAAGTTCAAGTTTTACACATTACAAATTATATTTAGGCAAACATGAATGCATCTATTCTATGCAGTAGTTGATACTTACCAGATTGTTTATACATAACATTAATTTTTGTCTTAAAATCTCCCATGTAAATCACACCATGCTGTTTACCTTTTACTGATCTTTTGCATGAGTTCTTTTTTGCAGCATAAGTGGATGTGGAAGCCTAACAAGTTAGGTGTTTTGCTTGAAAGTTGCCTCTCTATCAAAGCTGTACAGTACTTTTCAGTGTATAAGCTTTGAAGCTTTAAGTAAGCATAATTTTTCTTGCTTTTTTTCGTTTGAGATGAACTTAAAGTGCTGTGCCTTTTTAAAGCACTAGGACATAACATGCCATTCGACTGATTATAATTTTGCTTTGAGCTTAATATTGGGAGCAGGTGACTTCCTGTTCTTGTACATTTGCTTGCATGATAAAGATATGTCCACATAGATTTTGCTTTAATAGTAGTGGTTATGTAACGTGTAGTAAGTCGTCTTTGTTTTAATCAACATTATCCTGTTCCAAAATCTCTCTTGACCGTGCACTTGTATTTTCTGTGTTTTAATCTTGATACCAGTCTGTCAAAATTTATTGTATCCTGAATCATAACTAGTCTAGTCTTTTTATATTATTCATTGTTGTGACAATGTTATTCTTTTATTCTGAAATAAAGAATAAAACATGTCTAGGTCTATTTTAGCTACTTATACCACTGTCATCATAGGACCATAAGTAGTTCTTGGTTCAGTCCCTGACACATAAACCTGGAGTCTTACCTGTTGCTTTTAAGGTTTAGTTTTGCAGGGGGAACCATCGCTGTATGATTTAGAAGTGCTGTACCGCAGAATAGATATTAAGACATTAAATGTAAGACAGCAAAAATAATATATACCCACAGCAGCCTTATTAGTTGTCTGTATAATGCTTAAGTATTCTGTTATGGTAGTATTTTTTTAATAGTATCGCAAAATAAAACATTTTCAGCCTAGAATTTCTATGGTAGACAAAAGAGACTTTATTAGCAAGACTGAGTATTTTTGACATTAGGATCTGTTCCATTTATTTATACAGTACAGTATTTGGTAATTTTGTCAAGAGATTTGATATACCTTGTGTATGAAAGGTGCTATATACTGCTCAGTTCCTCTGGGAGTCTTATTTTCATTTTCTAGTGTACAGGTTCTTCTAATAGTGCAAAAACTCTGATTTGTTTCCATTCTGTCATCACCCACTACGCTTAAAGGACAAGTCTCAAAGCCTGTATGAGAGGACAGCTCATAAGTAAAAAGAGAAGTGTGGAATATTGTTTGAATGACTGTTCAAGAGGCCCTTAATCATTATTATGGAATAAAAAAGCCATGTTTTATAGATAATATATATATACTATATAACATAGTACAGTTCATGTACATCAACTTTGTTTATGCTAATTTGTTATTATGAATTTTATTATGCATTGCCCAGTCATTTATTTGTTCCAGTCAAGACGGAATTGCTACTGTGTTAGATGTTCTAAATGCTCACAGGTGAGAGACTTGGCTTCCAAACATTTGCAGCCAAATCTGGGTAATGGGGGAGGATGAAAAGGTTAAGAATGTATTAAAAAGTCCCACATGGGCTATATATTTTAGGTACTAGACAAGCTAGAAGTGTTAACTTAATATTTTCACAAGCAGTGCATGGACAATTTTTTAACTCATCAAACATTTTGTGGTTGGGTTTTTGAGTAAAATAATCTGGCCTATTACAGGAATCAGAGAGCAAAAAGAGAATTACAGATGCAGCCTTTGTCCAATATCAAGTATAGATAATTACGCTTAGATGTGTTGTTTAAATGTGTACCTTTTACTATCCATCTACCCTTGGCCTTGTATCAAGTCTAAATGAGCTTTTAGAGCCCTGTCAACTTTGATGAAAAGAATCAAATGTATGAATGTATTTGGCAGCCTTATTAGCAATTGGAGTACGGAAGCTTTGCCTACTACCTAGGTTACTATACAATGCTGCTGTTTCACTCCTCCATAGGGCGGTTATCACTTTTCTACACATGGGGTCCCTTTTAATGATACAGGTGTATATTTTGCTCAAGCCATGCAGATTTCAGAACTGAATTTGCAGGGGTGGAAATTATGTGCTGTCATTCTGATTGGTACAAAAGTTTATACTATAAGTTCTTGAGGACATTTAAAACTAAACGTGTAATACCATTATAATTACTAAGTGTTCACTAGCATTAAAAATGTTCTGATTACTTCAAATTTTTAAATAAAGCAAATCAACTTTCCTCTTTTCATGTCAGTTGTCTTTACTATGTTAAACAGAGGGAAATTTAATATCTTAGGTTGATCAGGAAAACACAATTCAAAAGAAAAAGTTAGCATCCAGTGCTACTGTGTGTCCCACAGGTTCTTCCACTTTGATCAAAACTGCCTCCACTGGTGAGTTAGAGGAGCGTATTGCGGCCACTACTGGTGCTATTACTGTTGCTAGCACATCAGCTGATGTTGCTGTATCCAGTGCAGTGACCACCTATAGACAACCTTCTGAAGAGCAACAAGTGCAAGCTATGAATATAAGAAAATCAATTCTGGAGTCGGCCACTTCCAAGGAAGCACTCTCCCTTCATCAAGCAAATTTACAAAGCACAAGAAGACGACCAAGAAATGCTGAGCAGATAGAAAGAACTAAAGAACTTGCAGTTGTTACTCATAGAGGTATTGGATATTATTTTACTTGTGCCCATGTAGTTACGGAAAAATATTTTGTATAAATTAAAAGTGAAAGGTCAGGTATCCATTCAGGAAATGTAATTGAACCAAGTGGGAAAGGGATTAAATCTGCTTAAAATTGAGTTCAAGTGGGGCACCCAGATGGAAAAATGAAATTAATAATAATATTATAATAGTAATTTAAATTAATTTGATTTATAAAAAGAAAAAAGGGAAAGATAAGGAATTTTCTTTTGATGCCACTTTATAGCATATATCACATTATATTTCACTGTCAAGCCTATTGTGAGAACTGATGAGAGTTTAGAGAATTGAGATTAAAATATTAATCTATTCTGCATATGTGTTTAGACATAATCAACTATAGCATAAAAAAACGTGCTTTATAAATAGCTGCTTTGTTCTAAACTAATCGGTGATGCAGTTGTAATCATCTTCCATCTGCTTAAATCTTCAGCAAAATTTTGGCTTTTTAAAACACCTGTACATTTTTATTCTATCAAACAGGCAATCAATGAATGAAAAAAAGTTTAAAACACTAGGGAATTCAGTTGCAGGTATTAAAGTAGTAAAGCTAAAGATTTGATATGTTCCTATATTCAGATGATTTAATCCACATGCTAAAGTACTAGTAATGAACAACCTTTGGAGTATAAACAAAGCATTATTTATTGTGTTAAAAGGTAAATAACGATACCTGAAGCATGAGAAACAGCAATGCTGGAATGTCTTAATTTAACCAGCATAGACATTCATAAAAAATTGCATGTGGTATGTTTTTACACATAGACAAATTCAGGGAAGGAGCAGTTTAATTTTTCAGGCTAATTTTGTTGAATACTATTTATTATGTATTTTTTATTTTTCTTGTGTGCTAATCCATTGTTACATGTTAATCTATTGTGCATGAAGAATTTATAAACACAAATATATGGAAGAGGAACATCTTTTATAGCACAGGCAATTTGTAGAAGTCTCATATGGTTGATATTTTGTAAAGACAACTTTACGTTGGAATCTGTTGTCCTGCTGGATCAGATAGTCACCTAGTATAAGTTATTGTAGTTTCATTTACTAACACCTGTTGAAACAACAGAGCTGCAGTTCTACAAAATTTTAAAACATGTAATTTAAATAGGATAGCTGAAAAACAAGCACTGTATTTGGTTTGCATATGAAACAGAAATCATTAAACATCTATTTGTATTTAATTTGTATTAATTTCAGTGCAGATCTGAAGTATTTTTGTGGTTGTCAACTGGTATAAATTAATTAACAGAGTTTGGTTTGTACTGGTTGTATGGCTATGCATTCACTTCAGAACATCTTTGGTCAAGTCAAAAAAAGCAGGCTTATTTTCAGTTATGAGGGAGTATCTGAGGGTCTGTAATAATCTCTTCTAATTTAAAGATGTGAAAGTGTACTAATTTGGCAGTTAAATTTGGCAGTAATTGTGATATACATACGGTTTCTTCCATCTCCTCTTTGTAATCATTACACTACAATGTCCTCTCCACTGTTTTCTCACTGTCCTTTTCTTCTCTGACCTATCATTTAATGTAAGATATAGGTAAGGCACATACTTCTGAATTACTTTGTCATGTTAAAGTGCTAAACCTTACATTATGGAAAAAAAAAAGAAAAAGTTAGAGACCAAGACACTGCTAAAATAATGTTATGGTGCTTATTTGTCACATATTAAAGTAGTATCATAGGTATTAAAAAGTACCATAGCCCACATACAGATGAATTCAGTCTTGTATAGACCTTACTGGAGAAGAAAGCCCATACTTAGTTCTGTGTGCAGTTTTTTCCCTCATGCCACATTTAAAGACTTGATTTTGCTAGCATTCTTTATACAAAATCTTTTAAATATTTTTTTACTGTATCATACCCACAGAACAGTATGTGTGTGTATGCTATTAAAATAGGTATTCATATACTGAGTAAAAAATCACCCTTTTTGTTTGGCAAACACCAGTATTTGATAGTATACTTACAATAGCCATGAAAACATATGAAATGACCCTCGTTAAATAACCTGTAATGGTCTTGCATATAATATTCCTCATTACAAAGACACAGACATATTTTGAAGAAATATTTGTGAATGTGAGACTATTGTTAATTGACTTGAAGAAATTTCCATTATGGGGAGATACTCCGCAAGTGTTTATGTGGAGTGTCCTGTAGGTTTCTATTGAAGTATTTTAGCCTCTCTTTGACAATGAAGTATGCACAAAAGTATGAAAACTACTGTCTTGCCCTGCATATTAAATTACTATGGAACTATATATAAGAGCTACTGAAGAAGTTTATGTAAATTCCTTTTTTAATTCTTTCTCTATTTAATAGACTTTAAAAATTAGTTCTTACTTTGGAAATATATTTTGTCCTGTGCTTTTGATAACAATTTAAGAATTATGCTCCCAAATCTATGCAAATTAATTCTTAAAAAGATAAAATTTAATATACTAAAAATAATTTACTAAAACTTGCGATATCATATACGTGTATATTTAAAATGGTAAAAATGTACTGTACATGTAGTCTTCACTGCAGGCTTTTTTGATAATGTTGCTAGTGAGATCAGAATAGTGCTGGTTTATGATGCATTAGCAATGATGCAAATTATAGCTACAGAATAAGAGTCGTACTGTTGGCTTCCATAGGATTGTTCTGTGAATAAGATTTTTCAGAATGAGTAAATAATAACAATACTGTTTTGTTTCCTAAACTGATATTTTTTAAAGTGTATGTATGACAGAGATGTATGGAGAGAATTAGAGGTCTCTATCTAAAATTAAACTGCTAGGTGTAAATTAGGCTACCACACTTGCTATCTGGACTTCAACAATAATTGTAGGTTGTGTCAAAGGCTGGCCGAAGAATTTCTTCCCTAAGCTTATTAGTTGGAAATCACAGAAGAGGAGAAGACTTTGTGTTCTGACTATTTAAGAGAGGAAAAAGGAACCCTAGATGCATTTGGTGAAATACTTACATTAGAGGTAGGGAAGTACATGTATCATTTTATAAGGGAGTAGTGAGATCTCATGAGGAATACTGTACATTATTATAGTTCCTTCATCCAAAAGAATTTGGACTGAATCAGATGAATAAAAGAACTATAATGGTGTTACATTGTTCTGATCATCCCACCTTACAAAAGAAAATGTAAGACAGGATAAATGTTTCAGGAAGTGAATGCCAGTATGTGGAGAACTTAAATAAGGACAAATGAGTATATAATATAGAAATAGATACATTAGGGAGAGAATTGAGGAGAGTTCTTGTTCTTGGAATGATTAAGCCTTCTGGTAGAAGGAAGGAGTAGCTGAAGGATGAAAAGCTTACTTTTAAGATGCAGCTTGATAGGCTACTGAGAAATATATTTAGATACGATAGTTGGAAGAGAAACATAGCATCTTTTGGTCCTGAGTTCGAATGAAACCAAGCACTCAAACTCAGGTAAGTGTATCTCTTCCTCTGTTCAGAAATAGGGGGAAAAAAAGGATGTCCGTAACTACTTTCATTCAGTTAAATGTAGAAACTTCAAATGCCAAGCATTCAGTAGCAATTCATGTGGATACTAAATCACAGTTTCTAGTATGATCTGTCATCTTCAGATGTGAAATCAGGAAGGAAATTAAATGTGATTTTTTTTCCCTTGTTTATCTTCTGTTTAAGTATTTAACTACTGTTAGCTCAATCATAACTACATTAGTAGAGGATAATCTGACATTTTTGGTATTTTCTATCTGTGTTTCATACACTAAGAATTCAGTTTGGTAATGCTGTTAGTGCTATTGAATTGTATTATAGTTCATATCAACTGCATCTTTTCTTTCTTAAGGCTGTAAAATTTTTATTTCAGTAAATGCAAACATTATGAGAGGTATTTTAGATCTTCTTGTGAGTGCTTTTATAGCATACTTTTACTGTCTAAGGATGAGCTAAGATGTATATGTTGAAATGCTAAGAGGCATTTGGACAGTACCCTTAATAATATGCTTTAACTTTTGGTCAGCCCTGACTAGCCCTGCCCTATTCTATTCTATTCTATTCTATTCTATTCTATTCTATTCTATTCTTTTTCTTTTTAATATGGAAGTACACATGAATCCTAATTAAATACCCCTGAGAATAATGGGAATCTTACTTCTGGTTTCAGTGGCAATAGAGAACAAGGAATACAAGGATTTCTAAACAAATCTTAAGATAGAAGCAAAGAAAGAATAAAATAAACATGAAAGTTGATGATATTGATACAGCAAAGGTTTCTATTATTGCATATAATTGAGAAGAATCCTTGATCTATTAGTGCCAAACATAATCAAGTCTGATTCTCACTTTTGCTGACGTGATATTACAGTTCTGGGGGTCTTAAAAGGACCACAAAGTGAGTTGAAATAATTTTACAAAGTGAGTGTAAAAAAATTTTAAAGACTCCTTAATTCTACTGAAGGAGTACGAAGTGGATTGAAAATGAAATATCTCTAATCAAGTCACTGGAATTTTGTTTTTCATTGTAATGAACCTGGACTTCTACCCCAGAAATAAATAAGAATTAACTCCTATCACATAAGACAAACTCAGTATAAAAAATTTATAGTAGCCATCCTTTTTTTCTTTTTCAGTGAAGAGCCATAATGTTTGGTTATATATTTTTATTCAGCGACCATGATCAGTGGAGGCAAACTGAACAGTGGTTTAATTTCTTACATCGAAAAATGAAGAAATAAAGTGGTTTTTTTCCAATGAACTGAATATTTGCAAAGAATATTTAGAGTATTAGCAGGTATATAACTATATACACCAAGAAAGTCACAAAGAAGAAAAAACTATATATACCAAGAAAGTCACAAAGAGGAAAAGATTGAAATTATTTTTAAGACTTAATTGATTTTAGTATACCATTAAGAAGTCCTGCATTCTAAGACAATATCCATCCCAAAGGAATTTCTAAAGTAAGACCTTTGTACTATAGACACAAATGAGTACAAGGTGCAAGCAGTGTAACAAGACTACAAGTACCGTTCATAATTCATAAATGAAATATAGAAAAAAATCAGTCTGAAACAGAGATATCAAGGTTGAAGAAAAAAAATTGCTTATCAAACTCAAACTCAAATAGTACCAGGAAATCTTAATGGAAGACACTAGTCATCATGTAGCAGTTCAAAAAGTGACTCAATGCTTTCCTTAGTATCTTAAATCCCATTTATTTTCAAGATAACTTTAGTTTCCAACACATTTCACTACTCTGAGCTTCTATGCTCCTTCTAAAGAGCAGAAATGTCACCAAGCATTTGCAAATTTTTAACCATGATGATTTTACTTAGCTATTTGTTTTCAAAATCTTACTCATTCTACTGATATCTCATTCTCTTTCTTTCTCTACGTTTTCAGCTTTATTTTTTCTGACTTTCTTATAAAGCCTTTATCTTTTCCCTATCTTTTCCCCTTTATTCTTTAAGAACACTTACCTATCACATCTTACCTTATGCTTTGTGATATCTGACTTTATGCAGTATCTTAGTAAGAGCCAGGAAAAAATTAAACAGGGAGAAAAAAACTTGCTACTGGGTGTTCCCCATTAAACCAGCATTTCTTTTTGCTGTGTGCTACAGAAGAATTTATGGTGGTAGGAGGCAAGAAAATCTCTTTAAAGATTTTTAAGATTTGTTATGAGGAGTTAAATCAGGTGCTAATGAAACTTTTGAAAACAAAAGGATTTAAGAGAAAGTTATTTATTTATCTTGATTTTTTTTGAAAGATTCAGTGAATGATAGAGCACTGCTTTAGGATTATTTGATGTAAAACTTTTAAGGATTTGTTAGAAAATATATTCATATATCCTATTTTTTTGAGTTTTACTTAGAAGCAGGAAAAGGAAAGGAAGAGCAGGGAAGGAGAGGTTTTCTGAAGAGCTGTTAAAGATTTTTAAGAGTCAAGTAAGAAATCAATGTGCATACATTCTCAGGGTTTTTTTTGTTGGGGCCTTTTTTTGTTATGAGTGAAACCCAGAACTACAAAGATGGGAGACTGAAGAAAATATATTTTGCAGTAAGATTCTTATGTTCTATACATATAAGAATATTCATATATAAGATTTGTGTATTTTGAAAAGTTATTTTTTAGAGTAATTTGAAAAGTTCCAAGAACTGCTTATTAACATAACACAGATATAATTTGGCACTCAAGCATTTAATCACTGAACTATATATTTTTAATATTTCATAATACTTTTGGAAATACCTGTGCAACAAGTCACATATATGTGTTTTGTTTGGTGGATGAACTCTATAACCCATGGTTTGTTAATTTAAAGATTTTTGTTAGAGAAAAGCTGATAATAATGACTTAAGCTTCTTGACATCTTCCCACTTCAAAGAAGTCATAGGAAAGGAGGTAACTTTTTATCCAATAGTCAAGTCCAGTGGGATTAGAAGAAAGAAGGGAAAAAGAAAATCAGTCATATGGATTTCAAGAAATGAGTTATGTTAATGTTTTAATTGAATTATTGCTCCTCATACTTGCCTGTCAATTTTATTCTTCTAGCTTCTTCCTTCTATTTATTTTTCTTGCAGTTCCTGCAGTTCTTACATGTTCTTCATTATATTATACATGCTTATTTCTATAATTGATATTTGTCTTCTGACGTGTTGTGTCATTATTTTCCCTCAGTATTTCATGATTTCTTATTTTGACCATAATATGTTGGTATAAATCAAATACATTGTAGTTAGAATATAAAAAACAAGTTATCATTAGTTCATTTACACATTACTTTAAAAATATACATATTAACCATACTTGCTTTCTTTTAAATAATTCTTTTTCCAAATCAGAGAAATTTGAGATACATATAATGTAGAATACAGTAGAAAAGCTGTAATTTTGGCCATTTTAAAGACTATCTGTGTAAACTAACTATATTTCCTCATCCTTCTTAATTCAATACTGTTATATGGAATAACCTCTATATATATACACCTGTAAGGTGTATGAAAATAATTTTGTTTTATCAATACATTTTCTGACTGATTTTACATAGTTTGGCTCATTATTGCGTTACTTTATTATACAAAGTTGTTCTTTATATTAATTGGAACTTACCTAAGAAAGTAAAATATTTTTATAAATTTTAGTGAAACTATTGTAAAGTGGAAGGGTTCCACATACAATTTTGTTGACAAACGACATAGCACAGTAACACTTAAGCTTCCAGTTCTGCTCCATGCTAATCATACTTTTCAGTCAAGAGAAGAGGAGGGTTTTTCCCATTATGTGTCTCATCAGTGTATTTTTAACTGAGATAAGAACCCAATGAGAAATTTTCAAATGCATATTAAATTATACATAGCTTCTATCATACTGTTCTCTGAAAATTGTCATAGTTTTTCATCTATGGATAAAAAATGAACCTGAGAAGTTGCACAATTAAAATGGAAATGCATCATATTAAAATAAAATCAAAATACATTAAATTTTAAAGTAAATGTGAAATGCACACATTAGTTTAGAATCATATGCCTATGGCATGTTTCGTTGAAGTATACAATTATGTTCATTGAACTATCAGAGCATTTCATTTTATGGAGAGAATTTTACAGTCATTCTTATTTGCATTTTCTTCCATTATGAATGAAACTTTTTGACTGTTGCATAACACTAAAAGAGAGCCTTTTGTCAGCAAAACTAAGATACCTGAAAGGAAATAAAAAGTCTAATTTTATCTATTTAATAGATCATAATGAGTAGTAACTTTGTTTAAACATGTCTATTTTTACCAAGGAGTCACAAAGTCATTTTCACTATTTTAGTCATTCTATTTATTGTCCACCACCACATTGTGTTTAAAATATTGTAGGATCAAGAAACAATTATTTATTACATGTTGTACTAATGCAATATGTTAGTGCAGTAATTAGTAATACAGTGCAGTAATTCAGTACAGTAATGCAGTAGCTGCAGTGCTTTGAAGTATAAATCTTCTATACAATCTGCTTTGACCAGGGCACTTTAGGGTTGAAAGGGGCAGGGGTGGGGGGAATAGTAAAAGAGAAACTAAGATCAGCTCATGTAAAAAGCAAAATACGGAATAGTATGAAAACTGGATGGATCACCACTTTATAGTCTATTTGTTCATCTTCTGAATTGTTCTTCATATTTAAGAAATCATTAACCTACACAGTTGATGCTGTATTACAAAAACTGATGAAAATTCATGTACTCTAATGCCAACTTTCAAGGTGCAGAAAGGCTCTAGAAGATATTGCTACATCAATTAGTGTGTTAGTTCACAGTGAAGTTTATTTGGGTAATTGCTAGGTTTAGGGATTTTTAATGTAAATTTCTAGAGCCTAAAGTGCCATCACCTAAAAACTAAATAGGTTGTAATATCTTCCTCCTCCCCGCTCCCATTTGTGCAATCTGTTGAAGTGGTGATCCCTAAGATATCTGGATATCTAGCACTTGTGTTGTCAGAGTTTGGAAGTTGTGGGTAACTAGTTGCATCACATGTATAGTGGACATGAAGTGTACGCAAAAAAAAAAGGAACTGACCTGTACATGAGTAGTAGTTCAATGCATCCAGGCTGTGGATGTGATGTGCATGTAGATCTACTTGAGGGAGGAAAGACAATGAATTAGACATAGGCCCAAGATAAACTGGGAGTATCATGCATGATTTATTTGGCATATCTGCACATGGGCACCAAATGTTGGAAGTCCAGAGTGTATCAGATTACGGCTTCTGTCATCAGAAATAGCAGATGCTGCAAGTAAAATCTGCCATCGTCAGATATTGAAGTTCTTGAACAATCAGTGAATTACTGGTTCTGCACCAGTCAGAATCAGTTCTACACTGTATAACAAACAAATGTCTTCTGTCTCTTCACAAAGCAGTTAATGACTTAATTACTCATTTCTAGGATAACATAAATCCAGCAAATACACTTATTGCAGAAGATCATGTAATTCTGAATCTACAAGTGTTCTTAATGTCAACTTCGGTTCCCTAACATCTGGACCCAATGCAAAGAAAACAAATGGTATTGACTTCTCTTTTCTAAATAATACTAGTATGGTGGGAAGAATATTGAGAATGCAAATTCAAAGGAAAAATTAACTTTTCTCTCTCAGTCTTGTGAGAAAAAGGAAAAAAAAAAAGATCTTGAGACAATATAGTCTCAAAGACTTTCACCCCAGAATTTCTTTTAACAGTTATTTTTGTTTCAGACATTATCAAAGAGAATCCTTTGCAGTTGACTTTAAATAAATGTCAAAGATGAGAAACAGAAGAATACAGAGATTGTGAGGGCACAAAACCTTCCCTTAATTTCCAGAGACATTAGATATTTTCTAAGACATGTTATATGGTCATTTATGTATATGCAATACAAACATTTAGGTACAGTCAAATAAGCAATCATCTACTGCCTTTTTTCACGTAACATTATACTTCTGCAGATGTCATTTAAGGAGAACTGTGTGTGCAATCTTGAAATAATGGCTTTGATATTATGATATTGTTCTCCATCTCCGTTAGCTGAGTGGTAGTGAATATAATGTGAGAAAGGTTCAGGAGAGGGAAGGGACTGTTTCAGTGTTTGAACTACTTCGAGCTGCACCCAAGGAAAGAAGTACATAAGGTCAGAAGAGGCCCAAGTTTCCACGGTTAATACTCTGCATAGTAACTTGTAGTAATGCAGCCTGAATGCCTGTTTTGCGTAGAATGGTGGTGGTTTAGTCATCAGCATTTCAAATGTACTTTATATTTGGTTTAAAAGTTTATGTGTAGTTTAAATGTAGACAAGACAAGCTCGGCAATTTATTTACATAAATGCTGTTGCATAACTAAAATAAAGACATGAATTTGTGGGTTGTCTGTGTTTTAAATAGATATCTTTCACATGGCTATATACTCTGATGCTTCTATATCATAGAAGCAAATTTTCCATCTTGAAATTTTTGTCTCGTTTAGCTCTCAGGATATATTGTTTCAATGAGGCCAGAATTGCATCAACACTACAATCTTTTCTTCATTCAAAATTAATTTCATTTCTAGTGTCTGAGAGCTTGTTGTATTCAAGGTTGCTAGGGAAATTATACATCTAAGTGTTTCTTTTATAATATAGCTGCTTAAAATATATGTACATACATTCTTTTTTACCTGAGGTCCTTTTTTAATGCAGTACCTAGCCTGAAGAGTAAAATGCGGTAATTGTCTAGTTTAGTCCTCTCTCACAAGTGTTTGTATGTAGCCTGTATGCATAATTACACAACCTTTTTATAAAAAATAATTAAGAAAACATTTCAATTTTTTCTATGTGTCTAAAACTGCCTGTAAGTGTTTGAATCTTCCTTATCTTACATGAGAGACCATTTTAGTCAAAAAGTTCAACAAAATTGTTCTGAACATGTTTTGAGTTTACATATAAATTTACTGCTTGAAAAGTGTACATGAGTCTGGTCTATTGGCTGAATATTAGCTCACCCATCTGTCATGCAAAACTCATTACCTGAACTTCTTCCATTACCAGGACTGTTCATATCCTTCCCTCAATAAAGCATTCAGTTCCGTCTTCCATATTTGCAGGAAAAATTGGGCCTTCTGACTTTAGAAAAAAGTTACATAGATTATAATCTTCTATTCTGTATTAAATCCATTTGAACTGGAAAAAAAGCATGAGCAGTGTTGAACATAAGCTCCAAGGTGGATGCCTAAATAGTTTTCAGGTTTTCGGAGTTTTTTGACATCATCTGATTCCACATCACACAGTTCTGATGCTACTGTTTATGTTTCATCAGGTCACATAATCAAAAATACATTCAGGATTGTCAGACACTTATTCAGATAGGAAATGTGCACCAACATTCCTGACACCCCCAAAAATCCAAACAAACAAACTTGCTGACTTTTAAATATATAAATGTAAAACAAACCAACCAACCAACCTACAAGTCATATGTATTTAAAGTAGCATTAAAGAAAATTTTAAACCTTTCCTTGCATTATAGCACTGGACAGGTGGTTACTTCAGATAGGTTTTTTATAGATTTTGATTATCTTTAAAATAGATTTTTATAGTCTTTCCAATTACATAATTAATGATATGAAAGTGATAGTGAGGATTTATTCTATTGTAGATAAAATTAATGAAGTTGGTCTCTGAACAGTTTGATTTCCTTGATGTAACTTCTCAGTTTTATTTTTGGATTGATTCTGAAATAGATTGAAGGACAGGGCATAAAGGAAGCTTTGGGTTCACATCTGTTTTAATTTATGCGATATTATTCTCCAAAGGAATGGAGGATCTTACTTCTACCTTCCATCTCCACCAGTATGCCTTCTCAAGGTTATCCTACTTTTTTGGACTAATCTATTACCCTGGCACTCAGCTGTTCAGAAATATAACAACATATTAGTCTGACCATATTTAGGTGTTTGTAGTACTGTCACATCTGAACTATTTGTCTTGAGAGAAATGGGCATATCAAAGTTTAAACTCATCTCGTGAGAAGGTGGGTATCTAAGGCCAGATGAATTGAGCCCTTAAATGGTCTATTTCTCTTTGTGAACTAGCTTAGATGTGTACGACTGCACTCTTTGCTGACATGAATCCGTCCTCAGACTTCTGAAAAGTGAAGTCCACTTTCAGTACTCACTGTCATGTGTATGCTAAAACTGTTTTTGAACAGTTACCATTTTTCTCTCTGGTTTCCACATTGACGTGTGCAAAATAATGCCTAGTTTACCAAGTATTAAAGAATATATTTATTGTGTTTTGGGTATAGGATTTTTTGGTGATGGTGGGGTTGTTTTTATGTGTGTACATTCATATGCAGCCTGACACATAGTTTAGTGATGACATGTTTGGACTGAATACATTTCTATAACTACTCCTTCACAGTGTGTTCAGAAACTACTGTTCAATAAATCAAAATACAAAACCCAGTTAAAATACAAAAATACAAAATACAAACCCCACTACTTCTCTTGTAGTGTAAAGATGCTTCAGAGATCTTGAGTTGCTTGCTTTCCTAGTAGTATTTAATAGCCTTGGAAAAGTGATGCTAATAGTTATAAAAATCGCTGGTTGTTTTAAATATGTTCATTAAGACACTTTTGTAACTATTTTCATTTCCACCTTAGATCTTGTGAACTCTGTTTCTTGTATACATAAACTATGGATATGCCATTCAGATGTTTGAGGGTGAATAGAAACAAACAAAAAATCCAAACCAATCTTCCTTCTTTAATGTGTTGTTACGATGATTTCTGAAAATAAAGGACAAACATCTCCCTAATGCAAGTATTTAAACCCATACTAGCACCTGAGGTCATGAGATCACACCCACTCCCATTTTACTTAGGTGTTGGAAGAATAGCTAGGCCTATCTTCTGGTTCATGAGGGGTTGTTTTACACTGATGCTTAGAGAAGGCCAAAAGAAGCTTACAGCTATACTCCTACATTTGTATGTATGTAGAAATAGCATCTTAGAAATCTCATACAATAATGAGAGAGCATTACTGTTATTCCAGTATGGCTCTACTGTGTGAAGGTGCAGTTCTTGGGTCCATGACTTCCACTGAGGATAGAACTGCTTATGGACTTCAATTAATTTGGGTGGGGAGAGCTTCTGGTATTAAGGGTTGAAAAAAAAAGTTAAAAAAAATAGTATTTTGTGGCAACAGATACGTTGTGCTCCTGCAAATAATGTATTTCCCAGAACCGTTATCAATATTTATAGGTTACGTTATGATGATACACAAGGAAATTTACATTTTGCCTATTGAGATAAAAACCTCTATGTATTTAGAGGAAAGTATGGTCTCTTTCATCAAAAGTGTAAAAATATTTATCATCACATCCTATATCTATCCTATTTGTCTTTCTTAGTAGTATGCTATTTTCTCCTGAATCTTGCTCTGCTCTTGTGCATGGTAATGATTACTTTTATATATAAAAAAACTTCAATAGTATTTTGCTACTTTAGAATTTATGTCTCATGTAAGGGTTTCTTTGACTATTCATTGATTTTGTATAAGAAGTTAACGGGTGCTGAAAAATTCTTTGATGATGTACTGTCTATCTTCTTGCGATAGCTTCTCTTAGTTCCTTTAACCTCTGCTGTCTTCATCAGCAGTATTTGCTTGTAGCCAACATAAAACATCTTCTTCCATGTAGCTTTTAAATATATCTAATCTATAAAGTCACTTGAATATAATGTACCTAAAATTAACCTATACTTAAAATACAGATTTTTTTAGAAGGTCCATTTTTGTGTATGGTTCATTGCTCACTGGCAGAGTGTATTGGAGAAAAGAGGCACTTAGTTTAATGACTGAAAGAAAAAGTTTCTTGTGCTGTTTTTGCTTTATTCTCTCTTACATTTTTATATCTGTTCTGATTTTACTCTCTTTTTATTAGTTGTTTTGTTTCCAAAATATGTTGAGGCCACATGGTTTGCTTAGACTAACTGCCTTTATCATAAAGCCAGCCCAAAATAAGGACTTTCACAGATGTAGTTCAGCTGTGGGCTTAAGGGTAAGGTAGGAGCCAACTACCTTCCATATCATCCTTTGCAAATAACAGTTTTTAAGCTAGAAAGATGACCAGCTGCAGAACCAACAGCAGAACAGTAGACTGTATTTTATTTTTTTGTATCCAAAACTCTGTAGTGAAAACAGAAATTTAGCCTGGTATGCTTAATTTAATAATGCAGTGTTTTTTCTATGATCAAAATACTTCTGTTTTGTCTGTGTGATCTAAACACAGTTAAGACAATCTCAGTATTTCCTGAATAAAAATTTTTCTTCTGTACTAAAGCTAGGAACATAGCTAAGGTAGATTTTGAAAACAACTAGTGGAGATAATTTGGGAATGGGGAGGTAATGTGGGTGCCTGTAGATCTTGAGAATGTATTCCAGTGTATTACTTTTAGAAGGACATTTTGTCTATTGAAACATTGTAATTTTTTAGCTGTTGCCTCTGTTTTGTCTTTTTCCCAAATGTAATACTGACTTTTAATGTGAATTTTAAAATCTGAAGTAACAGGCAAAATATGTTGACAAAAAATATGTTGGCATTTCTACTGCTGATGATTAAAACTTTTCAGAATATATGTGGATTAATATATGTCCTGTATTGCTTGGATGCTAATGGAGTTCAGATCTGAGCATATATATTGGATTTCAGTGTGCTTTCAATAACATGTCGTGGATGACTTTTTTTCCGTTTAAATTCTCTATCACTGGAAAGAATAATTGAATTAAAATTTCACAAAAAATCAACTGTTTAAAAAATGTCACAGTACCTTTTTTTAAAAGGTTGCTGACTTTTCAGTTGGCAGATATGAAAGTATTCTGTAGTTTTTTTCTTTTTCTTTTTTTCTTTTTTTTTAATGGAGGGAGTGGGGGATAAGCACTACTGTTTCTTAACACAGAAGCAACACCAGATAAGATTCAACTGTTCAACTGTTTTAGAGCAAACATATATATCATTCTTTTCATTTTCCAGGTTCCATAACTGTGTGACAATGTTTTACACAACTATATGGTGCATGGAAATAAACACTTTTGGCCACAATTTTTTTTCTTGGTTATGCATGAGAAAAATTAAGTTACAAATCTTACTTCTTTCCTTTGTCAGGTGTACAAATTGGTCTCAATACTTGTTTTTGTAAATTTTTTTCCACCAAAGATACTCTATATGAGCTTGTTAGTAGCCGGTACTTTAATTTGTATATACTTCCATGATAAAATTTGTTCAAATGAAATGAAATATTATAGACTGTATTGCCTGATACGTGTTTTTGTTTGTTTTTTTAACTAGTGAAAAAGGCCATAGATTTTAAATCTAGAGGATTTAAATTGTTTCCAGGGAAAGACAACAGCAACAAGTTTTCTATCTGTGAGTGTACTCCTTTTTTGTTACTTTTTTCTAGTGCAAGAGTGAAGTTTGTGCTGTGTTGTTTGTGTGTTTTCAAAATTGTTTATGTATTTCTGATAATATAATTGACTTAAATCTGTTTCTCCAGTCTGCATGGTGAATTTTTAGATATGGTTCTACTCTAAAGGCAGGCTTTCTATAAATCTGGCATTATAGAAAGACATGTTATTTTGTCAGTAATTTCACACTAAATTTGCATTATTTGCAAAGAAGTAAATATTCAGCCTCCCAGGTGTCAGCTGAAATCTTAGCTGTGAACAAGAGAGATGTTATTTTAACTGAAAATTAGTACTAACAGCAAAAGGCTATACAAACCAAAGCCTATCCTCATTTACAAATGTGCAACCACATATTTTTTTCAAGTGACATACATGAGGTCACTTTCTGAAACTTTTTTCCTTCATTAATTTTGACATTTTGAACTGATTAACTAAGTGTAGTTTTTAAAATTCTGGAGATGCTTAGTGCCTTCAATTTTAATTACAGAAAATAGAAACTGAAAGTGCTTGGCGTGTTAGAGGACTGAGTCCACATGAGCTCATAAGGAGGAGTCAGGCAACTTTGTAATGTAAATTAAACAGATGTGGCTCTAAATACATTAAAGAGGATATCTTTTGCAAAAGAAGGTGCCATTTTTATAGAGTTCCTTTTTGGACTAGAACCGCATTTTAAATATTTACAAGTAATTGGTTAAAATTAAGATGAACTAAATGCTTAGCCTATATCTGCTTATACTACATTTCATTATTCTTCACAGGAGTGAAAGGACTTGCTTTCGAAGCTCCTTAGGTTGGACATATTTGCACTAATTTTTTGTTTAAAGTGTCAGTGATGGATTCAGTTTCCAGGATTTAGCAGGGCACATTGGCATAACGTGTAATGCAGTTTTCAGTTTTAGATTTTAAACTATCAACATACTAGATGTGTTTTTTTTATAAAAAGGTGTCTTCAAGCAGCAAGACCCTTTTACATTTACAAAGTCAGAAAAATAAAGCAAAACACACTGCTGTTCAGTTTTTATAATGTAGCATATTGCCATATTCAACTTTTCTGTAACCTGTAACACCTAAATAGTTCCGTAAGGCATTTCTGGTTTATTTGAAAACTTTGTATCAAGATATTAAAAAACAAGTATTGTTTCTATGCATATTGGGTGACTGGAAAATAGAGCGATTATACTACAAGAAATAACAGTAAGATAATTACAGTAGTGTTTATAAGGTACATCACTGAGGTCAATCTATGCTTTTATAGTTAAAAATGAGAATAGTACAGTGGCTGATAAAACAGATTGTTTCTCTATAAATTTATTTTGCACAAATCATTAAATATTCCACTATATAAACATTAATAGGAATTGCATATTTATAGTGAAGTACCAGACACTTGGGATATCTAAAGGTGATTGTTATGAAATTAGTGATGAAATTTGTCAATATACTTCTGAAAGTCTTTATATAATTTCATATGTTACGATACTCTATGTGAAGCTGAAAACTTCCGTACCTTGTTTTATTGATTATGCAGAGTAATTACCTATATAAGTCAATAATAAGTGAAGGTGAAAACCTTGATGATTTGTACCTTTAGTGATCATAATTTTGTGATAAATAGATAACTAAGATTTTATATTGTTTTCTATCATTTGGTTAGCTAGTCACTTTGGTAGCTGAGGAAATTGAAGAGGCAGTATTTCATGAAAAGCCTATGTACTTAGCTGTTGACTTTAAATAAAATTCCCAGTGTGGCCTCAGCTGGATCTGTACTTGCATTACAATGACAGATAGGGTCCTTTAAAAAAAAGAACGACCGTCATTCAACAGTTAGTGGAAATAAGATAAGTGAATACCTATTTTATGTTATGCCTTGTATTATCAATGTCATTAGAAATTATCATCTAACATTTCTCAGGTGTATGTCTTTTCCCTATTTTAATTTTTTAATGTATCAGGTATATAACATTCAATACTAATGCACGGGTAATTTGCACATAGGAAAGCCAGAATGGTAATACTTGATATGATGATACACTTTGAAACAAGTATGCATCAACTTCATTTTGCAAGTATTGAGATCAACAAAAAAAATTGTTGGGGGACTTAATTAAATCTGGATTAGAACGCTGGAATTTCTTGCTCTCAGTTTCATGACCAGACAATGAATGAATGCTTTCCCTAGGGGAGCCTTTAATTTACCACAGGAAACCCTTTCATTGCTTATTGTCATATGACTATCTGGGGTGTAAAACAAACTAATGTAGATAGACAGGTATCTGGGGAACTACATAGAGCTGTATGTCAGTAGACTGAAAAATCGAGCGTTATGTCTGGAAAAGTAACACCAATACAAAAATAATAAAATGTGCATTTATTTTTTGCTAAGTACTTAACAGAAATCAGGATGGATTTAAGTTTGTGCTTAAATGCATTTCTGATTTAGGATCAAATCAGAAATCAGTTTAATGACTTCTACTTATAAATTTTTTCTTCTGAATTTTTACTGTGGTATATGTCTTATTTTAATTTTGTCACTGTAATTATTTTATTATTTGTTTAACATAAGCCTTTATAATTTTATATATGAATATTAATAAATCCATAATTTATTATTTAAAAATCCATTTCATGGAGAATGGAACTTTCTACAGAAGATGTCAAAAAACAATAGGATTTTCAAGCTTCCATTTTTGGTAGAAACTGAAGTACATAATAGTTCTTGTGCTTTGAAATCCAGTAGAGTATTATTTTTTAAATGGATATTCACTCTGTTACCTGTGTATGGGGAAATATAGTGTACAAAAATAAAATAGTTATTTGAAATATTAAAACATGAATTACAATAAATAGAAATAGTTCTGTTTAAATAATATTTTTACTTTTTTTTTTTATAGTAAAGTATTTCTTCTATGTGCATAGATGTATGACACATCTCCCAAATGGTGCTATTTTATTTTGATTTCTTTAATATTACTATCATGGCATCTTGAATAATTTCCTAACTATAGTTTTAACATATGTTTAATGTCAGAAAAGTTAACAGACTGTCAAAAAACTGAGAAGGTGTCTTTTTCCCTACTTGTTCTGAAGCATACTTCCTTTCCCTTCCTGCATTGCTCAGTGAATCCAAAGTTTTAAGGTTTTTCATATATATACAGGCTGCTTATGATGATTCTGAATTTCTCACATCTTGATATAGGCTTTGGAACTATAGAAAAGCACCCAGATATTTCAAAGAGAGAGTTCATTCGAAATGCTTTGTCCAACAAGTTCCTGCTAGATGGCCTTGTGAAATGCAGTTTATGGAATTGTAATTGTCAGAGATATATATATTCCAATACTAGCAGGAACTTGGGTTTCTATAGCTAATATGCTTTCATCACACCTACAAGTACTGGGGGAGGAAAAGACTGAAACCTGGTAATATGGATGGGTTCTAAGGAAGAGCCCTCCTGGCCCAAAAGTCCCCTGAGCATAGCGATGCAGATGAACAGAGATTGCCTTGGTTTGCTATTAGAACAACCTTGGACATGGTACAGCCCTTTCAGGGCAGAGGAGAATAAATACTGTGGTTCAAGTTGACAAGGGCTGAGCTTGGTAGTTTTTTTGAGCAGCATGCTAACTTGAGATGTTTTCCTTTTAACCCTCTGCAACATTTTCATTTGGTCTTCGACTTCCTCAGGGGTACCAAATCAATTCTTCCCTTTCTGTGTGCGCAAGAAGACAAATTTCAAGGAAAGGAAAACCCCTAAGTTTTCTGAATGTTATTGTCCTTCATTAAAAGATGAAATTTAATGAACACCCTTTAGAAGTATAGTTATAAGCTACATTTTTTTATTCGGGTACATTCAATTTACAATGTAACGTGATTAGCCTAATTATATGTAAACTTTTTCTTTAAAGGAAAGTTAAAATGTAATGCTGCAAATCCATTGGTCTAATTCCTCAGAAATAAAGATGAATAAAGTTGAAAATCTCTTTCTGTTTAGTATAAATCTCTTGGTTTCGTGTCAACTTGTATTTTTGAAAAAAATATTCTTCTATCGGGCCATGAATTTACCAAGTAATAGCAGACCAACCTCTTTTGCTAATGTTTTTTTGGGGAACTGCTACCTCCTGCATCAATGAACTTCAAAAATGAAATACAAAATTAATAGAATTATTTTGGCCTAAAATTATTTTTGTAAGATATACTTTTGCAAGCTGTAAAATTATGAGAAAGTATATAATGCATAGAAAAAAAACGAGTGAAGAGGTAGCTGAATATGCTGAGGGCTAGATCATTACATACAAATTTCTAGAAAAACATACTGAAAGGTTCACAGGAAGTTTCTCTCTGAAGATCCATTTTAGTTTATCGTATGATAAATGTATGCAAATCAAACTGGCATTTTGAGTTTACCTTCAGATCACCATATTTTGGGGATATCTGCATTTTCAATACTGATTAAGGACAATTCTCTCAGCCTGAGCCTATGCGTTCAAGTTTTATTATAATTCAAGGAGAAAAGGTCAGCTCTTAGTGGAGATGACATTTATTAGATTATGTTCAGAGTAAAATCTTACAGCCCTAAACTTGATGAACACTCCTTTAAATGTTAATGTTTGTAAAGGAATAGTAATAACATTTCCATATGGGTTCAATAATATTACAAGCAACCAAAATAGCTGATTAGTACAACTTTTAAAAAACTTGTGTTATTTTTTAAAAACAACAGAAAATACATGCTTTGCTTATTATAGGGAGGAGAAACTTGTGTATTGAACTAGAGATTATATGGGTGATCATGTTATGTAGAAAATCTGTTTTAAAGGACCTAAAATGCAGATAAAGTACTTTTTCTTATTTGTTAATTTGCTTAACTCTGTATTTCCTAAAAACTGTATTATTTTATCTTTTTTTGTTTATTTTGTTTTATTTTGTTTTTGCAGTAAATGAGGGAGGTATTAAACAGGCATCCAATTTGTGTCCAGATCCTGGAGAACCAGAAAATGGAAAACGGATAGGCTCAGATTTTAGGTAAAATATCAACCCTACCATTGTATCACTTCTCTAATACTGCACTTGAAAAATGTATATGTTAAAAATTTATTGCTGTTGTTGAGCTACTCTTTCAAAACTTAACTTCTCAGTAAAAAGTGAAATGGAATACTGTATAAAATTATTTAGTGCAATATAGCATGTACTTAGTATGCAAAGAAGATAAAATACCCACTTGGAAGAGAGCATATATCTCTGATAATCTGGCAAAAATTGGATCGAAGGTAAGTTAAAATAATTTTCTCATGTAAATACTGTATTAGATTTACAAATATTGAGCATACATGTGGTACTGGAGGTTTTTTTCAGGACAAAGCAAAATTGAATACAACACAAAAAGAACAATAAAACCTCACAGAAGAGGTTTCAGATAATTATTTTAGAAATAATCGTTGGAATCTAACAGAGAATATTGCATTTTCTACAGTATATTTTTCAGGAACCCAGAAGTTTGATACATGCAGTTGTATTTCCCTAGTGGTCCTCAGAGTGGTTTAGCACTCTTAATGCAGACTATTTTTTTTATTAATTTTGAAACATATCAAATTGGTGGTGTATAGTATTACTGTATTAAAAAAAATAAAGTCAGAACTAAAAAGTTGTATTTCGTTTCTAGTAAATTCTTACGTTTCATTCCTTGCTGGCTTTTTTGAATGTTTCTAGGAAGACTCTAAAGTATCAAAGAATTATACACTGCCAGTGATCTATTCCACACTTTTTTTATTTAACCTAAACACAAATTTTAGCTCACTTTCCTCCTCCATTCTCAGCTATCTTTCAAATTCCTTATCTTGTAAGAAAAAAAAGTTTGCAATACTCTTTCAAAATATTCTATGTTTTTTTCTCAGTGAACATATATAACTCCTATTGTCAGTAACAGCAGTGGTTGATGTGTTGTATGAGTAGAGACACACATATATAATCACATCTTCAAAATGTTTTGAATTAATTTTAATGTTTTATCTATCTGAGTTTCTGAATTGTTTCCTTTTCAATTGTTGAATATTCATTTCATCACATACTAAAAAGGATTAAACATACATGTTATTATATATTTGATATATAGACAAATTTTAGACTGTATTAAAAGAATAAATCTAAAGCTATGTTCTTGCTTTTTGTCATATGCTCATTTCACATTATCATCATGTTTACAAATCCCTTCAAAACACCTAAGTGAGGAAGGAGAAAAGAAAGAAATAAGAAAGAAATAAGTAGGAGGAAGATTGATCATTTTTAAATTAATTGGTTTTATTGCATTCAGTTTTGTTTTTTACCTATTTTGTATTTTACATTTCACACAGAACACTTCCTAACATTTGAAGATAATAAGTGTTAGAGTAATATAGGAGGTGAGCAAAGATTTTACGAAATTATGTTACTTCATTCTTTTACATAACTTCTTGTACTTTTTTTTGTTTTGTTTTGCCTTTTCTCCCTGTAATCAAGCAGAACACAGAATTAACAATGACATCCCAAGTAAATTTGCTAGCTGGCAGTCAGTTAGTTATTATAATATCTCAGTTAGTTATTATAGTCTCTATTTCTCTAGTTTTGAGAAAGGAAAATGTTCAACGTGCATCAGAGAAAGCTTTATAACTAGTTTTATATAGAATGTCATTTCTGACATTATCTGACAAAAAATGGTTTCCTGATATTTTCAGAGAAATAAAAATAAATGTAGTGTATTTCTTAACTGTCATGCTTTCTGGAATCATTACTTAGGCCAGTCTTTTGTATTTTAACCTCAGAAATATGGCTTGGTAGTGACAGCCTTTGACAGAGAATCTGCAAGTCCTTTTCTAGTGTTGTCTCTGCAAGTGACCACTGAAAGACCTACCTGCAAGATCATTCTAGTTAAACTTATGTGAGGGGCAGTACCTCAAAGGAGATATGATGATGAACAATGCCCCCATCTTTCTTTTTAGGCCAAACTATTAGGGTATAATTTAACATTATTTTTCACTATACACTCTGATGATGTGACTATCAAGCTTTCGTATTTGAAATGAATTTATGAGAAAATAAAGGAGAAGGCATTCAAATTACTGAACAATAGAATACAGATATACAACATATCAAAATCAATATATTTTCTTCTTAAGTGGTTTTTTCCCCCTAATATCTCAATAAACTCAGTGATTTTTTTTTCTTTTTGAAAAAAAAATCCCCAAATTATTTGTGAGGGAAGATCAGCTTTTCTGTCAACTTCCATGAATGTGCTATTTAACACTTATTTGTATAACATAATGATAAATCCAATCCCATCATAATGGAAAAGAATAAATAACTAGGACATTTCAAATGTATGTAAGTCAAAGAACATGGCTTATACATACAATATCCACTGACTGAAGAAAGTGAAAGTGAAAAGAAGTATTCAGTTTAATGACATTTTTGATGTACCAAAAAGATAAATAAGCTTTTGTTCAAAACAAAACAAACAGAAGATGTAACAGATACATTATTATGCTCTTGGTTTTACAGGTTATAATTTGGGGAGCAAGGATGTTCATTTTGGTGAGGAAGTATTTTTCACCTTCCACCAAAGAATGTGTTTTCAGATCAATCTGAACTCATTTGTTTTAATTGATCCTTACTTTGATTACTTCTTGACATTAGTATGGAACCAACCTTTTTACAAAGTAAGAAAAATTGAAAGAACCACAAAAAAACCAACAAACTAATACTTCACTGATCCTCTTTCTGTTGAGGGCAGATTCTAGCAACAGTCTAAAATCCTGCTGGTTTTAAGGGCAGCCTACTTGCTTCCTGGTTTCTCTGACAGGTTAGGCTGCAGATCAGTAATAGTTTCTGAAAGCATAGGCTGCTCAATGGCTTTGCTGCCACCTCAAATTTATGCTCGAAAGCTGTACTTGAACTCATTCCTTTCAACTAAATATTTGAATTTTCATGGTTCAGTTTCTTTCAAGATAAAAACAATCTGGTCTGGATAATCTTCACTAAATAAATCCCATCTACGGCAACATCTCCTTAATAGGCAGGTCTATTCTGAGCATAGCTCTCAGAAACAACCCAGAAAGGACGTTCCTTTCAAAAGATTGAGTCTTTTCACTATTTTGTGGTAGCCTCTCTTTATAATGCAAAAACTTTGTATTTGGAAATAGTGGGAGGACATACATACACACACACACATGCACAATTTCTAGCCACTTTATTGACAGGCCTTGAAAAAGGGAACAGTTACTCTTTTGGTTGTATTCATCTTACACATATTAGGGATAAATAAGGTGGTTTCCTATCTAAGGCTTGTTAAAGGTCTTATGAATGTGAATGGTGAGATTTGTACTTGTAAAGAACAGGACTGGGGAATGTTAGTAATACATATGTCATTTATCTCAAGTTGAACACCTGATACATTGAAAAAAGGTCTTACAAGGAACAAAAGCAAACAAAAAATTTTCAGCAGACTGAATAAAATTCCCTTTTAAATTAACCTGATTTCAATTCTTGCCATTATCATAGTGGTTGCTCAATTGCTTCGTAAGCTTCCAAAGTAAGAATGCTGCTACTTCTTCAAAATAAATAAATAAGACATTGAAAGAAAATGTTTACATTTAGTTAAAAAAAGTACAGTACTATGGAAAATCTTTTCCAGGTTGTCTTATACCTGATAGAGAGAAAAATAGCACACTTTTCCCTCCTTCTATAGTGTAGAAAATAGCTTTACTTTGAGCTTGTCTTTTTTTCCCCTTCTAATAATGAAGTGAAAATCCCAATTAGGATACCTTAATTTTAAAATACAGTATTTTGTAGAAGGGTTTACATCTATCTGTATGAAGATCAATCAAAATCTAATTTCAGTACAATTTAATCTGTTTCAGAGAAGAGCTTGTTCTTGTCACTTCTCTTCAGCTTTCTTCAAATGTGACGGTATAGGTTTGGAAGCATTTCACTGCAATTTCACTCCTGTTCTGATTGTCCACACTACCTGCTCTCTCTCAGCACATTCATATGTTCTTACATGATTCTTACACAGACTTAGAAAATCTGTAATGCAAGCTCTAAGACAAGCTGCATCATTTCATGACATTGTTTGGGACCTGACACTCCATGTTCACCCTTTTGGATATTTTTTCTAATGTGAAAATTCCCCATGGCTATATTTTGGAAGTTTTAAAGGCTTTGTTTCTGATGCTAGATGCCTATTTGTCTAAAAAGTTGTGGCAGTTTGGTGAAGTTCCCACTGACTGGAAAAGGGGAAACCTAACGTCCATTTTTAAAAAGGGAAAAAAGGAAGACCTGGGGAACTACAGGCCAGTCAGTCTCACCTCTTTGCCTGGCAAGATCATGGAGCAGTTCCTCCTGGAAACTACGCTAGGGCACATGAAAAATAAGGAGGTGATTGGTGACAGCCAACATGGCTTCACTAAGGCCCAATCATGCCTGACAAATTTGGTGGCCTTCTATGACGGGGTTACAGCATTGGTGGATAAGGGAAGAGTAACAGACGTCATCTACCTGGACTTGTGCAAAGCATTTGACACTGTCCTGCATGACATCCTTGTCACTAAATTGGAGAGACATGGCTTTGATGGGTGGACCACTTGGTGGATAAGGAATTGGCTGGAAGATTGCACTCAGAGAGTTGAGTTCAATGGCTCAATGTCCAAGTGGAGACCAGTGACAAGCTGCATTCCTCAGGGGTCAGTATTGGGACCAGTGCTGTTAACATCTTTGTCAGAGACAAGGGCAGTAGAATTGAGTGTACCCTCAGCAAGTTTGCCGATGACACCAAGCTGTGTGGTGCAGTTGACACACTGGAGGGAAGCGATGCCATCCAGAGGGACCTTGACAGGCTTGAAGAGGTGGGGCCGTGTGAACCTCATGAAGTTCAACAAGGGCAAGTGCAAGGTCCTGCACATGCGTTGGGGCATTCCCAAGCACAAATACAGGTGGGGCGGTAAGTGGATTGAGAGCAGCCCTGTGGAGAAGGAATTGGGTGTGTTGGTTGATGAGAAGCTCAACAGGACCCGGTAATGTCCATTTGCAGCCCAGAAAGCCAACCATATGCTGGACTGCATCAAAAGAAGCGTGACCAGCAGGTTGAGGGAGGTGATTCTCCCCCTCTAGTCCGCTCTCATGAGACCCCCACCTGGAGTACTGTGTTCAGCTCTGGGGACTCCAACATAAGAGAGGCATGGACCTGTTGGATTGAGTCCAGAGGAGGGCCACAAAGATGATCAGAGGGCTGGAACCCCTCTCCTATGAAGACAGGCTGGGAGAGTTGGGGTTGTTCAGCCTGGAGAAGAGAAGCCTCAGGAGACACCTTATAGCAGCCTTCCAGTACCTAAAGGGGGCCTACAGGAAAGCCAGAGAGGGACTTTTTACAAGGGCATGTAGAGGTAGGACAAGGGGTAATGGGTTTAAAATGAAGGAGGGAAGATTTGTATTAGATGTAAGGAAGAAGTTCTTCACTGTGAGGGTAGTGAGGCACTGAAACAGGTTGCCCAGAGAGGCTGTGGATGTCCCCTCCCTGGAGGTGTTCAAGGCCAGGTTGGATAGGGCTTTGAGCAACCTGGTCTAGCGGAAGGTGTCCCTGCCCATGGCAGGGGGGTTGGAACTTTCCAACCCAAACCATTCTATGTTTCTATGGTTCTATATATGACTTTTCAGTTGATTCCACAGAAACAGAGTGGTACTGCAATGTACAAATTCAGACATATTCCCTGCACATCAGTGCAAAAATCCAAACTGCATTATTGCCGCCCTCTTCTAGTCTGTCCTACCTACCTGTCACAAAATTGACAAGAGAAATGTAAGTTCAAAATGCGGAATAATATAATTTATTGTTACAGCTTAGCTTGAGGTTTTGATTCCTTGCATAATTGATTCCTGTTCAATAACAATTTAAAGAATATATCAAATAATAGAGGAAAAGAATCTAGAATTACTTAGTTTGCTACATGTATGCCAACTGTTAAAATAATTCTATTCAATATAAACTTCATATGAAGTTCAGAATTTTAAACCTGCTCTTTCACATCCTTTAGAGATTCTATAGCTTCATTTTAGACTGCTTCTTACTGCTTTTAGTTTGTGTTCTTTAAAGTGGGATCCCAAATTTGGGTCAGATGATGGAGACTTCAAAGATAGATACGAGATTAAAGTGTCTTCTCAAATTTGTATAACTGTCTTATTTAATATTTACTCATACTTTTTTCTAATGAAAAGATATCTAAAGTTTGGGGGTTTTTCCTGAAAATTAAAGCCTAATGGCAATCATCTTTTATCCTATTAGAAATAGAAATTGGCAGATAAAGTTACTGAGAGACACAGGTCAAGCATGAATTTTTGAAGCTTTGAACTTTTTTAGCACAGTATTCTGTAGATGCAAAAGCTCTATGAGTTCAAAATAAATTGAACAGCTTGAGTGAGTCATAGAAAAATTGATTGGAAGGGTCCTTGAGAGGGCATCAAACTCCAATATCCTGCCCAAAGCAGGACTAATGCCAACAGTAAATCAGGTCAGCTGTGGCTTTGTTTAGCCAGTCCTGAAAACTCCCAAGAATGGAGATTTCACAACAGTATGGGTATGCTGTTCCAGTTCTGCCCTGCCTTTCTTGGAAGTAGCTTGTTGTAAGGTAAAACCTGAACCAGCTAAACTGGCCCTTGTATATTGTCTGCCATATTAAGTAAAATTGGCTTTGTTATATTTGTAACAGTTCTTGAAGTAGTTATTGTCTGCTATTAGATAGTACTTTAGCTTCCTCTTTGTCAGACTAATTAAGCCTATCTGCCTCAACTTTTTACTGTAGGTCATGTGCTCTAAGCCTCTGACTAACCTCCAAAACCTTCAGAGTTTTTATCAGTATCTCTCTTGAAGTGGGAGACCAAACACTGGTCTTAATATTGCACATACAGCCTCCCCAGCTTAGTAAGAATTTCGCTTGATCTGCTGCCACCAGTTCTAATGTAATTGAGCATATAGTTTGTTTTATTCAGGATGAGAACACATTACTGATCAATAGTGCAGAACTTTGTACCTCTGCTTGTTGAGTTTCGTGAGGTTTCTGTTGGCCCAGTGCTCAACTTTGTCAGGTGTCTAGATGCACGCTGAAGCTCTGCTATTCAGTGTGTCAGCTACTTTTCCTAGTTAATGTGATTTATAAATTTGCTGGGAGTTCATTCTGTCTCACCGTCAAGGTTGAGGATGAAAATACTAAACAGCATAAGACCCCATATTGACTTCCTGGTGCTCAACTTGTTACTGGCCACCAGCTGAATATGAAGCCATTGATTCCTACCCTTTGAGCGCACCTGCCAGGCCAATTTTGAATCTATCTATTCAGTGCATGTTTTGTCAGCTCCCAAAAGACACTGCTGCAAGAGACCGTGTCAAAAACATTGCTGATGTTGAGCACTGTTACGTTGAGCACTATGACATCTACCACTGGTCCATGTAGCTAGTCATTTTGTCATAGAAGATGATCAGGTTGATCACGTATTATTCACCTTTGGTAAATCTGTGTAACTGCTGATTTCCTGTTTGTACTTTCCTAGAGGACACGTTCTTTCCAGGGATTCATGTGAGGTTCCTAGCTTCTCCTTGCTTTTCTTAAAAATTCTTGTAATGTTAGCCTTTCTACAGTCGGTAGGAACTTCTCCTCATCACCACAGTTTTTCATAGGTGATAGCAGCCTTGCATAGAATCAGCCAGGTTTTTCAGCACCCTTTGGTGAAAGCTATCTGGCGCCCTGCCTTTGAATACAGGCATCTTCTTTTTTCCTGTTGCTTCCCAATATTGGCTCTCCTTCTTCTTCCCAAATCATGTTGGTATGTGCAGATGTCTAGGAGCAGATGTGCTGTAGAAATTGATGCAGAAAAGGCACTGAGTACTTTGCCTTTTACATATTGGAATTCCAGCACCACAAGGTTGCATCACCTATTTATTAATGGACCCACATTGTATGTGAACTTCCTTTTGTGACTAATATACCCACATGTCGTGGTTTAAGCCCAGCCAGTAACAAAGCACCATGAAGCTGCTTGTTCACTCCTCCCCCTGGTGGGATGAGGAGGACAAAATATAAAGAAATGCTTGTGGGTCGAGACAAGGAGAGGGAGGGATCGCTCACCAATTCTGGTCATGGGCAAAAGACAGGCTCAACTTGGGGTGAAAACAAAATCAATTTAATTTACTACAAATCAAATCAAAACAAGGATAATGGGAAGTAAAACCAAACCTTAGAACACCTTCCCCCCACCCCTCCCTCCTTCCCGCCTCAACTCCACTCCCGGTTCTCTCTGCCTCCTCCCCCCGCAGTGGCACAGGGGGACGGGGAATGGGGGTTGGGGTCAGCTCCCCACACCTTGTCTCCGCCGCTCCTTCCTCCTCAGGGGAAGGACTTCTCTTTCATCCCCTGCTCCAGTGTGGGGTCCCTCCCACAGGAGACAGTCCTTCACGAACTTCTCAGGCATGGGTCCTTTTGGTGGCCCTGCAGTCCTTCAGTCACAGACTGCTTCAGCGCGGGCTTTCCCATGGAGTCATGGCCATCTTTGGGGGCATCTGCTCCCCCGCTTCCCTCCATGGGCTGGGGGGGGACAGCCTGCCATCTCACCACGGGCTGCAGGGGTATCCCCTCCTCCCCTGCCTGCTTCACTGACCTTGGTGTCTGCATAGGGGTTTCTCTCACATTCCAATTCCCCTACTCACTGCAGGTTCCCCTTCTTAAGTCTGTTCTCCCAGAGGCGCTACCACTGTCACTGATGGGCTCGGCCTTGGCCAGCAGTGGGTCCGACTTGGAGCTGGGGAAGCTTCCAGCAGCTTCTCACAGGATCCACCCCTGCAGTCCATCCCTCGCTACCAAAACCCCGCCACACAAAACCCCGAACACCACAGAAGCTCTTTTTCTTTCTAGTGTGCCTTACCAGTCTTAGCTATATCTGGGGGCTGGCCACAGGAGTCTAATTTAGTCATCCAGGGACTACTAAATTAGTAGCTCCAGTTCAGAAAGTTCCTTAACCATAAATGATTGAAATATGGTAATGATCAGAAGATGAACTACAGATGTTTGCTGTATTCTAAAGTTTTTCTCTAAGCATTCACTTTTCATCACTTTCAGTGTTAGCATACTGGACTAAATGAACTCAGTCTGGCCTTTCACTGCATCCACAGACAAATTCTTTGCCAAATCTATTCTGCTTTTGAAACTTGCTAGAGATTTTCCTGCTGTCCTTTAGATTTTTCTTTTTTGGTGATGCATGTCTATATTGTATATAACAATGAACTTCATAGCTATATCATGCTTCAGTTCTCTTGAGATTTACAAAACAGGTGTAGTCTACACACACTTTTGAAGGGGCTTCATCTTGTAAGCAGTTTGGATCAAATGTAAGTCAGGGAATCAAACTGCCCTTAACTGTCCACACTATTTTTTGGTCATTTGTTCCCACACTCTGTTTTGGACTACTCTGTCAGCTTTCTCTTAAATAATACCTGTCCACAATTCAGAGGTAGACTACTTGAGGGACAAGTCTGCCCAAAGCAGCTTCCATGATCTGATTGTCTCTCTCCACAATTTGTAGTTCTCTAACATACCAGCAGTCTTTGATCAGATTTCCCACATGTCCTCATGCAGTACCACTGAACATGCAATAGATATCAGCAATTTCCTCCTATAAGGGATCCCTCTTTGGCCTATAACAGTCCTCAAATTATTTGGGATTCTGTCAACTAGAAAAAAAAAAAAAAAGAAAAAAAACCTCTACTGAAATTGCTGCTATGTCACCACACCACACCAGACCCACATCAAACCTGTGGCCAAGTGCTTTAGAGAAAGCTAAGTCTAAGGAGTGTAGATATAAGCCTATCTTTTTTCATTTTGTCTTAGAGCTAATAATTTCCTGGTAATCTGCATGTCCTTTTTGAATCTTCATCATATTCATCTCCAGTACTATACCTGGGGAGGGAAGTGACACTTTATCCTCCTGTGCTCAGTTACCAAACTTTTTTTGGAGAAAGATGGATTTTGAACTGAATTCTTGCATGCCATAGATAAAAGGTATTGGATAAAAAAATATCATCATCAGAAACAACAAGAAGGATCTCTCCTACTAGACAATTGTGAAATAATTAATGCTTTTCCATTTTTGAAAGAGTGTATAGGTAGATAATGACAGGAAAACATTAAAAAATGTTAATCTTGACTAGGCTTTTAAGTTCCTGAGACCCATTTTGTTAACATTTTCTTGACAAGCTTATGAGAGTCAATATGCTGGCCTTTATGGATACCATTCTTACACTGCAAGTCCAGAATGATTATACAGATTTCCTGCAGGTTTGGTTTTTTTTTGGTCCTTTTTTTTGACCTTTCAGACAGGAAGTGCTTGTTTGATTTTTGATATTATTGTCTTTTTGAGTTGATCTGCCATAGGAACTGATCTCTGTCTCTTCTATTTCCTTTCTTAGACTGGTGTTTTATCATCTGCTTATCTAACTGCCCTTATTGGATCTCACACACATGGCACACATGTTACAGATTTTGTAAATTTTCCAATCTCACTGTGTTTATGAGTCCAGTATGCTTACAGTCGTATACTATCAAATATCAGTTTAATATCAAAACTGATTTGGCCAAGTAAGGGGGACTAGGTAATGTGAGTGCTATTTATACTTCGGAGGTGATAAAAATAATTATCAGAGTAGTAAAGTCTTCATAATCATTTCAACCCTCTGGAATTTTTGCCAGTTACAGTTTTGATACCAGCAGTTCAATTTTTTTAGTAAGAGGTGTACTTCCGGCTCAGTGTTTACTCTTTAAATCAGTCCATGGTTAGTTACAGGAAATATATTTCCATGTTATTTTTTTTTCAGGTGCTCCTTTTTTTTTCAATAATCAAAGGGGTTCAGATTTTCTCAACATGACTTTCTATAGCAGATAGATTCTTGTGAAAATCTAATCTTGAGAAAGTTATTCTTGTCTTCCCACTTGCTACCTTTTGAACCTTCCTAACCATATAGTCCCTGGAGTAACTGAGTATAATTTTTAACATTAATGATAGATCATCTTTCTGTATCATAACTTTGCAATTTCCTCCAAGACTGTGATCTGCCTTGTGGCTCTTTTTCCTCAGTCTCATATAAAAGCTTTTCAGCCTTACCTTGCAAGGGCCTTTACATTATGTTTACTTTTTAATTTTTCTCAGTTTTTCACTTTTATCTCTTCTGTTTTTCATGGACTCTGTAGCTTTTCTTTATCCCCTTCTTTCACAAACATTCTTATTTCTGTTTCTGGAAGAGTTTATAGAGCTGTTATCCACTATCAAATCCTCATTTTCTGAGATGTCTGTTCAAGTGACTATGTCATCTTCCATGTCCACATCAATTATTATCTATGTCTCTGTAAAGCCCAGGTACTCCCCGAATTTAATCAGCTGTATTGTGATAACACCATTCCTTTTCAAACATCTAACATTTTTTACTCCCTTAAATTTATTCTTGTTCTGTTCAGTATCAATCTTCTTTAGTAGCTATTTTCATCATAGATGTATTTGAATTGAGTACCTAACAAAAGTTAATCTCTGGAATGTGTGCTTAGTCTTTTTAATTTTTTGTCTGCTTTTGTAAATTGAATTGAAACTGAAATTACTATTACAGCACTAACATCCCCATCTATAAGGAAAGAAAAACAGGGATCATTCTTTACAAGCCAAACCCTGCAGGGAAAAATGCATTTTAGTACATGTTTCAGCACAAAAGAATATTATACCTTGTGCGATCAAACCCAGATTTGAAGATCCCAGCCAAATCAATAGTGATATCCTATGGAGTGATATCCTCAGACCTCTTCCAACCTCTTTGAAAAAGTACCAGTTTTAGAGAGTTATAAAAGAGCCTTAAATCATCTATTTAGATAAATGAAGAACTATGCCAGTACAGAAGCTTTACTTACAGAGATTTAGAAACCAAAATTTTTAAAAATAGGTAACATAGCAAAGGCTGGAAAATGGGATACATATCTATGGCATCCATCTGAGTAGGGTCAGATAATTCCATGACTTAGAAGGTCAGACAGGAAAGCTGCAATAACAGACTTTTGGGGAGTTACTCCATGTTTAATCTTAAAATACCCATAGAACTGCATGCACAGCAATTCTATTCTATTCTATACAAAAAATGTGTTATGAAACAAAAGTCACCTTGTATTTTGACTAGAATAGAATGGAAAAACACTTACTGTGAGCATTATCCAAGAAAAAAGAGTTAATTCAGGTCCTGATTGAATGCAACTGTAAATCTAGGCAGAATTCTTTGAAATCAGTGAGTCTGTGATCTGGTATTTTGATATGTTTGAGTTAGAATGAAATGCCCTGCTACTGTTTAGTATTGATGGCATACTAATTTCCTGATGACCAAACTAGGAGGGAAGATTTTTCAAGGAACTGTACCACAGTAAAAAAAAACCAACTAATTCATTTTCTGCACAGGTAATTAGTTAAAGAAGCTATCTTATTCTGTTCAGTTACAGAAGAATTAGTAGATAAAACCAAACCTTATATAGTTTTGAGGTAATCACATTTCTAAACTGAATTTTAAAAGCCTTGTATACAGCTATATATGTACACAAAATCATTGGGAAATGATAACAAAAGTACAATGACAAACACCATTATAAAATAATTTACTTCACCATGCTGTTTGCTTTTATATCAGCAATTCCCTTATTCCCCCAGGAATAGGGACGGCTCTTCTGTTTTCACAGAATGTCAGCACACCTATGTTTAGTTAGGTTATGAGTGAGTCTTCGTGCCCTAGTGCTTTACACTTAATAACATCCATAGTATTATCTGTGCCTAGACTAGGGAAGACCATCGGTCATGTAATTTGTGTTAGCTATTACATATAAAGGAAATGCTTGTTAATATTAGGCCATCTAAAAATAAGGATAATGAAGGAAAAGGAATTTATGCTTTTCCACTTTTATAACATTTTCGTTTTGGAAGCCTTTTCAAAATACTGTGTTTCGTTGTATTTCTTATTGTAAAATGCTAGTCTTGATCATGTGCACGGAAGTATCTTTACGCAATCACTGGAGTTTGGTAAATAATGCTGTATGATTTTTTTTTTCAAGGTTTCATCACATGTTTTTAATACCAAAACATAAAGCTTTATCAGTACCCACTATAAGGATCATAAAAGTGATGATACTCCTCCAAATTCCACTTACAAAATATCCTTCACTGCAAAATGCAGTGTCACCATACATGAGATTTTAAAAATATTAATTTTTAGTTTACTTGACTCTTCTCAGAATTTCTTTAGTAACATCTTGGCTTTAGTCTGTTGGGTTTATTCTTTCTTTGTTAGAGGGGAAAAGAAGAGTGTTTCCCAGATGTGATTAATTTTTGGCACAAGCATGAGGTATCACATTAAATCACAGATCTATGAGTCTTCCTCATCAGTCTTATATAAGGAATAGGATAAATAATACCACCACCTTTTAATTCAAAACCATAATGATGATCATTTAGCAAACGATAAGGTAAAAGGTGTAAATAAAAGACCTTTGTGACACTATAGGTTGTCCACCATCACAGATTATAGAAATACTTTCAAACTGTGACAGACAAGCCTTTAAAAACAGCAAGCTGAAATTATGGAGTGTAAGATACTGATGTCAGAGAAAGGCCTGATATATTGACTATTTTCATCTGTAATCAGGACTTGAAACAATAATGATATTAAAGGAGAAGAATAATTATCGCAATAATACAGATTTATGTATTGAAGTTTTTAACTTTTCCAAACTGAAAAAAAACCCCAATCCTCCCCTCAGAAAAACATAACATAACAAAACAAAACAAACAAACAAACCAAGTTTTTCTGGGCTTATTTCCTGTTTTGTTCTGTGCCAAGTTTGCAACACCAAATGTCAGCTCCATATGGAAAAATACAAAATCTTTTGAAGCCAGCATTATTGCTTCATAAATAATCACAGCTAAATACCTAGAAAGATGTTTTTAGAATTCTTTTATTATTTCGATTAATTTGAGAAACATATGCCAGTTAAAGGAGCAAGTGTTTATATTCACCTTATAACTTTCATTGTCTAGTAGTTGTTACATTTAGAATCTTGTTACGGCAAGAGAAACCACACTACTTACATCGAGTCAAGACTTTACTGCCAGCCTAATTAAAATCTTAACCTAGTAAGCAAAATATAAAACACACCTATTACTACTTGTTTTGGGTTTGTGTGGTGGGGTTTTGGTAGCGGGGGAGAGGCCGCACGGCTGGCTCCTGTGAGAAGCTGCTGGAAGCTTCCCCGGCTCCAAGTCGGACCTGCCTCTGGCCCAGGCCGAGCCTGTCAGCGATGGCAGTAGCGCCTCTGGGAGAACAGAGTTAAGAGGGGAAACCTGCAGCGAGCAGGGGATTGGAATGTGAGGGGAACCCCTCTGCAGATACCAAGGTCAGTGAGGAGGAAGGAGGGGCCCCTGAGGCGGTGGATGCCCCTGCAGCCCATGGTGAGACAGCAGGCTGTCCCCCCCAGCCCATGGAGGGGAGCGGGGGAGCAGATGCCCACCTGCAGCCCAGGGAGGAGCCCACGCTGGGGCAGGGGGATGTCCCCCAAGATGGCCGTGACTCCACGGGAAAGCCCGTGCTGGAGCAGCCTGTGACTGAAGGACTGCAGGCCACTGAAAGGACCCACGCTGGAGCAGTTCGTGACGAACTGCAGCCTGTGGGAAGGACTCACGTTGGAGAAGTTCGTGAAGGACTGTCTCCCATGGAAGGGACCCCACAGTGGAGCAGGGGAAGAGTGAGGAGTCCTCCCTCTCAGGAGGAAGGAGCGGCAGAGACAAGGTGTGATGAACTGACCCCAACCCCCATTTCCCGTCCTCCTGCTGCGCTGCTGGGGGGAGGAGGTAGAGAAAACAGGGAGTGAAGCTGTGCCTGGGAAGGAGGGAGGGGTGGGGGGAAGGTGTGTTAAGATTTGGTTTTACTTCCCATTATCCTTGTTTTGATTTGATTTGTAGTAAATTAAATTGATTTTGTTTTTACCCCAAGTTGAGCCTGTCTTTTGCCCGTGACCATAATTGGTGAGCGATCCCTCCCTCTCCTTGTCTCGACCCATGAGCATTTCTTTATATTCTCTCCTCCTCATCCCACTGGGACTGGGGGGTGGGGGGGGAGTGAGCGAGTGGCTTCATGGTGCTTTGTCACAGGCTGGGCTTAAACCACGACACCACTTTATTTACAATAATGTATTCCTAGTCCAAACTAATACAGAAAAGTCTTATTAATAACATTTTTTTTTTTTTTTTTACAAGAAACATTATTAATATCTAATCCTTGTCTCTGGTATTGTGCTCCCCCTTCCAAAGCCCCTCTGGTTCTAAAGTCAAAAGCACCAGAATTCCTCAAGAAGAGTCAGGAGTGGGGAATATTTACAGCAAGTCATCTGTATCCTGAGGTCTTCCCTCAGAGGAAGACAATGTTTATACTGGGGATTTCTTCTCAGTCTTGTGGTTGACCTTTTGGCTCTTCTAGGTGATTTCCTTATATCTCTTTCTCATTGTTTCCTAGCTTCAGTTAACATAAATAGCTAATGTTTGTTACACAGTGCCTAGGTTTGTCAAACCTTTCCTATATGGAAGTCAGAAGTTAGGTCAGAAAATAGTCACTTGACCTCCAAATGACTGTTAAAAAGAGGTAAACAAGCTCTGGGCAAAGGGAACCTAGAGAGGACTGAACGCTGTGCACTGTCAGTCTAGTACATAGCCTGCAGCCTTTTACTACCAAGAATAAAAATTACCGGATTGCATGTTTGTATTGTTTGTCAGGACTGTCATACCTAAAAGAATGGAAAAATTGACTGGTACCTATTTGTAAAAAAAATTATTCTTTTTGTCTTTGTTTGATTCTAGCCTGGGAGCAACAGTACAGTTCTCCTGTGATGAAGATTATGTGCTACAAGGTTCAAAAAGTATCACCTGTCAGAGGATAGCTGAAGTTTTTGCTGCATGGAGTGATCATAGACCTGTGTGTAAAGGTAAAGAGGAATTCTTACCCTTATAGTGATTTGTTAATTTTACATCTAGCTATTATTTGATAGCCAATCCATTTAAACTAATATTTTGTAAGTACCTGAAGTTTTAATCCTAGTGTCCCCGCTGTCTTAGTAAAAAAGGTCCCACCTTACTGTTTTGTTTAATGTGAACTTTGTCTGTATTTCAGTATGCTTATTTTACCTAGGAACTTACATTATGAAGTTTGCTTCATAATGAGCTGCTAAAAACTATCACATGCTAAATATTAAGACTCACCAAGATGAATTTCAAAATTGCAGTGATTCAATATACAATCTGTAGTTCATGAAGCATCTTCGTTACATATTTGCTAAGCAGATGAGAAAGACTTGAATTTAGGATTGATAAGGACTGTAGAAGTAAGTCTATACCTGGTTTTGACCCCGACCAAATTGATCAAGGGCAAAAAGTACAGAAAAATGTAAGAGAAGAAAAGCACAAAGTCATTCTGCTGAATATATTTGATGTCCAAATTCTATGGCAAATAGTATGATGAAAACCTGAATCAAGGAATGAAAGTATTAGTGTATACATACATATTTTTTTATATATATATATATTAGTTTATATAATGAAAAAATTAGTGCATCCATATACATGTAAATTAGCATAACAGCAAAGTCTAATATTGAAGAATACAGTTTGTTCACAAAGAATGCTTGGGTATGGGGAGCAGAATGGACATTTATCTTGTAATTCAAGGCTATGGATACTTATACCAATGTCCAGAGAGAACTGAGATGTTTCTGAACAGTGGAAGAGGGCAAAAAAATCTGGGGGTGGTACATAGATGGTGTATAGTAGAAATCCACAAAAGCTGGAAAATTACATGGGTGACTTTTTTGGGGGGGGAGTGTAATAAAATTCCAGGACAGTCTAAATGGGACTTGCTATGGATGAGAGTGAAGTACTAGATGTAGGTTGGAATAATCGGCTACCCAAATCTGAGCTGAAGAAAAACATAATAGGTATTACAGCTGCAGAAATAGGTTTACAATGGATCACAGCAGTATATGCTTCAATAATAGCATGTCACAGAAACGAGTAAAAAGTTTAGTTGTATATATATACATATACATAATATTAACGTTTTATATCGTACTACTATGTACTATATGTATGTATAATTACTAGAAATTGCTAAATTACACACACACACACAGATACGTGTGCATAGCAGAATTAATCATGTAATGCACATAAATGAAACCTTTATTTATAATAAAACTAGTAAGACTTTGTCTACTGGAGTTTTTCAGCATATTCACATATCCTAAATTAGACACCTATCTTAGGATCGTAGTCTCCTAATCTTCCAATGTAAGCAGCTGGGTGTTGTATACTTGTATAAGGGTGTTCACATGCACTGTTAAACAGTGTAAAAGCGTCTATTAGTCTTGTCTGTGGATCACTCACTGGAGGAGGTTGTCAGACACAGCTGATGATTAAATCAAGGATCCTGTCTTCCACCTTAGGTGCCTAAAGCTATGCAGTGTGAGTACCCCTGATTTTCTCCACTATGGAAATTAAGTTTCAAGAAAGGTGTGGACCAGTGAAAATAGGGCAGAAGAAAATATTAAAAAGGATCAAAATTCTCTAAAATATAGCTTAATATAAACAAGTGGGAACGAACTGGACTACTTTGATCTAGAGAAAGAAGAATCCAGTGAAAGAAGAGAGAAAGCATAAAATATAATGGGCTACAATTGTGCAAAGGAACGTTTATGGTTGGACACAAACGAAACTTTCTGAAGTAAAGAATATTTAGGTATGTGAGTAGAAGTTTTCAAGATCATGTGAGCGATATATATATCCAGGAGAGTTTAAATACATGTAATCTCATCTTGAGCTGGGGTAACAGACTAAATATCTTTTCAAAGTTCTTCCAATCCTTATTTTCTGTGTTTTATAAATGAAAGAACACCCAGATTTCAAAACTGCTTAATGGGGAAAAAAAAAAAAAATCATCATTATGATCACATGTAAGTGTGACTGCATGACAGGATTTATGTATTTCTTGTATAATAACCATGATAAAATGACATTCTAAAGATTCTTGGCTTTCATATCCCACATAAATGGTAACATAAATGGTAACTGTACCACCAATCCTGCTGTCCTCTGTGTATTATGTATTTGATAATACAATTCAGTAATCTGTCATTGAAAAGACACTTTAAAAGGAAAGCATACCACAATTAGCATTTCATTTATCAATACCACACACACTGTCAGTTGTTTTTTTTTTAAAAAGCATCTCTCCTAACAGACAATAAAGTGTTATCAGCAGTACTGTGATAAGACTGAGATGTATGCATAGCTACTTGTAAGTTTAGAAAGGCAGCTCAGTAGCTTTTGGGGACTATGGCCTTCAAGCATAAATGGTTGTTAAATATGTTGTTTTTCACGTTTGTATAAGTTTTGAATTCTGAATAGCAGCAGGTATCAAAATACTTGAGTATAAAAGGGTAACAACATTCTTTTTAGTCCATTTTTTATTTTTTCCCGGTATGACTATATTTAGAACTAACGTTGTATAATGATTTACAAATCACATTCATAAACGTGTGTCTAATGATAAAGTAAGTAAGTATTAATACTGAACTAGGAAGAAAAAGAAAGCAATAAATTCATTGGAAGCTAGCAGTTCTGATAAAATTCTATCTAAATGTGAAACTGCAGGATGTGTATTAACTAAATAAGCAAACTCACCATTATTCATAGGTAGAACATGTGATTCACAACCAAAAGGACAGTGTTTCACTTCTTTACACTCACTAACTTCATAGAACTAGCTAATTCCACCTTTAAAAGCAGAGGACCAATATTAAGAAGGTTGTTAGGAATTGATACAATGCCATATGGTGAAAAGCCAGACAGATGGTATAGATATTGTAGTTTGTCAAATAGGAAATGCTTTAGAATGTCATTACTTGCATTAAAATTACTGATTTAAGTACCTTTGGTGTGCTATAATTTTGGTTCTTTTGATTAACAAGATGTTTCAATTAGACTGTTAGTTATACTAAAGCTGGAGTATAAACATTTCTTCTAGACTAATAATTATGCCTTCTCTAAGTTTCATGCACAGAACATACAATAAACATTTTGAAAGAATTTTGCATAAGTAGCATAAATATCACGTAGTAACATGAAGAAAGTATCTGCAAAAATACGTGTGCATCTGCTTGTTGAACTTGCATGTTTGTGTACAAACCATTTGGGCAAACAAACTAGGCAATCATGCATAAATGTTATTTTATGCAAGAAATTAATATTTTCTTGTGAACTGATGCAGCTTTGCAGATAACGAGGACACCGGTGGTATGTTAGATACTTCACCTGTTACTCCTTAAAATGTCACTTAAAGTGCTGCTTTTTATCATGTGGTATTTCCTGTTTGAACAGTACAGCTTGCAATTGTTTTCATTCACTTATATAAATTATATTGTGCAGACACCAAAAATCCCACAATAATGATACACTTTTCAAAAATGGCATGTGAATATCAATAATGAGTTACATTAATATACTGGAATTGGGCAGAATTCTAAACAGGAACTTTCCAATTCTGTTAGATGCATTTGATTTGACATCATAAATCCTCACGACTTGTTCTCATAGGCCATATGAATGGCTGAGTATAACTGCCTGCCAAAAATGAAAGATTAACTCTCTTTAGGAGTTATCATGTAATACCAGCTGGAACTGGCATAAGATCATGTTGATGAAAGTGAATCTGGAATAAGTCTGAAGCATTTCTACAGGAGAACTATAATAGGACTTTTTGAGAAGGAAATTGATATATCACTTCCAAAATACAAGCAAATATTGTAGATTATCAACATCTTTAAGACTAGTTTCCAGGAAAATGCTACCCTGGAGGTTTGGCTGATTTCTGCACCTTTTGACTTCTAGAAGAGACTATGAGAAAATTGTAAACTTGTATCAGATATCCTGACTAGATTTAATTGCAGTTGGATTATTTTGTAGTTTACCAACAATTATCCACTCTTTTTCTTTTTTTTTTTTAAGTTTATTTTATAACTTACGTCTCCCATTACCCTAGCAAAATAGCAGTTGCTTGGGTAGATGGACCTGGTGAGGAAATATGGCAGAAAAACAAGGCATTTGCCCCATTGTGATTTATGGACAAGGTATATTGAAAAGAAGTTAGAATTTGGAGCTATGAGGAAAGTATGGCTTTATGTTGTAGGCGAGCAGATAAATTAACATAAGCAGCAGCTGAAAATTAACTGGTCACTCTCATTTTATTGACGTTTTAAAGTGGATTCATCCTCTCAGACACTTGTTTTTTTAGCTGGACTTTTTCAAGATCAATGTATCATGCAAGCCTAAAATTCTGATGGGGATTTTTAAGTTTCTTCTAATTTAATTGGCCTCATGCAAATCTTGTAGCATACCATTGTTACAGGACAGCACAACAAACAATGCCTTCCCCTCCTTCCTGAGAAGGAAAAAAAAGTGTTCAAAAAAGGTGTGAGAATCTTTGCCCAGGCATTTATTGCACTTGAGTTGCAGTTGAAGACTGTTATTTGAAAGATGAAAATTTCTGCAGTTGTTAGTTATTTCATATCCCAAGAAATGCTTAATACATGTGGCTGTAATAACATTACTGCTTATATCGACTGCTCTGTGACTTCATTCAAGAGAGACGGATTAAACACTTCAGGATTGAGTCCCTACTTATTTATCTGCCATGGGATTCAGTATTCCCCTACAGGGCAATGCCATTATTACAAAGCCAACTTAAGCAGAGACAATTATCTCCTTTATGAAACTATTTGCCAGTTGATAAATCTCTTCCTCTCATTTATGTTTCAGGAAATGAAACAGATAGATCTATTCACAGTTGGTCGATTAGCCTTTTTATTTTCATGCCTGCCGCTCCTGTTTTCTGCTTGCTTGTTTCTCAGACCCTGTGAAATATTTATGAATGCTGCCTTTTATAAGTCTGCTGGCAAGTCAGCAACAAGTTCTGCAACAAGTACAGTATTTCAGAGAAGATCTTCTAATCTGTAGAAAGAAAAAGTATTTTTTATATTTTTCTTTGTATCTGAGAAAAATAAAGGAGAGATGATATATAATTTAAATCATGATCATCCAATTAATAGGCAGGCTACAGAGTAATTCAGATTATTAGTAGAAAAAGGAACAAATGATACTGTGTATTTGAATTGGGTTCTGGCAAATTTAGAACACAGGTTTTTTTCTTCATATTGCTATTTTTGTCAGTTCATTTCACTGACTAAAGTGATTTTTAAAACAACAATGAATTCATGGACTCAGTATCTTTCATTTTATAGATTGTAAACATCAGTTTGATTAACATGGATATGCAAGCAGAATGTACATTATGAATTTTAGATCTTGCCTTTATAAATACCTTTCTTTACCTATAGTACGTTGTTGAAAAATCCACCTTTGCCTCACTTGTGTCTGAAATGCTGACATGTTATCTGGACCTCTTAAATGTGTTGCTAACAATGTATGTGTATATGTATATAGACACCCATATACACAGGTAACACACCATAGATAAATAGAGCTGAAAGTGGTCCTAACAAACAGGTCAGCACTACTTCCTTACTCCAGCTGTATTTATTCCCAGAAGATGTTTGTCTAACATTATTTATTTCCAAGGAAAGTGCTCTTAGATCCTGCTCAAGCACTCCAGTTCTTCATTAGCCTTGCAAATAGAAGAATTTTTCTAATTCAAATGTGCACCCATGTTGCTGTACTTAACTTATTTCAGTAAGTGCTTCTATATAAAAAGCACGTTATTTCATTTATCTTTTCAATGGCTTATTGTATAATTCAAGAATACCTGCTCTTCTTTAAACTAACCAACAGCAGTTCAGTCAGTCCTTCCTCGCGGGTCATATTTATAGACCTCCAGCCTTTTTTGTCATTTTCCCAACGGGTTTGTGTCTTTCTTAAAACATGGTTTCTAAAAATGGGCTTATTATTTTAGAAGGGGCTTTCCCAGTGCTCAGTGGAGAGAAGGAATTATTTCTTGCATTTTCACACATTTTTTTACCTATAACTATGTGCATATCTTCCAGTTTGATTGTCTTTTCATAACAGTAGGATATTTTTTACTCAGGTTATGTTTCTGAGCTATTGTAACCCCTGAAGGGTTACAGAAGCTGCCAAAGGACTTGCTCCTTATACTGTATTTGTGAATTGATTATTCCTGCTTTTGTGCTTTGTCCTATACTTGTCTCTACTGAATTGCATCCTATTTTAAAGTAATTTCTTCAATTTCTCATTTTTAATACTAATTATGTTTGCTAATATATTCACGGTCTTTCCCAGCTCTTTGTTAAATGCAGATTTAATAAGTATGCACTTCATTCTGGTGTCTAAGGTGTTAACGAAAATACTGAATGACCCTGACCCAGGACAAAGCTCTGTGAAATCTCATTCAGTTATTCTTTCCTTTTGACACTGAGGCAGTGATCAAATATCAGAAGTCTAGGCTGGAAAGGACATCAGGAAATCACCTGATTCGATGATTACCTAATCTAAGGCAAATCCTTAGATTAGGTAATCCATGGCTGTCTCAAGCCAAGTCTTCACTTCCAGTGAGGGAGTTTCTACCACTTCTTTCAGCAACCTATTCCAATGTTTAATAGTTCTTATGAGGGAGAATTTTTTTCTTATATCCAGATGGAATTTCTCCTGAAGAAACTTGTGCCTGTTACCTTTTTTCCTGTCCCGGTTTTGGCTGGGATAGAGTTAATTTTCTTTCTAGTAGGTGGTATAGTGTTACGGTTTGGATTCAGCATGAGAATAATGTTGATAACACACTGACATTTTCAGTTGTTGCTAAGTAGTGTTTAGACTAAGTCAAGGATTTTTCAGCTTCTCATGCAGCCAGCAAGAAGGCTGGAGGGGCACAAGAAGTTGGGAGGGGACACAGCCAGGGCAGTTGACCCAAAGTGGCCAACGGGGTATTCCATACCATGTGATGTCATGCCCGGTATATAAACTGGGGGGACTTGGCCTGGGAGGGATTGCTGCTTGGGAACTAACTGGGCATTGGTCAGCAAGTAGTGAGCAATTGCATTGTGCATCACTTGTTTTGTATATTCCAATCCTTTTAGTATTATTTTTGTCATATTATTATTTTTTTCATTATTATTTTCTTCCTTTCTGTTCTGTTAAACTGTTCTTATCTCAACCCATGAGTTTTACTTTATTTTTCCAATTCTCTCCCCCATCCCACTGGGTGCGGGGGGACTGAGTGAGCAGCTGCATGGTGCTTAGTTACCATCTGGGGTTAAACCATGACACCATGCATCCATGTGAAGAGTATCTCCATGTTTTCTATAACTACCTTTTAGATAGCAAAAGGCTGTGATTAGATACCTCCTTGAGGGTTCTGATCTTTAGGTTGAACAAACCCAGTTCCTTCAATTTTCTTCATCTGTCAAGTTCTCCAGTCTTCTTAGTGGCCTTCCACTGGACACTTTCTGATTTCTCAGTGTCTTTCTTAACCTGGAAGAACCACAAATGGACAGTATTCCATATATGGCCTAACAAGTACTGAGTAGGGCCGAATAATCACCCCCCTTTATCTTCTGGCTCTGTTCTTGCTGACACAGCCCAGGACAGTTTTCTTTGCTACCAAGGCACATTGCTGGATTTTGTTCAGCTTCCTGTCCACTAAGGCCCCAGATGCCTTTCAGCAGAACTGCTCCCCAGACAGTCAGCCCTCATCTGCACTGCTTCTGGGGCTTATTTTATTCCATGTGTAGGACTTCTTTACATTTATCCTTGCTAAAACTCATGTAATTCTTTTTGGCCCAGTCTTCCAGCTCACTGAGGTCTCTCTCTGTAGTGGCTCTTTCTTCTGGTGCAACTACCTCTCCTCCCTCTGCAGACTTGGTGAGTGTGCATTCACTCCCATCATTCAAATCAGCTTTAAAGATATTGAATACTATCACACCCATTACTGACCCATGAGGAACTCCACTCATAACTGTCTGCCAGTTTGACGTCGAGCCTTTAACCACCATCCTTTGAACTCTGCAGTATAGCTAGTTTTCCGAACATCTTGTGGTCTGTTGGTCCCAAACATGCTTTATGAGTTTGTGAGGCAGGTGTTGAATGATACTGTTGGACATTTTCCTAAATTCAAGGTAAATTATGTCTATAGTTCTCCTCTCATCCACTGGGTCTGTTTTTTCATCGTAGGAGGCAAACAGGTTGGTCCAGTTGGACTGGACTTCTGATATCCAGTCTTTATTCTGCTACCTGTCTTTCTCATGCCCTTTTTAGGGTCTTAAACTCTGTGAGGCTATGGTCATTGCAGCAAAGGCCAACACTGAGAGTCATGACACTAAAGAAACCTTTTTTATTTTTGAACAGTAGGTCTAAAAAGACAGAACTCCTGTTTGGCACATTCTGCACCCGTGTTAGGAAGTTTTCCAAAGTTTGCTACAGAAGTCTCCCAGATTGCTGTTGCAGCACAGTGTTGCTTTCCTAGCAAGTATCAGGGTAGTTGAAGTCCCCTAGGAGAAGTAGGGCCTGCAGACCCAAGGCTTCTGTGATTTATCAGGGGAAGGCTTGGTCCTGATCAGGAGGTCTGTAGCAGACACCTACCATGAGATCTCCTCTGATGGAGATCTTGCCAATTTTGAAACAAAGGCTCTCTAGGAACTGTCCTCTTGTCGTTGATAAACACCATGCACTCAACCCTCTCTTTTGCATAGAGGCCAACCACTCCTCTTCTACCGTTTCTGCATTTCCTGGATATCTTGTAACTGTCCACTGCAGTACTCCAGTCATGTGAGCTATCACACTGTGTTTTCTGTAATTCCAATGAGATCATAACTCTTACTTTGACTAAGCATGGAGTCCTGGTCTTGCTTGTTTCTCAGACTGCATGCATTGGCACACTGCAAAGTAGCTCAGGCAAGGACCATGTGTCTGAGCTGTCAAACGCAGCTCCTGAGTGGAGTGAGGACTAACAGGGCTTACCATAGCTCTTTGTCACACACGCTTTGCAGCAGGCTGATCCCAGTTTACAGCTGCACAACATCAGAGCTGCCTTTAAGCAAAATCAGCTGAGCCTCTAAGAGTGCGATAAGAAGTCATATGCAAGGTCCCAATAGTGGACAGCAAATTTTAGATTATATTAATGTCACAGAGTATTGTGTTTTCAAAGCTGAAAGAAAAATGTAGTGATGTTTTCTGTTAGTTGTGTAAAATGGAGGCAAAATCTATCATTGTCAAACTTTGATTATGGTGTGAAATCTAGCCACTTTCTTAGGGAGACTATTCCTCATATAGCTTGTTATTAGATATTCATCACATCATCTTACAATCATCAATTACGTCATTATTCTTAGGCAATTCAATGGTGCTTATTGATGTACAATATGCAGTTGTTATTGTTATTTTAACAAATTCAATATACTTCTAGTATTAATTCAGTATTAATTCACTTTCGCACATGTAGAATGACTACATCTTCCCGAGTACAGGTAATTATCAGTGAATCACATTAAGATGTTTAAGGAAATTCTTCTGAAGAAGAATTACAGATGTAAAATAATTTAATTTTTTGTGTGTGTTAGGTTATTTGCAAAGAACTTTTTTTTCTAACTTTTTAAAATTTGACATGCAGTGAGAAGAAGAAAAATCTCTTTGAGCTAACAAAGACTCATTAGATCTAGTGAAGAGATGTATTGCCTCATATTCTCGAAGCAGTGACAGACTTTTGACTTTATAGGCACTCCATCTCATCCACTTACCTCATGATTCATTCCCCAGTTCACAGGTACCACTTACTGGCATTTTTATCCTACTCATTTGCGTTTATTAACTCTCTGAAGTAATGTGAGAAAAACTTATGACAAAGGATGAAAAGAGGCCGAAAGACAACATTTTTCCATTTGCTAAAGGGGAAAAAATTCCATTATGGGCCCATATATTGTTTTGATTACAGTACTGTAAGACTGGTTACCCAGCAGAAGAATTACAAAGGAACTGAACGATTGATAAATTCTCTATTAGCTGATCCTCTCACCATTCCCAAAAACATGGTTAACATAGAGAAAACTTCTGCTATAGCATCTTCCATCCTCAGTAAAGATCCGCAGAAAAAATGAGAGATTATATTTTTTCCCCCAGTTAGAATACCAAGGCTTTACCATTTCCCTCCAAACCTGATCAAGTGCCAAGATAGTATTGATTGTACTGGTTATTTTCTGTCTGTTGGCAATAGCTATAAATTAAATAATTTTATACTAAGTTTTCAACACAATTGATTTTCATATTATTGGCCATGACAAGTTGCTTCAACAATTTTGGCCTCATCACAAGTAAAATGTTGTCATCCTTTTAAGAATTTTTTCTTTTTTCTTTTTTTAATTTTTTCTTTACTGTTTCTTCTACTTCCACATTTAAGTCATAGGTATAGTTCACATGAAGTAAACATTAGGACATGCAGTCCTACATTCTCTTTCAGAAACAAAACCAAAATTAAATAAGCTGTACTGTAATACAGAAGTACAGAAGAGTTGTATTTTTCCTAAACAAAGACTGGAGAATAAAGTGTATACTTAAATCTTAAATGATAAAAGCCTGTACTTCCTGATTATTTATGATTTTAAGTTTGTTTTAGAGTCATGTCGATAATTGAAACTGCAGTGCATACTATGTAGTCAGAGTTATTAATACAGAACTAATAACTGAAATACCATTAGCAAACTAAACATACTACTGTTTATATTGGCAGAGAAATTGAACTCTTCAAGCATAAGAAGATAGTTTTATTTAAAACTAACTCACAAAAAATTGCTGTCTTCAAGCTTTTAAACAGGGATGTCACTGTTGCCCTTGAATATTCCCACTGTTAAACATTGCACATTGCTGAAGTTAAAGAAATCAACTATGTTATACTGCAAAAGAACTTAGAAGAAAGGATTATGTTCAAGTAGCTTAAATATCATCCAGTATCTTAACTAATGGGGTGCAACATGAAAAATATTCCCTTTCTTAATTGGAATGATAAGTAATTGTGAATAGATGTAATAGCTACTTATAGGGAAGATTTGGGAAGACTCCTCAAAACCTCTGTGTTTTGGATTTACTTTAAAGCAATGGTCACCAAAAGCTCATTACTGTTAGTTTGTGTTTTGTACGTTGTAAGTGACTAACTTAAACAAGACTGGAGAAAACTATCTGTAAAAAATATGTATTTGTTGCTTCCTGCATATTGACATAAATGCCATATCTCAGTGTAATGTTAGGCAAACATAGATTTAAGAAACACCTCAGAGAGATGAAACGTATAAATGATGTCCTAAATTCAAAGACTGAATCAATCTGCTATTGTACCACCACTTGAAGAATATATTTTAAATGGGAATGTATAAAATATAACTTAAACGGTTTTGTAATACTTCTGTAAAGACATAGGTGTCAAAGTAAAAACCCATGAGTCAGTGAGAATATATCTTCTAAACCTATGTGGTTGTAAAGCTTTAAAAATATGTCCAATTACATTTAATGACTTCTACAGCCAGACTGGAAGAAGATTTTTACTAAACAATATGGACTGTTACAGTACTTATTATCTAGGAGGCCTGGTTTATATGCCTAACTCCCCTTTGCAGAGCTGGGCAATGAGAAAAATGAGAATCGAGCTGTTAAAATTCTTTACAAATGCCTATAAGATCTGAAAAGTGCCATGTAAGAACTAGGTATTAACATAGAGCTAGATAGTTAATGTTACCACATTACAGGAAACCTCAAAATACTGTAAGTCAGAGGCTATGGCTATATATTGTATTATTACATGATGTCCACATAAGTGTTTTACTATTCAATAGTCAATACTGAGTGGAAAAATTAACATAGTTTTAGCCAAATATAATCTATTATTTAAATTGATTTTTCTTGTTTTATTTGGAGATGGGGTGTTAGTGCTTCTTAGGACTCAAGCATGGCTAACAAAGTCAATAAATTTTTATACTCTTATCAAGAAACAAATTATCATCATCACCATTTAAGGGATAAGCAACTGTGGCAGAGTTAGAAAGTATGTCTGGTTCTGAGGTGGACATATGACTATTTTAAACAGGTTTGTCGTTCCACACATGGACACAAGTTCCATGGTGACACATGCAAGTGATGCAATTGGTTTGTAACTGAAATTTTTTTTTTAGGAAATAGATTATAATTGAAGAAAAATAAGGCCATAGGAAATAACAAACAGAATGGAATTTAGAAATTCAGAACTAGGAGTCTGGATTTCCCATTAAGAGAGATTAGTGTGTTCCACTCTGCTGGGAGATCTGTTTCACATAAGACTGTCTCGCCTCTGTAAAATCTAGTGAAAAAATTTAAAATAAAAATTTAATATTTGGCATGGTGAATGTCAGTAATTTGTTTTCCCTGCTGGTCATTGATAGTTTGTTGATGTTCTTCAAAGTATTTTAACAAGTTACCCAAAGCCTAATTCTGTCCAGCCCTTAAGAAAGGAGAGAGAGACTGTAAAAATTTCCAGAGGAAGAGTTTTCTGAAATACATATTTAGCAATTTATTTTCAGATAAGAGTTGTATACCGGCACTCTGATGTTTTCCAGTCTTATAAGAATGAACTACATTCTGTTCACTCTTCAATGACTCTTAGCTAAAATTCATAATTACTTGATACTAGTGAGAAAAAAAGGCATTATGTTGGCATTAAGCTCTTAAGTTCAATATATTAATAAAGAGAATTGCTTGCATACAGTTAGTATTTCTGTTCGGTTTGTTTAGTCTGTGCATAACTTGCACAGTATTGGATAAATTCTACAGTTGAATGCCATTTAATCTATCATGATTTTCTCTCAAGAAATCTCAAGATTTTATTTCTGGTAACTCAGTATCTCTTCCCAAATTGTAGGTTTTTCTTCTGAAGAGTAATAGTCAGTTGTGCCTTAGTAGCTAATCATCCCTTTCCTTTTCAGATTGGCAGAGCTTTGCTTGTTGTATGGAGGGCACACTGCAAGAAGAGTTACAGTTTGGAGGCACTAAATGAATATGTCTTGCTGCGGTGTTCTTGTGTGTCCTATAGACCAAAACAAATGCCTAGAATTCTCAAGAGAAATATGGGAATTAGTGACAGAATTAATTCGGATTTGCTCCTAAAAGAAGCTACCCTAGAAAAATAATAGAGTATTCTACCAAAAGAATCCCCCTTTTCTATTATATTCTACTAATACAAACTTGATATTTTTCAGTGTTCTTTTTCTGTTAAGCACTACCTAACAGCAGAGTTTTTAGGGGTTAAATCTTTGTCATTTTTTTCTTACGTGATAAACTTTTAAGATAGAGTGCTAGCAAAATTGGCTCTTTCTTTTCCAAGCATTTAAACAAAAGTGCTTTTAGTGTGTTAAATGTGCTCTGAACCCAGCTACTGAATTGGTCCTCTCAGGGGATTTGCAGTTTGCAAATTCTAAAAAAAGTTTTGATATGAGATTTCTACGAAGGTGTTCACCTCAGTCATGAGGAAAATATATAATAAAAATATATAATAAAAAAGTTTCATTGTTTCTGGGAAATATATGGCTGCTAGTGAACTCACAGACACCTTAGCAGTGAATTTCTCTCAAAACTTGCACTTTTGGCATCTGAACACTTTATTGGTCTGATTGTAAGTCGCCATCTTCTTGATAGTGATTAGTCAGGCACTGACCCAAGTTTATAGTAGCTTTGACTAATTGTATAGTAATCACAGGAGGTGCTGTTAGCTCTGCTTCTTACATAAAGCATTGCCAGTAAAGAATTGCTAGTAAAATATTTAACGATATTTAAAAAATATTAACATTAACATTTCTACGATAGTTGTGTTAAAGAGTAACAAAGTTTGGCAGAAAATAAACCCCCTTGCATTCCAGCTTGTCCTCAGATATCAGAGGGTCTGGCGGCAGCTAGGCTTAGATTCTGAGTGGTGTTGAATTCAGCACTGTAAGTCTGGTTGCATTCAATATATTGAACTATCACGATTACAGATGCACTAATAGTGAACTGTACTTTTAGTTTAGTTGTGTTCAATGAACTATCACGGCCAGACTTAAGGAGTGTGGTTGTGTTCTACAAACTATCATGGCTAGATTTTAATGAATAGTACAGCTTATTAAAGCAACAGTACAGGTTCTTTTGGATTGTCAGTGATAACTACACTGTCTGCAAAGCATGTGCAAATAATAATACAGTTGACTACCAGCACATTAAATTATGGAAAAACTCTGTAGAGATTTCTAAGTTTCCCAGGGAAGCACTTGGTACAACCGAGGGTTTGAATCTTACCTTATAGGTGTCCCTATGGGGGGGGAAGAGAGGTTCAGCCTGTCGACCGATCCCAGAAGTCAGCGATGTCCTCCTGTCATGGTTCAACCCCAGCCAGCAGCTAAGCACCACGCAGCCACTCACTCACTTCCACCCCACCCAGTGGGATGGGGGAGAAAATCGGGAAAAGAAGTAAAACTTGTGGGTTGAGATAAGAACAGTGTAATAGAACAGAAAAGAAGAAACTAATAATGATAATGATAACGCTAATAAAATGACAACAGTAATAATAAAAGGATTGGAATATACAAATGGTGCACAATTCAATTGCTGACCACCTGCCAATTGACACCCCGTTAGTCCCCGAGCGGCGATCCCCCCACCCCCACTCCCCCCCAGTTTATATTCTAGATGTGACCTCACATGGTATGGAATACCCTGTTGGCCAGTTTGGGTCAGCTGCCCTGGCTGTGTCCCCTCCCAGCTTCTTGTGGCCCTCCAGCCTTCTTGCTGGCTGGGCATGAGAAGCTGAAAAATCCTTGAATTTAGACTAAACATTACTTAGCAACAACTGAAAACATCAGTGTGTTATCAACACTCTTCTCATACCTAACTCAAAAACATAGCACTGTACCAGCTACTAGGAAGACAATTAACTCTATCCCAGCCAAAACCAGGACACCTCCCAACTTGTCTATGATGGGATCTTCCCTAACATTCCTCCTCTCTTAAGCCCTTTTATACTGTCTTATTTTTAGGTGGAGCTTGAGTGACTCTAGTCATTCATACTTTTATTATGACTGGTGTAAAATCTCCTGGCTTTACTTTTAAAGATACATTCTAGAGAAAATTCAGAGCGCATGCTCAGTGAGGGGTGGTTGCACCTTGATGGCAGGTAGCTTTTGGGATGGAGGTGTGTTTTGGTATTATAATGAGATTATAATGGGCAAAGTTCACCCAGAAAACATGATTTAGCATGTCACTACTCCAGAACTGGGCACTTATATAAATCAGAAGTAAGGCCATAGTGTTGACAGAACCTCTATTATTTCACCTTGCTTCAGTGGATTCAGTGCAGGGACCTTCCATTCTTGTTCCAGTAGTTCCAGTTCCCCAACCCTGCAGTGATATCACAGAGCCTGGCTGCAGTGTCTCCACTCCGCTCCACCCTCCATGTTGTTTCTCTTAGAATCAGCATACCAAGCTCCCCTGGTGTTGCTAACATCTAAGGTTGCAGGTTATGTTGCTTAGGGAATTATTATGGAACAGATTTCTTGTATATCCACTGCATTCCACCCTGGAGGTTTACCTTCCCTTAAGGGGGGGTGTGTGTGTCATATTGATAAGTCACCTCCTGCAATCATTCCACAGCAATTAGACTTCAGGCGTAACTTTTTATTAAAAATTTCCATGCCTTGTTAAATACTACATTCAAAGTGTCTATATTCATTACATATTTTTTATACATTCTTTAGAATGGGACAGAACTTCATTGTCATATGTTTAGTTCAGTGGTCTCCAAACTTTTTTGATCAAGTACCCATATCAGTAAAAGAATTTCTGAGCACATCTCACCAATATATGTTTATGTATTTATAGTTATATACATGTACTATGAAAGTTCTAATGTTTTCTTCCTGCACCGCAGTGGGTTATCTTACACAGTCCCTGGGGTGCACGCACCCCACTTTGGAGACCGCTGGTTTAGTTTACATTTTGGAACTTTCCTTCAGATCCACAAAAATGTCTAAGAGAACTGTGTCTATCTTGAAATGTGTGTTCTGAATCTCTAGAAATTGTCCATCAAAAGTGATGCTATTCTGAGCCAGATCATCAGCCTTCTTTAGCTTCAGATTCTTGTACAACGGAGCATAGTGGGGAAAAAAAAGAAAAAAAACCCAACCAACCAAACAAAAAAAAATAGCTTTGTTCATTATCCTGAATTGTATCATTAAAAGAAATCCCTTCCTCTTTAATTATCACTTTGAAAGGTGTTCTGGGCAGGCAGTGACACATACATGACTTTTGCTGAAACCTAGTGTGATGCAATTGTTAGCTAAGAGATTTTCTCAGGACCCTGAGGGGCACCAACAGCCCTTCCTGGTGCTCCCCAGCTCCACCTAAGCAAATGTGAAAATAAAAGACCTTCTTGATCTGGAAAATTTCAGTTAGATTTTTTTTTTTGGCAATATTGGGATTTGTTTACTGCTCCATATGCTTTTAGTACACTACTTAGATCTATTTTTTTAATTCTATACTGTATTCTTTTTATTATTCTAAAATATGTCATTGCTGTACAGTGTGAGCAATAGCAATGACAAAATTTACTGTGAGACATGCTGTCTGAATAAACCTGTGTAGTATCCAGAAGTAATTTCTGAATAGCAGCAGCTGTCAGATATAAACAGTGGGGTTTTTTTAAGAACTTTTCTTTTTCTTTGGAACTCACAATAGATAAGACTAAACTTCTAACATACCTCCTTTTACTCTTTTGAAGTAAGGTATAGCCAAAATATACTCATTATTTTGCTAACCGTGAGCTTCTAGTTCTCACAACCTAGTTAAATCTACAAAAGGTGAAGCCTTACAATTATCTGCTAATTATTTTCACGATGAACACATATGCATTGGTAGAATAAGTTTCTCTCTTTCAGAAAGTCTTTTGTAATTACAAGGGAAATAGAGAAATAGACACCTCAAGAAGTTGGATGTTTTAAGTGTGTGAGGCAAGGATATATATATTTACAAAGGAAAAATCTTTACTGACACCAGAGACTTTTTAATTTATAAAGTTATACTTGTTTTTAAAGTGCTACATCAGATTTTTGTCTCCTATGGTTTTGTAAAGCTCCATTAACTACCATGGTTCTCTACTTATTTAAAATGAGAGAGGTTAAATTTCAGCTATTCAAAATGTATTATATAGGTCAGAAAAGAAATCATATTCCATAAGGAATATTTCTTCCTTCCCACCTTTGATCATATTAGTTTTCTGATACTTGCCAGTTACAACTACAGAGTTGCTATCCTACATGTTTTTGTGCAAGCTTCGTAACTGCATCTCTGTATGTATCATCTTTGCTTAGCTAAATTACCTGCCATACTGATCATGTTTTTTTCTTTCTTCATACTAATCTCAAATATAAAATTCATGTGAATCTCTGAAGTTAATAGCAAAACTCATAATAATTTCTGAAGAGCAGATTGGAGTATTGGAATGGAAAAAGCTTTCCTCCAGTTTACTGATTTCTGTCTCCAATGAAGAGCTGATTCCATGCTTAGAGGACAGTGAGGTCTTATGAGTTGTTTTTGTCTGTTACATGTAAAATGAATTAATGATCTTTTTTCTGTGTTCACAATGTGTCTGAAATCAGATATGGTACTGTAAGAAAATAAAAATTTTCTGTTCAAATAAATGTAGTGACTTAGAAATATAAAAACCTTATTAACTATAAATGGTAAATGAGGTGTGTTGTAATCTGCTTCTAGAGAGGTGTAGTAAAATCCCTATTTTATGAAAAATATTAAGGATCAAATTTTGTAGGTCTCATGTCTGCATTTTACTGAACTGTTACTACTTGAGTAAGTAAAGTAATTGATTGGGTTCAATATGCATCTGCGACCATAAGCTTTTAGTATAAATTAGTTTGGTTTTGAAGATGTTAGACACCCATGTCTCTATGCTTGTGTATTTCCAAATACTGTATAAAATATTCAGAAGCACAATCAGAACTAATCTTCAAACACATGAATTATCTGCATAGGAATAGTAATCTAATTCATGCCTTTAAATGAATTCCAAAAAAGAAAACAAATTCTTGATGAAAAATAATGAACCAAAGCTGGGACAGAAAGCTCCAAAGACACAAGAGTAAGCTGGAAAGGAACTGATCTGTTCTTTAATAATGATTATTTTCCTGATATTCACGCTTATTTCAATTTCTTCAAAACACAGCAACTCAGATTTCAATTAATGATTTGAAACTAGCTTGTATTGCTACAATCTTGACTTGAAGTAGTAACCAATTAATTTTGTCAGATTAAGGCATCAAATATGTCTATATTCAAAGAGGTTTCTTATGTCAGAAGGATCTATTCATGGTGAATGAATCCAAATGATCTGAATGCCTGTGGAACTTCTGTTCATCGTTGTATTTTGTAAACAGGTAGCCAGTCACCCATGGAAGTGATAGCTAAGCAATATCAAGATTGTACGGCAGAGTTCTCAAATCCTTAAAATAAGTAGGGACAGATTCAAGAAGTCCAGGAAAAGGTGTTATGTGATGTTAACTTACTGTTAGATATATTTTTTTACAATTTTGCAACTTTCAGCTTATCTGTAAACTCTTCTCATGTTAGACAGACTTACTCATCTGAATTGTTGTGTAAATCAATTGTCTGAGGCAGTACTTCCAAAATCCAGTGGAAACAGTTTACTTTTTTCATCTACTTTACTTACTCTTTGCAGTGTTGTAAGAATCAGCATGACCAACTACTTGAATTCAGATGGGTTGTCAAAGAATGTCTTAAACCAAAAGACATAGGAAGTATTTACAATTTTCAATAATTAAGCAAAAAGTTTATGTAGACCACTTGTTATGTCTCTGAGAGATTTTTCTAATAATCAATAATAGCTAAACAAAAATTTATCTTATTTTTACAAGTATATACTACACTGCCTGTACCCTGCAGCACTTTAAAGGTTGCAACGATTGACAACAAGTCTTCATGTGCTTCACGCAAAATCAGAGACAGAGACAGGGAACCAGTGATACTTGTTGAGATAAAGACCACAGGTAATGCGATAAAAGCAAAAATGTGGATATTGAAGGAGAAAATACAGTATTGAGGTTCAGAGGCAAATATAAATTGCTGGATAAAGAAATCACAGAAGAATTTTTTTATTGTCTTTTATTGGCAAACTATGGATTATAGACTTGAACATAAAATATTAGTATATTAGAATATTATACTGTTATATTTTAGTAGAACATTGCTGTCACTACAGTTACTGCTGAACAGAAAGTACTCTGATATTCACCAAAAAACACAGATGTCTTTTGTTCACCTGTCACTTGACAAATGCAGTGACATCAATCATATATAGCTATTTAAACCCTAAAGGTGTACATTTTTCTCCCTTTAACTCCAAAGAAATTCAATATTAACTCATAACATTTCAGTATTTTATGTTGTAGTATCAGAAGCTTTCCTAAACTGTAAATAAGTATAGCTAATAGCTTCATCTTTGCAGCTTCTTATAGTTGTATTTTCCAATGAATGAAGATTCATATTTTAATCACTTCTTTCTTCCTCCTTATCCAGACTTTACAAAGTGATTGGTTTAATTTGTGTTGTTGTTTTTTTTTTTTTTTCTTCTGGATTTCAGATTATGGTACTGAAAGCAAATGTCTGTTAGGAATATTTCAAATAAGTATGAATAATAGAAATTAGTAGTCAAAGACTTAGGTTTCATCAGGACCATTCCACTATAGAATGACATGGCTTTCTTTTGAGACCTCCACTACATGGCTACTCTGAGAAAAGGCAGCAAACGCAACTACCACAGCATACACACAAGGAGATGTGCTTTACGTCCCAACTCTTTCCCAAAGGATGGACTCACATTCAGGTGGAACAGCAGATTGTCTAGAACACTTCCTGACTTTCTTCCCAGAGATATGAGCTGAAAGTGTCATACAGTTTCTTATTAAAAACAAAGACGAAAAGCTGTGCTTGGCATTAGTCTCACTCATGACCTCAGAGGCTTCAGCTACTGATGATAAATGAGGAGCCTTCCTCTTGTCAACCTCCTCTTTCCTTGTTTTCAGGCTTCTGGTGTGGCTTTGAACAGACTCTTCACCAGAGTATTGCTTCTCTGAGGGGTAAAAGTGGTGCAGGTTGGGTGGAAATAGTGACATTCCTTTGGGAGGCTAATGGGAGGGAAGGAGCAAGCCTTCATCCAGCAGCAGCTGAATCTTCCTGTATTCAGTATGGATCACATAAACACGCTTTGTGAAAGTACAGTACAACTGTATGGTAATTTCACATCTTAGTGTGAATTTTTTTATTCAGTTAAGCAAGATGGTCTGTCAGAATACAGAGGACGCAATAATTCTTTAGCTTCTGCAGTTTATTTGTGGTGTCATAATAATCACTGGAGAAATAGGATAAGCTCATGTTTAGCTTAGGTTGCTTGTCAGTTCTACAGCTTCATACAGGAAAAGTTAACCAATACTGCATTCAGCAAAGATCTGAATATCAAAGAACCGACAATAAAACTTTTATTGACTCCAGCAGACTATGAATTTAGTGCCTTAAAAATGTCATTCACAAGCAGAAAGGACATGGTTTATGTGCTTTGCGTTATTTGTGATGTGAGATGCAACCTACAGTAAATAGGGATATCAGTTTGTTTCTATTTAAGGTATGCTACTGTAAATAACCATACAGACTTTGATTTGTAAATAAATGCCTTTTGTAGTCTTTAAAAATAGATAACACTGTTTTGTGTAAGTCTAACTTTTACAAGTTTCCTTTATAGTTTTTGGTGCTTCAGCTATTGATTCAGTGGGTTGGACAGTGGTTGCAGCAGAAAAAATGCTGACATACCATATACCAACACACATGCACAAGAAAGACACAGTTATAAAAGTGTTCTACTTTGTGTTCTACTATATAAACTCTTGTCTTTCTTGACATTAGTGAAGGTAATTGCATAAGTTACTTACTGAAGTGTTTTAAAAATAAATAGAGCAGTTTCTCTTAATGTAGTTACTCTTTACTTCAAATACTTTTTTTTTTTTTAAGATTATAAGCTTGGACACGAGAAAGTCTACTTTGTCAGAATAACTAAACATGAATATTCTATTGTCTTGTATGAGGTGGTTCTATTTTTGATCAATGGTATTTTAATCCTTCACATCTTGATTAATATAAGTTAGAGCTTGGTTTATGAATCTGCTACATGTATTTTGTATGTGAATTAAAAGGTGAACTTTCTTTTTGCAGTCAAGACTTGTGGATCCAATCTTCAGGGACCTGGAGGCACTTTCACATCACCCAATTTTCCATTCCAGTATGACAGCAATGCTCAATGTGTGTGGGTCATCACAGCTATCAATACTAATAAGGTAAGTTTAAAATTCTGGCTTTGCTTTAAAAAAACCCATCCATGTAGACCATGACATTTTTCACTAATATGATTTATCTCTACAGTCTAGCTGCTGTACTTGGTACATTGCAGACATTTCTAAGAAATGGCTGATATTAGATGGGTATGGACAGATGTTAAAACTTGTTGTTTCCCCTAAGAGTGTTTTGCTTTTTGTATGCCAAGTAGATGCTGTCGTGTTTTTATGTGATTCTCTAAAATAATTCCTAGAAGCAACTACCCAATGGTATGAAGCAGTGTTATGGGTCCACTAATATTGTGTTATAATCAATAGAGCTGTTTTGTGTATAAGACTGTTTATGTCATGTTTGGCCTTAGACTATGTGAGACATCACTGAAGTTCATGAATTCACTTTCCCTTCATGAAGGTCTGTTCTAAAGTTGTGTAATTTATTTCATTGTCTGAACCACTGTATTAAAATCCCGTATACTTTATACCTACACTTTAAACCAAAAGTACTGGGAGTTCTGATAATGCCAGATGAGTCAAAGTACAGTAATAAAGCTAAGTTATGACACCAGTTGTCTTTAAATTCAAGAGCTAGGCACCTGGCAGCAGTGGCTATATTGTATTTCCAGGTGTATCATTTTATCTGAACTGAGTGTAATGGACTTGTTTAGATGTAATAAAATAAAAATTAGCTGTACAGCTCAGGAATGTTTTATAAAGGACTATCAACATCCTGTGTTTGCTGGTACAGGGGTATATTCTACCTCCTAATTTCTGTTTTATGTTGCCATCTGCATCACACTCCATTAATTGATCAGAGAGGCCTAGAAGCCCTACGCCTTTACACCTGAGTTTATCAGAGGACTCAGTGAAAACCTGATTACATTTTAGAAGCCATTTAGCTACATTGGTGCATTTCTCCCTCTAATCTTACAAAGTCCTGTGTGGAAGCCATCCTTATGTTCCACTTCGGAAGAAGAAAAAAAGTATATTTAATGAAGTGATTAGAATATTCATATTGAAGATGGTAGATGTGTTTTCAGGGGGAGGGAGGGTTGGCTGTTTGTTTTATCCTTGTTCCAAGGACTGCTATTCCAATTTATCCAATTTATAGATCATCAAAAATGTGTCAAGAGTCCTTGAAAGATGATGCAGTCTCTGTCCCACAGATGGGCAAAAAGTTCAAAAGTAATAGTTAAGATCCATTTTTCTGGTCCAAAGAAGCTTCATATTTTTATTCCTTTAATCAAAAACTGTTAGTGAGCAAGATGAAATCTGTGCACAACCAGAATTTCTGAAGGAAAGTTCTGTCAAATGTGGCAGTAGGTAGAATTTAATATCATATTGTTTGAGAAAATTAAACACAGCTCTTACACTTTGAACAAGTGCTATAAATGGCTTGAAAACCACCACTAAGCTGTTGTATAGAATAAATTTAAGACCTTTTTGGCCATATTTTGAATAAAATAGTTTCCTTTCTTAAATGCAGAAAGGGCATGTCTACATAACAAAAAAGACAAATAAGATTTTATACATTCTACCAATGGTAGAAGCAAAACTTCAAGCTCACAGACAGGTATGTATCTACTGGTAAATCACAGGTAACTGCAGGTTTAAGATATTAATGACTTGAAGAGTGTTAAGGATTACACTCGGGCAGAGGTATTTGTGTCTTAAGGTATTTGTGTCTTAATGCTGCCTTCCTCCTCCCTCCCTTCCAATTCACAACATGGTGATGCAGTGTTATCTTCAAAACCTCAGAACTTTGTTTCAACCAAAAGTATTTTTCACTGGAGTTTTCAAAACCATTATTCCTCAGTATTATTTTCCTTCCAAATTTCCAGTTTCTGCTTTTAAGGAACTTTGTATTTAAAGCTGAGTGCAGAAAATTAAGAAGTGAACAAATGCTTTGTCTCTGGTTGTCAGTGTGGTTCTCAGAGTTACAGAATGATTGAGGTTGGAACGGACCTCTGGACATCATCTAGTTGAACTCCCCTGCTCAAGCAGGGCCACCTAGAGGCAGTTGCCCAGATGGTCTTTGAATATCTCAAAAGACGGTGACTCCAGAACCTCTCTGGGCAACCTATGCCAGTGCTTGGTCACCCTCACAGTGAAAAACTGTTTCCTGATGTTCAGATGGAACTTGCTGTGTTTTGGTTTGTGCCCATTGCCTCTGGTCCTGTCACTGGGCACCACTGGAAAGAGTTTGGTTCCATCTTCTTTACGTCATCCCTTCAGGTGTTTATACACATTAAAATCCCCCTGAGCCTTCTCTTCTCTAGGCTAAGCAAGCCCAGCTCTCTCAAGCTTTCTGTATATGAGAGATGCTCCAGTCTGTTAATCATCTTAGTGTCCCTTCGCTGGACTCTTTCCGGTAGCTGCATATCTCTCTTGTACTGGGGAGGTGCAGTTGTTAGGCTTGTTTTCCTTTCTCTCAAAATGCTTAAGAGATCAAGTTATTCCATGTGTATAAATTCTAGTTCAAATGAAAATGAAATAAACCCCCTCTTTAGTCAGTGGTCATGCCTGCAATAGTTCAAATACAAGGTTTTTAAAAGTTATTTTATGTTGCTTTTTTTTCTGAAACTGTAAATACTACAAAATAGCATATTAGCATAGCATGAAAACTGTCACAGGTCCTGATTAGTAAAAATATGTAAGCATACACCCAGTTTTAATATTTGGGGATGAACCAGAATTCATAGGTTGAACCTATGCTGGTTCACTAAAATATTTCAGTGCATGCATGGTTCAGTTTGATTTGATTAGTACTTATGTATTACATTTACATGGTAAGGTTTTGGTAGTGGGGGGGCTGCAGGGGTGACTTCTGTGAGAAGAGATCAGGAGTTGCCCCCATGTTGGACAGAGCCAGTTCTAGCTGGCTCCAAAACAGACCCACTGCAGGACACAGCTGGGCAAATCAGGCAAGCTGGTGGCACCCCTGTGATGACATGTGTAAGAAAGGGTAAAAAATGCTGTGCAACAGCAGCTGAAGGAGAGGAGTGAGAATATGTGAGTGAAACAACCCTGCAGACACCAAGGTCAGAGAATAAGAAGGGAGAGGAGGTGCTCCATGTGCCGGAGCAGAGATTCCCCTACATCTTGTGGAGAAGACCATGGTGAGGCGGGCTGTCCCTCTGCAACCCAGGGAGGTCCATGCTGGAGCAGATATCCACCCTGCAGCCCATGGAGGACCCCACAGCGGAGCAGGTGGATGTGCCCTGAAGGAAGCTGTGACCCCGTGGAAAGCCCATGCAGGAGCAGGTTTCTGGCAGGAGCTGTGGCCCGTGGAGAGGAGCCCACACTGGAGCAGGTTTGTTGGCAGGACTTGTGACCCATATCATACCCAGATAAAAATGCTTGTGTTGTTTTGTAAAAGAAAAGTCTTCTGAACTTTTTCAACTGCTGCTTATTGAAAGGTGTAGTCTTACATTCTGCTTAAATTTGAAATATTTCAGGACAGTTGAACAACTTCCATGTAGGAAATTTACAATCGATTTATAAAAAAGTTAACTCTGTAAGAATGTTTTACCCGAATATTTTAAAAATAAAAACTAAATACTGAAGTAATACTGACATTTATTTTACTGTGGTTGTGGAAAATCAAAGAGCAAACTATGAATTAGCCTAACCTAAACAGTACATTACTGACTTATATTGAACTTGCTGGCCATGAGGACCCCCACTGCCTTTTCTGCAAAGCTCCTTTCCAGCCAGTTGCACCTGAGTGTGTACTGGTGCATAGGGTTGTTCCTCCCCAGAAGCAGAAATTTCCATTTCCCTTTGTAGAACTTTGTGAGGTGCCTGTCAGACTGTTTCTCCAGCCTATCAAGGTCCCTCTGAATGGCAGCACAACCCTCTGGTGTATCATCCACTCCTCACGGTTCTGTCATCTTAAAACTTGCTGAGGATGCACTCAATACCATCATCAAGGTCATTAATGAGAATGTGGAACAGGATTGCACCCAGTATTGACCGCTGGGGTACATCAAGAGTGACTGGCCTCTAGCTAGGTTTCTTACCTCACTGTACATTCATCTACCCATACTTCATCAGTTTGTCTTTAAGAATGTTATGGAAGACAGTGTTGAAAACCTTACTGAAGTTCAAGATCATCATCCACTACTCTCCACTCATCCACCAAACCAGTCATCTTGTTGTGGAAGGCTATCAGGTTGATCAGCATGATTTCCCCTTCATAAATCCATGTGTGCTACTGTCAGACATCCTCCTGTCCCTAATGCGAATGGAAATGGTGTCCAGGAGGATTTGCTCCATCACCTTCCCACAAATCAAGGTGATGCTGACTGGCCTGTATGTAGTTCCCCAGATACTCTTTCTTGCCCTTCTTGAAGATAGGAATGGAATTTTCATTCTTCCAGTCCTCAGGAATCACTTCCTGATCACCACGACCTTTCAAAGATGATCAAGAGTGGCCTCACAATGACATTGGCCAGCTCCCTTAGGACCCATGTGTACAGCCCTTCAGACACCATGGACTTGTGTATATCCAATTTGTTTAAATGTTCCCTAACTTGATCCTCCTCCAGCAAGAATTAAGTCTTCCTTACTCCAGACTTGCCCTCTGATTTCAGGGGCCTGGGATTCTTGAAAGCAAGTCTTATCAGTGAAGACAGAATTGAAGAAGTTATTCAGTACATTGGTCTTTTCAGTGTCCTTTGTCACCATGCAACCTGCCCCATTCAGTGGACAGCCCGTTTTCTGTCATCTACCTTATGCTGCTGACATACCTGTAGAAGCCCTTCTTGTTCATGTCCCTTGCCAGACTTAACCCCAGATGGGCTTTGACTTTCCTAGAAATATCCCTGCATGCTCAGAGGAGTGTCTCTGTACTGCTGGCTGTCCTGATCCTGATCCCATCTGTCTTATGCTTCCATTTTACGTTTGAGTTTAGTCAGTTAATGAATTGAATTTAGTTAATTCATGCAGGCCTACTAGTACCTTTGCTTGTTTTTCTGTTCATTGGGATGAACCATTATTGAGCTTGGAGGTAGCGATCCTTGGAAATCAATCCGGTCTCTGGACTGTTCTTCTCTCCAGAAGAATCCCATCTGCATGGGATTCTTGAAGACAGAATCCTGAACAAAGTCTGTTCTCCTGTCAGGGTAGTGTTCCTGCCTTTTGCCTTGCCTCCCTCCTTTCAGGATCCTGAACTCCACCATCCCCTGGTCACTGCAGCTGAGGCTGCTCTAACCTTTACATTCCCAACCAGCTCTTCCTTGTTTGTAAGCATGAGGTCCAGCAGAACATGTCCCCTTGTTGGCTCTCGATCACCTGTGTTGGGAAGTTGTCATCAATACACTCCCTAAATGTCCTTGATGGCTTGTGCCCTGCTTTGTTGCCCTCCTACGAGATATTGGGGTGGTTGAAATTCCCTGTGAGGATCAGTACCTGTACATGTGAGGCTTCTCCAACAGTATATGATGGAGGAAATTCATGGACAGTTTTCCCACTTCTAGACTGTCTTAACATGGTTTCCACCCATTTTGTAGTATACATCAAGCAAGTGATTTTTGCCACCGTTTTATCCATGGCTACTCTGGAATCAACCAAAACTTTGTTGATCAAAAATAGCAAAGCTATGGTTCCAGGGAACTGCCTGAAAGAACATTCAAGAAAATCGTGCCTCTCTGTGGTACTCTAAAGGTGCAACAGAATTTAAAGTTCTCTGCTTTGGTCTGAACTGTGATTCTCATATTTCTAACCCCTTGGGTCCATAGGAAACATTCTTGTAAATAACTGCACAGAAATGAGAATACGGATTTCTCAGTGTGAACTCCACTTCATTACATCACTCACATCTAGTAAGGGAAATAATACTTGAATATCTTGTGGGATGTTGTACAAACTAATCAATTAGGTTTTGGACCATGCTGTGAATTGTTGGTAATTTATTCTGACATTAGGTAATGGAACCTTGTAATTTTATGTTTATATTTTGAATATACTAAAAAAATCTTTGTATTTTCATGGCTTAATTCCCTTGCCCAGAAGCAGTGCATTTTTTGTACTGCTTTTCTCCTAAAAATTTAAAACTTGTTTTCCTTTCCTTGTTTCAGTATCAGATCAGATGCTTGAGCAATATTTCTTACCAATAAACAGCTGGAAATATTGTTTATAACTTTATAGTATCACATTTGGTTTATTCTGTCTCAGATATGAACCATGTGCACAGAAAACAGGTTGCAGGCTGAATTTTACAGTTACTTGCATATTGCTCCAGACCAGTCTTTTTTTCAGCTTCTGTTATGACCTATTCTTTATGGGACTAGTAACATAGAGTTGGTTTATCCATAGACTAACAGCCCTTTTTAAAGGGAGATAGCAGTTTGCAACCTCTGAGGTGGAAAAGAGAAGTCCAGAGCAGAAGACTTATTTTATTTAGAGATTTATGTAGGAAAACCTTAGGTAGAGGAAGCTAATAATTTCTGTTGGGCTTAATGAAACCAGAGATTTTTATATATACATTTAAGCAACAGGAAAAAAAGTTTTTTTCACACTGGAAGACTGATTCAGTTAATATCAACCAGATAAAAAATAGAGAAAAGGATTTTCCGTGAAAGCTGCTTCAACACAAGCCATGATAACTTTATCTACTTGTTTTTAAAAAAAGAAAGTGTCTTTAAATTTCCCTGCACTAAATACCTACAATATCTTGTCTGACAAGAGTAAACACTGGGTGGATTGATTTAGCATTTTTGCTAAAGCTGGCAACCATCACAATTTGATGTTCTAAAACATTAAATGTCATTTCTTGAACTTAAACAATTATCATCATGAAAGCACTTTCATATTGTTATAAACATTGCAAGGTTTTCTGTATTGTGTTGTCTGAGTGACAGAACCTCATTTTGCATGTTTTATTGCTTCCATAACTCAAATATCTGCTGCTGCTTGTAGTGACACAAATTCTGCAGCTGTTCCTTGACCTTTTTCAGAAAATCTTTGTTGTTAATTTTAAAAGACAGAATGAATGATTGTCGTGGTTTAAACCCAGCCAGCCGGTAACAGAGCACCACAAAGCTGCTTGCTCACTCCCCGCCACCCCAGCCCCCCTGGTGGGATGAGGAGAAAATATAAAGAAAGGCTTGTGGGTTGAGACAAGGACTGGAAGGGATCATTCACCAGTTATGGTCATGGGCAAAAGACAGACTCAATTTGGGGAAGAAACAAAATCAATTTAATTCACTACAAATCAAATCAAAACAAGGATATTAGGAAGTAAACCCAAACCTTAGAACACCTTCCCCCCACCCCTCCCTCCTTCCCACCTCAACCCCACTCCCGGTTCTCTCTCCCTCCTCCCCCCGGCGGCCCAGGGGAACAGGGAATGGGGGTTGGGGTCAGCTCCCCACACCTTGTCTCCGCCGCTCCTTCCTCCTGAGAAGGACTCCTCACTCCTCCCCTGCTCCACTGTGGGGTCCCTCCCACGGGAGACAGTCCTTCACGAACTTCTCCAACGTGAGTCCTTCCCATGGGCTGCAGTTCTTCATGAACTGCTCCAGCGTGGGTCCCTTCCACGGTGTGCAGTCCTTCAGGCACAGACTGCTCCAACGTAGGTCCTTTCTGCAGGCCGATCTTCAGTCACAGGCTGCTCCAGTGCAGGCTTTCCTGTGGAGTCACAGCCATCTTGGGAGGCACCCACCTGCTCCGGTGTGGGCTCCTCTCTCCCCGGGCTGCAGGTGGGCATCTGCTCCCCCACTCCCATCCATGGGCTGGCAGGGGACAGCCTGCTGTCTCACCTCGGGCTGCAGGGGCATCCAGGTGCATCCACCTCCTCCGGTGCCTGTCCTCCTCCTCCTTCCTCACTGACCTCGGTATCTGCAGAGGTGTTCCTCTCACATTCCAATCCCCCTACTCACTGCAGGTTCCCCTTCTTAAATCTGTTCTTCCAGAGTCGCTACCACCATCACTGATGGCCTCGGCCTGGGCCAGAGGCGGGTCCGACTTGGAGCCGGGGAAGCTTCCAGCAGCTTCTCCCAGGAGCCACTCCTGTGGCCCCCTCCACCGCTACCAAAAAACCCCGCCACACAAACCCAAAACAAATGATACAAATGATAAAATTCCAGACAGTGAGGGAAAGCTATCATCTGCTATTAATATGCATATCGTAGGGGAAAAAAAATAAATTGAAAAACATGTAGATTTGTAGATTATAAATCTGCAAATTACCTGTTTGACAGGTGGAGTGAAATCATATGACAATTGTTCATTATAGGCGTTCTTAAATTATGGTGCTTCAAATGCTCTAGTTATTTTGCCAATATAAAAGTGGTGAATTTAATTCTTTCATTCTTAGCTAATACCTAAAAAAATAGAAATTTTCTGTATTGTACACAATAATATTAATTTGCTGTATCCCTCTGCTTTAGCTTAACAAAATAAATTGGTGTAATTGCTAATGAAGTAAGAAGACTGTTTCTAGCACTGTACCAAGGCACAATTTTTTTTTTTTTTGTATCTTCACCTGCTTCCTTTTCATCTGTTACTATGTAAAGTTTGAAAGTTGCACAATTTTCTCAGCTTCACTTAACATAAAGGGCTGTTGTTTGTTAGACAGTGAATACCCTGGTTTGTTAGGGTTTTTTTTCCATATATAGTATTCACAGAGCTAAAGGAGACCTGTTAGGCAGTAATTGCTAGATAATTGTTATCATAGCGTAAGCATGCTAAAACCTGTTTAGGCCAAGAGAAAGCCAAATAATGATGTTGAGATGCTCCTTGTCAGGTCAGTACAAATCCTGTGGTTTTTTTACTAGTAATGGCAAAAATGCTATTTGCTGGGCTACATTAAAACCTAGTTCATGTTGTTTGCTTAAATAGCATGCGGCATATGTAAATTGCAATTGCAACTCTTGATTTTGCCCTTCAGAAGGACAAGCTACAAAATGATCTGTTTAAATTTAACAACAGGCTAAAACATCAGTGAAATCTGATTTAGGGCTGAAGTTAACCAGAGTTCAAGTCTTATGAATTATACTTGCTGATTTTTTTCTAATGCACAGTGACAGAAACACTGTGGAAAACGTCAGTGCTAGAATGACAGCCTCTCTAACAGATCTCAGCCATATTCACACCACATATCTTTTACCACCATGCATTAAGAAGGAGAAAAATAAGCAAAAGGGTTCCTTTAAAAAAAAAAAAAAACAAGCTGTTTTCCAAAATTGTAAGGAGAAATTAAATATATAAGCTCATTGTTAAATTTATATGTATCAGAAAACTAGATCCTGGTTCTGTTAATTTTACATGGCAGGAATTTATAAAAAAGAAATTTTGCATGATTTATGTTATTTTTTGTCACCATCATATTCTAAATTTTACATTCAGTGTGTTTCAAGCATAGAAGTATTCTTGCTACCTGCATAAATATATTCTTTAGAATGTATTCTTTAGAATATAGGTTTCAAAAGTTTGCCATTATTCACATTCTTTTTATCTATTGCATTTTGAAATAATTTTGAGATCAATAAAGGTATATGCCTGAGAGTTGGGAGATAGTTGGGTTTTGGTTTTGGTTTTGGTTTTAGGTTTGTTGGGTTTTTTAAATTATTATTTTTGCTAGAGGTTTTTCTGTGGATGTCAAATATCTGTTAGGAAATGCATAATCTGAATTTCGTCATAATGGCAGAGCCTACTGAAAATCTATGATGTCTGTTTCCAGCTGCTGTAGTCCTTTACTTTCTGAGAAACTGTTGAAATAGTTTGAAATATCTGGGAAACTCTTTACATGATATTTTCTGCAAGTCTGAAGAAGTTTACTGAGGGAATAACTTGCAACTGTTACTGAATTGATATTAAAGATGGTTCTCATTTAATCACTCTATATCAAGATATTCTTAATTTTTTTTTAATATTCTTACCTTCCATTCTTTCCTTCCTCCTTCCTTATGTCTTGATGTTGCTGTTTTCCTCCTGCAAAAATTTCATCTTTTCATTTCTGAGTTTTTCTGCTATTTAGGCCAAGCCAAAAATAAGCAAAACAAATTCAGCAAAAAGCTGAGGGTTTACATTTAATTTACCACAGCTGTGTTATTTTGTTAGCCATGTCAAAACTGTCAGCGGAACATTTCCTAAGCTTGCTGTCAAGCCTAAACCCAGTTGCCATCCATATTTTTTCATGTTAACGGTATAAATCTCAAGCAGGCTGGGTGCTTTAGCATGAACTCAAGCACACATTTCATGAAGTCTGTTTTGGTCAGGCCTGTTGGAACAAACTACACTGCAGCTCTTTTTACACAGAAATATCTCAGACTTGTCTTTTCCTAAGCCTAGTGTGAAGACGTACTGTGAGTGTTACAGTCAGTAAAATGATTAGAAAATATGAGCATACTTAAGCTCACTCTTAACTATATATTTTAACCATAATCCTGTTTTTCATCCATGCAGATTAAAAAAGCTAGTACTGTATTTATCAATAGGAGATAATATACTTTTATTCTACATGAAACTAGAAAGTGTAAAAATATTTCCATTCTGTTCAGAACTCATTCAGTTTCTTTGTAGTGTTAGCTACACTATTCTTACATATTGTTCATGAACATTTTGATCCAGTAAAAAAATCCGAGTGACGTATATACTGCAGTTTAAAAAAAATTCTTAGAAATATATGTGGGGGGAGGGGAGATTGTCTCAGCAGAGTAAGAGCATAGAAGGGAATCCAGCTATTTCTAAGACAGGCAGTTAGCAGGTTCGGCTGTGAGAAAATAGAATCATTGGTTGAATGAGAGAATTTGGAATCAGGAGGTATGTGGATGTGCTCTGGATTAAGTGTTGGAGAATAACAGTGTAATAAAAGAGATGTAGAAAGAAAAAAAAAGTAGTGCAATTGCAGAGGAATAAATGACTCATCCTCCCATCCTACAATTTTACTATAACTCCACTTTATTTATGAAAGGAGGACAGGTCCATTTTCTTAATCATTGTAGATTTTATCTCACTAAATATTTTCCTGCCATTTCTGTGACTATAGGAGCAATGTTTTACACTCTGAAAATGTGATCTACCCATAGGGAATGAGTGAGAGATTGTGCCTATTGCGATAACTTCAACAGAAGTAATTATTTCTGTTTCAGCCATCAGCAATTTTAGATTCCAGCCATAACCTGAATTTCAGGTATTAACTCTACCTTTGATTAAAACTTTAGATAGAATTAAAGGCTGAACCTGGGTTTTAGTTCTGTTTGACTTCCTATAAGTTCCTAAAATTGGTCTAAGTTATGTCTCCCATACACTTTGAATGCAAACATATTTTCTTATTTGTACTTATGATGAATATGCACACCCAAGTTAGAACTTTTAAAAAGACATATGCATACGATCAAGAGATTTTGATAGGAAGTTTCCAGTGCTTGCACTGTGAGCAATTGATATGTTTCAGTCCTTTTTATTTGTGGCACAGACAATTGTCACTTTCCTCCACAGTTGAGTTTACTTGGTTGCTCCTGTGAGTGATCTTTATAGTAAATTGTCTGCTCAATATATACCTTTTTCTGATATTTGACTGGGAAATGGAGCTGCTGGTAGTTTGTGTGTTTGTTTGTTTGTTTTCTATGAAGTGATTCCTTTAAAGGTTCATGGTACCATTCTGTGGTGGGTTAACCTTGGCTGGCTGCTAGATGCCCACCAGGCTGCTCTATCACCACACCTCCTCAACAGGACAGAGGGAGAAAATGTGATGAGAAGTCTCATGGGTTGAGATAAGGACAGGGAGATCTCTCACTAGTTACCATCACAGGCAAAACAGACTCAACTTGGGGAAATTAATTTAATTTATTGCCAATCAAATTAGAGTAGGATAATGAGAAATAAGAACAAATCTAAAACAACACCTTCCCCCCACCCCTCCCTTCTTCCCAGGCTTGACTCTGCTCCTGACTTCTCTACCTCCTCTGCCCAAGCAGCGCAGGGGGACGGGCCAGTCCATAACACTTTGTCTCTGCTGCTCCTTCCTCCCCACGCTCTTCCCCTGCTCCAGTGTTGGGTCCCTCCCACAGGATGCAGTTCTTCATGAACTGCTCCAGCATGAGTCCTTCCCATGGGGTGTAGTCCTTTAGGAGTAGACTGCTGCAGTGTGGGCCCCCACAGGGTCACAAGTCCTGCCAGGAACCTCCTCCTGCATGGGCTCTCCACAGGGTCACAGCTTCCTTCAGGGCACATCCACCTGCTCTGGCGTGGGGTCCTCCCTGGGTTGCAGGTGGATATCTGCTCCACCATGGACCTCCATGGGCTGCAGGGTGACAGCCTGCCATCTCACCATGGTCTTCCCCATGGGCTGCAGGGGAATCTCTGCTCCGGCGCCTGGAGCACCTCCTCCCCCTCCTTCTTCATTGACCTGGGGGTCTGCAGGGTTGTTTCACTCACATATTCTCACTCCTCTCGCTCAGCTGCTGTTATGCAGCATTTTTTACCCTTTCTTAAATATGTTATCACAGAGGCACTACCAACGTCGCTGATTTGCTCAGCTTTAGCCTGTGACAGGTCTGTCTTGGAGCCAGCTAGAACTGGCTCTGTCTGACATGGGGGCAGCTCCTGATCAGTTCTCACAGAAGCAACCCCTGTAGCCCCCTTGCTACCAAAACCTTGCCATGTAAACCCAATACACATTCACAATGCAAACTGAAGGTGATGCTTGCAGGAGCATCCACTGAGACTTAAGTCACTAATATCACTCCTGTGTTTCTGTCCGCTTCAGGATGTGTAGCTGCTCATCAAATTAGGCTCACATCAGTTAGTGACCTCTCTGTTTTCTTTTGGAACAGACTGCTTACCCTCAGTGGGATGAAAAAGGGCAGACTTCTATGCTGCATACAAGGATATCCTTTTTGACTAACTACTGAATGGAAGAACAGAAGCAGGGGCAAGTTAATTAGAAATCCTCAGCCCCTTCCTATGATTGCAGTCATCTTGCTATTTAAGAATAATGATTTTTTTTTTTTTTTTCAACTCTGACAGTGAGCTTAATTTTATGAGGGAAGGATGCTCATGATTTTTTTCATTGTTGTTTCATAGATTGATTTTTTTTTCCTGCTTATACTTATTACTATTTGTTTATACATGTCTTGGCAAGTCATACTTTTTTAGGCTATCTATCTGGAGCATCACTGTTTCGCTATCTGTGGAAGTAAAAAAAAAAGTCTTTAGAGCAAAAAAGGCACAAAAAGTTTCAGGGTTTTCCTAACACATCTCCTTGGAAAGTACTAAAATGGACTGATGGTTTTACTACAAAAATAGCTTGTGAAAAAATAGAAAATGGTACTCATGGATCATTATGTATTTAAAGATAATTTAAATGCAATGGTTTAAGATTACTTTTGTTTTCTTTAGAAATATTCTTAGATTTGAGTCTTACTCTAATATGCTTTTGCTACTAACTGCTGTGTGATCTTTTAGTCTCAGCTTTTTCTATTTATTATTTACTGGGATGGCGTTATTAATGAAATAATACATTTCACCTCCTTCATAACATCAGAAGCTTAACTAAATTGCTATAAACCCTTTCAACTTTAAGATCTATTTTATCAAAAAGACATAGCAATAAGTGCTCAGATACCACTAAAAATCAGTGAGGAAATGAATTCCAAATATAACAAATCTTCTTGAAAAAAACCCCTCCTATTAATAGAAAGTACAAATCCCTCCATTAGGAGAAAGAAAAAGACTTATTGCTGTTCAAACTTATGCTTATTTGAGAGTGACATTCATCCATAATTTTCTCAAAGTAACATTAGAAAACGTTTTTCTAAGACATATGAAACATATTCAAAAGACTAGATTAGAGCAGGAGAAACCAGAGTTGGGAGTCTGGAATATTAACAGTTGTCTGATCAGCTGAACGGGAAGGTACTGTGCATTGTTACTGTAACAACTATGTTACTGAGAAAAAGAATTCCAAATGTTCTCATATATTGCCTTGGTACATATATTGCCTTGGTACATCTGGTGAATATACAGGTCAAAAACAGACCTATGTTGTGAGTTTAAATGCCTTAGGGGTTAAGTGTTATCTACCTATGATTTTGTGGATCACAGCTTCAAAGTTGGTGAATCCATTTATATTGTGTTTTGGAACTAGTCTTAAACCTCATCAGTCATTTAAATGCTTTTGTGAGGAAGCCCAGAGGTGTCAATGGACCTGTTAGAGTGGGTCCAGAGGAGTGCCACGAAAATGATCAGAGGGCTGGAACACCTCTCCTATGAAGGAAGGCTGAGAGAGATGGGGTTGTTCAGCTTGGAGAAGAGAAGGCTCCAGAGAGACCTTATTGCGACGTTTCATCATATAAAGGGGGATTATAAAAAAGATGGAGAAAGACCTTTTACCAGGACCTGTAGTGAGAGGACAAAGGGTAACAGTTTTAAACTGAAAGAGGATAGATTTAGATTGCATATAAGGAAGAAATTTTTTATGATGAGGGTGGGGGGACAGGTTGCCTAGAAAAGTTGTGGATGCCCCATCCCTGGAAGTGTTCAAGGTCAGGTTGGACAGGGCTTTGTAAAACCTGATCTAGTGAAAGATGTCCCTGCCCATGGCAGGGAGGGTTGGTCTAGATCTTTAAGGTCCCTTCCAACACAAATCATTCTGTGATTCTATGATTCTATGATTAGTACTCATATTTATAAAGTACTTGACTATATACATTTTAAAGATTTTATATTTAATTCAATATTTATGCATGTCTTCAAAAAAACCCACCCACAAACAAAACCTGCTTTATTGGCTTTCGTAAACTTCAGTTTATTAGTATTTTGATCTCTGTTATGCAACTTTTTGTTGGATATTAATATTTAGAGATATTTCAAAACTGTTTTCTCCTTGTCTACAGCTGGCCTTGTTGCCATTCTGAATTTTGGCTGCCTAAGAAAACAAATGTGATCTTGGATTAGTTATGTCTGACTTCCTAATATAGATATACATTTCTTTTTGACCACATAGCCATGTGTTTCTATAGCCCATAAGTTGTAATCAATTGCATCTTCTCTCACCTTTCTCTAAAATCATAGAATCATAGAATGGTTTGGGTTGGAAGCTTAAAGATCATCTAGTTCCAACCCCCCTGCCATGGGCCGGGACACCTTCCACTAGACCAGGTTGCTCAAAGCCCCATCCAACCTGGCCTTGAACACTTCCAGGGATGGGGCATCCACAGCCTCTCTGGGCAACCTGTTCCAGTGCCTCACTGCCCTCACAGTGAAGACCTTCTTCCTTACATCTAATATAAATCTACCCTCTTTCAGTTTAAAGCCATCACCCCTTGTCCTTTCACTACACGCCCTTGTAAAAAGTCCCTCTCTGGCTGTCTTGTAGGCCCCCTTTAGGTACTGGAAGGCTGCTATAAGGTCTCACCAGAGCCTTCTCCTCTGCAGGCTGAACAACCCCAACTCTCCCAGCCTGTCTTCATAGGAGAGGTGCTCCAGTCCTCTGATCACCATTGTGGCCCTCCCCTGCCTGAGCAGGTCTATGTCCTTCTTATGTTGGGGGACCCAGAGCTGAATGTAGTACTCCAGGTGGGGATCTCACGAGAGTGGAGTAAAGGCCGAGAATCACCTCCCTCATTCCTCATGGTACTATATCAAATGCTTTCCAGGCAGGGAGTTGTGTTCAGCTGGATGTAATAGGAAATAATTAGCATGTTATTGTCAATACAGTCATCCCCATCTTTTCCACGACTGCAATAAAGAAGACACGTAGGGACAATTTTATGGAAGAGAGAAACTTTATATAGATTAGTGTCATCTAACTTTAATCAACAGAAAGTTAATTGCCATAGTTGGTAGACTTTTTATTTTAAACTCTGTCTCCAGTTAATGAAGAGATATTAGTTTCACCAGAGGTACAAATCCTAATGTACTGATTAATTATTTATCCTAAGAGGAGTGTCCAAAATAGGCAAGATTAATTTCTCTCCAAATTGCTTATCTATAGAAAAGCACTAGCTGTGAAGGTAGTAAGTGATCATTTTTTAACTAATTTTTAGTTTTTTCAGTTTTCACAGAATGGTTGAGGCTGGAAGGTACCTCTTGTCCCGCCCTCCTGCTCAAGCAAGGCCACTTAGAGACGGTTGCCCAGGATCATGTCCAGATGGCTTTTTAATATATCTAAGGAGGGAGACTCCACAATAATTCTGGGCAACCTGTGCCAGTGCTCAGTCACCCTCACAGTAAAAAGCTGTTTCCTGATGTTCAGACGGAGCCTCTTGCGATTCAGTTTGTGCCCATTGCCTCCGGTCGTGTCCTGTCAGTGAAAAGAGCCTGGCTCTGTCCTTCTCTTCTCTAGGCTGAACAGTCCTAGCTCTCTCAGTCTTTCCTCATAGGAGAGATGCTTGACTCCCTTAATCATTTTCGCAGCCCTTCGTTGGACTCTCTCCGGTGTGTCCAGGTCTCTCTTGTACTGGGGAGTACTGGACACCACATCCAGATGTGTCTCACCACAGCTGAGCAGAGGGTAAGGATCACCTCCCTCGACCTGACGGCAATACTTTTTCTAATGCAGCTGAGGATACTACTCACCTTCTTTGCAGCAAGGGCACATTGCTGGCTCATGTGCAACCTGGTGTCTACCAGGACCCCCAGGTACACTTTTGCAAAGCTGCTTTCCAGCTGGGTGGCTTCCAGCATATACTGGTGTATGGGGTTGTTCCTCCCCAGGGGCTGGACTTTGCATTTCCTCTTGTTGAACTTCATGAGGTTCCTGTTCATCCATTCCTCCAGCCTGTTGAGGTCCCCCTGGGTGGCAGCATGACCCTCTGGCATATTAGCCACTGCTCCCAGTTTGGTGTTGTGGCAAACTTGCTGAGGGTCCACTCTGCCCCATCATCCAGATCACCAATGATGATGCTAAACAGGACTTGTCCCAGTATTGACCCCTGGGATACAGCACCAGTTACTGGCCTCCAAATAGACTTTGTGCTGCTGATCACTACGCTCTGGGTCCAGACTTTCATTGAGTTTTCAATCCTGTTCAAACACTGTGTGTTAACCCAGCCCATACATCAACAGCTTGTCTATGAATATCTTACGGGAGACAATGTCAAAGGCCTACATGAAGTCCAGGTAGACAATATCCACTGCTCTCCTCTCATTTAGCAGGCTAGTCATTTCATCACAGAAGCTTATCAAAGTTGGTCAAGCATGACTTCCCCTTGGTAAAGAATGCTGACTACTCCTGATGATTTTCTTGTCCTTAATGTTCCTGGAAGTGGTTTCCAGGATTAGCTGCTCCGTGGTAGTATTAATGTTAAATAACATTATACCTCAGTACAAATAATTTAAACAAAATTATACCACAGTCTTATAATAAATAATGGATTCAATATATTTTCCTACTGAAAGTATTATTCTATAATTGAATATATAATAACACAATTATTTTGATGAGAGTACCTGTGATTCTATGGAAAATTATGGAGGTAAAGCCTATCAGTCAGACAGCAGCATTTCCTTAGCTTGTACCATCAGATATAAATGCACATCATTTACTTACTGGGAAGTAGTCAAACATCCTCAGCACAAAAGCAATTAACCATCCTGAGGGCATATGAGGACACACAGATATAAACAGGATGTATTTTCTTCTCTTTGCCTAGTTTCACTTCTACCAGTGAAGAAGGCAACCAGAGAATCCCTTTTGATTGATGAGCAAAGGTTGTGCATGACATTATTAACAGTCTATAGGTGTTTTTTTTCTAGAGCTAGCAGTGAAAACTGATGAAAGTAGATATCTTGTGGATGTGTTTCAGTGAGATGGATTTCTTGCTGTTGCTAGTACATTTGGATCATTCATACTGTGTTTTTTTGCAACATAACGTTTGCAGAAATAGACTTCTTTGTAGATGAATAATAGATATTCTGGCACTAAAGAGGTGGCCAGAATTTCCAAATCCAAACTTTCCCTCTCTTGCTACCTTCTAGATACAAATGCCATTCCCACACCATGTTAAAGTTAGTTGCTAACCAGTCATTTCCTTCAGTGTCTAGATCAAAAATATTATCTTCTTTTTTAGTAGCTTAATAAAAAAGAGTGAAATCAACTTAATTTCACTTACAACCACTAGTAATTTTTAGAGGTATAATGAGACAGCATTTGCAAAGTTTAAGTTATTTGAAGTGAGAAAATATGGCAAAATCCAATCAGAAACAATTGGTTAGAGGTAAAAAAAGCCCCAAACCCACAACACAATATTCTGTTTCACAAGATAGAAGTTATATAATTGTATTGTCGAGAACATAATAAACACACTGACTTAAGTGAAAGCCAATGTGTTTGCTTAATGATTTATTTGCACTCCTCTGTTTCCCTTTGTGGCTGCTATATTCATAGTTGAATTAAAGTGTGTAATTATTATTTATTTTTGTTTCTTTGTAGAAGGCCTTATTTAAAAGATGACTTCTTTTTTTGTAGAATACTTCTTTTTGTTGGGGATGCATTGGTTGATAAAATGTTGAGCCTGTATTCCTCTGATTAATCAATCTCAGAAACTCTTCATGTGAATGCAAGCCAACACAATACAGGTCATGCTTCTATGCAAACAGAAAACTATAACATGAAAAATAAAAATATAATCTCTTTATGCTATTATTTTAATGAGCTATCCTTCCATTTTAAGACTTTCCAATAGTTTTTGTTCTCAGGATAGGGAACAACTGTACATTTGTTTTCAATTATTGTGGCTGTAAAGTAAATAATTTTAAATGACCTTTATAAATAACTGATTGCAGGATTAGCCTCTATGGAAAATTTAAGTGACATTTAGCATTAGTATTGGAGTTAAAAAAACAAACCAGAACAAGACAAAAAACCCTTTTAAAGAACTGCATGAAAGAAATTACATGATGTGTTTACCAATGACTCTGCAAAGCAGAATTCATCTGCTATCTGTAGGATTGAGATTACTGACAACCATTGATTTATAATACTCTGGGATAACCACATCTGGTCTTCAGCTGCCTTCCCAAAAGAGCACAGTTCTCCTGAAGATCCTGTATCTGCCAGGTTTGTGTGGATCTTTTGGCTGCTTTACAGCATCTCAGATGGTACTGCTTAAGTATATTTATGTGAGTGAATTCCATTTTAGATGTCCACAGTGTAGACATCCATATATAAATACCTAGTCTCACTTTATAGTCAAGGAAGAGAAATAGGTACTTCTAAGCTGTGCTTCATCTAGTGTGTGTTATCTACCTTTTGATGAAATAGATTACACTCTAGACATGTTTTTTCACTGGTTATGAAGAAGCCTACATCAAATATAGATGTTTGCACTGTAGATGTCTACAGTAAAGTATGATGAATCCTATTGCCAACAAATGGACTCAACAATATAGAAGGAATTTTCCAGTTCAGCTAGTGAGTATTTATGTCCTGGAACTGTCTTACAGCTTTGTGTGTCACCTGATTTTTTCTATAAATCTCCAAGTTTGTTCATGGAAACATGTCCTTCTTCAGACAATTACCAGAACCCCAGTGTAACAAAGTAATATGAGCTTTCAAGGACGTGATATTAATCCATCAGAATGGCATCCACAGCTTTAAACACAAACACTCTCAGTTCTCAATTATAACAATAATTAAATACTGTTTATTACAGACATAAGTATTAAAAATGCCTACACATAAGTATTTTGTCATTTTTATCTATATGAAAATTTGAGGAACTTCTATAATTTTCATAAACACAGAGTTAACATGATTAATACATAGGTGGAAAAATATGCTTTATTTTCTTTTCTAATAATATGGTTGAATTTTGCTGTAAGTGAAAAATACATTGCATTCTTAAAATGGAGCTGAAATGTTTATCCTTCATCATTAAGTGTGCATACTACAGTTTAAATTACAGGATATAAAAAATGCCTATGCTTCTGATAGTTGCATTTTACTCAGGTTCATGGAATAAGAAAATGACTTTTACCTTTGATCCAGCTTTATCCTACTTGAGCCAGATTATAGATGTCAGGAGTAAATTATGTTCTTCACCTTCACTGCATTTTCTCAGTGAAGTACAATTATTCAGTTGTTATTTGAAGACAGTTGTATTGCATGAAGTCCAATTAGTTATGTTGCCCTTGAGTATATCTTAATCAAAATGTAATGCAATTATCCAGAACTGTATTAAACATGTAACAACTGCATAAATAAGTCAAATGATGCTTTGAGGAGGTCAGCAGAGTGATGATACCTTAAAGTTACTGTAATTCATATCTCATGAACCAAACCTGTTGGGTTAATTAAAATAATTTATTGTAAAATTTGCTAAAGTTACATGTAATTATTAATTGGAAAATCTCTTTTACTTACACTGCTGAAAAGCTTATTTACAGACTAATCTCTCAGGTATGTTTCTTTAGTTCTAAAACTTATTTACTTATTTTATTTCCTAGGTTATTCAGATAAATTTTGAAGAATTTGATCTGGAGATTGGCTATGACACACTGACAATTGGTGATGGAGGAGAAGTGGGTGATCCTAAAACTGTGCTTCAAGTGTAAGTCTTTTGCATTTACATTTTGTATGCATTACAAAATATCATTAATGTGTTTTCTAATGACAGTAAATAGTGATTAGAAGCAGGTAAATCTCAACAAAAACTAATCTTACCAGGCTTATAAAATTACTGAAGGTGACAGTTTTACGTACATTGTTATATGTTTACTCTTCTGAAGTCAGAAAGAGATGTGCTAGACATCAGAAAAGAAAAAGATAAACTAAAATCAGAAATTTTAAAAGACATAGTCTGTACATTCATGTGTAGACATGTAAATTTTTAGGGGCTATTTTGCTCCCTTTATAAGTGTGTTCTCAAATTAAAAATGTATAAGAACATAATTGAGAATAGATAAATGGACGACTTATACATAAACTTTTACAATCTCCTAGCAGGCTTAGTATGACAAAAGATGTACTATAGGATCTTGACCTTTGAGTGCTTATTGACTATTGTAGATAACTCAAACAATGAGCTACTATAGTGAAGAAAATTACTACACAGAAAATCTGAGTATTATATTACCTAAACCACGTATGATTACAAATCAGACAGCACTGAGTATTAAATAAGAATTTTATCATCCATTAGCATTCTTCTAGAATGTGTGAGCCCAGATACATAGATATCTATATACTTAACAGCCATTGATAAACTTCAGAATCCGTATTTCTCAAATGCTTTACTTGTGATAACTGGTCTAATAATAATAACAGTCTTAAGAAGACAAATTCAGAATCTTACTACTAAATTTGTAAAATTTTGAAGACAGCAGTATAATCCAGTGATTCTGTTTATTCCCCAGTCATTTGAAAATATGCAAAACACTGTAATTAGGTACTACTTGTAGTCTGTCATTTTATGTAGCTCCAATTCCATTCTGAGTAAATAATTCAGTGTTTTGTAGGAGAAATTAATGCGCCTTAAAATACATTGTATTTTTTTTCATATCTGATTCAATTTTGTAAAAAAAATAACAAAAATATTGTTTATTGCATAGAGACCATATTTTACCCATAAGGGATTGTCTGCTATTTAGAAAAGATTTTTGGAAACAGCCAAATAATATTTAGCTGTTATTTTTAGATAAACTGGCCTCTCAGTAAGCACCTTATGTTATCAGTAGTTCAAATGAGTTACAAATTTAAAACACAGATCAGAACAGAAGCAGATGTGATAAATGTTTAGTACAAAATGTATTTAATCAAGCCCCCCCCAAATAGCAAAATTAGGATTCCTTAGAATGAAATTCCCTGCAGTATATTTAATGGAAATATTTAATACTACTTTTATATATTGTGACTTTCCATTATTTACCATGAGAATGATTATCAAGAATTTGTTTGGGTTGAGTACTCTAAACCTAATGTTTACCTTGTTTTCTTTCCTAATTTCATCTCATTAATATTACTAATTGCAAAACTTTGAGCAGAAAATGCAGTTGTTGCAGGATTTGCAGATTTTAATCATGAATTTCCCCCTTAGATTTTTTTTTTCTTCAGAAGATAGACTATCTGACCTTCTATTTTAAATTGTTTTTGTAATTGTTCTATCCCTTCTTATCAATGAGGAGACCAGGATTTGGCCGGTATTTCAGGTGCAATTTCTTTAGGATAATGCAAAGTTTCTTCAGTGGATAGTAGGTATGCTAATTTTTACTAATAATAGTTTTGAGAAGTGGGGAAGTACTGTAATTTCTATTTTATAAGCAGTACTAAGCCTTCAAAATATATTTCTGATAATGCTGGAATTTAATTTCCGGTATTTGTAGATTCCTAAACTATACTGAATATGCCCTCATGTGGAAAGAGCATTTATTAAGTACCAATTCACCAGGCTTTCTTAACATTTAACTAAAGTATTGTTTTTCATTGGTACCTGAATTACAGTAACACATTGAGGCACAGTACAATGATAGTTAAAATTTTGAGTAATGTAGTAAAGTACTCTGTCCAGGTTTTATTTCATTAAAGATGTTAGTGTTTTGTAAAAGTATGTCTGATGATGAGACTTTCGTTGGGAAGAAATGATGAAATTACACCATTAAATGTCATGAGTATAAAGGAATTCCGAATAATTTTTATTAATAAAAGGGTTAATTAGAACTGTCAAGTGTTAACACATGATAAGAGAATCTGTTCTGTAAATAACTAGGTAAATAATTTTAAAGAATTATTACTATGGAGATCCTGGAAAAGCAAAAAATCCCCCAATTAATTTGCAGCGTTATACAAATAACATTGTATAATCAGCCACACATATATTATTTTTGTTTACCAGTGGAATGATTGCTGATTATTCTGTGATCAGAAGTATCAATGTCAAAGTTATTAGGATTAAAATGTATAAAAAAATTACATGGAAGATGGAACATAATTGAGTACTGTAAAAAAACATGTAAATCTTTTCTCCTGTGAGCCATGCAGACTTCATCTGAGATATGATGCATAGCAAATAAATCAACTATTGTATGATTTAATTTTTGGATTTAAAATTTTTGATAATTATCTTTCCTCCAGCAAATTGCTGAAGAACATTGGTGTGAATATGTCTGGTTTACGTGTAAATGATGTGAGAACATTTATCTTCCAATTTATCAAAGTTAATCAGGAAACCTATCCAAGTGTTTAATCTACTAGTTTTACTGGGCACTGCTAGATAAGAAGGTTCAGAACCAAAACCTGAATTTAAGAGGCATTTAGGTAGAATTATGCTTCCTAAATTGAGAATTGCAGTCCTGATAATTCCTACTCTGCTGGTGCTAATCACAGCTAAACTCCAAAGCCATTTGAGTACTTGCCATTAAGTCTCTCTGGGTGCTGACAATTCTGTGCCTATATACAGGCACCCAGCAACATGACAGGCTGTTCTAGCCTAGTGGCCCTAGCACCTAAGTGAGCTTAAATCTGAATGGAATAAATTTTTTGTGTTTGACAAGATGACTATTATGAAGGCATTTTAGTGCATTCCTATGGAACTAAGATCTTTGCAACGTGGAGCAGTGTTAAGTTTTATTACCAAGGGATAGAGCAGAAGGAAGAAAAGAAATGGTGGGTCCTCCTTCATACATCAGTCACAGCACTTTTTCAGGATGTTTGGAAGTCTGCTTTCAGCAGCTTGGTCTGACAGTTGCTGCAGGTGACTATGTAATAAGCATCTGGGCACTGGTTCCTGTAACATGCACTTGGAAAATGAGTGCACAAGGCATGAAACTCATTCTTAAGCTTTTAGTGTTCTTGCTGTGTTGGGTGTACATGTATCCAATCTCCCACATTACAGATCGTCTTCAGCAGATGGAGAGTTTTGCGATCTTCTGAGTATCCTCTAACCTAGTCTTCAGTGTACTATCTCAGGGGGAATGTATGTCACTAGTATGTGGGAGGGGTAGTTCTTCAGTCCTAGAGGAAGAGGTAGGAAGCACCCTGCTGCGTGTCATCCTGTTAAGCTGTTTAATAAAAAGGGAGGGATCATAATCGTATGTTTCCATTTCTACTGTTGACAGTGTTCACTGCCCAGCTTTTGAAAGGGAACGTGTAAGAACCTACTTCCAGGAGGGGAATCTAGGTAATGAGTCCAGGGTAGAGGAAGTTGCATAAATCCCAGGAGGAAAGAAAGGATAAAACATAACTACAGAATTTCATTATTATCTTAAACAGCTTCCTTCACATAATGTTGTTTTTTCTGGATCTTATTTCTCTGTGGCCCCAGAGTCTTCCCAAATATTGTACAGGGATCCCTAAGCACTTAAAAAAGAGCAACAAGTGATTTCTCTGTTCTGTTGATTGATTCTTAATTTCAAAAATGCATTTTCAAATGGTATTTTTCCCCATGAACTATTTAATTAAAAAAATAGTTTCTGAAAACTGTATGCATTTAAAAAATATATTTATAATTTACTTCAGAAAATAGACACAATAAAAATTTTGATGGATGTTTATCATAGGAATTATTCTCTCTGAAACAACAAAGAGATTAATATTCCCGATGGCCTTAATATTCCCAAAATGTACTGTCAGTCACCAGCGACAGTTACAAAACTCTATTAGCCATTACATCAGTGTTGTTTCTGAGGAACATCCTGTTAATCTATTAATTTGGCAAAGACTGAACTCACTGAAAACACTTCCCCTTAGTGCAGGAGTGAGCAGTTAGTACATTATTTTGGCCAGTCATTTACTTGTTTGATTCTGGCAAGAGTCTTTGTAGTAGCTCCATCTGTGAACACAGATGTGGGAAATAGACATGAATTTCTCCCACAGCAGAGTATTTCATACAGAAACAAGCTAAAAAAGACCAGAGGGGAGAACTAAAATTAACTGCAAAATACATTTAAAATAGTCAATTTGAAGTTTCAGCTAGCTTTAAAGAATGGTTAGAACTGCAAAAAACAAACTAAGTTTTCAGTCTTACACAGTCTTGTACTTGTGATCCGTTTTGCAAGAATGGAAAATGTTTTGGTACTTTCCACCATTATGTTTTAGCTGATAAACTCTTAACCAAATTTGAGACAAAGTTTTGGGAAAAAAATGCAATATAATATAAAACTGCAGCTTTCACAACATTTCCTTTTTGCTATCACAGTACTTCATCAAACAGAATGAACATTTAGGATTGCATTGACTTGCAAATTTTTGCAAACAATATGAAAAGTGAAAGAAAAGAAAAAAATAAATACCAAGATTAGTTCTTTCTAATTAATCAACATCCTGTAACATTAGGAGATTTTAAAGTTGTGAGGTGGTATTTTTGTTAATGAAGGAATGAACATCACCTGAGTCTGTCAGGCATGTTCTTCCATTGTGGTAGAGGGGATAAGGGGAGGTGAGAGAGTGCAGGGAACATGTGGACCTTCATAATAGTATTGCTATTTAAGAATAACAATTTTCTCTTAAATATGCAATGCAGGTATTCCAAAGTGGGTAGTTGTATACCAGAGAAATACTTATTTTGAAGAATAAATGTAGTGCCTCATTATGGGCTTCTAGTGCCATTTCATAGGCCTGTATATATCTGAGTCATGCACACAGGAGTGCCAGATAAGGTTCAGGATTGCAGGAGATGTATGTCTTTCTGGACCAGCAACTGAAAGTGAGATGAAATATTTCAGTACAACACAAGCAGTAGTTTTTTGTGTTTATAGACTGCTATCAAATCTGCAGGCATTGGAACCTTGAGAGCTGTATTGGTTAACCAGCCAATAGATAACTAATTTGATGTGAGCTGAATATAATTAATTTAAAAACAAAAAACATAAAAAAAAATGCTTAATAGTTATTTAGCTCCCTTACAAAAAAGAAAAAAAAATCTAGTTACTTAATGGCTTTACAGATTTTTTTTCTATCTATAGGTTAACTGGGAGCTTTGTACCAGACTTAATTGTGAGCATGAGCAATCAGATGTGGTTGCACCTTCAAACGGATGAAAGCGTGGGCTCAATCGGTTTCAAGGTTAACTACAAAGGTAACAGTACATTACTGGAAACGAATTTAATGGTGTACGAAAAATTAAGCCAATATTATGAAATGTTTTTCTTTTATATTAGGGGATGCATACTATTTCCAGTTCTGTCAGTTTTAAAAACAAGAAAATGCAAGCTGAGTTGAAAAAAATACAAAAAATAAATTTGATCTCTTTAAAGGTCTTATGTCATATGAAACTGCATGCTTTTTATTTGGTGTGTTCCTACAGCAGTTGATTTTTGGGATATAGTTTTACATTTATTTTCTGTTATTTCATGTTGAAAAATATTAAAGTGAAATAATTCTGTGATTATTTAAAGCTGAATGCATAAAGGAAATTAATACTTCCTACATTCTTTTGAAAATTAATCATGTCTGCCACAACAGAAAAAAAACACCGCAAGCGAAGAATTTGAATTACTGATGAGTTTTGGGCCAAAGACAAAGAAAACCTTATCTAATAATGTTGTTCTTTATGGTCTTAATATGTGAGGGATCTATAATGCATAACATAAAACAGCTGTTCCTGTTTGATGCTTCTGGGAGAACATACAGTTTTCATGTAACATGAAGAACAGAATCAACCAAAAAATTAAGCATAACATATATATATACACATGCACTTCTGTATTATTACAGAATTAGTTATATTTATAATTTTTGTATTATATTTAACACAACTGCATGTATTTCTTGCAACAAATTTTTAAATTGCATGGTTCCTGCCTACCACCAAAACCAGATAATGGAAAGTGTGATTATTCATCAAAAGAGGAGAAAGGAAAGGAAAGGAAAGGGTTAAACCAACAACCATGTGTATTAGAAATGGAGCTGATGTTGTTGAGGATGGGCAGATGGAGTGAATAAGCACATTGGGAGTAAACCTGCACAATTTGACTTGCTGTTTTTTTCTATCGATAACTCTCCTTTGTCTGTTCATTTATATTAAGTTCTAGAGTGGTATGGCATGAGTCTGCTTGTGCGCTCTTGATATTCAAATCTAGTAGACTAAGATAGAAAGGTCTTACTACTTTGTTTTATGGCAGTTATAAAGACCCAGGATTTCCACATTCCAGCTTTTGAAAGGGGCAACAGAAATGATTAGTATAAAGAAGTTTAAGAATTTGTTAATACATCAAAGCTTGAACCATAGCTGAATGGAAAAGGAAGCTTTTTAGATCTGGACTTGAAATAATTTGCACAGCTCAAGTAGCTGTTTCCTTTATTTACATGATTCTTTTCTAGTAAAATTAATTTTACTTGCAACAATTTCAGTTTGCAGAAGGCAGAGGATTATTGTCTAGTGTCTTACAATGTACTACTATGTCTTGTTTTATTCATGAGTTACATTTATTCTTAGAAGCTATAGTTCTGCAAGAATAAAATTAATTGACTATGAATAGGTAGAAGGGGACAGAAAGGGTGAACATTCACAATCTCATCTCCATATAATCAACTTTGTGATTGCACACCTAGATATTGAGTCTGTATTTCTCTCTTGCCCTACACTGGTACTTTACACTAGCTCACTAAATAGCATTTGAATGCATCAAGCATTCAATGGATAGGCACTGTGTGGTGGGTTTTTTTGGTTTATTTTGGTTTATTCCCCCAATCTGGAGTATGGGATAATTTTTTTATATCAGTTGCCTTTGATCCCTGAGATGTTGTATTCATTAGAGATGCCAGAAACCAGGCAATGTTCTCTTAAATAAAATGGGAACGGGGCGGGGGGGCGGAGGCAGGTTTGGGGATTGGTGGTTTTTTTGTTAGTTTTCCTTTGTGTTTAAGTCCTTTCTGTAGGTTCTGAAAAGAGACTTCTAAGTGGGTAGTATTTTGGGTAAGCAGCTGTTTTCCAATTAAAGTTTTGGAACTTATGAATTGGAAGTTGAGAGAAAGTCCAATGAGGTAAACTAAGTAATTGAGTTAGAATAGTGCATTCAGGGCTATGACATATCACTGACTTCTTTACTAGAATCAAAAAATGGCAAAGACTTTTCTCTCAAAAATGTTCGGAATTACTTAAGAGAATTGTGCTTTCTGGGATTCAGGGTCAAAGGACATTTTAGTTTAAGTGACTACATGAATTATTAAGAAAGTATGCCCAATTTGCCTGTATCTCTCTTTAATGGACTAGATCAAATTCTATTCCTATAACTTGTCCCCTTCCACCTCACAATTTCCACTATCCACTTAGACACCTAACTAGGGCTGATACTGTATCTATTTATATATATTATATATTTAGATCTTGTAAGTTTCTGCTTACATAAAAGGTACAACTACATTAGCATTTTAGATTAGATCCAGCAGTCTGATTTTTGAACTGAATCTTCTTCTGATCATTCCCACTCCCCTTGCTTTATTTTTCATTGCAGAGTAATCTTGAAAGGCACAGATTACATTCCTTTGAGGTAATTCGTAAGATGCACTTGAATAGCACCGGGAATAGCATTCCTCATGTGCTCCAGCTCCTAATGGGCATTTATCAGGCCCTGATAAAGCTTGTCCAAAGTAAAACCACTAAACCACAATGAAATTCTTACAGCTAGTATGGGTACTGTATGTTCTATTGTTTCACTTTACAGACTTGCTTATGTCAGAGTTAATTACTTGATAATGTACTTGATAACAGTACTTGCTAATAGCTAAAATAATTTCCCTCTACAATGTTTTGATGCCTAAATATCTGCTTCTGTATATCCTGAGACTCAACTAACCACAGAGGTAGTGGAGATGTAGGTGCCTCATGCCATCAAAATTCATAAAGACATTCTTCAATCTAGTTGACGTTTAGGTCTGAGTCTGGCAAGCATTTTCAAGAATATAGATTGTTCCAAGCCCTACATGGAAGATGACAGGAAGAACAGAAGGTTGTGGGATGTCATTACCCAGTGCCCTTTACCCATTGTCCTCCAAAATGGTATGTTTGCTCAGGGTGTGAGATAGAAGGTCATATCCTTTCTGACTGGGATAGAATTGAATATGCCATATCATTTGTAATGATAGAAATAGACAAATGAATTTTTAAATACCTCTGCATTAGTAGGCTTTCAGCTGAGGAATTCTTTTAAATTTATGTTTATTACAGGAACTAACAGTTTGTTATCTTTTCTTTATCTGCCATTTGAGAGAATCTAGTAAGTCTTTGTGAAATAATATAAATCTTTGTTGTCTTCTAGATTAAGGTGTTGCATATGGAGTTATTTTATGGTTTTAATAGCTACATCCCGTTATAATTATTTAAATATAAAATAGAGGTATAAACATCGGAGAGAGTATTTTAAAGTAAATAAGTTTTTGTTGTTGTTTTGAAATTCCTTTTCCAGTATCCCATAAAATAAAACTACTTAGGAAGGTAGAATAGCAAATATCCAGAATGGGCAGGATAGAAATGCAAGTACTGCCTCATTAGAGATGTATTTTACCTGTTATCTCACTGTTGTGCAAGCTGTTTTCTTTTCATGCTTCAAACACATGTGTAGATTTTTTTCATGAGAAAACATGGAATATTTACCAATCTGAAATTTTAAGTGCATTATTTCCAAGTCATAATTTTGGGGGATTATTTGAAAACCATAGCCCTTTTAGATATGAGATCAGACTGTGGTGCTCGTACAATTACCAAATAAAACAAATAGATAATGGATTTTTTTTAGGCTTCCCGCATCAGTGCTATGAAAGGAAACTACAAAATAATAGTTATTAATGATGACAAATTGCATGAATACTTTGCATCATACAGTATTTCAGGAAATGGTGCCATATTGTCACAGTAGCACTTCTATTCCCAAAGCCATGGTGAAGAGGAAGGAAGTGTCTATCTAAACAACAGCGGAGAAACAATCTCCAACATATTTAAACACTGGAACTGAATGGTTTTCATCTATAATTGAGGAAAAAAAAAAGCTGCACAAAATACAAGAGAAACTGATAAAACTGTGGCATAGCCTTCAAAGACGAGAAACCCATTTTTTAAGATCATAAGATTTTGCAGAATTGTGACTTTATTTCATTTTGCAAAAACTGATTGAGAATCTAGCAGTGGAATATTATAGTTCTTGGAAAAATTATACATGAGAACTCTAACTGCAATAGCTTTCATATGCAATAGCTTCCTTTTGTAACTTTGGACATATGTGAAAGAATAAATTAAATAAAAAATACACCTTTTCAAAAATACACTTTTTCAAAATAAACTTTTTATCACAGAATTTGTAGGATTAAAAATAAAGTAAATAATGATGATGTAAAATCATAGGAAAAATTGTTTTAAGGAATGAAGTCAGTAATGTAAACACATAGTACAAAACCATCCTCTATTAGCATGCTGAATTTCTGTTTAGGTCAGATTTGAGTCCTCTGAAACAGAGGAAATTATCCTCAGGGCAGTCTAGTTCTGTCAGGTCCCCATACTGCACCCTCTGTTTCTGAGCAGTGGCCAGGTCTGAGGCATTTTTTTCTCTTGGTGTGTCTCTTTTATTTCTCTCCAAATAACCAGCTACACATTAATAGAACTTCTTAAATCAGGAGATTCTCCTGATAGCTCTGCCTCCTATCAGGAAAAATATGTGTGATTTTGTTGTTAACTATAATAATACATCAGACATACTCTAATTTTAATTGCGTAAGAAAATAAGGCTGAAGAAGGTTACTTTGACTGGAGTGTAATGATAAGTTTCAGAAGAGGCTTGTCTAAGATGCCAAGCTAGATAGGAGTGTAGGTAAAAAGTGAATTTGAAGCAAAGTAGATTTGCTTATTCAATTTTCTACATTGATGATCTAATTTTAGGGTATGGGATTTATAATCTGACACCCAGTATTTAAAAAGATTTCTTTTTGCTTAAAGCATAACTTTCATCTTGCTTCAACCAGTGTGACTTGTGTTCCTGAGTGCTTGGGGTGCTCTTGCAGCCTGGGGTAGCCTTCTGGAGTTTGTAATCAGCATTTCATCCTGTTTTCCTAGCAGTAAGCGCTGAGTTGCAGACACAGCTGAGTTTTTTTGTCACAGATGCCAGAGATGTTTTTCCATGACTAACTGCTCAACAGCACTTGCTTTTCTCTTGGTGACAGAACACTGAATGATCTGAATTAGGTAGATAGTTTAATCCAGTGTTAGTCCTCTCACTACGTCTGGAAACACATATTTCGGAAGTATGTGCAAAGTAAGATACATTTGCCATAATACAGGCTTCAGGAAGGTCTCATCTCAACAAGTCGTGAGAGTAGCTTATTTATGAAACATATATCTTCATGTCCATTCTACTAAGAAAATATAGCTTTAGTTCTTGTTGTTCATATTACAGACTAATTTTTAAAAAACTTAAATTGCTGAACTGAGATCGTGGACAGTTTAATTGTGTAAATTTGGGTTTCACAAGACAGGTCATTTTGTTTGTTTGTTTGTTTGTTAAATACTACCTAATCCTTCTTTTGTGAGGAAGTGGGAAGTGAAGCTTTTGTACTTTCTGTGTACAGAAATTCAAAATCAGGAATTAAATTATCACACTTCTCCTTTCTGAACTGTTCAGTCCTATCCATTTCAGTTTATGTTCTTTTGTGGTATTTTCACTGTTTTGATGATTTCTGTTGCGTTTGTATCCACTCTTCTCTGTGTTTCTCATCATGTGTTTGTTTTGTTTGTATGTGTTTTGTGGTGCAGTAACGAGACAGGATCATGCCAATGATTTATTTAATTGGTTCCTAATGCCCTCAGTTCTATTCCTTGTGCATCCTAACTTCATTTTGCAGAAAGAATGACAAACAGAGATTCACATTAATGGCAAAAATCCTTGTGCTAAATCAATGCAAATGAACCTAAACCTTGTTAGTCTCATGATTAGTACAAATTCTCAAATACAAATACTGCTTTGTATTTATAAAAGAAGAAAAAAAAGAACACTCGTTGTGCAACCCCACTAACCAATAGATAGTTTACGAATACAGCACAACTTTCTCTGTACCTGATTCCATTTCTGCTGCGTGTTATTGACAAGTTTTGTAATTCAAGCTCATTCCTATTTCAGATCTTTCTTGAACATATTAAGCAAAAGGGCATCCATTGCAGAAACCTGGGGCACCTTCCTTGTTAACTTACTGCCAAGATGAAAATTGGCACTATATTTTACACTCGTTGTTCTACCTGCTTTGTTGGCCACAACTCACTGCAAGCTTTTTCTGCCCCTACTCTGTCAGTATTATCCAAATGTTTTATGAGTCTTTTTATCTAATTCTCAAACAATGGATTTGACATAAGGTATAAGAGTTCCTGTTTGTAATCCCTAGATTATAAGAATATGAGAACAGCTGTACAGAGTCATGATAAAGATCCATTTAACTAAATATCACATAAGGAAAAGAGAGAAAGCAATGATATAGTGACACTTCTTCAGAATGCTTTCCTACACTCTAACGGTTTGTGGCACAGAGACTTCCTAAATCCAGTCTATTTATAGTAAGTAACTCTTGACAGATTTTTTCATCCATGATTTTGTCTATTTTTCATCTTAAGCCCATATACACTTTTAGTATTCTGAATATTTCATGGCAAGAACATTCCAATGAAGAAGTATTTCCTCTGTTCACTGTAGTTTTACTAGCTGCTTCTGATGCCTTTTCATTCTTTTTGTAGAAAATAGTGTATTTAATCTACCATTTTACTGCTTACTCAGTTTTGCAGGACCTTTCTTTATTTATTCACAGGTGGTTGTCCTCATTGCTGCTCTGTGTAAGGTAGTATCATCAGCAAGTTTTGTCATCTCACTGCTTGCCTTGTTTTCCAGCATATCTACAAATATATTGTCAAACAGGTTAGATACTAAAGAAGTCCATAAGTGACTTCTCTCCTCTGGAAGAACTGACCATTTACTTTTACCATCAATTAACTATATTTTAAGCAAACATCCATCAAAAGCCTGTCTTTTTATGACAGAGATCCTAGTCTCTGTAAGAACCTTCCATTTGCACTTCCTCAAATGCCCTTTGGAAGTGCAAATAGTCTACTTAAACTGGATTTCTCTCATTTCTGTGCCTGCTAATCTCTCTGGAAAGCATTGGTAGGCTCGTAATGCAGGACTTTCCTTTAGAAAAGCTGTGCTGCTTTGTGGATTTTTATCCATGTGTCAGCTGAATCTATTCTTGATTATAATTTCTAGTCTTGTTACATCTCAGGTTTACATCTCTGTACTTTTCAGATGCCTCTTGGAACTCTTTCTGAAAGCAGACTCTGTATTTGTCCCTCTGACCTACAGTACTATGATCACCTTAAGGAGGAAATCGGACATACCTTAAGCTTTTCTACCCGCACTTCAAATTCTGTGTCTAAGAAGGTCCCAACCCAAGTTTTTTTCCTGTGATCACAGGTCCAAATAATTACCTAGGTTATCTGCCATTGCTTTACAGCACCCACAGAAACAGCTAGGCAAATAAGAAATCTCTGTTCTTTTTTCTGATGGAGTACCTATTTTTTTAGTCAGGTTTTTTGTTTGGGGGGCGGTTCACAAATGATCATGTGTTGTTGCTAGAAACTAAGCACTTTCAAAACTTTGATGCATGCTGTCAGGATAGGTTTTGTGTTTTGGGGGGGGGGGGTGGTGTTTTTTTTTTTTCTTTTAATTACTAATTTGTTCCAGTAGGTCTTTTGACATCTCAGTCTTTGATAGTTCATCTTTATTATTAGAAAAGTTTATGTTCATTGTACTGCTGAGATAAGAAATTTCCTATCTGTCTCAAGATATATGTTTTGCATTTGAGTTTGAATAAAAAGACTAATGCTGTTCCATCCACCGGTTGTCTATTCTTAATCTAGACTGCATGCAGAAATTTGACTATGTACATGTGTATTTAAACACACAAATATATACTTATAATCCAAGAAAAAGTCAAATATTAGTACATAATTTTTAATTTATAAATGTTCAATACAATACACTTCATCTATATTTCTCTATATAAAATATATGAATTAATGTTGCATAAGATTTGATCTTTCATGGCTCCCTAAATGGTATTTCTGAGTACTTAAAAGGCTGTGCAGGTTACATTATAATGAAGGTCTCAAAAATTTCATATAGTAGGAGGTTAAAAAATTATAAATTTGTATGTAACTACTGGAATTTAGCTTTTCTATAAATTATTACCAGTATTGTTTGTAACTCTGTAATCTTTCAATAGAAATATACTGGTCTCAGGTCATATGAGAATTAATAATAAACTGTGCCTCAAAAAGCTGTTGCTTCAGAATGCATTTGGGTGTGGGTTTTTTTGTTGTCTTTTAAAATAATTTCTGGAAGGAGTATATTTGTGGTAATGAGAAACGTTCATGTTTCTGTTAACTTTATCAAATAGGTAAAAACAAGTCTTCAGTCTAAAAGCATGTTCTTAGAAAATGAAATTGTGTGGTTTATCTCTATTTCATCTCTCTATTTACCCAAAATATTTATTTACTGGTGCTTGCTGCTTCTTTTTGTTTATTGATTTTAATTCTGATTTCTCTGCATGTTAGTATTGTTTAATATTATGTTCTCCAAGTTGATTTATAAAATGAGGTTATTTGCCTTCAACAACACTTAATTTAATATTCATATTTCTACTTAATGGTTTTGTTTGGTTAAAAGAAAGGTAATTATTTCCATGACACACAATTTATGATCCTTTTTCTGCAACTCCCCTCATGTCAGTGGAGAGCTGGTCAGACAAATTGTTATTTGAATGTCAGTCCCACGACTTTTTAATTTTGTTCAATAAAACTGTATGCCATCCTTTCTGCTTTACAATATTTAATTAAAAACATTTAGCAATCAAATCTTTTGTGATAGTATTATCTATAAAGAAGAGTGGAAGGATTTTCTCTGCTCTGACATTAGTCTCTGAGCAATATGAATACATTACATGTGGAAAGGTCATCTTCTGCTGTGTGCTTAAGTATTAGCTACTGCTTGAACCAGGACACTGGGCTAAATGGCTGTTAGTCTGACTCATCCTCAGCATTTCAGTGTGTATTTAACTGTATTCGGTTCTGTTGTCTTATGTCTTAAGCACATATGTTACAAAAGACTAGCTATTTACCTCTGGTTTTAGGGCAAAAAATATACCCCAAACTGCTTATTTATTTGTGGGAGTTCAGTGAAAATTTTGTTATAAGTATTTCTGAACTTTATCTCTGTAACGGAAAGCAAGAACCCATAAACAGGTATTAAAGCAATTCATGCTTTTGGAAAGATCCTCCTGGGCAAAGGGTAGAATCTGAAACCCCGATGTGATAGAATAGCAGTTAAAATACCTTGAGCTAAAGAGATCTAAACGGTGCTATGAATATAGAGTTCTGTGTCCATATTTAATATCTTATTTCTCTCTGAATGAATTTACCTCAATATTTGCAATACATATTTTTTTGTGTTCTCCACCAACTAGCCATGATCTCTTAGTTCAAGCCTGCCTCTTTTCTCCACATATTTTACAACAATGAGAATTTGGTATGCCTGATTAGTCTTCTTTTACCACACTTGAATTTGAGTTGATGGAGGTCCCCCTCGTGGCTGCGTTGCACCAATTTTCTTGAAGTGGTGAAGGACTGTGTGGTAGCCTCTGGCGATGTCTGCTTTCAAAACATTAAGATGTATTTCCTGCTACATCAGCTTGTGAAAGGCTGACAGAAGCAAGGTTTCCACCTGTTTGTCTGCTGAAGTTACATCATGGCATACTTGTTGCTAAATTTCTTTAGCTGTTGGCATTTCATGGAACAGAGGGCTAGAAATTTATTTTACTTTGTTGGATGAAGAGTGAAGTTACTTGTTTGGTTTTGTATACTTCAGTATGTAGGATAGCTACAAGCAGTTAGGCACTGTATTTAAACTATAGTCAGAACTTACATTTATAATGTGTGTATGTATGGAGGTTTTTCAAAATGTTTTCAGCTAAAACACTCAGAAGAATCAGCATAACCAGTTGAGGTTTTGCACTTCTCTTACTTGGACTCCTGAGTTTTCCATATTTCCAAGCATTATGCCAGGAGAATGATTTTTTTTTTTTTTCCTTTTTCCCTCAAGTCAATAATTAATTTCTGTAAAAGTGCTACTATGCTAGAAAACAACTACATCAGCAATGCCTTTTCATCGTGTATTTTCATGTTCTGAGAAACCTCTATTAATTAATTGTATTGTATTAGAATAGACTGTATCTTACATTTATTGATGGCTTTTTGTTTCAGTTTGCCTTCGGTTGGCATTCTCTGTAACATATTTCCAATATATGAGCTATAAAGCTTTAGATTTGCCCAGCTGTTGTGTGTTTATTGCACCAGGCAGCTAAGCCCCACACACCCCCACAGCAGGATGGGGGAGAGAATCAAAAGGGTAAAAGTGAGAAAACTCTTGGACTGAGATAAAGACAGTTTAATAGGTAAAGCAAAAGCGGCATGTGCAAGCAAAGCAAAATAAGGATTCATTCACCACTTCCTGTCGGCAGGCAGGTGTTTAGCTATTTCCAGGAAAGCAGGGCTCCATCTCATGTAATCATTACTTGGGAAGACAAACTCCATAGCTCTGAAAGTCCCCGTCTCCCTCCTTCTTCCCCCAGCTTTTATTGCTGAGCATGACATCACATGGTCTGGAATATCCCTTGGGTCAGCTGGGGTCAGCTGTCCCAGCTGTGTCCCCTCCCAACTTCTTGTGCACCTCCAGCCTACTCGCTGATGGGGTGATGTGAGAAGTACAAAAGGCTTTGACTCTGTGTAAGCACTGTTCAGCAGTAACCAAAACATCCCTGTGTTATCAACACTGCTTTCATCACAAATCCAAACATAGCAAGATATGAGCCTCTGTGAAGTAAATTAACCCTATCCCAGCCAAAACTACTACACCAGCTTACTGTATGATGATGCTTACTTCTGAAGATGGTGCACAGATAGTGCATTAAACGTTAAATTTGCTTGCATTAAACTAATTATTTTATGGACTGTTGAGTCCATACTTTCATTTTAATTGGTGTTATTGCCAACTTTTTGGTATGATTGAATCCTCATCATATTTTGGTGTTGCTGAAGCAGCATTTCATTAAAAGCTAGTTTCTGTGGCACAGAGAACACTGTGTGAATTTCTGCTTGGTGTGCCTTTTTTTTGCTTTTATAGAAAATCTTTAGTATAGAGAGTTTTAATTTTTAACTTACAACATGTCTTTAGGCTTATATATGCTGATAATTCATGTTGGATATCTGAAATATATATTGAACATCCCTTTTCATGATTATATCTAAAATAAGAGGTTTTGTTTAACATGCTGTTATATTTTTACAGAAATTATATGTATGAAATAAAGCACTGAGTACATGGGTTTTAGTACACCTATTAGGGATGCACATGGAATACAAATAAAAACTTGTGTCCTTCGGTTAAAATCCATAATCATGTTATGTTTAATTAATGACTTATACTTTTGAATTAGCCATTGTACTCTCCCTCAGAAAGACTGCCAGAAAGTTGTGGGTTCTTTTTTTTTTTTTTCTTTCCCCTCTATTTCATTGCTGCTTGTTGTATTTCTATGCATAAAATATTTCATGATATATGAACAGTGACAGAATGACAAATTGAAGATCCCCATGATGCCACAAATTTGTTATTAAAGCATTTGTGAGATGTGTAACATGAGTTTGAATTCCTTAAAACTGAGAGAAAAATCCAGTCTCTAATATCATGAGAAAAGGCGCATTTGTCTCTGTGTTGTCACATCAAAAAATAGACCATAATCTTCTCTCCTTGAATTATAAATCTAAGCTTTTTCTTTTTTTTATATATTCTGGGAATTAAGAAGGGATTCCAAATTTATTAATTACAGCTCTTGAACAGTCAAGGCAGTTATTGTATGTACGTGTCATCTGGTCAGTTGATGCTGATGGAAAGGAATGTTTCCCCTGAGAAGTATATTATAGTTTCTTTTTTCTATTGTGTATGGATGGGGAGAGGGTGGCATCTGCCTTTGGCTTTAGCTTTCATTTTTTTTGTTTATTTAACCACTTGCAGTATGTGCAAAACGCTAAAAGATTTCATTTTATCAGAAAACAAAATACTACATCGACTGGCCAGTGCTCCAAGGTGTGTTAAGGTGTCCAACCACTGAGTCTTTCCTTTATTTTCTCTAAGCAACAGCTCAAAATACCTGCCAAATTTGTTTTATTTCATTTTCTGTGTTTTAATATCTGGTCATATCTTCTCTTATTTGCAATTAATAGATTTTCCAGATGTTGTATAAAAGTCCTTTCATTTTACATGAAAAGATCTGTTAGCCAGGAGCTCTCTTCTCTGCTCTCCCCCGCCTCTCTTCTCTCTCTCCTCCCTCCCCCTTCCCCCCTTCTCTTCCTTCTCCCTCCCTCTGGGCTGAAATAATTTGCATATCAAAACTGTTGCAGATCTTGTGAAGAGTGAACTTCTGGTCAGCTAAGTAACACAAAATGAGAGTAGATGATCTAAAATTCATTTTAGCTTCAGGCTCACTTATGAAATCTGATTGAATACCTGAAAAAGTGGGTGGCAAAGAAACCCTAGGAAGTTCCAAGTTGATATGACCAGGCAAACTTCATGATTTTCCAGAAAACATGCTGTGGAATTTAGTGCTTTTGTTGCAATCTTTGGTCCTGTTCGTTCTAAAAAGACAATGAATATTCAGAATGTTTTTTTTTTTTTTTTTTTCCTTCAATCTCTGAAGTGCAAGCTTCTACACTTGTGGATTTAGAAACTGACATTAATAGATTGAGACAAAGATAAAGTCAGAATTTGACATTACCTGACAGAATAATATGAAAAAGTATTTTCATGTTAATTATGACGCATCCTTTAAATAAGCCACTTGTGAGAATTAGAGAACCAATTAATGAATGATCACTTTTTCTAATAATAAAAATAAGCAAAAAAATCATTATCCTCTGATGAAAATAATTAATGAAGTATACCCATATGAATAATATTTTTCTCTTTACTTATGTATACAGAAGCAATTGAAGCTTTCTCTGCCCAACCAAATCTTGTGGAATATTATATGGGTTTTGAACTTTTACATCTGCCATAGGAAGGAATTCTGTAACTTGCTGTTACTCACATCTGGAGTACTGTGTCCAGCTCTAGGTTATCCAGTACAAGAAATGTATGGACTTACTGGAGCAAGTCACAGGATCACAAAGATGATTGAAAGGCTGGAGCAGCTTTCATATGAGAAGAGGATGAGATGACTGGAGCTGTTTAGCCAGGAGAGGAGAAGGCATACAGGGATCTTACCCATGTGTATAAATACCTGATGGGAATGAATGAAGAAGAGGGAGCAGACTCTTCTCAGTAGTACCAAGAAGAAGCGATTACCACATATTAAAACATAAGAAATTCCGTCTGGATATAAGAAAGCATTCTTTTACTGTGAGGATGCTCAAACACTGGAACAGGTGGCCCAGAGAGGTTGCAGAGTACCTATCCTTGGAGACCATTCAAAACTTGACTGGACATGGTCCTGGGTAGTCTGCTGTAGGTGACCCTGTCTGAGCAGGGGGATTGGACTAGATGATCTCCAGAGGTCCCTTCCAACCTTAACCATTCTGTGAATCTATGATTCTATGCCAAAAAAAAAAAAAAAAAAAAGCAAGAGACATCTTTCTTTATTTAAATGTGGGGAAAAAAATTAATGGGAGAGTAAATAACTCTTTCCCTATGCTTTCTATGAAAAGTCCCTTCTTTTATTTTGTCTCTAACTTTAAGTTTCACAAAACATCTAAAGTTTCTGTAGAATTATCAATATTTATAAATTATATAATTCTGAAAATAATCTGGGAAACAAATGGGGTTTTTTTGTTTGTTTTTTGGTTTTTTTTTTAAGCAGGAAAGAAATTAGGATTTTGAACTGGAAACTTGCACATTTATTCTTTTGTTTATGTCATTCCTCTGTAAATTATTTTAAATCTCTTCTGATTCTAACTTGCTTGTCATATGACTGGCAATAAAAACATTTTATATAAATCCAGCATCCTTTGGAGACAATCTTCTGTGGCTGACACATTGAGAACTACCAGGAAAATACCTGTTCCTTTATGGTTTGTAAGAACCAGAGCACTATATTTTTCCTTTACCATGGAATAAGAAACTAGACGTCCTCAAGTTGGAACACCTTTCAAAACAAACAACAAAAAAAAGCACGTACAGACTTATTTTTCAGCTGAATAGTCTAGAAGAATTACATGTATATACATTTTCAATTAAATGTCTCAGTTCACTTATTTGGCAGATTGAACAATGTGCCATTTTGCCTAGCTTGTAGCTAAAGTGAGCGCTTGGGAGCGAGTTCCTGGAACTGTACCTACATGAAGGTACAACTGCATCATGAAGGTACAACTGCATCATGAAGGTACAACTGCATCATGAAGGTACAGCTGCATGAAGTTGCTGATTCTATGGTGAATGCTTTATTAATGCAGATAGTCAGGTGATGGAGACGGTTAATGAAAGAAGGCCACAGCTGACTTCTCAGCTAAGCTGTCTGGAGAAACTGTTTTGAACTATTTATAACTGGGACTTAGGAGAGAAGCATTTGAGATTACTGTGTCTTGGAAACCTTAAATTTTTTCAAGAAACTTCAATGTTACAGAGAGGAAGTTAAGGTCATTGGTCTTGTTTCTGTGGATTATAGGTTTTTTTCTTTTTAAATGGAACTGGAGAGACATTAGATAGTAGGTTTTTGTCTTCTTTTTTAATGATTAACAAAAATGGAAAAATATCTTCTTATGAAACCACACAGTGGATTATCAATTTAGTCTGCATTTTAAATGACTTGGGAAAATACAGAGGTGTGAGCATGTGCCTGCAAACTAACTAATCTTGATTATTGCTTTTGTTAGTCACTTAAGAATTTTCACTTGAACTGTTTGGGTTGTTACAGAGACCAATTTGAGAAGAAAATGAACTTTACTAAATAGGTACCATAACCAATAACTTTATTAAATGATAATTAAAGAGAGATTATGACAACTTTGAGTATTAATGTAAATTCCTCAACAAATACAGAAGTTAACCTGATGGAATTAATTAGATGACATTAGACAAATGAGTTCACAAAGCCAAACAGAATAAACCCTAGAAGGTGAACTTTAGTAGGCATTTAATAATAAATGGAAATTAGTAGAAGATCTGTTGGTGACGTTATTTGAAACTGAACTGAATTCTTGGAAATAGTCAGGGACACAAACTGAGCTTATTCCAAATTTGAAGTAGGAACTTTGAAAATTTATACTTGGTGAAATTTTGAACACCTGATCCCTAAAATCCTCTTCAAATCCGAACAGTGGGGTTTGAAATTCTTCCTCCTTGAGGAGGCATTTCAGAGAGGTGATCTGAAGAAACTGGGATCATGAGTGCTGTGCCATCCTGACATAGCCGAAGGAAGTGATGTAAGAGTATCTCGCACTTCAGTGGAACTTATTGTTACATTCAGGCTAGTTAATAGCAAAAGGGAACACAATATAGAAAGAACTAAGAATTTCTTCTTTGTCCAATTCACATTTTAAGTCTAACACTCAGATTATCTAATTAACACAGAGAAGCCTTATTAACAATACAGATAAGGTGGTTCATAACCTTCGTGGTATCTGCTCCTTTTCCCTGGAGTTATGCTCACCTTTCCAGTGTCTCTTTGTGTCCTAACATTAACATCTGCCTTCCTCATGCAGAGGGGAGTAGGGAGGAATGTACTACAATTTATCAGCAGTGCTTGGAGAAGTATGAAGTTCATAGTGGGGTTTCCTTCTCCTCTGGGTCTTAGGCAGTTACTCTTACACACTTCTTCAAACAGCCAAGTTTGGGGTTTTTTGTTGATTCCCAGTTACCGTTTTGAGTTTGCAGAATAGCCTCCCCCATTCCCATGGACACCAAGGGCTGTTGAATGTTACACAGTGTCTACCTGGGTTAGTCAGAGCTTCACTACACATGATTGTCACAGAACTTAAGCTCCAACAGGGTAAGTAATAGTCACTCCATTACCAAACAATTGCTGTTTCGGCTCAAACCAGCTAAAAGCAGCTCTGGTCAGGGCAAATCCAGCCAAACACTGAGTCCTGCCATGGCAGGTCAATGCAATGCCTGTGGCCACTTAATGTTAGTGGGGTAGAAATCATATTTACTGGGCTACATAAGCTGCCTAAAACAAGGCTTTAAATATTTTCATAGACCTGGGATCCAGAACCCAGAGTTGTCTCCAGGCTATTGCTTAGGTGATGCTAATAAATAGACCATATATGTATATATTTATATATTTTATATATATATATATATGAAATTGTGTAATATCTAAGTATCTGAATTAGTTATGTAGAAAACAAATGATGTTAAATCCATTCTTTCTTCAGTCTGAGTGGGATAAAAAGAATAACCAACATTTCACATGTCATGAGTTAGGGATAAAGGAAAAGCCAGACAGACAAATGGTAAAGGTCATTGTAATTAAATAAAGAAAATTACTAGTTTTATAGACTAGGTTTACAGTAAATGATACAGAAAATGGAAGCATTAACAATAAGGAATTTCAAAAGGAGGAAAATTGTGCTTGAAAAATAATGTATTATGTAAAAAGTTAAACTTTTTTGATAGTGTTGTCGGTAGTAATGAAGAAAAAATTTAAACGGCAGCTTAGGAAATTCAATTTAAAATTTTGGCTGAATTGAGGGGAAAAAAAAAAAGTGATGGCCTTCACTGTCGGTGGCAGAAATGGAGTGCGTAGTTCACACTGTTGAATGCAGTCCCTTTCTTTTTGGCAAGTCCTAGTGGCTATTGCCAATTTATTATTTTATTACCTACAACCATGCATTATTTTTGGACAGTTATCTTGCAGTTACTTAAAACAGATATAAATGTAATAGCTGTAGGTTATACATGTAGCTGCAATAATAAATCTTATAATAAGCTTAACTTTAAAAAGTATGAAAAAAACTATAGCATAAGCATTATGGTTGCTTTCTACATGACATTTGTAGATCATATTTAAGTTCTAAAATACCTTCATATACGACGATAAAAACCATTGAGCACTATGGCTATCTAAAGATACTGTGTTGCAGCTTGTTTATTAAAACTTACTGTGCTAATATTATTTTTGCTTCAAATTGCTTATTTTTTCCCACACTCCAAATCCCCATATGCTTAACCATGTAAATGTACAGGAAGAAACAGAGAAACTAAATGGAAAATAATCCTGAAAATGTACATTATGTTAGTATATCTATAAGCTGGGAAAATGTCTTATACTTGGATGGTAGGAAGTTATTATGTATTCTGTTAACATGGCCATCTCTACGGTTAACTTTGTATATCAACTTAAAGGACTCCTGAAATCTGGCAATCCAGACATAGGCTTTATAAAATGAAAGCATGGACACAATGTAATAAATAATAAATAGTATTTGGCCTAGTGCTATGGTACATTGTTTCCTACTTTAGCACTGCATTTAAAAAGACTAAAAGCTGCACATGGGAGAATTTAAGCCCTGGGCATAGTTTTTGTCAAAATAAAAAGTGTCTCTAAAATACAACCACCAAGAAATGTGAATAATCCAAAAGCTTCAAGGCACCTGTTCTACAACTTTGTAGAAACCAAATCACTTCATCTAGTGTGACATATGTACTGTAATACAAAGTGTGCCAAGTCAATTAAATCGTTAATTGTCTGTTTTTGAGAAAAACAGATGGTGGGTCAAATTTTATTCACTTTCAACAATTTTAGGCCCCACACCTATTAGTGATATGCTCATATTACCCAGTGGGGAGTTTAAAAAAGATTGCTAAGGTCTTTTTCAAACTGCTTACTTTTCTTACCCCCACTGCCCCACCCCTTGTTTAGGAGTATTTAAAACTGTGGGGGTTTGGTTTTGTTTTGTGGGATTTTTCCTACAAGTTTTTTTTTTTTCCTGTGTACTTAACCAAAAAGCTGTTGGAGGTTAGAAATACGCAGATAAAGATGTACAGTAGAGATTGGAAGTTTGCCAGTTTCGATCTCTTCAACAAGTTAAGGGTTATAAAATTAATTGGCTTTTACATGGCCTTATTACTCAGCTGACTGTGCCTGGAATTTTTTTTCCCAAGATTTCTACAGTTTTTTTAGTTCTTTTAAGTGTCTTTTGCAATAATCTAACAATGGTTATGTTTAGGACACCTGGCTGGACATGTGAACCATAGTTAAAATAAGTAAATCTGTGGCATGTTCTAAATTTTTGAGAGTTTTGTTCTCTGCTCTCCAAGTGGTGCCTAGTTATTACCTTCTATGCCAGGACAGCATTTTCTTCCTGCAGATGACCTCTTGCTCATTTTTCTGACTTTTTTTTGATAGGTATGTCTGCTGAAGCAGAACACTCTGTTAGGTGAGTTCTGGAGTAAATATTTGCATTTAAAATATTATTCAATAAGACTAAAAAGCTGAAAAGGTGCAAAGAATTGAATTCCGTTAGTGTGAATCTGCGTGCAGGTAGTCTATGGAGACCCAACACAAAACTAGCTACTTCCTTTTGTCTTTGTGGTTGGCAAGCCAGAGCTAACCTGAGCAAACGAATCATCATTCTGTAGTCTTCCTCAGTGTCTGTAAGCCTCCTATTTCCAATGAGACCAATACTACTGAAGAAACTTAACATCTTGCCATACCTTCTCACTTTGTATTTTCTTCAAAATCAGTAGAAATTAAGCAGAAATTTCATGAAAGCATTTTGTCCTTTTTTTTTTTTCCTTTTGCCCCTCATAAATATTTTCCATTCTTTTCCCCATAAGGGGATCAGAGGTGTTCTAAATATCCACGGATTTCTCCATTTAAACATGCTATGAAAAATGTTTTAAATTGACATCTGTATTTAAAAATACAGTGGTTTAGATAATTTTTGCATTCAACAAGTGGGGAAAAAAAGCCCAAACTTGGTCAGTATCTTAAAAAAAAATAAAATTGTTTGCACAAATTGGGCTATTTATTCCAAAGACCTTTGGAGAGATATGACTTAATCTTACCTAGGAAAATACTTTTGTATCAGTTTAATTCTGCTTGGATTTATGCCCATGGATGATTTGGCCATAAAGTCAGCATTGCTATCTCTGGTTTTCAATCTTTAATGCAGCCAAGATAAATGCATTTAGATCTACTACCTCTGTGCTAAGGAATTTACACATTATCATCTTCGATGTGAATCAGATCATCTGTTTACAAAGAAACGTTCATTTTTCCACTTTTTTATTAGTTGTGATACCTCTGAAAAGCCTTGTTTATTGTAAATATGGAAGGTTTCTTATTGTTTGCTGGTGTATTTAGTAGTTCTGTTTTATTAATTTATTTTTCAGGAACATTTCAAGTAAGGATCATTGCCAGACTTAAATATTCCTTCTTTTTATAAAATTGTCATAATTCTAGGGTATGGTAGAGTTAAACCCTAGACTGATTCATGGGGGGCAGCTAAAGAAGGTTACAAGGATTTTGGTTGTGTGTTGTGACCCAAGCTGAAAGTGAAGATGAATCATAGGAACATAGGGTGATCTGGACCCAGTGCAGCTGCAATTTCACATTACTCTAGTCCCTCTGCCACCATTACTGAACTACTAGTAATATACTTGATGTACTTAAGAAATTAATGTGGTTCAGTAATGATAGGTTTTGTTGCCACAGAAACCTCTTTTAATGAGCAGATTGCTTAGCGTAATTCAACCAGAATTTTGCTTTGTATCCAAGTTTCTTTTGTTCAGTGAAATACATGTATCTGTACAGTTCTAGTAGGGGATAAGTTCTTAGAGCTTCAGCCAATTGACTAAAGGAGAAAATGAGGTAACTGGTTTGTTGGGTTTTTTTAGCTTCTGTTCAGCTTTTTATGGCAATTTAGTTGTCTAAGGAATTTTTTTGTGAAAGGAAACATCTAGTGGCAGATATTAAGTTTTCTAGAAATTATGAACATTTGATTTAAGATGTAATTTCAAATTACTGTAATTTCATTAAAATGATTGGTAGCAAGTGAGGGGCAGTGTAAAGGAAAGTCACACTCCTCCTGAAGTAATGGACTTGGTGTGAACATCCAAATTTAGATATTGAGCAGTTTCATAGGACTGTCATCTTCAGAAGCATGGGTGGCACCCCATGCTAAAGCACAGCCTCTCCAAATCATATTGTTGGTGTGGAATGGAAAATGTTAGAGACAAGGTGAATTATCAGTGAAAGGCAGATCACAAAGCATGTTATACAGAGAAGTGCTTCATGTCCACCTATCTTGCAGAACTGAAATAATTTACTGGGTGTTTTTAGAGAAATAAATTGTGTGGGTAACGTCCCATGAGATCTCATCCGAAATGATACAAGAATAAAAATCACTCTTTACACTTCTCATTTTTCATGCCTTCTACTGTTATGTCATTTTTATTACTTTTCTACTTTTAAGCATCACTTACACCACTACTTTGAGTAGTGGTAGTGAGCTGATTATTCATGAAGTGAATTTTTATTCTGAATATACTTTAGTCAGCAAGATTTGTTGAACATGCTCTTCAGTAACTGGCATCTGCTAGAATTTATCTGATTTTTACTTTATCTCTAATACCTATCAATCTTCAAATAGGCGAAACAGTTTCCAGCTGTAGAACTCAGACTCCCAACTTTGATTTCTCTCTATCTACAGATGTTCCCTTGAACAAAGGACATTTCTTCTGCCAACTTTGTTAAAATACAAGTCTTGTTAGGCATGTTTCTTTCTTTTTGTCTTCAAAAGGGAGTGGAATTATGTCTTAGCAAAATTTGTAAGAAGTGACATTGAGGACCAGTTTATGATAATATTATGTCTTTCCTGCCATCACTCTTTCATTTTATATTTTTGGGGTTCATTTTCAGGCTTCCTTTACATGACAGTGGATGTATACATGGTATCTTCTTAGATTTTCAACCCATAGTGAGCACAATTTACACTCAGCCTCTTGAATCCGTGAATTTAATACAATAAGACTTAGGAATCCCAGTTTAACTTGTATACCTAGAAACTGTAGGAAGCTGTCACTAAATAAAGCTCATTATAATAGGATGTTATGAAGCATAACTTAGGCGCAATACTCCTATTTAGCACTTTCACGTTTTCTGGCTAGTTTTAAATCTGTTATTTTGGTTTAGACTGTTGCTGTGCATGTGTTTGCATCCATTAGAAACGTAAATGCATTTAAAAACATTCCAAGGAATGCAAGGGAGTCTAACTTACCTGAATTTAAATATCTTTCTTGGTCATGAGAGGAGTAGTTTTGTGAAGAGGAAGACATGCTGTTTGCTGGAATTCATGGTTTTATATGCTTTTTCCTACTTGGTCATTGAGGCAGTTCTCTGCTTTTATTTTCTTTGCTATGACTGTGGTGAATGTTAACAGTCTGACCTTGAAATTGCAGGAATAATGTAGAGCTAATTATGTCACTTTTTTTTTTTTTTTTTTTTACGATCCCTGCTATAGTTCCAAATGATTTTTCTGTTATATAGTATCTCCTCTTTCAAAAATTAGGCACAAGTTTTTGATTTAATTTTTGTTTTGAAAAATGCATGATCCATGATTATTCCATTCTTCTAGCAAATGAGGAAGGTTTGCAGGCTGCATAATTTCCAAAGTACCTCACATGTCCTTCTTAAAAAGTGATCAGTTAATCTATTTTGCTTCCATGGAATCAAGGAGAAATTAAAGAATGTGGTGGCTCTTCAATAGGTGTTAGGCATGGTAATAGTCTTGCCTGCCTACGTTTTTGGCAAAATCAGGGTGCATTCAAAAGGTACTCTAGGAAGGGAGATTCCGTTCTGTCATAGTAACTTTTTATACACGATTGAAGAAACTGCATATGCCACATTACGCACATCAATAAATATCACATTCATTTAAAAAAATCTCAACAGCACAAGTTAAATTTGCAGTAAATATTCTGGCAGTAGCTTGATATTTACTTTCTCCCCATAAACCATTAAAAAGAGTAATGTCTTAATTGCTAATAGCCTGCCATATAACAAAATCCTAACTATGAAATCGAAGTGGATCTTATCTGATAACTGCTTAGCTTTCTCTCAGATCTTTATAATCTTTAATACTTCATTTTAATAAAAATATCAGATAAAGTCTGGACCATAAAAAACATATAAAAACCCTAAAGAGTGCTTTTATCTGAATGTCATTCCTTTGCAGTTCTTATTAGATGACTGTCTAATACCTGTTATGCTAACATAAGCATACACAAACCTAATTGAATAACAGTGTTTTGAAAGCAAGACAATTTCTTCATTAAATAACTTTCATAAGGAAAACATCCACTTTTAAATGTAAGTGGGATTGGCTGTGTGCTCACTCTCTTAAGATTTAGATATTTCTAAAATAAAAGTATCTCTCATGATTTTTTAAAAAATATTTCTGTCTAGAAAATTTAGCTCAAACGTAATGAATATTTTAAATTCTGACTGAGTCCATAATTACAGCTTTGAGGTATTTGAAGTCACCTCTTCATTTTAGTGAAGAGCTAACTCATATGCCCAGAAATATTTTAAAAGTCAAGAGTTGTTTATGTAGAAAGGAAAGCATGAATCAGAAACCTGTTTAGTCTCTCAAGACTTGTATCTTATTTTGGCACCTGGATGGATGGTGTTTGAGAGAAGGACTAGCACAGGTCCCAGTGGTCCTTTTCCACTGTGCTGGAATTAGGATTTCTCCAGAAGCTGTTTAACATTAGATCTATGGTTCAGTCTGTGCTGCAGTGTTTATTTTCAAAAACTACTGATGAAACATAGTATGATGGAGATGAAAAGTTTATCTAAATAATATGTTGTATTTTTGCCTTTTGCTTAAGCTAGGTATGGAATGGCTTGAATTCAAAAACTCTGGGGTGTTTTTTTTGGAGGGTAGTCTTTTTACAAAGTCAGTTGTTCAAAAATGAGGAAGTGTCAGAATGTAAGTTACCCATGAAAGCATAATTCAGCCTCTGTGCGCACGTTCATTATCATACAGCCTTTAATTACACAGTCACCCAGTATTTCCCTTAGGCTGTCTGCCTCATTCATTTCATTGGATGAATGGTGCCTGGGAAATGTAGCAGCTGTTTAATATTTTTAACCTCATCAATCAAGTGTTGGCCTTTGCCTTATTTACTGCACAATCTTTAAAGCCTGCAATAAATACATAATGATTCTATTTTGGTTTTGCATATACACGATCTTACTTTCTAATAACAAAGATCTTAATGCTTTCTTCTCCACTTCAAGATAAAAAAAACCAATCATTATCATCCTAGTGTTGTATGTAGAGAAAATGGGATAAGGATAAATCAGAACCTACTCATAAGTTAGTGGCAACTCTCATTTACTTTTGTGATCTTTCTGATTGCTTACGCTTTTTACTTATCAGGTATCAGGATCTCAACCTAGACACTCGAGAAATGAAACTCACATGAGAAGTGGGCAGATGTTAAAATTTTGTTTTTTCATTCTCTCTGGGCATATGCATTAATTGTTATCATCTGTCTAATGAGGCTAGCATATATAAAACATCACAAACTGCAACTTCTTAGATTCTTCTCAACACATTTTTAACTGCAACAGCATGCTCTTCAGGTAGCTCAGCTGAGATTTACTTTCTCTTCTGTGTTGACAGTATCTCAAAAATTGACACCTCAAGCTGATCTATAAACATGGTCCAACTTTTTGAACTGAGTAACTGACATCAATAAAACTAAGTTCACCCATAAAACCAGTATTTGAGCAACTGCTATTAATAAATTCACTACATCAAAATTTTTCCCTGAAATAACCCTATCCTTTTGTTTAACAGATTTAACACCTCATTGTCAATATACTGATCTCCCTGCCTAGCAGTATCCCTTAGGTCCAAGGAAATTCTGCTTTCTGCGTTTATGTGTATTGCAGGTATCTGTTAGTTTACCTGTGTGCTTATTTCTCAAACTGAGCTTATAGCTACATAAGAAAGGAGTAATGCATCATCCTAAGCTTATTTCTGTAACAACTTAACAGCATGTTGACTGGACACATCAGATTGGGGGGCAAATAGAATAGGGGGAAAATGCATTTAAAATTCAATCAATTTTATCAAGGAAACAAAAGGCCTCTATGAAGAAAAACTTATTCAGCCTGTTAGACTACATATTGTCATTAAAATCTGAGACTTCTCTAAGCTGTCTGTGGTTGAAGTTAGTAAGTTCACCTCTTCAGAGTAAGAAAGGCCCATACAAATTTCATTACTGCTCTCATATTGTCTCATGATTAATAAACCTTCTAGTTGGACCACAGCAAGCTGTTGAAGATTATTCTTTTTGTCTATTTTCCCCCAAACTCTTTCAGTTGCTTTTCCAAACCCTGCCTTGCCTATGGCCTTAGACCATCAAAATACAGTGCCATTACAGTAAGGTTGATTAAGACCTTAAGTCTTCTGCTTTTTTTTTAATGGCCTTCTTATCTGTTAGGTTTAGCTGTGATTGTGAACAGCTGTATGTCAACTCCTTCTTTATTTCTCACCTTATGCATCTAATGCTTTATTCCTCATAGGAAAAAGGAATTCTCTTACACTATCTCAGATTACTGACCACTGTAGACTTGGAGTTTTATGATAGCTGCTCACTTTTTAAGAGCCATCTTTTAAGAGCACAGAAGCAGGCAATTTCAAATTGTCAGAAGTCAAGCAAGTGGGGCAGAAGACTGGCTTGCATGAGCAGGGATCTTCTTCTAGATCTTAGGTGGACAAGGAAAGTGTATGGACATTGGAAGCAAGGACTACAGAGATGCTGTTTGTCACTGCAGAGAGAAAATTCATGCGGCCAAAGCTTGATTAGAGTTCAAGCTGGCCAGCACTGTGAAGGGCACCAAAAAGGGCTTTTTAACAGCAAAAAGGAGGATCAGAGATAACATTAGTCCATTACTTCATGAGGTCAGTCACCTCACAAATAGGAACATAAACAAAGCAGACATTTAATGCCTTCTTTGCCTCTGTCTTTAACAGTGACGATGGGCCCTGGGACCCCCAGAGCCCTGTGTTGGAAGACCATGACTGGGGGGATGACAAAGTCCCAGCTGACTCTGAAATTCTTTGAGATTTGCTGCTCCAGCTGGATGCGCATAAGTCTGTGGGGCCTAATGGGATTCATCCCAGAGTACTGAAATAGTAGGCCGATGTTATCGCAGACCCTCTCTCCATTATTTTTCAACAGTCTTGGGAGTCTGGAGAGGTCCCAGTCAATTGGAAGCTGGCAAATATTGTCCCAATTTTCAGTAAAAGTAAGAAGGAAGACCCTGGTAATTACAGGCCTGTCAGTCCCCCTTCAGTGCCTGGTAAAATTATGGAGAAGGTTGTTCTGGGAGTTACTAAAAAACACTTGAGAGACAATGCAGTCATTGGTCATAACCAGCATGGGTTCATGAGGGAAAAGTCCTGCTTAACTAACTTAATTTCCTTTTATGACAAGGTCACCCATCTAGTTGACCAAGGGAAGCCCGTAGATGTAGTGGTTTTTTATTTTAGCAAAGCTTTTGATACTGTCTCTCACAGTATCCTTCTGGACAAGATGTCTAGCATACAGCTAGACAAGTCCATAATATGTTGGATGAAAAATTGGCTGATGGGTTGGGCTCAAAGAGTTATAGTAAATGGGGTTACATCAGGCTGGTGGCGAGTGACCAGTTAAGAATATGGATTTTACTATGTAGTGATATATTACTGCAAGATGCAGTCTTAAGGAAATCTCATTATTCAGTGTTATTTTTAATCTTTATTTGCTTCCCTATATTTCATGGGGTAGCATAATCATTTAGCATCTCTTTCTACTTACAAATTATTATTTATAAAGTAGTTATCCTGGGCTGTTAGCTGCCTTACCCCTAAAAATGATCATTTTTTATAGATTAAAAGCTCTTCCCTCCCAAATATTTAACATGGAAAATGTACGTCAAATCCTGTTCTCCTCAGTACACTGTAAACACACAGCATCACATGAGTTGCTTAAAATCCCTAAGCATGTTAATGAGATTTATATCCACAAAGTTTTGTCTTGCTGCTTATTTTACAGAACAATACTCTTCTGCCAGGCTTTTTGTTGGAGGAAATTTTCAGTACAGCAATATCTATGATACAGTAATACAGATCTCTGAGCAATTTGCTAGATCTCAGATTTGTATACCGGGAGATTTCTGAATGGTAGTTACATTTTTAGTTATTTTACCCATGAGAAAGAATAACAACTGGATTTTTTTTTTTTCCTAAAGAAATTAGTGAGGTTTGATTATATTTCAATGAATTTTTAGGTGTATGTTCTAAGGAAGTGTTGACTATTTATTTCCCTTAGTAACTGGCAAAACTGTTTTTCACCGTCTTTTACTAGTTAAGTGGTGGCAGGAACTATTTCACTGATGACTTTTCATAGCTGATGAGTTTGCAATAGATGTGACAGAACTCAGAGTGATGGGAGAAATTGTACAAATCATATACAGTAATCAGGGACTGAATTTTATTTCACAGTAGTTCTTTGTGTTTCGGTGATTTTTTATTTTTTTTAAACAGTGAAATATGACAACGTATTTTTTGGACATTAATAGTAATTGCAGCAGAAACATGTAAAAAATAGTGTGTGTGGTAATTTGATTTTGTTGTTGTTAAGTCATAATTAGAGCAATAGATATGATGCTCTAACATGATATGGTAGTCTTTTGGAATACCATTGTCACGATCCAATGTTGGGGAAGGTTTCAATATGATCCCAAGAGCAAGATTAAAACACGAACAAGGTCAAATGCCGTATACCCAAACCAGCTTGTATTATCAAAAGTATCAGAAGTAGAAAATAGTAGCGATAGGATAGAATGGAAGAAAAGGCAGAAATCAAGCAAGTTGGGATAGAGTTGCAAGAATAGTCACCACCATGGATCCAGCAGCGTCCTGTTGGTCCTCAGTCTTCAGTTCTTTCGTGATGGGTGCACACCAGGGCTTGTCTCCATAGGGCATAGTCCGATGATGCATGCACATACGTACTGTTCACGCACTGTTCGCACGCTGCAGGTTTCGTCTATCACATGACCTTTGCGTGATCAACACCACAGACCAGTACCTTATCTCAAAGACTACAGTTTCCATGCCAATGGTAGTGTCAACATTCCTGCATGCTTTGCCTGCTCCAGCCTGTCTCCTCACCTGGATGCCTCAGTGGCCTGATAATTGTCCGTGTGGAAAGAGGAGTGCCCTGCTTAAACGAACCATCTCTGGGATAAGTGGCTCCTCACAGCAAACAATCTTTCAGACAAATAGCTCGAGATTACAATTCAGTCTCTCCCAACCATAAGCTTCCATGTGGCTATGGGAACATTTTTACATTGGTTATGAGGATGCATTGAGAAGACATTTATGAGTTGGACTGTTCTATCACTTGGGGTTCTGATAAGATACTTGTAAGGATACTGTGATTTTGAGAATACTGTTCAGGTAGATGTGATGTACATGTAAAAAAAAATCATTGGAATATCATTTAATGAAAAAATTGTGAACAGTCTTATTTTGATATCATCAAAGGAAATAAGCATTAGATGAAACAATATAAAAAGGTTGCATTTTAAAAATGGTGTTAATATTTTACAAGATGACACCTTTATCTTTTACTAGCTATGTTGTTTTATGAAGCCAACAAAGTTTTGAAAGCCAGAACAACTGCTTTAAAAAGTGCTCTTTTGATGCAGTTTTAGGTTTAATTTTGCTTCCTCTTTCTGCTTTAGTAAAGCCACAATTGAGAAAAAAAGTCAGAATCATCAAAC